>NC_059437.1:26517748-27169010 GCF_021028975.2 Sphaerodactylus townsendi | reverse complement strand
GCAGAGCCTGGAATAAAACCCAGTTCTCCAGATTAGAGTGTACCTGCTCTTAACCACTACACCACCCTGGCTTTTAATGTGTGGTAATGTGTGGCAATGTGTGATTGTAGAGGGCTGCTGTCCTACTTACTTGAAAGTAAATCTCATTGAAATCCATTGGACGTACTTTCTAATATTCAGATCAGGTTGTTTGGAAATCCTCCAAATTCAATTCCTTGTCCAGGTATAAACAATGATCGAAATAAGCATCATCATCTGCCTGTTGACTTTTTATTTTATTTTATTTCACATTATTCTTGTAACAAGAAGCTGCTGGCCTACAGAAAATTGCCTAGTTGCTCATTTGTTCACTATCTTGCTCCGGGCAAAGCTGTGCATGCATTATTTACTAACCTTCATTCATTTAGAATCTAACTTAACAAATTACATCTGTGCTCAGGGAACAGGAGAGATAATAAAAGTCAGCTTCAGCAGCACCTTTGAGGTTGGCGCCCACCTTCTCCAACTCCTGATGGTCAATTCCCCATGGCGACTTTAACTGGGTACTTCTCAAACTTCTGAAAGCTGAGTCACATACTTTTTTTCTGACTTAAAATTGGAGTAAAGTTTATTGTATGAAGCTTAACTTCTTACAGGGATAGCCAGCCTCTTTAATGTTCTGGGAAAGTCCCCAGTGGATCAGTGTCAAGCAGGGCCACCACAGGCCAAAGGCAAGCCAAACTGACCACTCACATGACTAATAGTCCCAAATAGGCTTCTTGGTTAGGGTTGCCTGGCCATCGGTGTGGGATAGGGGGTAGAGTTGCCAGATCCAGGTTGGGAAACTCCTGGCGTTTTGGGATGGAGCCTGGAAAAGAAAGGGACCTCAGTAGGGTACAGCGTCACAGAGTGCACCCTCTAAAGCATCCCGCGAACAAATCTCTGTAGTGTGACATTTTAAAATCCATAATGGCAGCAGTCCACGGGTTCAGCTGACACATCTTGTTTGGCCCTATGTCCAAATCAAGCCCTTTAGACTTTATTTTCACCTCACTTTTATTTCTGCATGCTCAATATTTCCGATTACCTTTGCACATTGTTATTTTTATTTGTGTTATTCTGGTTATATGAATAGTGGGCATAAACAGTGGACCGTAAAAACTGCATGAAAGAATGAAATCTGTTGGGAACATCAGCAATACATATGGGTGGAAGCGAAAAGGCTCGCAATGGCAACATGTAAAAATAAAAAGAAACAGAAAAGAGCATTCTTCCACTTCCCTAATGACAAAGTAAAAGCTACATACCCTCACAGGCATAAAATCTTTTACATCTCTGCATGACTCACTGCCTGATGTGAGCTGGTGCAATGGCAGGGCACTAATCCAGCACGGAAACTCATTCAGGCCCTTTCCACACAGCAAATGTACAGTGTGTTGCAGTTGTGATAAAGTAACACATTTTCCTGTTTTCATGTTAGTATGCATCCGTGCAGGCTACAACTGGAGCCCATGGAAGCAAAGTGGGTTGCTGTTGCGCCTTCGCACAGAGACTCGTCTCTTTTTTTATTTACTTCCCACACATGCGTTGCTACACAGGCATGCCCCAATGAACCCCCACAACCATGCTGCTGTCTCATGATATGACTATCTGCACCTGCGTGGCTACGCAGATGTAAGTTGCAGGGTTGTTGTTGTTTTTTTAAGGGAAAATGGAGGCAAATAAAGCGCCTCCTGCCTGGCCATTCGCTCGAGAGCGGCTGCAGCTCGGGATTTTTTTAAAGACTTGCAAATAGCACAATTCTCAAAAAATCCGGTTTGGGAAAAATAACAAGGGGCAGACTTGGTTTAGGGGCAGAATCTATGCAAAGTTTTCCCTCAAAATGATTTTTTACCATTCTAAGGCCATGTTTATTGGCCCATGTGGGGTGTGCCTCAGAGATGACATACACAATCTTCTTGTAAGGTGCATAATTATGTTTCTCTTCATTGATGGTACAGTCCTCCCTGAGACAGTGCTCCAGTTCTGGCAATACTATATGGGAAGTTATATAACACCATTTTAACTGTTACATATGGATGTCACAGTGCGATTTATATTTCCATTATCTTTTGGAACCCTTTTCATGTGCCAATAAAGGTTTTTTAATTTGAATTTGATGGTCTAGTTCTATCTGTGGCAGAATTACCTGCCATTTGCATAGTGTCTATTTGGAAGAAGACCTTGTTTTCCAGTTCTCCTTGGGGAAAATCCATTTATTTCTGCCTAATCAGTAAACTGGCAGTTCTGGCTTTGCTCCTAGCCAAGCAAAATGGAGGTTCTTCAGATTTACAAACCTCCAACAGTTTGACCCTCCGAACTGATAATTTACTGTCTTTTAATGATCTTCTCTCTAGAATTTGGTCACTCAAATGGAAGGACAGATCCAAGCTGGAAGGTCCACCTCATATGACCCTTCTCAAACAATGTGTAGAAGCAGCAGTAGGAAGAATCCTTGTTTCAACAGAGATTTTTTTTTAAAAAAAACATTTTTAGATTCTCCGCTGGTATAATTCCATGTGCTTCCAATCTTTCTGCATTCCCGGCAGTGTTGACATGCCAACTGCAGGAAAGCAAGCGTGGGTGGAAGGGAGACATCATTTGATTTTGCTTTCTCTGGGTGAAATAAACACCCTGATATGATTTACATTATTGTTTAAAATATTTGGTTGATGCAAATAGAAGCCGAGTTGCACTCTTCTGTATATGGCGTTGCCCAGAGCAAAGTACAAATACCATGATGGGTAGGCTGAAAGCTGTCATGTTATTTGTGTTCAGTTTGTGGAACAGGATATAAAAAGGCATCAACTGACAGAATTCCTGAACATCAGTGGTAATCCAGGGTGAAAAAAAATAAACAAGAGGAAGAGATAAATTGGGGGGAGGGGGTGAAATACCATCAGCAATAACTTTCTTATGGTGGAAGTCCTTTTTTCTTATCTATGATGCCAATCAACCATTAGACAAAACAACAGCAAATCTCTCCAGACCCTTCAGATGCAACCGTTTTAGCCTCAGGAATCTTTCATCATTCAACATGTGACATTACGCTAATTGCCTAATCAAAGGAGATAGCACATGAATAATTCCCCCTAACCATCTTTAAACGATAAACCCATCCACCGAATACAAACGTGACACAGATGACTAAGGACACTTCGGGAAACCTCTTTTGTGAAGTTTTTTTCCCCCCTCCCAGATTTCTTTTCAATAAAAGGTGTTTCAAATGCCAGGTGGAAACAACTGAACAAGGTGACAGGACATGATAGCGTTGAAACAAAGGACATGGTTAGACTTGAAAGGTCATTGGAGATGTCAAGATTCCGTTTGATCCTTGTTGCAATTACAGGGAAGGGAGGAGAAAACAGCATTTGGTTTCTTCTTTCAAATAAATATGCAATCAGAACCTGATTCTTTCCCTTTGGTTTTTGCTATGTGTAATTTACCCACACCATGTCACATCAATGCCTTAGAAAAAAAAGAAAGTCCGCTAAATGAACCTTTGAGGGGCCAACCACATGTAATTTTTAAAATATAATACAAAAACAGCTGATGCCCAATTGGATGCTAGCACAGCTCCACAGTGGCCCCAACTTCTGGGTTTCACCACTGCAGAGATCAGGAACAGGTTGCCACTGTCAGGATGCCCCTTGCACTGGCTCCACAACTACATTCATCCCCCTAACCCCAATAGGATTGGGCTGCGTTTTCCATTCTCTTTGGAAAATCCATTTATTTCTGCCTGATCAGCATGCTGGACAGTTCTGGCCTTGCTCCTAGCAGTTAAAAAAAAGTAGCACAATATCATGGAAGCATCCAGATTTGTGGTACATTCTGTAAACTTGGTAGTGCAAAGACATTGCCCTGAAAAATTGACACTAGACCTATGAACTGGCTGCCCAGATACCAAAAAATGCATCAGATAGATAGAGAGATAGAGATAGATAGATAGATAGATAGATAGAGAGAGAGAGAGAGAGAGAGAGAGAGAGAGAGAGATTACGGCCTTTTGGCCAGCCAAACATATAGATGGAAAGGCAGAAAAGGGGCAATCAATCACGGGGTTGGAGCAACTGTTAAGGGATTTTCAGTTGAGAGCAAATACAACTATGCTGGGAGGCAGCAGATCTACCAGTTCCTAGTTTGGGTAGCAGGGGGACCTTGGTTCTCTGTCTTACCACTTTAGACTTCTGGGGCATTTGTTTGGCCACTGTAAGAAACAGGAAGCTGGATTTGATGTATCCGTAGACTGATCCATTGGTACACTTCTTATATTTTTATGTAAGCACAGAATTTGGTCAACAATGCAAATTACATTGTGGTGCAAGAATAGAATCTGATGAATCCAGCATTATTTTGCAGCATTAGTGCCAACATGCAACACACGTGAATTTTATGATTCAAGGATTTATTTAATTTATTTTATTTTATTTATTTATACCACACATTTTCCCCAGATGGGGACTCAAAGCAGCTTATATTATTGTCTCTACCATTTTATCTTCACAACAACCCTTTGAGGGAGGTAAGGCTGAGGGCCAAATTAGACATTTGAAGAGCTGGGTCTGGAGCATCTGAACCATACTCTTGAAAAACAAGAACATTAGGTTGGCCTTGTGAGAGGATGGCTAGCTACAGGTCATTCAGTGAGCTTCTAAAGTAGGATGGAGATTTGAATTGGATCTCTTAGGTCCTAGTCCAGCATTCTAACCACTTTACTACATTGGCTCTCTTTTGGAAACAAACTCAACATTTTTACAGACATTCCAAGCTTGTGTACAGGACAGCCTAAAGCAGTAATCCTTAACTTGCCACCCAAGGGCACCAACTTTTTTTGACATGAAGCAACAGCTGACTTTCAGCAACCTTATAAGGTTTTCAAGGCAAGAAACCTCAGAGGTGGTTTGCAATTACCTGCCTGTGCATCATGACCCTGGTCTCTCTTCCAAATACTAGCCAGGTCAGATCTCAGAGTGTGTGACTGGCCAAGGTCACCCAGCAAGCTTCCATGGCATGAATGAGGATTCAAACCTGGATTTTCCAGGTCCTAGTCCAACACCTTAACTACCACACCATGCTTGCTCTCCTAAGGGCACTGTGGTGCTCATTAATAGGTTTTCTGGTGTCCATTTACTTCTTCCCCAGAGCATCCCTTTCCCAAAGGTAAGAGCCAGTCCTGGCTTCCTTTTATCTCATTTAAACAGGAGGTGCTTCAGAGGAGCCCACAATACATAACCTTAGTCTCTGCAAGAAAAATCAATTTGGAAACAGCTGCCTCTATCATAGTGTGGATGGAAGAACCCAGTATTTTTGTGACTGGCCCCCACCTGTCATAATATCCATTACGTAACTGGCCCTTGCCCCCATGGCTGCTATTTTGTGTTGGTGACCATTCACGCCCCCCCCCCCCAATTCTCAACATTCCCAATTTTAAAAGAGAAAATGGAAGAAAATATGGGAATTCCTCTCTCAGTGAATATCGACAGCATTTTTATGAAAGGGAAGCCAAAAGAATTTTGAGGAAGACTAATATCATTTCTCAAGGGGTTTCCGCACTTCTCTGCTGGGTATTTCCACATTAGAGACTCTGTGATTCAGGATCAGCATAATTAATTTCCTAGTACAATGTGGCATCCATTACTTCTACTTAACTTTGTACCAATTATCCATATTCATTAGGAAGATGGGTAGTGTTTAAGCATTTGCATTCATTAATGGCAAAGTGCTTAATCAAATCATGAGAAATTCGGTTGGTAGACTAACTCCTGTCAATCATAAAAGGATCGTACAATGCATACAGCTGCAGCCTGCATTGCATAGATGAACAGTGGACCACTGCTTTACCCAGTCTGCTTCCTGACTCATGTTCCTGCCAGTAATTACACCATTGTCTTAACATTTAAAGGGACTTTATTGAGCTCCAACAGCTGCTTATTTGAAATTCACTTTTCTACAGATACTTCCAAGTGCAGCCACACTAAATAATAATGACAATGATGATGATAGGTGTTGTTGTATGTATTTTAAATTCTATTTTATGCCTATAATTGGAATTAACTCTATAACTTTTATTAAAATGTTCATCTATTCCTTCCACGTAATCAATTGTGTTAGAGTGCACAAGCTAATCTGGTTCACCAGACAAGCATCCATAGCTCAAGTGGCAGAGCAGGGACTCAAAAACTGAACTGTGGAATGCAGCTCTAATTGCATTCACTTCCACTATCTTCAGATGCTCAGGATCAAACTACATGAGTTGCTGGAGATTGGTGATCAGATCACCCACCTTTAAATTTATTTATGAAAGCAGTTCCAGGGAAAGGAGAATAAACTATACCATCTAAAATCCCCATTACTTGCTCTCAGTTGCAACAAAGTACATGGCAGGAAAAGCAGTATGGAAGGGGACTATTTTTAGTCAGAAAAAAATGTTGCAAGAGAGACAATCTCCCCCTTCTCCAATCTTCCACACTGTACAGCAGTTCTAACTTTACATAGTCATGCACTTGGGTTTCCACCTTTTGGGTTTTCCTTAGCTTCACTGTGTGTGTGTGATTCTGCCGTCAAGTTCCAGCTGACATAGGGTGACCTTCTAGGGTTTTCAAAGCAAGAGATGTTCAGAGATGGTTTGCCATGTCCAGTCTCCACACAGGCTGAGTTCAAAGGGAACTGTGATTGGCCCAAGGTCCCCAGCAGGCATCATGTGGAGTATTTTATTTATTTATTTATTTATTTATTTGTTTGTTTGTTTGTTTGTTTGTTTGATTTTTATACTGCCCGATCCCCAAAGGGCTAGTGGGGAAGAGTAGTGGGGAATTGAACCCAGTTCACCAGATCAGAGTCCACCACTCTTAACCACTGCACCACACTGGCACTTCTACTGTGTGGATTCCCAAAGCTGCTTTGGTACAATCTTTCTTGAAAGACTGTAGCCTAAGCAGATTTGGTGAGAGTGTGGACAGGAAGATGTTGATTTCCACAACTCTCTGCTCACATCCAGCACCTTCTCTCTCATTGATGGTGACCTTTTCCCCTTTTTTCTTGGCAGATGCAGGGGGAGTATAGTTGGCATTTTGCTATAGTGTCATAACCATAAAGCCTGCCATAAAATCCAAAGCGGGTAGAAGTGGGGAAAAATGTGGTAATGAAGGGAAGCAGGGCGAGCTCAGTTCCTCTCAGTATTTGGGAAGTTCTGTGCAGTGGTGGGGGTGAATAGAGGCTCTATTGTATATGACATACACTATTGTATATGACATGACACTCCAACCTATTGGGGCCTACCTAGGACTTGCCAATCCCCATCCACCATTTTGTCAGGCAGCAGAAATGGAAAGTTTATGAACAAACTGGACAAAATGGTGGAAGATCTGGGAGTGGATGTCCTTTTAAAAATGATATGTGGAGGGAAGGAGGGGTCAACTAGGGCCAAGACTATACCTTAGGAGAAAATAAGGATTAGACACCTTCTTTACCAGTACATGACCTCACATTTCCTGATCCTACTACCACACAATGTGGCTGTTTTGCTCTTTTAAAAATGAATGCATCTCATCAGGGATTCAGCAGCATCTGGCCATATCCTCAGCAAATCCCTGGAGAGCCAGGGATTCAGCCTGGTGTGGCACTAGTTGTGCAAGTTTGCCACAGAAAATAGATGGATTCATCAACACATGAATCTGCTCTGAGTAGTACGGTGTCCTTAAATCTGGGGTTGAAATGATCTCGTCTAGCGCTACCTGTTTAGATACTGACAGAACAGAGATTTAACATTAAAGCCGATAAAATCCTCACTGTGAAAACTGTCAGATGTAATGTGGTACCATAAAATCCCTTTTAAACTTTGAAGAATTTGTGTTTTACTGGGGCACTGCAATTGTTTTATCTTCTAAGTGCATGGGAAATCCCTTTCATTTTTAATAGAAAAAGAACCAGACATGGAGAGAGAAATGGAGAAGAAAGGGTGGGAGATGCAGATTTTCCATCTCTTGGGGATGTAGCTTGAATTAAAAAAAAATCACTCACTCTGTTCCATACTGGTTTTGTAGTTTTACAGCAGTGTTAAGTTCTGTACTGTTCCAGTGTTCTACTATGAATTTCTGAAAACTTTGTGTAGATGTGCACATGATGTGCATTTCAGTACATATTAAATGGCTGCAGACATGCTTTGCAACTGAGCTGCAGTTGGAGGGGTGATTTTTTCCCCCTCCATTGATCACGTGGGCACTTTTGCATCTATGCCATAGGACAAACTGATTCTCTATATTAATAGGAGGGCCCAACTAACTTCAACACAATAGTATCAAAATAAAAATGGGACACACGATGAAACTGGGGTGGGGGGAGAGTCTGTTCTGTAGCATAAGCAGTTGACATGGTAACAGCAGGTTTTAGAGACAATATTAAGTTCATAAAATAAGCAGGTGGAGGGCAGGACCAATTTCAACCACTGCTGTTGATGCTTATTTGCATGCATGCCTTATTGAGTGAAATAGTTCCCTCCTTTTATCTTTTCTTATTCATTGCAGCTGGCTTTGAAGCCTGCCATTTAAAAATAAGCCATGGAGTCAGATTCTTTCCAGCTTAATATCCTATCAATAGAGCTATTAAGATTTAGGTACATTTTGTGGAGCATTCTTAACTCATAATCACAGCACACATCTTAATAGCTCCACCAGGGCTCTCTCGCAAATGCCTAGAAAGCCACATGTGTTCTGCATATTAGAGATGCAGAAGAGAGTTGGGTTTAGGATATCTTTTTCTTCATGTTTCTAGTATCTTGGAATGCACTGTAACAATGCCTCAGGGAGACTATGGTTATGCATTTTTTTTACTCCATTGATCTGTATTCCACATTTATTATTATTGCTTTTGTAATTTACTTCTAGAGCACCTGGCATTTTTATCCTCAGAGATTCTTGTCGGGTACTTTCTCTGCACAAATTCTTTGGGAAATGAAAAGTGCACAATTGGGAGTGAAAGTTGCTCTCAATAAATTTAGGAACTTTTTCTTGTTTCCCGATCTTCCAACAACAAGAATCTGCTGTGTCGTTCCTCCCCGCTCCACCATAGCTGTATTGCAGTAATTCCCAAACTCTGAACCGAGGCACACAACCGCATTGCGTGAGACGTTTGAGAGCACCAAAAGTAGCTAATGAATTAAATAACTGAAGACTCCAGAGAGCTCAAAGTAGCCACTCTTGGGGGATGCTGTTTAGTGTGTTGCTGAGTGATTCTGGTTCTGTCTGCTTTCAAACTGCTTCTGCTGGAGATGGTAATGATTGGTTCATTCAATTACTCCTGATGCAGAGAGATGGTAGAGTGACCTGCCTTCAGAAGAGGCACCTTTAGAACAGTTTTGGCCACTGTTTCCAATTTTTTTTTTAATAAAGCAGATTCCACTCTTCCCCTTCTCCCCCTGGAATTAATATTAGAGGCTCTCTACACCTGAAAGGTTTTGCGTGAACTGCTAGTGTTTTGATGAGCCTTTTATAGCTCAGCATATTGTTGTTCTGGAAGCATCTCCTGACTGAAAGGAGGCATGCCGAGAACATACAAAGAAGAAGTGGAGACCCTTCTTGGAGGGTAAGGCTGTCTGTTGCATCTTAGCATTCTATATGCTTAATGCTCCAGTCACACCTAATACAGAGACATTTCAGAGTGGTGAAAATGCAGAGATGCAATGGGCAGCCTCTTCCCAGAGAGAATGCTTTGGCCTCTATATTTTAAAAAATATATTATCAAAGGACGTTTAGTGGATCATTGTTATGGCATGCCAATTTGTGCACTATTAATGGCAGGGGACAAACTAGATATTATCTCTGGCATGTGTCTGGTTAGGGACCTGATTCAGCTGAGGAGCATGGTACAAAGAAGACCAGTCTTCAGCCTTCTCTCCTGAACCATTTGTTCCACTGTAGGGCTGAATTTGCACTGACTGCAACATGTTGAACCTCAGAGAAGAGCATTCCCCCTGTGGCTGTTTTAGCTTGGGAAAATGGTGTGGGAAGGAAGGCTGAAACTCTCCTCCTCCTGTACTGTGCCCGCAAGCCAAAGCAGGCTCCAATGTCCTCAGGACCTTTAGTTCCCAACATCATGTGTCTCTAAAAATAACACAGTTGAGTCAAGGTTTCCCTGGCTTGACTCACATCAGAGGTAACCTCTAGTTTGATCCTTAAGGAATTACTGACACAAGCACATCACAGTGGAAATGAAATCTAGTATGTTTCAATGGGTAGAAAATTGCAGGAATTGTGTTTTTATATTTAATTGAGTAAAGGGGAAAAAATGAAGCAGTGTAATCAAGCCCTGGCTGCAAAAGGCCTGATTATATAATATTTGAGTCAGAGCAGATTGGATAATTTTCCAATTAGATGTCCTTACTACGTCCGAACTGTGAAATATCGGTAAGTATAGAGCTGTCTGTTAAAGAGGCTGGGACTTGCTATGCTTCATTTGAGTTAACATCAGCTTTGGATTAATTTGCATTAGGAACAAAAAAACCCCACCACAATCTTCTTAGGGGAAAAATATAATGTGTGTAGGCATTGCCGGGAGCTGGTAACATAGGCTTGCTGTTAATCTGCTGGTTTTAATTTAGCATTTATGACATGATACATAGTTGAAGCTCTATTCTAGTGTAACAATCTGGTCATTGTGGAATTTTGTAATAGCAAAAGAGTCATGTGGCTCTTGAAAGACTTGACACCTTTATTGTGACATGATTATATGAGGTATAGTTCACTTTATCAGATGTATGAAGTCCATTGGCAAAGAGATTTATGCCTGGAGCTACAAACTGAAGCTGATCAGAAGGTCTAGTTTTTCAGAGCTGGCTATTTTATAGTACACTGTAGAAAACAAAAGAAAATGAGATCCATTCGAAAGAATAATCATATCACTCCAAATGTGACTGAAACAAAATAGAATGAATCTGAATTACGTACATTAATCAGTATAAAAGAACAGTTACTTTTTCAGTGCAATGCTACGAATGCTTTCCTGAGAATAAGCCCCCTTGGGTAGACCTGAGTAAGATTTTTGAGTGGAACTGCTCAGTAATTTTCTGGCCATTCAAGTCCTTATTTGGGTCCTCTCTGAGAGTATAAAATCTGAGTATAAATTTTAGATCAGCTGCTTCTTGCTGGAGTCTCCTTTCGAAACTCTTCTTTTGAATGCAGTAGCATCTAACTGTGCAATCCTAAGAACACTTTCCTGGAAGTAAGTCCTCTTTAATAGGCCTGAATAGGATTCTGCATAGACCTGCTAAGGGTGGTACTATGCTGAGGCTGAAATATTGCTCGTCGGACTTCTGGGTGTTTCCATGCACAGTATCTGATTGCTCACTTCCATGGAGACAGTGCCGTGTGGTCAGAGTTGGTGGCCAAAGGGCATTGCTGGCACAAGATGGCATCATGGTTTGTTGTAGGAACAACTCCTTGGGCTTATATTTCTATTGGTGTATGGTTACTGAAGAACTATTGTTTCAGGTTGGGAGGCTGTCTATAAGTAACCAAGGGCTGGAGTTCTCCTCAAGCCTTTGATAGTGAAGAATAATTTCCCTGGAGGAACTGTAGATACTCAATTATGTTCTGGAGAAGTTTTAGCTAAGAGCTGTAGGTGGCATTTTATGGCAATCCTTGTTGGGCTATGCTGCAGAAAGTAACTCTAGAGTCTAGCCTTGTCTTTTTCTCACTTTCTTCAGGGAAGAGATATAGTTTTAGGAATGACTGGCATAAAAAGAAATGAAATAAGCGGTGGTGGGATGGGGATGTTACCACAAACAGCAGAGCTGCAGCCTTCTGGACCTTCCAAGTTGACTATAAGTAATGTCAACAAATACATAAACAAATCCAAAAAACTCTCCTAACTCAAGTAACTCACAAATATTTAAATGTATATTATCATATTTTATTCATCTCACCATATTATGGATTTGTTCATTTATTTGTTGACATTGCACCCCTATATCTGCAGGATTACCTGTCCTCCTATAATCCTCCATGGAAGTTTCACTCATCTGAACAAGGTCATCTGCAAATGCCACCCTACAACTTGGAAAGATTAATAATAACTGCCTGTGCACTTGCATTTTGTTGTGACCCTCACCTAATGGAATGGCCTAATGAAGTCAGGAAGGCTCCTACTTTCCTGGAATTCTGCAAAGTATGCAAAGCTACATTAGCCGGGAGGGCATTCTTATGCAGGTAACAGAGGTGTATTATAATGGAATGACTTGGGGAAAAATGTTTTAGACTTCTGTAGTCCTAAACCTATTACATTGTTTATTGGATGTCTCATCTTGTTGATTGTGTTCACTTACACTGTGTACTTTACCTTGAGTCTCAGTGAGAAAGGCAGAATATAGATCATGTAAATAAAGTGTAAAAAATCAAGTGTGAAGGGGACATTGAGGAGTCTTTGCACCAATGAAGCTCTGTGCACATCTGAGGAAGAGCAGAGCTTTTCAGCTTCTCATCTGCTTAGAAGTGTTGCATTCTGATAACTCCAAATAACTTAGAGAAGAATACATTTATGTATGGTTTATTCCAATAACTGGGCCTTTAAATATGCAAGAAGCAGTCCGCTTTTGGCTTATGCTTGTACATTTTCTTAGAATAAATGGAAGGAATGAAAGTGACCTTTTAAGCACTTACTGCTTGGGGTGCAGCTGTGTGTTTCACAGTGGGGTTTTCCCGCAGCTTTCCATTTAAAAGGTAAGTCACCTGCTGAGAAGTGTCCCCAGTTGAGGCAATCCAATCCACCATTTGCCCGCCCACTGCTTCCTTTCCTTTCTGTGCAACCTCCCTCTGGGGAGATTGTCTGCTGCCTTTGGGGGGGGGGGATCCTTGGTCTGTCAGTAGAACATGTCAGTTTCATTGGTCTAACGAATTATCAGTAGACCAGCAGCATGAATATAAAAAAGAACAGCATGGCCAGAAGGGCTATTGGGTGAGCAAGGGAATGCAGGGATGAGCAAGAAAACCTGAGGAGGGAGTAATGCTTAGCCATCTCCTTTGCTTTCCTTCAAAAGCCAGGATTCTCTGATCTGAGGTGCAGTGAGTTCAGGAGCCTAGAAACCACGTGTCCAGTTGCAAATCTGACCTGAAGGAAATGCACGGTCACTGCAGAGCAGACCACAAGCGCAAAAATGGCCAGTGGTTTTTCTTGTTGTGCTCTGCAGCCTCTTACTGATGAAATCTGATCAGTGTGGTGATGTGTGGCTTCGTGATGCTATCATTGACAAAGAAATTTTATTCCCTGCTCTGTAATCTAGTTATGCAGCCTATCAAACCACTTGTGTCTATAGTTTTTGTAGCTTCTCATGTTCCAGTTTAGCTCCTAAAAAGTGTGTCTTTATCTTATAAAAGGGGTCCAAGTGCTAATTTTTTGCTGTCACCATGCTGCTGCGATAGTTTGCTGCTTCAAGGGATTCTCTAGCCTCTTGCCATTGGGTTCTTCTCCCAAACAGGTAGTTTCCCATTTAAAAGTGGCAGCTTTGTCATAGACTGAGCAAACAGAAAGAAGAGACATATTCTGACTGTTGTCTTCATAAATTTTCTGGCCCTGGGTATTAATGTCACAATGTGCCACCCTATGCATGAGATACAAATTCAGTTTATGCTGCCAGAGATCTAGCAGAAGGGGAAAAGAAAAAAACCCTCTGAGTCGAAACTGCCAAAATTACTGGCAATTGTGCATTCTCTTGCACCATACACTGTGAACAATGGAACAGCCTATGTTCAGAGGATGCAAGGGTGAAAGAAATATAAAGAGAAAGAAAGTGTCTCTTTCAAGAAATGTCCACTGGAACTTATATTCTTCACTGCATAGACCATTCATGTGCATTGTTTCCCTATGGTTTATAATCTAGTTGTTATTGTTTCTAGTATGCACCACAGTAGTTTTCTGTATACAGAATACTGTTTAGTGCACAACTCTAATTCTATAATTTCATTTTCTTGCATTGTGGATGGTAAGTACACTGTTTTGATTGCAGTGCACTGTTCTGATTTAAAAAAAATGTAATTCACTTTGAGTCTCTCAGCAAGAAAATCAAGTGAATAAATATAAGAGTCAAGGAAGCACTAGCCAATTACGGATGGGGGAACTTACCTCCCCTCTGCCCCACTGGAACATCAGGCATGCGCCTGAAGTGCTCGTGCTTTCCATGGGAAAAGCTGAGAGCAAAAGCAGGAGGTGTGAGGCAAGTTCCTTGTGCATTGGCACAAGGAAGTTAACCATGTGCCACTTCTGTTCCCCGCACATGGCAACTTTGCCATGCCGGGGCTCAGTTGCCAGCATGCCGTAATCGACCGCTGCGTAATTGGCCATTGAGTGCCTATCATTAAACAGGTTAGTTTCCACAAAATAAATGCACATATTTATGAAAGAGAGATTTTTTTAAAAAAAACTTTTCCTGGATTTGGCAGGTGAATGGCCATGCAATTCAGCTTCAGCAGAAGAGACAGACTGTTCCACCCCAGACTGTCTTGGAAATAACTTCTGTGCACTTCACTGGGACTTCCTCCCAGTTACAGGCAGCCTAAGAGTCAATTGATTCTATTCCTACAGCTTGATCCACAGACAATGACACTCTAACCTTCATTGTTGGAAAAATTGCATCTATTCTATTTTTATGCCACCCTTCCTCCAAGGAGCAGCATATATGGCTCTTCGGTTCCCATTTAATCGCATCAATTTATTAATTGTAATCATTGACTAGAACTTCCCACCACCATTTTATCCTCTCAACAACCATTTCAGGCAAGAAAGACGGAAAACGTAATACCCCAAAGCTTCAGAGTAGAGTGTGTATTGGAACCTCTTCACAGCATATTGGTTACTGCAGATTATAGGCACCATAGCAGGCTGGGCTGCTTCTTTTCTGGTCAGTTGGGAACCTCAATTCCTGCCCTGATTGTTTTGCCAATGTTTTCTCAATGCTCTCAGCTCTCACCCAAGAGTTTGTTTTAAAAATAATACACCGGAGATCCGATAATAAAATCACAAATGTCATCGCTGCACCTGGGCAATTTTCTTTTCCCTCCAAATCAGCTCTCAGAGTCTGAGGTGGAAGGTAATAGGACTCCAAAAAACACCCACAGATGAGCTGCTTAGTCTTAGTAATTTACATTAAAATGCAGCATTTATCTTTGTCTCACTAAAAAGGCAACTCAGAAGAAGCATCACTAATTTTTCAATTGCACTCTGGATTAAATTACTCTCTTCAGTATCCTTGAAAGGATATTATTACTGCATATTGGCAATTGAAATCCCCAGATCAAATTTGCTTCTTCATCCTCCTCTCCGCTTTCTGGAAATATCAAATCATTACATGTTTAATTTGTTTTTTTTCAGCGTTGTTTGTCTTGCACAGTGTGATCTGGTGGTTAGGATGCTGGATTTTTCCAGAGCTTCTAATCCCTGTGTCAGTAGCTCCAGGCTCAACACACTCAAGAGTAGCAGAAACCAGAACACCATTCTCTGGTCCATTCTGCACAAGCCCCTAAAAAGGTTTTGCAAAAGTTTGCAAAACATGTTTTAGAAACCCCATTTGTCTGCACTCACCCCCTCAAAAACATCTCCTGGGCACCATTTTGTGGAAACAGTACTCAAATAGAACATTCTGAGGTAGGAAATAAAACGTTTTGGACTAAAGACCAAGTGGAACTCCATAGAGGAAACATTTTATTTGAGGTGTTGTGTGGTTTCCAGGCTGTATGGCCATGTTCTAGTAGCATTTTCTCCTGACGTTTCACCTGCATCTGTGACTGGCATCTTCAGAGGATCTTCTAAAGATGCCAGCCACAGATGCGGTGAAATGTCAGGAGAAAATGCTACTAGAACCTGGCCATACAGCCCGGAATCCACACAACACCCCAGTGATTTTGGCTGTGAAAGTCTTCAACAATATATTGAACATTTTATTTCCTGCCTCAAAAAGTTTTATATGCATTATGTGGAAAGGGTCTCTGTCTTACACATAGGAACAGCACCTACATACATGCAAATTTTAAGTGACCAAGGCTCTATCACTACAATAATAAATAACTTAACGTTAATATTTCCCTTATATTTAACATAGTTCTGGATAAGTAGCTATGTTGGTTTGTGCAGCACCAACTCCCTTTGTGTGTAAAGCCATTCAAGTACATTCAAGTCCAGTAGCACCTTAAAGACCAACAACATTTCTAAGTGTCAAAACTTCCTTTTTTTTGGTGAGGTGGAGATAAATGACCAGCTTCTTTAGCTGACCAGTTGTGAGATAAAAATAAAAATTTGAGCCCCCTAATTTAGCACAACTACAGCCATTTTAAAAGACAGCTGAAAGACCTCTCAAAGCAATTTCTGTCTCTATCCAGAAATGCTTATGCAAACAGGATGAACCCAGTGCTTTAAATAAGCTGAACATTTGGGGTGGGGGTATACAAATTATTTGTGTTGTACTGAGCTTGTGGTTTGTCTTGATAATCAATGAGAACATGTCATGGACTTTCAGTGTTCTTGGAAACCCCTGGACGCGTACCTGTTACCACATGTATGCATGTGCTAATCTGCTACATTTTCAGACCAAGCTGAAATGTTTAAAAAAATCTTGCATGCTGGTAGGCAGGGGCAGTTCCTTGGAGTTTGAGTGACCAGGACTGTCTTTATTTGCAAGTAAACTTAATTCCTATTACTGGTCATGCCTGGCTTCAAATTGGGATCTCAGCTAAGGACAAATCCTTGTGTGTTTTCCATAACAGTGGCTTTGTCAGCTATGAACACAATTTCTCAGAAACACTTTTAAGGCAATTGGAAAGAGAATCCATTCATTCAGTAAGCTTCTCTGTTCTGTGTATGTATTCCTTTATTTTGTTAAACCTCTTTGGAGATTACAAGAAGAGAGAACTTGATTCTAATATCTCAAAAATTTAATTTGCCCAAAGATAGTTTTCTAGTGCTGATTACCCACCAGTGCTGAGGCACGCTGTGGGACTGGAAGTGGGTTGGGTCAAGAAACCTTGTCCAGATGTGCTTCATATCTGGGAGTAGCGTGGGGCTGTGCTGGCAGATTTGCCCTCTGTGTGGCACTTACCCTGGTGGAGGGTTGAATCTGCCAGGGGATGGCTGTAGCAGCATGTGTCCCCAGAAGTGGGTGCATCAGGGCAAAAAATCATGTTCCGATACACTTCCTTAGGACAGCCATCGCATAATACGAAGATCTCAGCAATTTTGCTCCAGGTTGTCTACCAATGTCTTAAGTGACTGCAAGGAATTCATAGCATAGTCTCGCAAGCTCTCAGGCAACATTTTTTTCTAATTATTTCAAATCTTGTTTCTATGATTTGGAAGCAGATGACCTCCAATTTTTATTTCATGGTTTTTTAAGAAGATTTCAGAAAAGTACACTTTTTCTGTACCTGGCCCTACTGTGCAGTTTTCTGGATCTGGCACTCTGAGAGCCAGTGTGGTATAGTGGTTAAGCAGCGGACTCTAATGTGGAGAATCAGGTTTGATTCCACACTCCTCCCCATGAGCAGCAGACTCTCACCTGATAAATCAGATTTGTTTTCCTGCTTGCACGCATGAAGCCTGCTGGGTGACTTTGGGCTAATCACAGTTCTTTCAGAACTCTCTCAGCACCACCTATTTCACAAGATCTCTGTTGTGGGGAGAGGAAAGGAAGGAGTGTGTAAGCTTCTATGAGACTGCTTACAGGAGAGAAAGGCAGGATATAAATCCAAATTCCTCCTCTTCTTCTTGGATCACATTTAGAATTAAATATATAGATAGATAAACGTCGTCTTGTTCCTGTAAGATTGAGTACTTTGCAAGATTACTGGCAAATGAACAAGCACATATTTGAAAGAGCATAAATGAAAATAGTTTAACATTAAACACAAATGAAACCCAGGGAAACAAACAGAAGTTTGATTATTGCCAGAACAGCAATGCAGGCATTTTTAAATAAAACTATGGAATGTGCCTGGAAATATTTGTCAGAAGTTAATGATCAATCTTCATAAGCAAGAGGGTGTTAAGAATTGCTATGAAGCACATCATTTCTTTGATTAATTTGTTTTTTTAGACTTTCTTGAGGTTTTTTCCCCCAAATTCCAAGTCTCTGTCTCTTGCCAATTTAAATGGGAAACTAATGACTTGTGACCTTGTAATGAGTTGTAATATTTAATTCAGAATTTTTGCTCCCAGCCGCACATGCAAGTTTTGATACATTCATATTCTGCATACTGTGGTGAAGAACGCCTTGTGAATAGTTTGGAACCATTTTTTAATCGCCTGAACTGATGGCAGTGACATTTGTTTCTTGAGTTGGGACAAATTACCCATAGGTTATGCTCTTGGGATTTTTATGTACATGCCTCATTAGAGAGACGGTTCTGAGAATTGAGCAGGCGGGCTGCAAAGCCAGAAGATATACCTTGGATCACTGTTTAGCCATACAGCATCTCACAGAAAAATATGCATCTGGGAGAGATACATCCTTATATGCCATTTATAGATCTGAAAGCGGCATTTGATTCAGTTTGCAGGACAAGACTCTGGGCCAAACTATGGGCTACATCAATCGATAAGAGACTGTTGGCTCTTATTCAGGCTGTGCATAATAATACTGCTGTTAGAGTTACATAAAGTCAAAGTGTGCTCTTATTGGATCCCATAAAAACACACAAGGGGGTAAGACAAGGATGCCTGATTGCCCCAAACGTTGTCTGGGTTGACTTTTGCAAGGAAGAGCAGAAGCAGGGGCAGTTGCTGGTTCCATCCCACCTCCCTTTCTCTGCTACTGCCCTCCCTGATGATTGAGAGGGCTTTTTAAAATGTTTTACCCACAAGTTTCTTTTTAAAAAAACAAGCGTCTCTCCCACAGTAGCAGCAAGAGAGAGGCTGGGGGAGAGGGAGAGAGTGAGTGAGTTTCTGTGGAGGGGAAGAATATCAGCTCCATTGTGTAAACAGAGAAATGTGAGGAGATCACACTTCAGCCCACAGCACAGCTGAAAGGCGGGAAGTAAGTGTTCCATGAGTAATGGGCCCAAAACAACACACTCGCATCTCTGCTATATTATTTACTCTGCTAATTCATTGCAATACAACATTGCTCCAGCAGCCTATTTATATTTCTTGGAAGCCAATAATGTAAGAAGAGCCAGAAGCAATACCTTGCCTTCCATTGTTCTGGAGGGGAATTAAAAAAAAAAAATTCACATGAACAGTGGTCATCAAGTGCTTGCCTTTAAATGAAGTGGATTCAACTGAGCATATGCGTTTAATTGTCCTTTTTATAAGATCCACACAGAAACTATGGACCCATTGGTGGCTGGATTGTCCAGAAGAAATAATAATTTTAAATTTGGCTTCCTTTTATTGGGCAGGGACCACCAAATAACATACAGTTGCTTGGTTCTCTACACTTTTATGTAAATATAGGAAAAGTTGGGAGGCTGCTGGACTGTAGGCCATGGAGATGTTAACCAATGCCAAATTATATGACGTATTTTAAAGAAATATTTGTTAAACTAAATTGATGTTATATAAGTTAAGTTAATATTGTATGGTTTTAGTATCACACATTGTAGCTAGGTTTATGTTTTCGTGACTGCTTTGTTTTAATATTTTGTCTTACTATTTATATTTGGCCAGGATTTTTATATATAGCTTTGGTCTATGTATAATTTTGGTTTCTCCAACATGGCAATTTTAAACTTGTTTTGTTTTTTTTGTTCTGCCCATGGGCTGTAAAAATAAATAATAATAATAATAAAACATGCCTCATGAAGCCCTTCGGGGGAGGGCGGTATAAAAGTAGAATAATAAATAAATAAAATAAATAAACTATTGCAGTGTGTGCTGCAGCCATGCTCACAGCTAGCAATGTGAGCTAAGATTGGGATTCAATTGGTCTTTCTCAGTCTAACTTAGTTCACAGAACTATTGCAAGTATGAAGCAGAGAAGAAGAAGAAAACTAAGTGCATCATGGAGGAAGGGTGGGCAATATGATATCAGTCTTATCCTTCAGGGCTTGATCAGGTTTCTCCACATATATAAATGGATAAATTGGGACTGTCAACTCTTACTCCAGCGATTCTTTAAACACCCAGTGGTAGCAATGGTTACTCACATTTGTTCATTCATCTGTTTATTGATTTCTATCCCACTTTTTCCTGACTATAGTGAGACCCCCTCTCCTTGTGCTACCTTCTGTTCCCTGATCTTGAAGACATGAGACCAGTCACTGTTAAGACTGTCCAATGCAAACCAATATCAGTGAGGCTGTGAGTCATAAGATCATATTCAACGATGTCAAACACCACTGTAAGATTAAGTACTAACAGCAACACTGACCTGCCTCAATCCAGCTGTTTACAGAGATGTCTTCCCAATCTTTTATATGGGATCTTTCCATATCTGCTGTGCAGCACATCTGGAGCACTGCTAGCCACATTGGGTGGAGAGTGAGAGGTGACAGCATCAGAAAGGAAATGGATGAAAGTAGCCCCAGCAGCCTTTTTTTCAACAAGTACTAGAGATTTAATATGTGACTCTTGGCTTTAAGGATGGAAGCTCTCAACTTGACCAGAATTGTGTCTTCATGGGCTATCCCTCAAACGTCACTCATTCAAATTCTCATACACTAAATAACTCATTTCTAATTAAGGACAGATGGACTCACATTGTACCTGTATCTGAAGAAGTGAGCTGTGACTCCCAAAAGTTCATCCCCTGCCAGGTGCTCTTTTCTATTGCTATAGACGAACATGGCTACCCATCATGATCTATCTTTAAGGAATTCAAATCAATGTATTAACTGTGGTCATTGACTAGACTAAAACAATAAATAAATATGCTATAGCATAATATATAAAACCTCTACAAAACATTAAAATACTACTATGCAAATCATTTTTAATAAATTAAATATGGTAAGTAGCACCACAGCAATGAGGAGAAATCTAACTTTGCACCAACGCAAAGCTCGGCATCACAGCCATGCATCCCAGGACCCCACAGCGGCCTGGTGCTGGTGGATTTGCCCCTCCACTTGAGTAAGTGCTCTGGGGAGGGCAAATATGCTGCCGTAATCCCAAGCCGCCTTCAGGGGGGGATTCTCCCCCTGAATTGGGCTGCCCACCTCCCATGTTAAGCCTCTATGAATCAGCCTCCTGCTCATCTAAGCAATGAGTCACTTTTAAGTGCAATGTAAAGCATCGAGGCCAATTTATAGCATTCAAAGTTCCTCAGAACAATTCTCTGCCTTGCAGATTTCTCTGAATGCCAGGAGGTCTGGGGCAAAACAAACAAAGTCTCTGACAAACAAACAGTCTCTGACAAAGCCGGCTGCTAAAAATGCCCGACATTGGGCAATGTCATTTCACCACCTGGCAAAACAGAATAACAAGAAGGCTCTGCTGAAAGGAACGTTGGGACTGCTCAGGTTTGTATGGGGAGAGATGGGGACATGAAGGGCTTTAAATGTTAAAACCATCATCTTGAATTGAACCTGGAAACAGGTAGGAAACATGTAAAGACCTTTAGCACAAGTATTGTATGACCCTGGTGTTAGATTTGCCAACTTTTGAGTTGGGAAATTCCTGAAGATTTGGGAGTGAGGAATTTGGGAAGGGGAAGTAGTTCAGTAGGGATGTGACATCATACAATCCATCCTCTGAAGTAGCCATTTTCTCCTGGGCAACTGATTTCTGTAGTCTAGAGTTCGGTTGCAACTTTTGGAGAAGTCCAGGCTGCACCTGGAAGTTGGCAAGCCAAGGTCATCCACTCCAGTGAAAAACTGAATACTTGAAGTGCAGTACCATGTAGAATACATTATAATTCAACAGGTGAACGAGTTTGGGTTCATTTATGACCCACTAGTTTTGGTAACATCTAGGATCAGTCAGTGTAAGCTGCCTTTTGGCTTGAAGAAGCAGCCTCTCCATTTTACTTCACTCCCCTCTCTTTAATCTCTTATTTTCATTTCCTCTGTGTGTTCTATTTTCTTTATTCATGGCCTATTTTGTGGAAAAAGTAATAAAAATCTATTTTTTAAAAAGCTACTATGGCATGGATGTGTGGCTAGATCACAAGAGTCCAAGAAAGACGGCAGCTTCTTCATGATATATCGCTGGGTGGGGAAACATCTGTGGCATTTGCCATTAGCTGCTTTGTCCTAGTACACCCAAGCTCCTAAGTAGGGTGGCTAACCTCTCAAGCTGTTCAGGGGCTGCAATCAAACCAGAGAATTGCAGCACCCAGCTCCTACCTGCAGAACCATGCAGGGGGAAAGGGCCATAACATGGCCCTGGGGGTGGTCCTGCCTCCCTGCGCAGCTGTACTTCACAGGGAGGCATAGGCCCCTTCCGCACACGCAAAATAATGCATTTTAAACCACTTTCATAACTGTTTGCAAGTGGATTTTGCTATTCCGCACAGCTTCAAAGAGCACTGAAAGCAGTTTGAAAGTGCATTATTCTGCATGTGTGGAATGATCCAAAACAAAATGTGCCTCTGTGTGGCACATTTGCATGGCTGGTTGTTCATGGGACAGCCAGCCATGTGAACAGCCTAGAGGGAAGACGGGTTCATGTAACCCACCTCTCACCCAGGTTTATTGGCCTTTGCAGAAAGGACCTAGTGAGGCCTGGAGATCTCGAAGCATTACTAATGATCTCCAGATTAAGGAGATGCAAATTGGCTGTTTTCCAAGGTGGGCTCTATGACCCTACTGAGGTCCCTCCTCAAACCTCATCTTTCCTAGGCTGCATCTCCAGGAATTCCCAACTCATCATTGGCAATATGTCTCCTAAAATAGGGTCACCAGCCTTCTAGTAGGGCCCAGAGTTCTTTGGGAATTACAGTTATGCTCTAGGCTTCATGGATCAATTCTCCTGGGGAAAATGGTAGCCACATTCTGCTCCCCATTTTTGTCCTGCTGGTTTGGAAGCTGATTATATAAATAAGCCACGAGTAAGTAAAATTCTTCCTGCTTGGTATTCATTTAAGGCCACATTGTTGTTCAAATTCACAGATGGATGTTTTCACACATCTTTGTGGGAGCAGTAGTCCCTCACCCCAATATAATTTAATTTTCTGACCTGACCATTGATGACTCTAAAGGAGTGTTGATTTCACCTGCGACAAAGATGCAACTGCATGCAAGGAAGGCAGAAGGAAATAAAACTTCAAACACCACATCTATTGCGCAAAATTTTTTTCGCCAGCTTGCTTGCAGCAAAGTGAGAAGATCCAAAGGTCAGTTCACTGGTGCTTAAGGCTTTCAAAAACCATGTTTACGTGTCAAGCCTGTTTGCCGCAAAATTCTCAGCATCCGTAATCCTTTTGTCTCTGCCACTATTATAGTTATAGATACTCTGTCCTCTTTCATGACAGGAGACCCTATCAGTGTTGGTTTATGTCTGCTAACATTTCTGACAGTGATAATGCTGCTAGTATATCAGCTTTGGAAGAGGTCTGGACACTGAAAGTGTTTCCTGGTTGAATTTCTGCTTATTGTAAAAAACTTTATTTTTCTACTGCAGTGGCCTATGGCTTTAAACACACTCTTCTCTCCAAGCTAGAATAGTACAAATAATCAGACTGAACTCCTCCGGCCATGGATTTATCTCTGAAAATCGCGCAGATACCAGAGTTCAGATAAAGAAAAAAATCTTTATAGACGGATGCACAAAAGAAGAATTGTAGCCGGCTATAATAGCTGGCAGCTCTACAAGTTGTCATGAAGCTTTTATTTTTTACCATTAATAACAAAACAATTTTAAAGGTTCAAATGCTTCTTCTTTGTCCACACCATCAAGAGTAGAAGGCTACCAACTTCCAGGTGGGACCTGGAGTTCTTGCCAAATTACCACTGATTTCCATGCTATGTAAATCAGTCTCCCTGAAGGAAATGGCAGATCTGAAGGGGGGACTCTATGAAAATACCTTCCCCTCGAGTGCAGCCCCCTCCTCAAAACTCCATCCTCCCTAAACAGTTTCCCCAAATCTCCAGTGATTTGAATTTCCCAAGCATTTGCTTTGTATGCAGAAGGTCCTAAAATGTGAAGGCTAAGATAGAAGTCAAAAACATCATTGCAAACTGAACTTTCTCTTCCATTGCTTGCTTAGTATTTCTAACACATCTATTGACTGGAACACATCCATCTTCATCATGTGGTAATGAGATGGTGGGGAGACATACAACATAGCTCTGGGCCTTGTAAGGAAAACAAAATAGGAATCACAGTCAGCACTTCCTATCCCTTGGCTTTCCTAGAATACCCGCAGCCTTGTCAGAACAGGGCCATGTACTATAATGTATTGAGCATTCGGCTTTGCAGAAGCTTCGTACCTAATGAATCAGATTTAAACTCCTTACTCCCCACCAACCTGCGATCACTTGCCTCATTGTCTTTGCCAGTCTTGCTGTGCCTTTCTCCTCTTCTTTCCAATTCTTCTTTGTTTCCAGTTAAGTACACAGCTTAATAACAGGCTAGATAACGTGCCAAGAAAAGCATCCAAGCATGTAACATAATCATATTGGTTTCTGGGGTGGCCCAAATCTCCACTGTATTGTAATAAGAAAGTATAGCATGCTGTGCATGCACAAATATTAGTTAATTTCAACCGAGAAGTGCAAATGCAAGAACAGTTATGCATGAGATGGGCAGTGAACAGAACTGAGAGCTAGCCCTGTGATCATGATTGCAGAAATAGAAATAGAGTGTAGAAATAGTATATCTATCAGTTTGTTAATGGGTTTTTCTTTTTCTTTTCTTCTATTCAGAGAAAGATGATTTGTGATAAATTGAAATTTTCAAAAAAATTAAAATAGAGATTACATTTTCGTTTTAAACTTAACTACTAAACTACTACAGTTGAGTTGGCCTCATTTCTGTTGTATTGGGCTGAACGTATTTTCCAAGAGCTTTATAGAGAGAATTCTGACAACGTATTTTCCAAGAGCTTTATAGGGAGAATTCTGACATTTTCCTCATCCACATTTTGATGTGGGTATCTATGATAGCTTCAGCTAAAAGGTGACCCAAGGTCACCCAGTGAGCATCTAGGCCGAGTGGGGATCTGAACCTAGATCATATGAAGACACAAAGCTGCCTTACACACAGAGTCTGTCTGTCAAAATTGGTCTGTCAAAATCAAAACTGTCTGATCCAGTGGCATAGCCACCAGGGGGCGAGGGGGTGCGCGATGCACCAGGCGCACACCTGAAGGGTGTGCCAAAACCTCAAAAATGCATTTAAAAATATTTTAGCGTTTTTAGTTTGTCAGCCTGCAGGGGGTGCAATTTTTAGACTAGTGGCACCAAAATTTCAGGTTATCATCAAGTGACACTCCCGATGATATCAGCCAGGTTTGGTGTTCAGAGGTTCCAAAGTTATGGACCCCCAAAAGGGGTGCCCCCATTCCCCATTGTTTCCAATGGGAGCTAATAGTAGATGGGGCTTCCCTTTGAAGGTCCATAACTTTGGACCTCCTGAACTAAACTTCACTAAACCTGGGTGGTATCATCAGGATAGTCTCCTGGAAGTAGCCTGAAATTTTGGTACTGCTAACTTAAACATTGCTCCCCTGACAGGGACACTCAAATTTTCCCCAAATTCTGGTCGCTTCTGGTCCCTTTTGAGTGGATTTAAAGTGAGAATCTGGGCTCCCTAGATTTTTAAAAAAATTGAAAGTATTGTTGAAGACTTTCACAGATGGATTCCACTGGTTGCTGTGGATATTTTGGCTGTGTGGCTGTGGTCTGGTAGATCTTATTCCTAATGTTTTGCCTGCATCTGTGGCTGGCATCTTCAGAGGCGTATCACAGAGAGGAGTCTGTAATAAGAGTAGTCTGGACACAGTGTTTAACAAAATTCTCTCTGAGATACACCTCTGAAGATGCCAGCTACAGATGCAGGTGAAACATTAGGAACAAGGTCTACCAGACCACGGTCATGCAGCCTGGAACACACACAACAACCAACATTGAAAGTGATGCTGTTTGTGGGATGGGTGGGGAATCTACCCTGAAATAGCATCATTATCAATGTTGTTTAAACTAGGGAGCCCAGATTCTCCCTTTAAAGTGGTTTGAAAAGGAGAATCTGGGCTCTCTTGTCTATACAACATTAAAAGTGATGCTGTTTCAGCGTGGATTCCTCCACTCCCCACCCCCAAACAGCATCACTTTCAATGTTGTTTCAACTAGGGAGCCCAGATTTGTGAGTTGGGGCATGTTCTATAATGTGATTGTGACTTTGAGATGACATGGTGCAAAAATTGTTCTTTGGTCATAGTGGGGGAGGGCGGCCTTTGGTTGTGGGGAGGCCGTCCACACCGGGGGGGAGGGGGGGCGCAAAATTCAGATTTTGCACTGGGCTCCATTTCCCCTAGCTACACCTCTGGTCTGCTCTGATGGGCAGCAGCATCTCTCCAGAATCTCAGTCTTTCATTTTTCCTACCACCTCGTCCTTTTAAATGGGGTGCCAGGCTCTGAGACTGGAACCTCCTCCAGTCCATGCAAAGCTGATGCTCTGTTTCTGAGCCACAGTCACCTCAGTCCAAGAAGCTAATCACCACATCCTAGTGGCATGTAAAGTCTGCCATTTTGTTCATGCAACTTTCCCCCTGGATATTACTGATACACTCTAATAAAACCCTGAGAACAAGAAACACTGATGATTGTATCAAGATTAATTTTCTGCAGTGTTTTACCAATGAAGAGGAGAGCATGTGAAGATTTTGTAGAACACGGTTGAGGGGGGAGGGTCAGAGGGAATCTTGACAAGATTATCCATGTGCCTGTATCAAAAGTACTTTTTTGCCACTGCACATGCAAGACATACGCTAACTGAGCTAACTCTGCCTGATGTGATTTCAGAAATAATTTTAGAAATAATCTTGGTTAAACAGGAATGGAGGAGGAATGTAGAGCAAAACAATGTGGAAAAAAATATAACTAAAAAGAAAACAACAGTGGGAATTTACCCATCCTTCTGCTCTTGCTTGAACTGAAGTTGCTGGATAAATTATTGTCATATTTGATAACAATGATGTGTTATTCTGTAATAATGCAACAACCCAGCATGGTGTCGTTGACAGAGGGCTGAACTTAGACTAGAGAGTCTTAGTTCAGGCCCACACAGTCCAGCTCATGAAGTGACCTTGGATCAGTTTCTTTTCCCCAGCCCAGTCAAACTCATGCTGTTTTGGGAATTTGCAAAAGGAAGGCTGAGAAGAATAAAAGTTGAAAATAACAGGATCAAGAAGTTCTTCCTTGCAAAAGTTTATGAAATGGGTTTACTCGGAAGAACTTCCTTCATGATTGTTCTAGGTTAGTTAGGATCATAATAAAGAATAATGATAACAAGTGGTTATAAATATTACAATTATTCAATAACAATATAATTTGGGGAGTACCTTATCACATTTACGTTCTTAGTGTGGCGCTGTTCGTAATTATATCCCTTTTCAATTGCTAATTGTCACAATAAATTGGTCAACATTCTAGGATAGGTTACTTCATTGCAAGTTCTGCCCATCAGATTTTTTTATTCCTTCTTACTCCAGGGATCTCAGGACAGTGCTAATCCACACAATTTGTCAGGGGAAGGCACTGATGGTTATCAGCCTTTGCAGCATGATAGTGGTGGAAAGTGCCTTCATGTTACAGCTGATTTATGGATACCCCCATAGGATTTTCAAGGCAAGAGACATTCAAAGGTAGTTTGCCACTGCCTGCCTCTAAGTGGGCTGAGGGAATTCTGAAAGCAGCCCAAAGTCATCCAGCAGGCTTCAAGTCGTACAGTGGGGGATCCAACCTGGTTCTCTAGACTAGAGTCCACCACTGATAACCACTACACCACGCTGGGTTTCCTTTCCAATACCCGTCCCCACCCCCAAAAAGTCCTTCCCAATCCTAGGAAAGTTCAACAGCCAAGTGGGGGAGGAGCCTGCAGTGATGCAGGCAGTACAGCTCTGCTGATGGAAGGAGAACATGGCAGGGCACTCTCATACCTCTGTTCCCTATACCACTCTAGCCTCCTGATTCTTGTGACTGTTATTTCATATGAGTATCACAGCTCCCTGAATAAATTTTCTGAATATAGGGAATGGCTTTAGGTGGTAGAGGAATGTGGGAAAGATTTGTAGTCCTTAAGCCACATCTGTAGATTGTTGGATTCAACCAACCACTACCCCTATTTTATCCCCACAACAACCCTGTAAGATGTTAGGCTGACCCACCCAGTTTGCTTCATGGCTGATTAGGGACAACCAGTTTTAGTTCAAACCTCTAATCAGCACACCACACCAGTTCTGTTTGTTTGCAGATGTCAGGAAAGGGGGCCATTGAATCTCTTGCTTAGGTAGATTCCCAAATCTACATGAGACAAGAAACAATTTTCATCTCATTGACATTTCTACATGTTGATTTTTGGTTTGCAAGCAAGTGGCAAGGAAACAGTTGGGTTTTGTGCATGCAGCATGTAATGATTAATAATTACACACAAATCTCATTTCTTAGCTGTCAGGTAAAGTTCCCGATAGAATGTGCTAGACAACGTAATTTCAGGTGTTAATCTCTTCTGTTTACAAATATTTGATGACATAGACTGCAAGTAAACTTACATCTTCAAATTAATTGATAAAAAGGATTTTTTTTAATAATGGGGAAAAAAGCAATGAAGCATCTGTAGGTTCTTAATGCAGTTGGCAGATAAAAGGAACATATGAGGGGTTTGTTTGGGTATATAAAACACCTGCCTTGTAGGAATCCAAAAGACAAGGCTCTTGATTGCATTTGACAGATGATAACAGTTGCAAAATTGATCATGATTATGAAAGACATAGAAAATATCTTTCTAACTGGGAAGAATAATGCACCCATCGTTCTGTTTGTTTTTGTTTAAATAGGGAACTGGCAATTAGGGATGAGCGGATTTTCCCGTTCCATTTTTCCTTTTCCTTTTTTTAAATTTTTGGTCATTGGGCACATCTAGCTCTGAATTTCATTTTTCTTGATTTCCAGTTTAGCTAGGAAAATCACTATAATTAATTATGGAATTGGAACATAAGCAGTTTGTGTTACTTTGCTTGCTTCAGCTTAAATGCATGATGTTCTCTGAATGTTCCTATTTCCTTTCTTTCTTTCAGCCATAATAGCTTCTGAAATACAAATATATATATTTTAAAAAAACCCAAACAAACTAATAGAAAGAAAATAATACTGTAGGCCATGTCTTGACATTTATGCTCTGGATTTCATAGTCTTCTGGGGAGCCTCCTTTTGATGTTAATATGTGCTTCAAATGCAAAGCGACAGCCTGCCTTTGATCACCCACTTCTGAACCCGGCTTAGCTGGAACTCCAGACCAAAGCCTAGGACTGGTGACACTACTGGATCTACAGTTCATCAGATATTGTGCCATTGTGATCATTTGTCTCAGGGATTTTCCTGTTTGGAGAATCCTTTTGCAAGTAAGCCACATGCACACCATGAGTGCAAAGGGGACATGGAAAGGCGTGAATGAAATGAAAAAATGGAAAGCTATAAGGGATTGTATACACACCACATTGCAAATTTTAAAAATAAAAAAGAAACATTGGAAGATTCCCCCGTTTTATTTTGGAAACAACAAAATCATTTGTAGGAATCTGAATGAACTTGGGGGACCAAATTGAAGCCATGAAACAATTATCCAAAACAATGCTTATACTGTGTCCTACTGGTCTCAATACCCAGGACATACCAGTTATAGTGATAATCAATATGATATTCCATATGCAATCTACCCAATACATTTCCCTTCCTGTTCATGATCTTACAATTAGCACTGTTGGAATCTTTATGTGATCTCACAATTAACTCCATTTTAGTTCTTTTTTTTTGTTCGGAGTTTCTTTGGATAAAATTATTAACAGTATTAATATTGATGACTATTCATTTTACACCAGACAAGAAATATGTGAGAGATAACCAGTTTTTGTCTGTATCAGATCAAAATTTTTGTAGCACAAATACTTTGTGGGAAATGGGTTGACTTTGTCCTGAGTACTAATGTTTCTAATGTGAGTTCTGTTTATAAGTTATTTGTCTGTATATTGGTGATCTAACATTGATTTAACACGTTGTCCAGCCTGTAAAGAAAAACTGAGGGTAACATGACTTGGGTTGCTAGCCAAGTATTGCAACCAGTGGGAGGCTGGGAGAAAATGCAAATCACCACTGCTCTGATGAGTGATGGCACTTCTGGTGCAGGAACAGATGTAGCAGTGTTGGAGGAACGACAATTTCTTCCACATTTTCTTCCTCTACCACTCTACTGTGCAGTGAGAGGGGGTGGGAGCTGCTAGGAGAAGGTTTTTTTCTCTATAGTAGAAGACTAGGCAGCCCTAGACATGGCTGTTCTCTTCAGATACCTGAAAGGTGGCACTAGGAACAGGTTGAAGACTTGTTTTTCCCTATTTTGGAGGGCAAGAGTAGATCTAATGAGCTTAAGTTACATGAAAGCAATTTCAGTTGAACATTAACTTCCTAAAGATTGATTGATTGATTGATTGATTGATTGATTGATTGATTGATTGATTGATTTATTGATTTATTTATTTATTTATTTATTTATTTATTTATTTATTTATTTTAAAGCTTTTATACCGCCCCATCCCCGAAGGGCGATAAGCATGGTTAGACAATGAAATCAATTGCCTGGAAGGGGGCAAATCTACCTCCCTCCCATTTGTTAAAGCTGTTCTAAATTTGGTTTTCCTGCACTGAGTGGAGGCAGCAAGGTCAACTAGATGGCATATACAGTCCCTTCCAACTGTTAGCATTGTAAAACTCCAGCCACTACCTGGAGGTTGGCAACCTGCATCCATCTGTAAAGGCAAATTTTGCACACACATTTTGGAGAGAAAACTTATCCCTTCAACCTCCACTTATTTTTGATCATCAAAACTAGGCTCCATTAGTGATTGATATTGGCTTAAAAAGTGGAGTATCCTTTAAAAAATCAGTCTTTTCTACTTTAAAACATGAATAACAGCAAGAGAAGCCTGAATTCAATTAGCAAAACCAATTAGGAGTTGAAAAGTTAAATCTTTTCTCCCTCTTCCATGTATATTCAATCTGAATTGAAGCTATGTGTACAATTTGTGTTTTTATAGACAGACAAAGACCTGTGGTCTTCATCATGTCTGTTTGTGTCTATATTCTCAAAGGATTACACCAGAAGAACATTCAGACCTCTCCAGAATTTGTTTTCATCCATTTTTAAAGTGTAGTTTATTCAAATTTACATTGCATCTCAGTAGATTTTAATCATGTTAGTGGTATTCAATTTAACTATCCTTTTATAGTTTTCCACTGTATGAATATTAATAGAGGCTGGAAATGAATCAGATGATTTAACAGGTTTCAGTGAAAAAGAGTTTGGGCGAAGTGACTTTAATCAAGAGAGTATTTGTCTCAAAATATCAATTCTTCACTGAAAGTTTGACATTTTCACCCAGTAAGATATACAGCTTGGCAATGTAACAGATCAAAAACTAGACAATTAAATGTTCAGAGTTCTTTCTAGTTATGTAGCGAATTAAAAATGCCAATTTTTAAAAAAATTCAGTTCAACCTTACTTTCATATAATGTATGAAGCATTTTTGCTGCTCTTCCTCTGCCAAGTTCTAATTAAGATCTATTGTCAGGGGTCAGATACAAATGCTGAATTCACAGCTCTACAAATCTTTGGGAACTACCTTTTATCTGGCAGGTAGTCAATTGATGGAAATATCAGCAGAGATGCTCTTGGGGATGTAGATGTGCTCCTCAATCCACCATCTCACTTCAGGCTCTATTGACAGAGGCCATCTATGGTGTTTTCTATATTTCAAGTCCATTCTTCACAGCACAAAAAAGACATCTGTGGGACATCTTAAAAAGAGGGGGATGCTTCTTCTCACTTAGCCCACCCAAGATAAGATGTCCAGGGAACATCTTAAAAAGAGGCGGTTTCCGGTGTGCTTTCCAGACAACAAAGGCATTAGAGGGGAAAAGACACTGTTTCCTGCCCTCAGCTTGCACCCAACATTTTGTGTGTAGCTGAAGGGATTCTCCCTGCTGCCATTTGCTGAAGGTTGCCCCAAGACATTTGCAGGGTCTGATACTGGGTGCCTTTTCAGCCCAAAAAAATATATAGCTGTACTCAGCTGGTCCTGCCAAGTCTGGCAATATATAGTTTTCCTTGTTAAAAAAAAGATTGAAGAGCTATCTATGTTGCTATGCAGACACGAATACGAGAATCTTAACAGCCAAAAACCCATCAAACTCCCATTGAGTGGCATTGGGTTAACCTGCCTTCTGTGGACTGTCTTACATTTTTCTTATTGCACCAAAAAACCCCATCAGTTCACAGAGGGCAGGTCAATCCAGTGCTTCTCAATGGGAGGTAGACAGGTCTTCTGAGTGGCTAAGATTCTCATATTTGTATCTGCGTAGCTATGAAAATAGCTCATCATTTAAAAAAAAAATAGGAAACCTAAGTATTGCCTGAATCTGCAGGACCACAGAAGTACAACTATGTATTATTTTGGCTGAAAAGTCACCCTGATCAGAGCCTGCAGAGCAAAGGTCCTGGGGAAATCTTCAGCGAATGGCAGCAGGGAGAATCCCTTCAACTGCACACAAAAGGTCGAGCACAAGCTGAGAGTGAAATTGACCAGAGAGCAAAATGGTTGGGAGGGGAATATAAGACACCTCCTGAGTTCTGCGTTCTGCACAGCCAGGCAGGAGACGTCTTGCAGGTGGCTTAGGGAAGAAAGGTGCACTTTGAAGTATTCTCCCCAAAAGATGCCTTGAGCTGAAAGAAGGCATCCTGAGGATGTCGTGGGAAGAAAGCTTTGCAGAGTGCCTTCCCAGAACACCTTTTTTAAGTGTCCCCAGAATGTTTTATTTTGACTGTGTGGAACATACCCATGTGTGGGTTGTTAGAGGTGAGTGAAATTGACAAGGGAAGTATTTTTCCAGAAGGAAATTGATGACGGACTGCTGCCATAAAGCACCAAACAGTTGCCGTCCCTTGTCAGTTTCCTCCTGCAAAAGCAACTTCCATTGTCAATTTTACTCACTCCTAATTGCAGACAAATTGTTTCTTCACGTAACATGACATCACTTATTTGGGATGAAATTGACAAAGATAATACAATTGACTTGACTTGTGTCTGTGCCCTTACATGACAATGCTAATGCAACAGAGGAATGTTGTTGAAATTATTTTTGAAAGTGGAGGGCAAAGGGCAGGAGACAATGGCTGAAGAGGAGCTTGAGCAACTACATGGAGCTGTGGATAAGGGCCAAGTGTTTGGTGGGAAAAAGAAATTCAGATCATTTCAATATGATCACACACTGAAGAGAACCTGACTTGGAAACAGTAAAAGTGCTAGGGGAACCAACAGAAGGAAAAAAAAATGAAGGGAAAATCTTTCTGAAACCAGAAGAAAAAAATGTGAAATTAAAAGGAAAAAATGTAGTGTACTTTGGATTCCTGAGAAAGGTGCTTTGAATTGCTGGGAGGAAAAGTGACTTGCAGGCCAATCCAGAGCTGTCAGGTGAGAGGGGATGATGCTGCTATGGCAGCACTCCACCCACTCCAATGGGCTTTTCTGCAGCATGGGAAATCTGAAAATGTTTTAAAAAGCACTCACCTCAAAGCCCCCACAGGGACAAATAAGGATGCACCACAAAAATCCTAGTGTATCACTGCTGGAGACACCACTAGCGCATGGGGGCGATCAGGATGTGGAGGTCAACCAGGGTTGGTCCCACCCCCTGGAATGCCCCCAGAACACCCCCACCACACTGATGTAGCTGGGGATGGTGTGGGACCACCGATGTGAGGCCAGATGTCATGGTTGGCTTTTACAGGGTGCCACAGTGGCTGGCCACCAGCAGATTTGCTCCTCTGCTGGGATAAGTACCCAGGGAAGGGCGATCCCAGCTGCGTAAGCCCACACTGCCTCCAGAAGGGAATCCCCCCCCCCAAAAAAAAACCCTGGGCTGCCTAAAATGTAATAAACTCAATGTGGAGCTACCATGCTAGAGGTAGAGTGGAAACCACAATGGTCATACTTGAGTTTGGATTATGCCAGTATTAAGTCAAATGTTGACCTAGTTCTCAGTGACAAAAGGCAGGAGCTTGCACAAACGGAGCCTTGTGAATAAAGCTTCCTCAACATCAAAACCTCCCACATTAGAAAAAAGGCTCTGGAACACTTAGGCTGTCTCACACCTAGCTTTTTATGAACAAGGCACATTTATGATGGAGCACAGTTGTGTGAATCTCCATAGCATGAAGCACTATAACCCAGGTTTGCCCCTTAAGTGAGAGCTATAGCTCTTCTAACAGGAAATTAAGATGTTTTAGACTGAGGGAATGGCTTTAGTGATGTTGTCAACCTCCAGTGGGAACCTGGAAATCTCCTGGAATTACAACTGATATCCAAACTACACAGATCAGTTCACCTGGAGGAAATGGATGCTTTGAAGTGTGGCTTGTATGGCATTATACCCTTTGCAGTCCCTTCCCTCTCCAATATTCACCCCCAAATCTTAGGAATTTCCCATTCAAGAGTTGGCAGCCCTGAACTTTAGGTGTTGCCCAGTAAGAATGTCTGTGTTTTTTTTGTCACCAGCCAACAACCATGCCATTCTCAAAAATTGCTTAACAAACAAAAAACAACCTTGAGTGCAGACACTTGGTTTCTTTGGATCACAGCCTCTTTTGAGAGCATACAAAGCCATCGGCTCCCACACTCCAAATTCCCACTTTGCTTCTTGGACCAATCAGAAACAACAAAAGTTGAGCCAGTCAGCAATAAGACCAGAATCCATCACTAAAACCACATCCAGCACCTTAAATATGCCTTTTTATTTTTCTTAGCACTGTTCCTACTCCCAGTGTTCAGGCAATGCCTGCTTCTTAGAGGTGTTTTTGTCTCTTGAAGGCTCTGGACAATTTGGGTGTTTTTCCCCCCACCTTACCAACTGGCTTCTTGGGAGGAGTGTCCCCTGTGGCCCTGCTGTAGAAAAGAGTAACTGACAACTCACATGGACAGGCTGGAGAAGCATCATGCCGTGAATGATGTTGTCTGAAGAGTAAAGCCTTTAAAAAAATCACTGTACACAAGGGAGTAACTAAAAGCTGTTTACATCAGACAAGGTACTGCTGTCTTCGGTTTACTGAGGACTGTCACAGGTGAAATGTGTTTACTTACAAAGTCTGAACAAGTATCAGACAGGAAGAAAGCTTCTTGGGATTCCCCCCTCCTTTTGGAGGGGGGAATAATTCATTGTTGAGCAAACAACCCCAGTAAATCCCAAACCACAGCTCTTGGTCTTGTCAAAATATAGCTGAGATATGGATGTCAGTATTGTACACAGAGCTGGTGTACTGTAATGGAGAAGAATGTGAGCCAGGAATGGCAGATTCCCCCTCCCAGCAATCAAATAGACTGCAGTTACCTCCTCACAAGGTGGCCTAAGGGAAGCTGAATGGCTTTTCAGACCCCCAAAATTCAGGGATTGCTGTGTTGTTTCTTTGCCTTACAGGGTATTCTGCCTTTCTGCATGCCTGTCCTCTGTGAGACTCTGGAGGGCCTAATCATATAATACATTAAGGATGCCAGCCTTGAGGAAGGACCTGGGAATCCCCTGGAATTACAGCTCATCTCCGGACTACAGAGATCAATTGCCCTGGAGAAAATAGATGCTATGTCAGCATATCATATCACAGGCTTTCCAATCTGACACAAGGTGAGCCTTTATAAGCATCAGTGGCCTCAGAATGGGACAGAATACCAAAAGCCATGCAGCTCCAACATGTGGCTGGCAGGTTCTCTGTACCATAGAACCTCCCCAGATCATCTCTGCCTTGGCCTTGATTCTGGTCTTCATTTAAAGGGGTGTTGCTTCACCAATGGGCCTACTCCTCTTACAATTTTAAGGGGACAGAAAGATTGTAACTTCCACTCCCCTTATCCCATCCCTTGCTGTGCTCTACCTTATTGTCTACTCTTACTCCCAGGATTTCTAGATTCCACATTCGACTGTGAAAAATGTTCCCTGATGCCCAATTAGGGTTGCCAGGTTTGAGATGGGATATACCTGGAGGGGGGGGGTTACAGGGCAGGGTTTGGAAAGGGGAGGGCCCTCAGCAGGGTACAGTGTCATAGGCACAGTGCCATAGGCGCCACCTTCCAAAATGGCTTTTTTCTCCAGATGTCTTTGTCACCTGGAGATCAGTTGTAATAGCAGGAGATCTCTAACCACCAGCTGGAGGTTGGCAACCTTATACCCAATGGGGATTCTTGTGAGGTGCTCCTGCCCTCCTGCTTGGCTTTGGCTGTGGGCTACTAGCAGTGTCCTAATACTTCCTCTCTGTCAGCCTTGGAGGAAGTCCTTTCCACCTCTTACCATTGCTGTTGGGAGAGACAGGCACACAGGGTGAAGGGCTGCTGAAGATTTGCCTACCAGAGGGCAGAGGGCAACCTGCCAGGCCACCCAAGACAGAGGTGTTGAGGAGCCGTCTGGAGGTAAGTGCTGTGATGTGCCTGGATTAGAGTGGCTTGGGGTATGATGGAAGCATCCCAAAGGGAATAAGGTGCGTTCAGCACTGCTCATAGAGCAGATTGGGAAGCCTGTACTTGGGGGTGTCCCAGTACAAGAGTCTTCCTTGGTTGTTCCCCAACTAATTATTGGCTTTATGGCACAATATAATGCCATTTAATGTGTTGATATGTTCTTAAAGAAATACTTTGAGAAGCTTTTCTTATTCTCTCTTTGTACTTTTTGCCATGGTATAATAAGCTTGGTTGATTTTGCCGCTTTGATTTTATGAGTATGCTTTAAATGATTTGTTTAATTTGGTGCTAAGTATCTCCTATATTTGTTGAACTTTTATGGCTCTTCAGATCAAAAGAAGCATGTCCCTGTGGAATAATACTACACAGTCTAAAAACCAAATTCTCCCTATTCTCTCTAGATCATATTCCTACAATTTTGTCAAAGCAGCTCCCAGTTTTTCAATGCCAGAGTCATCTGCTTGGCCATTGTTGGGAGGAAAAAATCTGAACTAGATAGACCTGTGCCATGTATCAATCTGCTCTGCTTTTAAATCCCTCATAACACTCCTGTCTTCTGGAATGGCCAATGATGTTTCTGGGTTTAATCTTTTCATTTGCTTATGAAGAAATACATTCTAATGAATACTAATCATAGCAATGTAATAGATTTTGCTGGAATTGCTCAAAATCGCATCTCACAGACCAGAGGCATTTCCAAAATCCTCCTCTGAAGACTGCTCTCAATACAGAAGTTCCAAATCAACTCCCCTTGTTTTCAATGTGGAACTGACACATTCAGAATCCCCCATGGTTCCTTTAAAAAAACAACCCTGAATTTCAGTGCTTGCAGTTCCTCTCCACACATTACTGCTGTCCATGTGTACACTGATACAATGCTGTCAAACATCTCCCATTTAGTGATTTATGGTACCATTGCATTGGAACTTATTTGAAGGGGAACTTATTGATCTGCTAGAGGGCTTGTGTGAATTGGTGAAACAACACCACACAGAAAGAATCTTGATGCAGCCATATATACGATCCCATCAACTGTCTTTGGGATGTTTGATCTTCTAGCTGGGAGAGGAAAGGAATAAAAAGTATACAGCCTATTAGCTGACCATCCACAGGAGTGAGACTGGATGAATGAATTGAGAAAAACCAGAATGGCTTGATGCGAACTGAAATTGGGCAGACTATCATGCTACAGAATTGCTATGTCAAAAACTGATGCATCTCCCAAATAGATTGTATTTTATCATTCTGTGTAAGTCACTGCAGGGATCTTTCTATCTAGATTGAAATACAGAGTTGAAATCAGATCAATCAATATTAATGTGGACCTTGACAGCCAGCGTGGTGTATTAGTTAAGAGCAGGTCGACTCTAATCTGGAGAACTGGATTTAGTTCCTCACTCCTCCACATGATCAGCAGATTCTTATCTGGTGAATCAGATTTGTTTCCCAACTCCTACATTTCTACTGAATAAGCTTGGGCTAGTCACAGTTCTTTGGAGTTCTCTCAGCCCCACCGACCTCACAAGGTGTCTGTTGTGGGGAGAGGAAGGAAAACAGTTTGTAAGCCTTTTGAGTCTCCTTACATGAGAGAAAGGAGGGTATAAATCCAAACTCCTCTGCCTCCTCCACCTTCTCCTTGGCAACAAAGAGAAAATGTGAATGGACAAAATGCTAATTGGGCTAAACTGTGCATCCAATTCTGAAGTTAATTTTGATTTTAAAAAATTCCTAGTTAAACTGGATTAATGGAAGGGTAGAACATCAGATAGACATTCTGGGATGACAGAGAAGGAATCAACATCCTAAGCACCAAAAAAGAAAAAGAAAGAAAGAAAAAAGAAGCAGCAGCATTAATTTCAAGGCCAATTGGAGATATGGTCCCAGCTTTCCAAAAATTCTTGGTTTTGTTCGCTGTATTCAGGATAAGGGGGTCCACAGAATGTGCCTTGCCTGGGGGCCCCTCAAATCTTGGAGATGAATTATTTAATGCTAAGCTGTATGCAATACTATAAAGATGAAATAGGGAGATTTTTCGACAGCCACAAGAAAATTTCCTCCCCCTTGAGTCCCCATTACATTGCAGCCAGCAGGACTGCATATTGAATCCACCATTCCCACATTGTGAATGATGTTTTTCAAAGTGCTCTCTTGAGTCCATGTTTGCTGCGGCTCATTAAGCGTATTTCATTTCTCAGCCTGGTCTTTTCCACCCAACGTCCTCCAGAATGTGGTTGATAAATACCTCCCTTGGAACTTCATCCTCTCTGTACATTTTGCACCTCCTGATAGAGACAACAGATTGTGTTACTTGCAGGTTGGCTGGTTCTGAAAAGCACACTCCTGTATCATGTGCAGCATTTTTAAGCCCCATATTAAAAAGTAAATGTAATACCAGATAAGGCGAGAAACCTTACATTGCAATAGGGACAAAAGAAATTATGTCAGTGTTCCCTGTTTTATCCATTTATGTGGTTTTTTTGTGCTCGTTTGTTTGGTTCAGTGATTTCAATTCTCTGATATTTGCTTCTGGTTTGTGTCTTTGTGTTTTTATGGATTTGTTTGTATGACTATGAAGAGCTAGACTGAAGTCCAGTAGAGACCAATAAGATTTCCAGAGCATAAGCTTTTGAGAGTCGAAGCTCTCTTGAAAGCTTATACCCTGAAAATTTTGTTGATCTTTAAGATGTACTGGACTCAAACCTAGCTCTTCTACTGAAGATCAACATACCAACTCACCTGAAAGTAGGTTGTATCTGCATGTAAGTATGTTGTAGGATTTGTTTTATGTAGTGACACAGTTCCACTGAGAATATTTCTGCCAGGCTACTTAGAGCCCTGGGGGGCAGGGAAATGTCATATTACTCCCCCCAGCACATTTTAAACACACATAGGCTCGTTCCGCACATGCAGAATAATGCACTTTCAAACTGCTGGTGTTGGGGAGCCTCGGTTAAGGGTTACTTAGCAGCATTTTCTTCCTGATGCCAAGCCTGGTGGCTGGCATCTTCAGAGGATCTTCTGAAGATGCCAGCCACAGATGCAGGCGAAACGTCAGGAGAGAATGCTGCTAGAACACAGCCATACAGCCCGGAAACCACACAGCACCCAAGTGATTCCGGCCGTGAAAGCCTTCGACAATACATTGCTTTCAGTGCTGTTTGAAGCTGTGCGGAATGGCAAAATCCACTTGCAAACAGTTGTGAAAGTGGTTTGAAAACGCATTATTTTACTTGTGTGGAAGGGGCCTTAGTTCAAACTGAGGAAGAGTTCTGACCTGGAGAGCCTAGGCTAGCCTGATTTTGTCTGATTTCAAAAGGTAAGCAGGATCAACCCTGGTGAGTATTTGAGACCTCCAAGGAATACCAGAGTCATGACATGGAGGCAGGCACTGGCAAACCACCCCTGGATGTCTCTTGCTTTTAAAACTCTACAGGAGTGCCATACATCAGCTGTGAGTTGATGACAAAAAAGAACAGCACAAGAAAGACACACAGGTTTGCTTTGTGCAATGGTGACGTGAAATTGAAATGTAGATTTTCAGATTAAAACAGCAGGGATGAGGACTTCATAAATCTCCTCTCAATGGATGAGTGAACTACATAATTACTCCAAACAGTTTAGTTATCTTCTAGGATTTCAGAACTGGCAGAAAATTGTAACTAGGAGTGAATTTATGCACGATCCCTCATTTCTCATCCACAATGCATTTGGCGGGTCAAATTTTTGGATATAGGTCATTTGAGAATAAAGATTGCTCAAAATCATCCTATGGGATAAAGAAAAAGTAAAGTTTTAACTCCACACTTCAGAAATAATATTTCTGGTTTAAATATATCTGTGACTTGTTCTCTGCGCATCATAAGTGTGTGCGCACACACACACACACTTGCATCAACCTGCCAGTGACTTGACTTTGCTTTAGTCACTTCGAGTAGCACAGGTGTTAAAAATTGAAGTGCATAGAAGTCAGACTTTCCTATTTGGTAATCGTATCCTGTAGCAGCCCTGATTTCTGAAGTGCATGACAGTTTCAAAAATAGCATGACAAACATGACTCTTGATTTAATTATAGTGTTTAAAGAAGAGATACCACTGCTTACCTCATTACAGGCCCAAAATTGATTTTTATAAACAGTATATTTGTTAGACCCATTCTTTCCCTCCTTCAATTAGGTTTGCTTTTTTATATGGCATGATGGACTTGAAGAACAAAGACCTGGTGCTCTCTACTCAAAGCCATTCCTAACAGTAGCTACAAGAAGATGGGGGGGGGGGGGATGGGACATCAACATCATTGCTGGTGATAAGACCAGAGGAAACAAGTAACAAAACGTATTACTGACATTACAATAGACAGTCAAGTCAGGGAATACAGAAGAAAGGAAACTGACCACTGCTTGGAATGAGAGGAAACTGGCTACATCAAGCAACAAGAACTTGGAGGCAAGCCTAGCCTAGTATCTGACTTGCAGCCAGTAAAGTTGGGGCAGAATCAGCTAGTTGTGTCTTAACCAGTCAACTCCCAGTTAAAGAAAAGCAGCAACATCCAGCATTAGTTGTAGCTACTCAACCAACTCCATGCAAAGTCGAATATAAAGCATATTGTGTGTGTGTATATAAAGTGTCACCAAGTCGCAGATGATTTTTGACTAAGTAGGGTTTTCAAGGCAAGAGATTAAGAGAGGTGCTTTGCCATTGCCTTCCTCAGCATAAAGATGCTTGTATTTCTTGATGGTCTCCCATCTCAGTATTTATCAGGGGTGACACTGCTTATCTTCTGAAATCTGATGAGATCATGCCAGCCTGGGTCATCGTTCAGTAGTATTTTTAGCTGAAAGCATCATAAGAGAAGTGATGATTGTGATCCCAAACTCACACAGAAATAAGTTCCAGTGAAATCAATATGACTTAAGGGTAAAGAGTCCTGATCCAAAAGCGAAACATGCAGATGTAAACCATTTCTGTGTATGCTTCCTAGAGCTGAATGACCCCTTTTGGAGGGGAAAGGAAAAGAGAGCTGAATTCAGGTTTTTTCCTGCTCTCTGTTGGAGAGAAACACAGAACGTGCCACATTTATACTGAAAATTTGGGAAATGAATATTGGGAGAGAGGTGAGCCAACTGCCCATTGAAGTCCCTCCAGACCGCTATTTCAGATTGCTTTTCCAGCACCATTACTTTCCCATTGTTCCCAACCAATCAGGGATCATGTAGTGACTGCCAGGATGTTGTGGTGCTCTGAATGTAGTGTATTGGGTTACTTATGTAACCATCCTTGCTAAAGGTGAGCAGAGCAGCATTGCTCTTGGTCAGGAAAGAAAAGAATATCACAGCACTGCTGAGGCAGCAGGTTAATGCTCCCTGGCTCCCCATGCTGCACTGCAGCATTTTCATTGTTTCAAGTTTTCATTGCTCCCCTTCATTAGTGCATCATAGGGAGACAGAAAGTATCCTTCAGTTGCCTGAGCAATACAGAGATGTATTCCCTCCCATCTCCAGTATCCTCCTCCACACAACAGATGAACACCTGCTTTGCCCTTTTTGTGCTTCCCACAAAAATATTTTGATAGCGATGAAATGTTATTCAAACTGCCTTCTACCTCACCTTATTTTGGCCCAGCTGTAATTCAAGACAGACTAACTAGGGTTAAACAACTGCAGCCCAAACTCCCAGTAGACCAAGTAGACCAGGGGTAGGGAACCTGCGGCTCTCCAGATGTTCAGGAACTACAATTCCCATCAGCCTCTGTCAGCATGGCCAATTGGCCATGCTGGTAGGGGCTGATGGGAATTGTAGTTCCTGAACATCTGGAGAGCCGCAGGTTCCCTACCCCTGAAGTAGACCAAGTAAATGAATGCACAACATCCAATTGTGTGTGTTTTGCTTACTGGTGCCAGTGCTTGGCGTTGGAATGACAGATATGCATGTCCTTGAGTCATATTCTTGAGTTATTTTTTCATTTTTGAATGACAAACAAAGGTAGTGGTAAGGTTACGATCCCTTACTGTGGGTGCCACCAACTGTAGTCCAATTCACTCCTGGGGAACAGATGGATTGTGAGCAGGGCATCCATGTCAGCTGCATCTTAAGAGGTGCTATGATACTTTTCATCACAATCACCAATTATTTTTAACAACTCCATTAAGTAGCTCCTCTGGCCTTCAGACACATTACTGAGTATATAATATTCACCATACGAACAAAGACAGCAGCAGAACTTCAGGGTACCTTTAGGTTCTTGCGTGCTGTAATAACCAGTTGTTTTACAAATGGTAGCCTGGAGCCATTACGGGTCTGGCTTGGTGTTCGTCCCTCATCCTGTACAAAGTGAAAACTATAAAACTTTAAATGAGCATTTGTGCTCTTCTCCACACTAAAACAAGAACGTGAGGCAAAGAGTAAGGAAAGAGCATCTCAAACATCAACACATTTCAGCCTGAGGGTGCCAGGCTACCAGTTCTTCATTGTGTGGAATATGGATGTCCCAGGAGCATAAGCAGCTTGAACAATTAGCAATCATCTCTTTGACTAATGAGCTGACCTCAAATGGCTAAGGGGGGAAAAACTGACAACTAAATGATCATCATTCCTGGATTTAATTTTGTTCTCTCCCCCCTGCCGATCATATAAATTCTGTCCACATAATCACCAAATTGTAAATAGGGATGAGTGGAGTCCCCCTGAGATACTCGCAATTCCTCTCGGAATGGGAATTTTCTCAGAGACACACCATTCCAATTATGTTGCAGAACAGAACTGTATGTATATTCCCATAAGGTATATACTATTGCTATGGAAGTAGTGAGTAACTAGTGACTGAGATACATAATCAAATCTATATAAAATAAAGATTAAAGTGGGAGGGTATGCATGTGTGTCAAGTGCTGTCAAGTTGCTTCTGACTCTGAATGAATCAACATCCTCCCAAACATCCTATTGTTAACAGCCTTGCTCAGGTTTTGCAAACTGAATTCACACAAAAGAGAAACAAAATGCAGTAGAGTCGATCCATCTCATGTTGGGTGTTGCTCTTTTCCTGCCAAAATATGATGCCAAAGTATGATAGCCTCAGTTTAGTCATTTTAGTTAGAGAGGGAGCCTGACAGCCTGAATCCACCCTATCAGTCACATGGCCAATCGGCCAAGTGCTGGTAGGGCTGATGGGAATTGTAGTCCTGAACATCTGAGAGCCGCAGGTTCCTACCCTGTCTCTAGGGACACTTCTTTTGGGGGGCAGTCCACGATATCAGTAACACCAGTGGTGGGATCCAAAAATTTTAATAACAGGTTCCAATGGTGGTGGGATTCAAACAGTGGCACCGCTGCACACACGCACCTCCAGTTCCTATTGGGCTGGGAGGTTGCTTTAGTAACCCCTTCTCGGCACTCAGAAAAAAATAGTAACCACTTCTAGAGAAGTGGTGAGAACTGGTTGGATCCCACCTCTGTGTAACATCCTCTTCTAACACCACGTTTCAAAGGAATCTACTTTTTTTCAGTTAGTTTTCTTCACTGCCCAGCTTTCACAACCATACATAGTAAAAAGGAAAACCACAGCATGAATTAACTTGATCATGGTTGGCAGTGACCCATCCTTACACTTAAGAAACTTTTCTAGCTACTTCACAGCTGCCCTTCCCAGTTTCAGTCTCCTGATTTCTTGACAACAGTGTCCCTTTTGGTTGATGATGGAGGCAAGGTATAGAAAGTCTTGAACTATTTCAATTTCTTCATTGTCCACCTCAAAGTTGAGTAATTCTCCCATAGTCATTACTTTTGCCTTCTTGAGTGCAGCTGTTTTGGAACTTCCTCCTTTAACTTTCAGCAGTAATTGTTTCAAGTTGCCATTTCCTGCCAGTAATGTAGTGTCATTGGCTTATCTTAAATTGTTAATGTTCCTCTTCCCACTTTTCACTCCACCTTAAAATTGGTACTGGGTGTGAATCCAGCCCAAGAAAATTCACGTAAATTCACAGTAGATTATCTAAAAGATTCAGAATGGAATGCTTGCAGCAAAAATATAGAAGGAATATGGAATGGAATGATGTCATAACCATACATTTCCAATCTCACCTCTCTTTTTTGTTCTGTGTTCTCTTATGCTGTCATCCATTGCACTGCTCCTTAAATAGGGTTCAACTAGGATAATTGCTAAAAATTAATTCAAAAATTTGATCATGTACAGTTTTCCAGAGTCTTCAGTGCCCCAATTAATTTTAATTTTTCCTATCTCCGTATTTTCAACACTGCAAACACTTCAAGAAAAGCATTCTGTGATTTTTATGTATGTGTCTATCAAATCTGTTCTGTGCAATGTTTTATTAATGTTCACACGCACTCCTGCAGAAAAAAAATACAAAACAGCAAGCATCTTGCAGCTGAGTAGCAAACAGTCACATGCTTTTTTGCTGTGTTTTCTCAATGAGTATATGTGCATTCATCAAAAAAGGGTGGGAGTGAGCACATGATGTGAAGGAACTGAGAGTTTTGGCAAAGTATGGATGCCCGGTGCTCTGTTAAAAATTCAAACATTTTAAAATGGATAATCCTGTTGAATCACTTCAACTTTGGAAAGAAGACTAGGTAACAGAACAAAAAATGGAGAGGAATGAGGAGAATCATAAAAGCATACCCTTTGCAAAAGGCCATTCCACCTGTAAGACCTTTAAAAGTCTTTTACAAGAGTCTTTTGGTTTAATCCCTCACATTATAACTACCATCAATAAAGCTCATAGCAGAAGGAAATGTAGTGGGCTCAAGAAAAGGGGGGTAAGCAAACATTTTCCACTGAAATGGGCTTTAATGATGCTTTACCGCCACCCCACCCCCACCCGTTTCCTATCTGAAGTAGTTGTCAGCATCTTCTTCCAGGCAATCATAACTTCCCTCCAGCATTGCCTCTCCATCTTGCCCTCTGTCTCCAGTTCCTGCCATGGCACTGGGGCAGCTGCAGGTGGATCTCTGAAGCCACAGTCTTGGTAGTGTGGTAGGGCACCCCACTGTTTTGCTTTGAGTATGGAGGTGGGTGGGATGGGCCTGGCTTGGGTATGGGGCAAGGGGAGCGCCTGGGGGGACTGGGGATGCTGTTGCCAGGCCTGGCAGGGGGGCGGTTAGTGACTGTGCCCTACTGGGCCTAGCTTGGGTTTGGAGCTGGGAGAGGGCAGGGGAGGGGCACAGGAGATGCTGTTACCAGACCTGGTGGGAGGACAGCTTGCTGCCTCTGCCCAGCCAGATCTGGCTTGAGTATAGGGCCACAGGAGGGGGCAGGGAATAGGAAGGCTTCTGCCAGGCCAGGTAAGGAGCCACTTTCCCACCAGGCCTGCCTTGCTCCTGGGTTGGGAGGTGAGAGGTGGGCAGAGGATGGAATGTTGTGATGACTCCTGTATGGTAATTGGTGGCAAGTGAGTCATCGCAAAATTCCATGCATTAGGGAATTATATGTTAGGATGGGTACAATAGAAAAGCACATGATGCAGCATATAATATGCAAAGAGTCAATGTGGCATAATGGTTACTGTGTTGAACTAAGAGCTGGGAGACCCAGGTTTGAACCCTTACTCTACCATGGAAAGTAACTGAGTGACCTTGGGCCAGTCATACACTCTCAGCCTAACCTACCTCACCAGGTTTTTGTGAGAATAAAACAGCGAGAAGAATGGTGAAAACACTGGGAAGAAAGATAGGATATAAAATAAATAATTAATTAAATAAATAAAAGAGTGCTAGACTAGGATCTGGTAGATTGTGGTTCAAATCTTTGTGCAGCCATGGATGCCCTCTGGGTGAACCAGTCACATATGCACTTTAATCCTAACCTACTATACAGGGTTGCTGTGAAGATTTTTTGAAAAAAGATAAACAGGGAATGGTAGAATGCTATGACCTGCTTTTGGTCCCCAATGGCAGGAAAATTCCAAAGTAAAATAAGCAAACAAGTCTGAGGTTGGTCAGTGCTTGGCTTGGAGACTACCTTGAGAGGAAAAAAAACATGATAAATAAATATCACTGCCATACTTGTTTGATTTACAATTTTAGGGACAACAGGTTGGGTTGTACAAAGAAAAGGAAGTTATTGTTAATTTATTTTATATTTGATGTGCATTTTCACAGGCTTCTGAAATCTCCATTGGCCTATGGGCCGTCTTCCCACACAGAACAGATATAAAGCTGCTAAGTCTTGTACTGTCTCAAGATGATAAGGGCCAATTGTATACATCTATAGGTGATCTATCTCTCAAAGCGGGACTAAACCTATGGAGAAATGTGTATGTTGAAAGACTCAAGTTTAGCTGCCTCTGCCCTGCCAGATCAGGCTTTGATGTGGGGCCATGGGAAGGTAGAGGGGGAATAGGAAGGCTTCTGCCAGGCCAGGCCACCTCCAGTTGAAAGATTTTTGGCATCATGCTCTTTTCTTGAGGCCTGGAAGAACTAACCATCTCATGTGACTCGCCATGCCTCCCTTTCTTGGGAGGAGGACTTTTATGTTGATAGATCGCTGGACGCCACTTTTTATTTATATTTATATTTATATTTTAAACTTAAATTTGATCTTCTGAACTTTTAAATTTGGAACAGGAATTGGAATTTTTATCGCTGCTTCTATATGTAATCATTTTATAATGTATTTTGTATGTTGTGAACCGCCCAGAGCCCTTCGGGGATGGGGCGGTATAAAAGTCTAATAAAATAAATAAATAAATAAATAAAATACTGTCAGTCAGTCAGAGTTGATATTTTGTGGTAATACTCTAACCAGGTCAGAGGTGGAGCAAGGGGGAACTGTGTCCGGGGCACGCATGCCCTGTGCCCCTGTCACAGCACCATCTGCCTCACCCTCAGAACACCCTGCCATCTCTGTGGCCTGGCCATGCCCCCTCTGCTGCTCCGCCCGGGGCATCGTGCCCCACTTGACCCCGTTGGCGCTACGCCACTGGACCGGATCTAAACCATATATATTTATTTGGTGTTTTCTCATCCCCTGTTCAGCTTCTTCTCTGAAGATAGATTCTGGGAAAATCTACTGTTTGGAAACAACTGCATCTTCAAAAACGAACAAACGCTAGTGTAAATAATGTGTGAATTTGCAATGTTAGTGCAGAAAAGTATTTCTCAGCTCAGCAATCTGAAATTTCAATGCTGAGGGTACATGTCCAATACATGTCAGTTGTGAATGAATTTTGTTTTCATGTTGCACACACAGTGTTGTTTCAGATTTCTTAATTTCTTAGCGTAGAAGTTTCCTTCCTATTGGTATTTTCAGGTTGGTGACTTGAAAAAAAAGTTTATAATTTCTCAGTCAACATCATGGATCTATATCAAGCCACATAAGAGATTTCCTTTGAAATCAAATTGCAGAGCAATTAGATTAAGGATATTGAACTGCCGTAATGGAACTGTGCTTTGGTAAAGCATGTGATGTATATAGCTTTTCTGGAAATCAAGATTGGTAGCATCATGTCTACAGCAGGGTTGCCAGGGCCTGGAAGTCATGACCTGGAAAGTAGTGGAAAATGGGTGGAACTTTAAGGATCTCCTCTGGTGACATTAGTTGTCTCTAGACATTCCAAGAAACTCTATGGTTTCACCAAAAATTTTCTACTGATTCCTACACAGGACCAGTGTAACTTTCAGGTTTTCTCCAGAAGTCACCTCACAATGCTGAGCCAATGGCCATATTTTGTTTCTTTTTCTGCCAGATCTGTAGCAGGAAAGCTGTAGCTTAGAAGCATGGTATCATGGGGAAGCTTAAAAAGTAAAAAAGGCTCTTTGCCATATGGAAGCCTCCATTGAGTATAATGGACTCATGTCACCATTTGGGCGGCATAATAAGTCCAAAGCTCTGGTCACCTGCTCAACAGAGACAATGGCCAGGAGGAAACCAACTAATGTTGGCTCCTCCCCCAGCCATGCCCCCCAGACCATTCCCATTTAACTGTTAGAGGTGAGGGTGCAGGGTGTGGCATCCAGCACTGCATCCTATCATGGGAGAGGGCCATGGTGGCCACAATACCACCTCAAATCCTGGATTTTGCCCCTCTCCTACTCAGAGAACTCGCCCCAGAGGGAGGGGCAAATCCATCCAGTGTGGCTCTCCCAATGCTAGCTTTTCCACCAGTGTATTCACACCCTTTGGAAGGGGCTATTAATCAGTCGAGTTATAACTTGTATACCAGAGTTTACTGAATAAGTCACTCTGGGGTACAATTATTTTCTAAATTAGATTTATATACTGTAAATACTCATGTATAAGCTGACTTTTTCAACACATTTTATGCCTGGAAAAAAAGAAACCCCCCCATTGAAGCTTCCAGACATTTGGGTACTGCTGTATACTGGAGTATGTAACGGTATATTATATACAACAGTATAAATAGCCCTACTGATTCTGTGCTTCCAGTAGCCTCACACACCCCAGCTATAGCTGAAGCTCTGTTTGGACATACAGATGATGAGGAGGAATCTAGTTTTGAAGGATTTTAACTCTTGTGTTTTAGCTTGGTTGCTGATTGATTTCGAGCCTAAGGCTAGCCTTTTTGTATCACCTCTTTTAAAAGTTATTGTTGATACCATATTGTTTTTGTTGACCCTCTTTTCCACTTACAGAGCTAGTTTACTGTTTTTCTTTGATATAAATATTCAAAAACATTTAACCTACTGATGCCTCAATTAATGTAATTTTATTGGTATCTATTTTTATTTTTGAAATTTACCAGTAGCTGCTGCACTTCCCACCCTAGGCTTATACTCGAGTCAATAAGTTTCCCCAATTTTTTGTGGTAAAATTAGGTGTCTCGGCTTATATTCGGGTCAGCTTATATTCGAATATATACAGTATTTATTTTGTTTGCTTATTCCCACCTTTCTCTCCAAAAGGGACCCAAACAGTTTACATGATTCTCCTCTCCTCCATTTTGTCCTCACATGGGAGGTAGGTTAGGCTGGAGAAAAGGTATCTACATATTTCCCCTGATCAGCTTTTATACCTATTGACGTGCAAAAACTCTTGTGCTGTAGTTAAAATTCTTTGGTGTGAGCATTCCCTTCAACCACTTGAAAAAGCTTGACTGGCAGTTGCAAATGTTAGATGTAAGGTTGTCATGACCTCCCTGGTTGTCTGATGTGGGCTGGGAGCCTCCTGGGGATTTGTGAATGGAGCCTGGGGAGGACAGGAACCTCAGTGGGGTACAAGGCCATAGAGTTCACCTTCCAAAGCATCAGTTTTCTCCAGGGGAACCGATCTCTGTAGTCTAGAGATGAACTGTAATTACAGCAGATCCCCAGGTCCCACCAGGAGGCTGGCATCTCTATCCCAGCAGCTGTTTACAATATAGATATTTACTTTTCAGGGGCAAAGAGCAGTTTAGCAGATGATTCTGATAAAGGAAATGGTAGTGGGAAAAACATTAATCCCTATCCCCCACAATCCATTTGACTCGAAAACTGCATTTTGTTTCTCTTTTGTGTGAATTCAACCCATTTTATTTTTGTGCCTGCCATGCCAATTTCTTCATGCCAAAATGTTGCCTCTTTTGTATACAATCCCGTTCATCACTTCCCCCCCCCCATTCAGTTTAATGCACCAACTTAATACTAATGGCATAAAAATGCCATGGGGGGAGGGGGGGAGAACTGAATCAGGCATGCCAGCATTGCAAATGGACTCCCAAAAAGACTCACAAGACAACACGTGGAAACAAAAAAAGATATTAAATGAAATTTCCTCCCTAGTTACTCCATCTTCCATCCATGCAGAAGTCTTTTACTGATAGGGCGGGGAAATGCTTTATAAATCAAATGTACAATTACTGAGGAGCAAAGAGGTGATCCTTCCCCCCCACACACACACATTTTGAGGAGGAATGCAAATTTGCAGCCAGCAAAGCATTACGCCTGAAAGGGATCTACTTCTGTGTGTGACGGTCACACTCTTTATTAGAATTGATGTATGCTTATGCTGTCAACGACATGCACAGTTGTTCAGTAACATTAGCACGTCCCATGTCTACATCACTCACAGGCCTCCTTTGTTCGTTTCTTGGAGGACGTAAACCATCATGAACATGTGACTTACCATCCTCTATCAGAGCGCATCCCTCTTAAAGACTGGGGGAGGGAATATACAAAACTGACCTTGGGAAATCAGGATTAGATGCAAAACAGCCCACCCGGTGACATTATTTTTTTCTCGCGCGTCTGATCTGCTGCAGAAAAAGCAAACCTACAGGAAACCATTAGAAATACTGGTGATCTTTTATTGTTAAAAAAAGAGAGGTTTGAGTGTTTCTCTGGGGTGTAAGTTTTTTTAAAAAATCTAACACTATAACTGTAGAAAAGCAATTTGACAGACAGTTGGATAGAGAGGTACATGATGCAGAGACAGAGACAGATTCATCCTGCTATATATCTGTTTGCATCTTATGGGCTCTCTGCTTCTCCAAACCAGAAGCAGCATTGCCTGGGTTTGGTTTCCGTTGGTTCAAAGAATTTCAGAGATACAGTACCTTTGCACTATTTGCTTTATTTACAAATACAGGTAGAGCACAGACAGAGGCAAATAGGCATTTCTACATGACTGCAGATCTGCTATGCCACAGATCCCCCTGAACAACAAGGTTTCCCTTCTCCAAATCTCATCCCTCAGTGTCTGCTGTTATTTCTGTATACACCAAGCTATTAATTACTGTTTCTTCACACATGCTGACACATCTGCCATTTCCCCTCAGCAGGAGGAGCCACATCTCCTCTGAGCTCTAATGTGTCCTTCAAGAAGATCTATTGAACAGCATCAATCAGGAGTTTGTCTCCTGACAATCAATTCCTACTGAAGACATTTCAGAACCATTAATTTTTTTTTGTCAAACATGTGCCCCCCCCCCTTTTCCTCTCGGGTGTCCTCTTAGGTTAAACTATAGCCATGACCCATTCACAGGATTTAGCAGCCTCATAACAATGACCTTCTTGATCCAGCTTCTGTTACTTTTTCCAAATCCTGCCTCAAACCCCCACTTTTTCTGTGAAACCCTTGCCCCCGGTGCCTTTGTCCCCCTGCCTTACAGACAGTTAGCCTACTGGGACTAGAATTATTTTTTTCCTGTTTCTTCTCTTGTGTCATATTATAAATTATAAACTCATTGGGGAATGAGCCCCTTTACTCAGCAGACAACTACACAAATAATGCCACAATAATTGTTCACCCTTTTTTGTCCCATCCTTCTGCCAAGAAAGCAGGGTGTACATAGTTCACACCTCCTCATATTTTGCCTTCACATAAACTCTAAGAGATAGACTAAAGAGAGAGAGAGGGAGGGATGGTGAAGAGGAAGGGAGACTGGCCCATGGTCGTCCAGTGAACCTTTTGTGGCAGAGTGGGGATTTGAACTGTGTTTCCCAAATTCTAGACTAACAGACTAACCACTAAACCACAGTGGAATACAATCACAATGATGTAACTAGCACTATTGCACAGTGGGAGCAATGCTGCCTCTTTTTTATCAGTTCACTGAAATTCAGAGAAATGTAAATTTGAAAAAATGACAAATATAATTTGACCTCATCATCTTTGTGGAAACATTTGAGATGCATCTTCATACTGATATCTAGGAGCACTAGCTGTTTCCCCCAATCTTATGCCAAGGAGCACAGGGCAAAGTAGCTGAGGCTGACAGCAAGGTCATCAACATGAGCTTTGTGGCTGAATGGACATTTGCACTAGGCCTCCCTAGTCCCCACCTGACACCTTCATGTCAACATCATGGCAGCTACATTGACAAGATATTCAACTAGGTAGTCCCTTGTTCTGGCATGTCTGTCCTACAATTTCTTTTTTGCCTGCTCAATGTCACTTTTAAGTGATCAAGAAAGCTTAACAGTGAGAATGCCAGCTGAGTGCTTTGAGGAACCGGCTGTGCATGATTAAAAGAGAAGGCAGATTTAGTAACTAGCAAACTTGATGTGAGGGGCTTTTTTCTTTCTTTCTTTTTTTAGCCTTTGCTTAGCATTCCTTACTGTTAAATCCCTTAACTCTAGTGCCAGTTTTATATTGAAATATCATTCCCCCTCCCACAAATTCTGCCAGTGCTATCATAGTAACATTCATTACACTAATTTCAAGAAATTCATCCTATACATTGACATCTTTGCTGAAGAATTTCTGCAGATCTGCTCCCAAATGCCAGTATGTTCCAGAAGATTCTGGGACATGTTTTTGGGGGACATGCCATTATTTTGTTCAGCATGGACTAACCTTGTTAGGTGTCAGTGAAGTTGCTCATGAATTTCAGCCTGGTAATACAACTGAGCAACTTTGGGATAGGTCCATCTTAGATATAAGGCTTTACTTCTTTATCCCTGGCTCCCAATATGTTCAATGAAAATCCACTGTTAGCATGTGAGAATAGCACCTGGAAAGCCCAAGCTCAAATTGCCCCAAAAGCTTTCAGTTGAAAATCTCAGTATTGGCTAGCCTGGCTAGTAATGGCTCTCCAGGATTTTTCCCAAGTCCAAAGATGTAACAGATTGCACTCAGGATCTTCTGCAGTACTTTGAAAGTCAATTTATATCCCAATGTTCTTCCCAGTGAGGAACCAAATGGGCTTTCAATATTCTCCCCTTCTCCACTTTATCCTCTCAACAACCCTCAGTCCTGCCCCATGAGCCAGATGCCTGCCTGTGGCACTGTAGTCGCACCAGCCTCCGACTCCCAACAAAGCTTTCTGGCAGCATAGGGAGGCTACAAACACTAAAAAGCCTTCTAACCATTGAAAATCCCCCATTGGACTTGATATACATATGCCACCGGAAAGGTCCAGCTCCTGGCACAGCAGAGGTGATGGCTGGGTGGGAGCTGACTAGCGTTGGCTCCTCCCCTGACCATGTCCCTATATTGGTTCTGTTATACCAGTGGCAGAGGCGCAGGTAAACTGGCACACCATTCAGTGCTGCCAGGGAGGGTCCTGGTGGTTGCACTCAGGCAGATGCCCCAGGGCACGTGCCCCAGGGTAAGCAGATCTGTCAACACGGACCACACTGCTCCCAATGGTAAATTTGCGCTCTCCCCCACTTTTGGATGTGGCTGTAAGTGAAGTATGTTAGGCCAAGAATGTGTGACAGGCCCAAGATCACCCAGCAACCCTTCATGGCATAGTAGGAGGTTCAAATCTGGGTCTTCCAGATCCAGTCTGAGGCTACATGATATCATAATACAGCACTGCCATTGAATTGTGACTTTTCTTCTTAGGTGAACAATATTTCCCCTAGTTACTTTTTTTTAGAACTCAGAAACTACACAGTTGGGGCATGGATAATGGAGTTTGTGCTTTTGGTATGCATAGAAGGTGTGTAGTCCCATTACACTGATTGTAGCAATACACATAGTAGGCAGAATGAGTTAATTGATCAGAGATAAAAGTGCTCTTGAACAATGTTAACATGTGGTTTGAAACACTGTGAGGTGTGTGTGGGTGTGTAGGGGTACCATCTTGCAGCCTCTTCCATTTGTTATTTGCTTGATTGTCAGGGGTGGGTGCGTCGGGTTGGCTTGAGTAGTGGGGGATAGGAACTCTGGTCTGTGTGGATCTGCTGTGTGAAAGTATTGTTCTGCTGCTTCCTGACTTCTTATCTCTCCTTTGCTAGCTAGTGAAGGCCACATACTTTGGTCTGTAGTACAGCTGTGGAATTGTACAGTGGGCAGGGGGATGGGCACACTGGTTACTTTAAAATAGCAACATCTCAGCTAGGGCAGCAGAGACATCTTGGAACTGTACGGGACTTATCTTACCTGCAATAAAGAAATCTTTGTTCATCAACAACTGTTTCAATTGTCTGGTTAAAGGAGGTTCTGACGGGGGGGGGGGGGGGGGACAAGCTCCCTGAAAAGATGCACCATCTCTTAAAACAAATGGGGCACTCAGCTGATGAGTTTTGGAGATCATTGTCCAGCTATTTATTTTTCCTAAACCATACAACGGTGGCTACATCTTAGAATCTGTATCTAATCAAATTCGCGTTCAGTTTGGTTGCCTGGGAAACAATCGCACAGTTAGTCATACAAACAAACTGCTGAGAGGGGAAGAAATAGGGGCTTAAATGGAAGCACGTAATGTTCAAGCATTGAACATTATTGGAAGAACAAGCATAAATATGTCCCTTCTTGGGCAGGAAGCAAATTCGAGTGAATAATGGAAGGAAGGAACCCAGTGATCTCCCCCACCCACCACCATCTGCAAGAAGGATAAAGATTGCATTGAAAGGGGGATAGTTACAAATAAAGGAATATTAAAGGACTATACTGTTTCTGTTGCTTTCTCTACCTGCCAGTCTTTTATTTCACAAATTGCCTTTTCAGTGATCATCGTTATAAGGACTGAGCCATGCAGGTCTTCCATTAACAGGATGATCTATTTTCAAGCCTCTTCTATTTTCCACCCTCTGCATCTTTCTTGTAAGCCTCTCAGCTTAATTGATTTGCCAAGTTTTTGAGTCTTAATAATACACAATAAGACAGGAGGATCTCCTAAATGGTACTCAGATAACACTGGGCTACAGAGACAAAGGCAAAACTGTTGCTACGGCAACCTGTACCATGTGGAAGCTCTCAGCCAAACTTTACTTCCATTCTTCCCTCCACCGCCCCTTGCCAAATCTCTCTGAACTCATATTTTTCTATCACAGGTGCAACTGCAGTAATCCAGCCACCAATGGCTATTTGGAATGGATCTTGCTGGCATAAGCATTATAAAACTAGATACCTGAGCGTTTTTTCTTTATCCCTCTAAGATTCAGCACTATACTGGCAGGTCCTCTGCCATTAAAAAAGTAATAATGCTCCCATCTTTGTAAAAGAAATTGAGCTTAACCCTGTCTGCCATGCCTATTCCCTCTCAAATGAAATATGCCCTAGGCTTTCAGTGGTGGTTTGTTCCAGTGGTAGGATTCAAATAATTTAACAACTGGTTCTGAAAGGACTCAGTAGTGGGATTACAACCATTCTCTGAACTAGACGCAAAATTAGCTACTGGTTCTATCGAATAGGTGTGAATAGGCTGAATCCCACCACTGGATTGTTCCCATTTCAAAATGAATACTAGTATTTTGAGTGATTTTCTGTTTGAATGGCAGGTGGTCAAATACCAAATGTTGGTCTATGCTCAGTTTTTGGATTATTGAGCTAGCATATGCCCCAGCCTCACCATGGGCAAGATAGGAATCACTGAAAGTCTGATTTTGCACCTGTGAAACTGGCAGCATTATCAGTATACTTCATACAGGTATGTGCCCAGATAGATTGGATTGAACTACAGTTCCCAGGTAGCAGTGTGGGAATGTATAATCCAATTTAGAACACTCATGTAACATGATCACATTCCACTTTGGAAATCAGGAAGGAAAACAAGACAAGACAGCTTCTGAATAAAGTGCAACAACAATGAAAATGGATCAAAACAGGTTTTGGAAAACCTGGATTAACCCTTCATTGGCCTTTTCCTCACATGCAAAATAATGCACTTTCAATCCACTTTCAATGCACTTTGCAGCTGGATTTTAGTGGTCCCTTCCGCACAGGCAGAATAATGCACTTTCAATCCACTTTCAATGTACTTTGCAGCTGGATTTTACTGTGCAGAATAGCCAAATCCACTTGCCAACAATTGTGAAAGTGGATTGAAAGTAGATTATTCTGCATGTGCAGAAGGGGTCATTAACTGTGGGAGGATACCATTTTAAAGTTTGTGAAAGCTTAAAAAAAGCCTTCAGAATTCAAAGCAGGTTAAAAAGCCCTTGTGAAAGGAACTTTAGTTATTGAATGAGGTTTTTTAATTGCTTGATTACTTTAAAAAGACCCACAGCCCAGCAGATTTCTCTTTCATTGAGAAATTTCAATTGCTTTTACTACAAATACTTATAAAATCATGGACAGTGGGTAGTCTTAGTAGAAACTTTCCTTCATATCTCACACACTGACGAAAAGGCTTCTTCCAAGATAAGACTGGCTGCTGAACAAATTGGCAGTTCTAAAAAACAAACACACATCCAAACCTCCAAAATCTATCATTTTCTTTATATGTAGCTTTAACATATCAATCAGTTAATAATTGTTAATAATCACCATTCTTTCTTTCTGTGTTGAAATGATAAAGACTGGGGCCCCTTCCACACATGCAGAATAAGGGCTCTTTCAATTCACATTCACAATTACTTGCAAGTGGATTTTGCTATTCCAACAGTAAAATCCAGCTGCAGTGTGCACTGAAAGTGGATTGAAAGTGCATTTATTCTGCATGTACGGAAGGGGTCTTTGTCTTGGCACTAGGATCTTTTAAAGACCTTCAACATGAGCAATGAAACTCTGCCCAGTTCAAAATTAACCTGCTTTAATTATCAGTAATAACAAAACATAACATTCTCCCTTGGAATTTTAGCAGAAATGTCCAGATGCTATTGAGATAAGGAACAGTAGTCTGGAAATGATGCTCACACAGCAACACAGTTTTCATCAAGATGAAAAACAAAACAAACGAGAAACACTGGATTATCTGTAGAAGCAGGCTGAAATTAGTGGAGTGTGAAATAGGCAGGAGAAATTTTGTTTCCAGTTCCATTGTCCAATACAGCAAGTAGCAGATTTCTGTGGAAAATCCATCTGGCTATTTGAATATTGGCTGGATCTACTATAGTTGTAAACCGGTCAACATTGCCAATTCCGTTTCAGTTAAAAGGCCACAGACACTTTTGAGCATGCATTATTACTTTCATGCATAACATATGGCAAAAGTTTAATCTTAAGACCCCACAGGCATATAGCTTCACACAGATATTTCTAAGGCTGGGGCATACTGCATCATGGGTGTTGTAGTCTTAAAACTTCACTGTTTTGCTTTTCCAAAAATGCAGGTGCATTTCATTCTAAATTAAATCAGCCCTTCGGGGATCGGGCGGTATATAAATTTAAGAAATAAAATAAATAAATAAATAAATATAGTATATGGACATATATGCCATTCCTCATTTCTTTTTTGTGTGTATGTTATCATTGCCTTTTCATTCTACCCAGTTTTGTTTTAATGCTAATTGTACAGCAGTATGTATACACCATTTCTATGCCATTTATATGTTACATTCCATTTATGCACAATTGGTGAGAAAGAAAATATGAGATGAAGAAACAGAACTCCAGCCCACCAGTTCCTCCTGTAGTGCACCCAACCAAGTCCAAAATGAGCAGCCTCTATGGCATTGCCAGCACTGCTGTGCCTTGCCTCTTCTTGCTCCTGGCCACTAGAAGGCAACACCAAGAACTTCCTCTATAAATTAAAGGCTAATTAACTGTGCCTGGATATCATGAGCCAGTCCCTGGGTGACAAGGATTCAGTAGAGCCTGGAGAAACCATGAGGCCAGAACTAGTTCCTCGTGAGAAGATGCAGACAATTCCAAACTATTTCCTGCTAGCTGAGGCAGAGTCCAAGCCCTTCTCTGACAGCAGAGGCAGAGACAGTCACCAGAAACTTCAGACAAGCCAAGTAAGGAGCCAACTTCACAAAGGAGAAAAAGGCAGAGGCTTCAGCTTCATTTTACAAAGAGAAGCACCCATATTGCTGCTTGGCATGCCAGAAGGCACTGCAAACTGGACTCATCATCTGAAGAGGACTTTGGCTTAGCCTGGGTGCAATGAATGTGTTTCACCACAAAGCTTCTCATGTCTGGTTCCCTGTTCCACACCTGATCTGACCACACCTGTGTCTGCTGCCTGCTCTGACTTCAAACCTCCATAATGTTGAGTGTGGGGCCTTTAAGAGTGTTCAGATTACTACAGCTGGGACGGCTGATCTGCGTAGCTGCACTTGGGAGCCTATGTGACTGCATGATATGAATTTTTGTTTCTGCATTGCTACAACCTTTTGCTTTGGATTCTTTAGTATGACTGTATATGATTTCAAGCTTATACGCTGTATATTTACAAGAGATTCTAATTTGAGGTTTTTCCCAAACAGTTGTACATAAAAAGAGTTGGAAACATTTGTTCATATTTAAGAAACTTTATTCATTATATAAATAATAGGTACAGAAGTATGTTAGGCTATTTGCTGCAGATTTTTCATGATCTGACTCTGTACCTGCCTGACCATGCCTCTGCCTGCCATCTGTTCCTAATTCTGGACTGCCCGACTCTGCTGTAGTATGTCAGCAACACATTGGGACTGATCCTGTGAATCTTGATTCTTGTATTTTATGGATGTCTTTAGGAGTGGGTACTTGCTTCAAAATGAACTTGTTTTGTTTATTTCATTTATACCCTATCTTTCACCACAATGGAAATCCAAATTGGTTTATATTCTCTCCCCCCCCCCCCCCACACCGCCTTCCATTTTAGTTTCACCAGAGGTCCTTGAGTATTGTTGTTAGGATACTGGGGAAGACTGGGGGGGGGGCATGAGGGATGGCTGTCAATGTAATGTAACTCCTGGGAAAATCTGGAAGTTGCATCATGCCCCTCTAGGAATCGCCCCTCAAAATACAGACTTTCCAGTGATTCCTAGATAGTACTGATTTTACTTCTGGGTTTTCCCTGGAAGTGACATCACATCATCAGCCCAGTTGACATTTTTAATAGTTTCTTCTTTTGATTGTGGCTCACTTTATGATTTACAGAGTACTAGTTTGATGTGTTTTAGGACAAGGATTGGGGAAACCCATATTCAAATATTTACTTGGCCATGTGACTCTTTCTCTCAGTCTAAGCCACTTCACAAGGTCTTGGTGAGGATAAAATAGAAGAGGGAAGAACCATATACAGGACTCTGATCTTCTCAGAGGAAAATGCATGGAACAAATGTGATAAATTTAATATCATTAGATTATTTTAAATTGTTAACTCACTGTTTATTGTGTTACGCTGTTTTATATTTGCTGAATGCCATCATGAATAGTTTTCCTAGAGAGGCTGCTAAGAATTAACCTAAATACACAGGAGGCGTAATTCAGAGATAAAATACATGCTTTGCATGCAGAAAGGTCTCTATCCATCTGTCACTGAAGTGATCAGGAGACCCTCTGCTAGTCAAAGTAAGAAAAACCAGTCTGATTCAAGAAAGCCCTCCCCCTCCTCATTACTGAAAGAAACACACCAGACATCAAAATTGGATTCTGCTGGGTTTATTAATTAACATCTGTGTGACATACATATTAATTCACTAACCACCAATCCTAAGGGGAGAGGACAAACAGGTAGAGAGAACAGGCTCACCTTCATGTCAGCAGTAAGGGCCACTTATTCCAGCCCCAGCCCTCAACACTGCTGTGTTGCTTTCAGGTGACAGCACAGCTTTGTGATGGGTATTGCAACAGGATCAGGGAACTGTGCTAGCATAGCTCTGGGTGGTTTGGGGTGCATGGCTGACATTAGACATATCCTTGAGCTCTTTTAGCTTAGGAACACCCACTTCGAGACTAGAGGTAAAAAGTTACACCCTGAAAAATGGAGGTGCAGCCTACAGGGGGACATTAAAAGGATGCTGAACAGTGAGCAAGTGGGATGTGTGTACAAACACCTTCTCCTGCCTAGAATCTGATTGGCCAGGGAGACTGTTCCAGGTTTATTCTTGCCCTCAGCTCACAGCATCTTCCTTTTATGGAAGTGGTGAGAGGATAAAAGCAGGTCCTTCATCATCATGGAAGGCAGGAACTGAGCATTTGAATGTTCATTAGTTGGTCATTGGCTAATATGACCAAGACTGTTTCCACTCAAGCTATTCCCTGTGAGTCTGGTCCTTTAAAACGTCAGGCTTTGGTTAAGTAGTCAGATTTCCTTTATCTACTTTGACTGCAGGTTCAAGGACATCTGCTTTTTCAGAGTGTACTTTTGCCTTGATTTCTTTTTGGGGGGAGGTCAGTTTCCACTTGCTGGATTGTTAGTGGGGAAGTCTTGAATCCGTGGCTGTTTTGTTCTGCCCCTTTCTGAGCGTCACCATCATGTCATGCAGACCCATCCTCCTCGTCCCTATCCTCTGCACTCAGCCTTTTCCCCAAGTCCCCATTGATATGAAAAGGTTTTCCCAATTTAATATTTAAGCACACATTGACTTTCTGCTTTTGTTGAGATTAATTATTTCATAGCAGCAAAGGCATGTAATCTTTTGATTTCAGCCTGGAAAATATATATTGATGGTGGTATTTGGTCTGCTTTAAAAAGTTGGATAAGCCCTTTGAATTAGCTGCTTAGTTTGCTTTTGCTGATGGGCGGGGGGATTGTTGCCTGTCTGTATTTATAGTGAAGGCTTTTTGTCTGCCCATTGTGTTTAAAAATGTTTTGTAAAGCAATACCCCCAATTACACACTTACACTGCCTCCTTTTCTTTTCTTTTTCAAATGGCCACAGTAATGGTACTGCACCTGCATAAAAATAAATCAAAAGGGGAGGCATTACTCCACCAATTGTGCTAAACATTTCCTGCAGGAAATCCCAACATTTGGAAGGTGACATGCAGCGGCTCCAACTCGAACTCATGGCTGTGTTTCCACTGAAAAAGGCTGCTGAGGGGAATGACAGGGGCCAAGTCAAAGCTGCGGCTTCTGATCTTGCCATAAGGAAAAGTAGAAGAAAGCCCTGTATGTGAAAAAGTTCCAGTTCTCCCACTGTATTGGCTGCCAGGCTATGTGATAGACATACTTGCTGTGTCTTTGAGGGTGTCTCATTTTTACCAAAGAATTCTTGCCAATAAGTCTGACCTGTGGGCAAGATGAGGGGGGAATCCAACCGTTTCCCCCTCTCTTTTAACGCTTACCAGGAGGTTGGCACTCTGATATGCACTCATTTTGTTTTACAATGGCATTTTGAGAGGAAGAGACTGCAATAAAGCAACCACCTGGATTTACTGCCTGCCCTCCTCCTGAGACAGCATTGCTATAAGAAAAAAGTTTCCATGTATTTGATGTGATAACTAAGGAGGAGAAAATGGATCCAGAGTAATGACAAGGCTTGAAGTCACACTTATTTCTGACTCGCTGCTGCTTCTGTGCTGACACAGAGAACAATATTCAAGCCCACACACCAAAGGCTATCACAGCCTTGACAACACGAAGTGGAGCACTCAGGAAAAGGGCAGAGTTTCATAAATCAGAAAATAGTGTTAGCAGTCTACCCTTGCACATTTTGCCCTATGTGGAAAAGCAATCTGAATTTCTGGTTACCCCCTCTCAGTAGGAAGGGTGTGCAAATGTTCTTGATCTTGTTTCTTTTGTGGTTTGCATTGTTTTAAACAGTTTCAGTTCTCCATTCTGCTGTTTGTATAGCAGATACATGAGTCCATTCCTCACAGCCTAAACAAGATGTCCCAAAAATGCAAAAAAAGGCATTCTGAGAAGGCACTTCCCAAAGCGTTCTTCCCAAGACATTCTCAGGATGCCTTCAAAATGCACCTTTCCCCCCTAAGTCTGATTGTGTGAAATGCAGAGTTCCAGAAGCATCTTATTGTTCCCACTGACTGTTTTGCTGTCTGGTCAGTTTCACCCTCAGCTTGCACCTGACATTTTGTGTGCAGCTGAAGGAATTCTCCCTGCCACCATTTGCTGAATGTTGTCCCAGGACATTTGCTCTGCAGGCTCAGATCCAGGGTGCCTTTTCAGCCCCAAAAGTATATAGTTGTACTCAGCTGGTCCTGCCAATTCTGACAATATATAGTTTTCCTTTTTTAAAAAAATGTGTAATGGGCTAGCTCTGTAGCTATGCAGACACTTTCAGGCTTGGCATTCTGGAAGACCTGTCTTAGGATTCATTGGAGAAGCATTTGAGTTAACTCCTGCACCTTTAGGACCAACTCTCAGTTCATGGAGGGCAGGTCAACCCAAAGCTGTGTTGTTTGCTTGTATTTTTAAATAGGAACATTCTGAACCTTTCTTCATCTCTCTCCCACCCACCCCCACCTCCACCCCATCCACATACACCATGGAGCTGTGAGGACCCAGTGGAAAAGGTGTCCCTCTTATTATTCCTTGCAATGTAGGGGCTCTCTCCTTTGAAAATATGTCTAAGATCAGGCTGATTTTCAATATCTTTTTTCAGAACAAGTAACAAGAATATTCCTGCATCCAAACAGATTTCAAATTTAGATTTAAATAGAATGGGGAGCAACAGAGGGAGGGAAGACTAAGTAATGGAACAACTTACAGAATATCCATGAAGCTTGCAGAATATTCACTTTTTCAGTTCTCTCTGTGTTGCAGTGAACATCATTTGTACATCTTGATGTGCAAACAAGCATATTCATTCTCGAACTGGGGATTTCTCTGCAGCTTCTCATCTGTATGGCAAAAGTACTTAAAAAGCCAGATTGTACTGTAATTGTTTGTCCAGATGTGTAAAGAAATACATTGTGGTTAAATGCTAAAGCCCTTCAAAAGAGAAGAAAAATGAAATATTGTCTATGTTCACAAATTTTCTGCTTTTCATGCTACTTTTAATATAGCTTTAAATCCTATAGACAATTTTTCTTTTCTGTGCATTTGGAAATTCAGACATATATTTGCATATACTTACCAAAATAGAAACCATTGCAAGAAGCACATTAACTTTAGAAATCTGATTCTCATCAGTTCAAGGAAGAAAAAAATACACTGGTCAGTGTCCAGTTACTGAGCATTATTGTGGATTTGCACTGCAGTCTTGGTTACAGCAAATAGAGCTATCATTATGGTTTGCCTTTGCAGAGCTCAGAATCTTGGACAAAATGATGTTAGTTATGACCTTTCAAGATTGTGTGTATAGTTCCTCAATGAGAGCTATTTGTTAGGAGACGTTCTCTGGTAGCTATTGAATGAAATATCTGTCAGTGTTTGCAGAAGATGCCATTCCTCCAGTTGAGAAGGAATAAGCATGAAGAAACCAAGATTCTAGAACTATGCTGAGTGCTTTGAAGACAATACTCCTGCACTCTTAAGCCATCTAGGAATAAGCTGATATTTTGGGTTTTTTTTGTTTTTTTTAATTTATGAGAAAACTTTATTGACCATCTCAAAGGTTCAACTAGTTTTATGATCTTGGTTTCTCCATTTTGCCTTTGTACAAGGGTAGCTGAAAAAAAATTGCTTGACCTTGAAATGAACTCCAGAAATCTCACCAACAGCATGACCCAGTGGTGGAATCCAAAAATTTTAATAACAGGTTCCAATGGTGGTGGGATTCAAACAGTGGCGTAGCGCCAATGGGGCTATTGGGCAGGGAGGTTGCTTTAGTAACCCCTTCTCGGCACTCAGAAAAAAAAATAGTAACCACTTCTAGAGAAATGGTGAGAACTGGTTGAATCCCACCTCTGGCATGACCCCTTCAACCAAAGCCAGTGACTAGAACCTCACCGTTCTGCTCAATGAAGTTCAAACAACCATCATTAGAAACAAAGGCTATTATTTTCTCCCTGTTCTTGATGAGTTGGACTCTGACATGCTTCCTAATTGCAGAATTTGGCTGTTTAGCCTCTCACCAACTTTTTCCAGGGCCTTGGCATGGGAAGCTGTCCCAAAGGAATTGGCCTTCAGAGCAGTGCCCAGGTGGGCCTTCTTATGCTGCTTGTCATGCCACTTCTGATCGTGGCGGTGTCTGTGCAGCCTCCTGGCAGTATGAAATCTACAACACTTACTCTGTATGAACACATAAAGCTGTGTTATATTGAGTTATATAATTGGAACATTAAAAAAGCCACATTGGATCAGACCAACGTCCATCAAGTCCAGCAATCTATCCATACAGTGGTCAAACAGGTGCTTCTAGGAGGTCTATATTTTATTTATTTATTTATTTATTAGGCTTCTATACCGCCCCATCCCCGAAGGGCTCTGGGCGGTGTACAGCATATAAAATACAGTATAAAACAATCAAACATTGAAAGCAGCAGTAAAAGCTAAAATTTAAATTATGCAATACATAAGCACTGGCCAACCATTATCAGTATTGTCTACTGTGATTGGCAGCAACTCTAGGGTCTCAGATTGAGGTCTTTCACACCATTTTCTATTTTAACTGGAGATGTTGTGAATTGAATTTGGGATGCTCTGCTTGGAGAGCAGGTATTTTGCCACTGAGTTACAGCCTCTTCTCATTTGACTCTTTGTGTTGACAATATTATTGCTTTGATTCGCCTCATTTTTTTTTTCATTGCTGATTCTATTATTTCTTTCATACATACATGCCATGTTGAGACCTTGGTTGACATAAAATATTAAAAATGTGTACATTTTAATGGCAAAAACTAGGCAGGAGGAAGCAGGAAATAGTGCAAAAAATAATGATCCACCAGTTTGTTTCTCACAAGCAGAAGCAAATTTGAAGTGAAAATATTCAAATCAAACCCAGAAATTTGATGGTTGCAAATGGTATCATCCCTAAACACATCTCTTCCTGAAATGTAAATACACTAGGATTATTGTCATCAGTTGATTCCAGCAGGCAGACAAGACTGCTTTTGAGTCACAATGCAATCATGGCAACACATCCTTGAGGTAGTCCCAGGCAAGTGCAGAGCAGAAGTTGTTTGCCGTTGCCTGCCTCTGCATGGCAACCCCAGTCTGCCTCAGTGGTCTCTCATCGAAGTACTGACCATGACGACCCTGCTTAATTCACAAATTCCAAGAAGCTCAGCTAACCTGGGCTGACAAGACTTCTAAGCCAGGGACAAAACCCACAACAAAAATACACCATTAATAGAGAGCACCCCAGTTTCACAACCAAAATGGGGACATCATACATTTATTATTACTCTTAGTGATTATCATCATCATCATCATCATCATCATCATCATCATCACTATTATTTGTTTTGATATCCCACCTCTCCCCTTTCAAGCACAACAAAAATTTAAAACAAAAGCACTTAAAACAGTAAATATCACATCAAAATTCCATATCAAGAGGAGACACTTCTAGGTTATCAGTGTATCAGGGCACTAAATTATAACAACACTGACAATTTCATTGTCAGGGATGGACTGTCAGGGGACTCCAGTTGTTAACTATAGCTGTCTCAACCATAAGCGTGGTGGAACAACTCTGTCTTCAGGGTCTTGCAGAGCCCACAGGGCCTTGGTTTCCTCTGAGAGAGCTTACCACCAGGCTGGGAACATGGCAAAAAAAGCCCCAGCCCTGGTTGAGGCCAGCCACACTTCCCTGGGGCCAAGGATCACCAGTCGATTTGATTTTGCAAAGCAATTTTGATAGATATATTGGGAGAGATGGTCCCTCAGGGGTGTGCACCAAGATCCAATACATGCTCCTGCTGGCTTGATAAACATCCGCACTTTGAAGAACATGGATGTTTGGGAAGGATAGTTTTGTTTCAGTAAGTCGTGCAGATGCCTAATACCATTCTGGGAACCCAAAGTAATGACCTGAACCAGCGATTTTTGTGTATATTTTCAACTTGGGAGTTCTGTTATGTACACCCCAAGTGATGAATTTGATATGTATTAATTCTGTGCAGACAGCATAGAATTGCATGGAAGCTGTACATTATACATGCCACACTTAAAAGTATTTAGAAAAAGAACAGTAAAAAATTAAGACTCAAAATAGTCATCAAAAATATAAATGCATGTTAAAATAGAAACAAGGAATTCATTTCCTCACATATACAACCTAGCTAAGATCATGCAAAGAACTATCAGGTGCTCAAAGGTGATTGGGTTTGACAGCCAAATTGTGCCCTATCCAAAAAATGACTTCAGTTAGTATTTGAAGCATATTTTCATTGAAGCAGGTCCTGACAGTAAAGTCAGTTGGGTTATGAGAAAAATGTTGATGGAGCATGGTAAGGCCAGGTGAAGGAGGCTCAGATTTTGTTTCCCTTTTCTACATGCCCCATTTTTATAATTTTAGAAAATCCAGACTCTTCTATCTGAGACTTCTGGGAAAGAAAGAAAAAAGTTCACTTGGGTGCCAATTTACTCTTGCTTATGTGCACTCTGAAAGTGAGAATTTTAATTGCCTATAAAATAGGGATGATTTGTCATATGCACCTGAGATACAATCTCCCCTAAGTAAGGAGTGCAGTTTCTGAGAATTTCGTTCCAAATGGAAGAGGAGGGAACTTACACTAGAAATGTTGAAACCAATGGAAAAGACTCTCGGATCAATTCCCCAATACAGTGTGCTTTAATTCCAATATTAGAGACTCTGACGCTAGTCAGACACTGAACGACTGCAAGTCTGAAGTGTTTACTTATCCATAGTGTTTTTCTGTGATCCAAGCATGGGTGGGTGGAAGGTGGGGGAGGACAGTAAAGTAGGGAAGCTATGAAAAGATCTCTCACACATTTTCTTGAAGGGAATAATCAAGCTAGGTCTTGTGCAGTGTTTATGCTCATGTTTTTTTTTTCTGGGATATTATTTTGGAGTCCTGAAAGGCCTACACATTCAGACACACACTGGCAATTTTCCTGTCTGCCAGTCATTCAAATTAGGCAATACATTTTCTCCATGACTAAAATTTTTTGCACTATGTTCTTTTTCTGTACGAAGTCAGAATATATCTATATTTGCCTCTCTCTCTCTCTCTCTTTTTCTCTTTCTGTGTGTGTGTGTCACATACACACACAAAGAGTCATTTTGAGAACGATTTGTACCTGTTATCAAAAAGGATGTGTCACAAGCAGTTTCCCATTAGCTAATGAGTAAAAAAAATTAAACAGGTGCTCATACATCAAAACAGGAATTAGTTAAAAGGATGTTTATGTAAAGTACTGTGCTGGTTTTGACCCCTGATGAGAAAAGAGATTTCAGAACTATTAGTTAAAATAGCTTACAGGAACCTCCACACTCAGACACAGTGTATCTCTGAATAACATTTTGTAGAGGCCAAAAAACAGTAGAAAGCTCTTCTTACATTCATGCCCTCCTTGTGGGATTTCTAGAGCCATCTGACTGCACTGTTGGAAACAAAATGCCACAAATGATTCCTTGGCCTAATCCAGCAGGACTTATTTTTTGTTGAGGCAGAGCTGTATAAATATGTATGCTATTAATTCCTTTTAACTCCATGTATGGTCAGGAACACCGTATTTGCCCCCTCCACTTTCTTTGGCTCACCCCTGTTTTCATGTGTTTGTCATTTGTACACCACTGCTATGTTATGTGGAATATGTAAACCATTTTACACAGGTGTAGGAAGGGGGGAAAGTGGCCGGTGCACTGGTGTGTCCTCCCTCCTGCCCCAGAACACCCCCTGTCCAGCCCCGCCCCCGGAATGCCCTCGCCACACCCCACAGGGGCATGCGTCCAGTGCATCACACACACCTGGCCTCCTTGGAGCTACGCCTCTGCCATTTTATATTCCATTTATATGTAACATTGCCTTCCATGAGTTCCATACTGCCATTTCAAGTATGGGGGACATTCTCCAAGGTGGTTTTGTAAACTTTTGTACATACATAACTGCCACTTACAATATGCAGCTGGCCCTTTCTATTGCTAAGTTCTTGCACTGGAAATAGTCATTGCTGCTTGTCATTCCTACCTCCTGCACTTCACCCAATTGCCTTTAAGACACTGTGGCATCATTTGTGACTTTTACAGAAATCCAGCTATTTAAACTAAACTCTGATGCATATGAAGGTCTAGGAATTCATTGCATGTGGGCCCATTTCCTTTTCAACTAGGAAGAAAATATAGGGTGGGCAGATACATGTTTACCACTTAATTTGTTGTTCATGATAACTATTCCATATACTCAAGGGCTTTCTTAAAATACGAGAAAAAAGAAAGTCAAAAAGTAGATAATATAACCCATAAACCAAGTCAGCACGATCAACTAAGCGATCTTCGAAATACAGAGCAGAGGTACAGCTGTCTTGCACACTGAGCTAAATAAAATCAGCCCCAATGCAGCCTTAATTATGGTACCAATGTCGGTGGATGCTACATTAAACTGACCTTCAGCATTGCACTTGCTGAAGGAAATGAATTTATTTGAAAAATCCAGAGTCCTGGCAACAGACACAGGCATCTCCGATCCATTTGCAGCATGATGTTGTTACTACAGTGCCATCTTCAGAGCATTATCCAAAGTAGATTTTTTTTTCACTTCCCCCACCTTTCCTCAGTGGAATTTTGTATTAATGTTCTCTGTAGCTTGAAGATATTGAACTGGAATCCCAAGTAGGAATAACAGTGCAATAACCCCTCCCATTTGACTAAAGCAGGAATGCAGGACTCTGCAAGGGTGGTAACACATTAAACACATTTCAGAGACTCAGGTTCCCAGAGACAGTGGCCAGTGGTGAGGCTGACTTGCCTTTTTTGGTGGCAAAGCAAACAGGTTCAAAGATGAAATGGAAGCTTGTGCTTGCTTTTTGTTGTTGTTCAAATGTTAGAAATATTCCCATTTCTGTCTTTTGTGCCAGGTTTTCAGTCACATATTGATTTACTGGGACCACTTGTATTTGTAACACAACAAGAAACAGATTAGAGAGTCAGTCAATGTGTGTGTGTGTGTGTGTTTAAATATATATATATATATAATTTCAAACATTGTGGGTGGTAGTTTTCTCAAATCACAAAAGCTTAATTTTCCAGCTGCAGTGCAGCTGCTGCTTCCCTCTTTCTGCTTATTATTCTCAATCCTCAGCCTTCATTCTTGCAATGGTTTACTGGCCCTGTTATCTTTCAGGCTTGGATACTAACACTGCAAAGCCCCTCTCTCTGACTGGCTCCTATTCTGCGTCTAGAAGTATGGATTTTTGTATCATGCAGATAAGTTGGATCATAGGGGAGGTAGCTCATGCTAGCGTCTTCTCTCAGGGCAGCACAGAATATTGTAATATGCTATAAAAGGCCCATATGCATAAACATAGCAAATGACTAGGAAGATCAGTCAAACTGCCTTTGCCTACCAATTAGACTGGAAGGTGTACATTTTTGAAAGTCCTGCCCAGTTTGATTCCCTTTTCCTGGATTCCTGTGGCCACAAATTAATCCCTGCCCCAGCTGAAAAGTATTGGGGGGAGGGCTTTAAAAAATCAGTCCTAGATTGCTGTATTGGTATAACATCATAATGATCTATTGTCACAATCTGATGGATTTTAGCTCTCCTTTTTTTTTCAAAAAAGGCCTCTAGCACTTTGTCTTGCATACCTTTCCTTTTTATCTCTGCAACAAAAAGGGGAAGGCTCACTATTAAAAATGAATGTTGGAATGTAATTGTTTGTGCAAACAAGGCCATTATGGTGTTATAAAACTATGGTGAAGAAACATTCCACCAAGTTGCATCCAACTTGACTTTGTAGGGTTTCCAAGGCCAGAGACCTTCAGTGGTGGTTTGCCATTGTCTGCCTCTGTATAACAATTGTGGGATCGCTTGATGGCCATCATTCCAAGTACTTACCAGGGCCAACCCTGTTTTGCTTCTGAGATCTGAAGAAATCAGGCTAGCTAGGGCTATCCAGTCAGGGGTATAACAACTTCCCAAAGGCCCTCTGGTCATATGGTGTGAAATTGTGGCTGTAGGAAGTTACCATTGCACCCAACCACCTGATGTTTCACATACTGCTGCTGCAACTGCAAAATATTTTTGAATTTTAAAAAATTACCTCTGTCTTGGCTCTCCAGTTAGTTGAAGAATAAAGATAGCATACAGAAGATGAAGCAGAATCTTCAGCATTATGCAACAGTTGGAGGGAAGCTATAGCCATTATCCTCAGTTTGAGAATTATACACACACTTACACACAATACTACAGTATACAAAACCAGGAATGAATTGGGTGTGATTTGTCATGTCCCATTCTTGCTGATTCGGTTCAAACATCTTTTTTTTTTCAATATTGCTTTGTGGTTGTGTAAATTGTAGTGATTCTTTCTTTCCATGTTTTTTTGTTTTCCCTTACTAAGAATCCCCCCCCTTGCCAGTGTTTGTACATCAATAACTCAGCAATATACCTTACAACACATGGTTCGTATAAATCATAGACAGTGTACATATCCATATTATGAAAACTCTTCTGCACCCTAGGGCAGTTGCTAATGGCTTTCTCTGTTTGGGCGCCTCTCTAGGTGCACGTAGACCTGTCCACCTGTTCTTCTTCCTTCCCTCCTTTTCAGGGGCAGAGTGGAGGAAGGCAGGCCAAGGTAGCCACCCCACCCCATTTCTCCATGAAGTAGGAGGGAGGGAGTACAGCAGAGCTGGCACCCATCTTGTTTCCTGGGGAATGGTAGACAAGGAGAGCAGGGTGCTGTGGGGAAGGGAGGGAGCGGGAAGGGTGGCATGCAAAGGAAGGGAAGGGAGGGGTGGCATGCAAGTGAGGGGAGGGAGGGGTTACAGCCACAGGGGAGTGAGTGTGGAATGGCATGCAAGGGAGGGAAGGGGGCCCGGCATCTGGACATGGCCCACCCACCCTAGCAGAGGGAGAGAGAGCGGAGTGAAGGGTGGCATGCAAGGGAGGATAGTGAGTGAGTGGTGGCATGCAAGGGAGGGGAGGGGAGGGAAGGGGCCAGAGACACTCTTCAGGGCTGCTGCTTAGCCCAGTAAGCTTCTCTTGGTACCCCTGATGCCCCTGACCATTGGTATCCTAGACAATTGCCTAGCTCCCTCTAGTGGACAGGCCGCTGCTAGAACTGTTAGTTTCCACATGGGATTTGAGGATTCCTCTGGAATTACAGCTATCGCTAGATTACAGAGATCAGTCCCCCTGAAGAAAATGGATGTTTTGGATGTTTTTCCCGACAGGTTGCCAGAGGGAACCTGGAAACTCTAGCCATCCCTTACCACAAGCCCTGCTAGTTTTGGCTTGGATCCATGACAGATGTCTTATGAATATGTTTCCATAAGTATAACCCTTCTATGTATTTTCTGCACACTTTAGCAGGCTGTGTTAATCCTTATGCTTTGTTTCAGTTTAAGTTTCAGTTTCAGTTTCGTTTCAGTTCCATTTTCATTTTTTTCTCATTTGCAGATTTCTGCAATCCAAGCCCCTCTTGTATTGTTTATGAACTATCCCTAGTCTCATCCCACACAATCCTCCTTGAGTCTTGAGGTCCCTTCCGCACATGCAAAAAAAGTACATTTAATCCATTTTCACAACTGTTTGAAAGTGGATTTTGCTATTCTGCACAGTAAAATCCAGCTTCAAAGTGCATTGAACGTGGATTGAAAGTGCATTATTCTGCATGTGCAAAAGGGGCCATCTGTGAGAAAGGCAGACTACAAATGATTTAAATAAATGGTTAAAAAATGCCTGTTTGAGGCAGAATACTACTGGTGCCAACCCTGAAAGCAGATCAGCACCCCCTTCCTCTCTTAAGTTGGTGACAATATAGGTGCTCACAGAGCTTATAACTGCCTCCATGTTTCCAACACTTAGTGATTACAAGGATAACTTACTAGGGGGGCAGGAGGTCATTGAATCCATCCATTACCAAGTCGGGACAAGCACTGCTGCTATATCATACAGTCAAATCAGATAGAAGGAAAGCACTGATGGAATATTAGGACCAGAACACATTTCCAAATATTGACATTTAATGATATGCAGAGAACTGATAAATATATTTTAACTGCCTTGATTGTCCTGTTAATCCTCTTCTACTCCTGATTTTTTGTTAATTTGGATCTTTACTTCCCAATATGATCTCAAGCATGTACCTTTTCTCCAGCCTGTGTATGAAAAGTGGTGTTATTTTTGTAGCTAAGTATAAAGAAAACACAGCAGAAAAAAAGAGGAAAGAAAAAGAAAATGTATACAGCAAAAATAGGCAGAAGGCATCCATTCATCCCTGGTGCTTGTTCTATTTCTGAACAGAATACTCTCTTGCATGCAAGCTGGTGGTATCCCTATTGTGAAATTGACTGAGTGCCGATAATGCTCATTATTTGCATAGTGCTTTAATCTCAAAAGCATATTACAAATATAAATTAGGCTTCACAACACCCTCTTTCAAGCATTTGAGCATTATTATCCTTGTTTTTTTCAGATAGGGAAATCGATGTCGGATGTTTTTGCCAGCTTCCTCAAAGCTAAAGAGAGGAAAATGTATGTCAGAGGCAGGATTAGAAGAGAGCTGTGCTGGATATTCACAACAAAGTTTGCGGATATTAAGTTTAATGGATTCAGATGGCCAAAAATCCATACACAAAGGCTTGTTTGATTTTCTGAGCCTTGAAAGTGAAGGTCTTACTGGATTTTCCCAAACATAAGGGCAGAAGAAAGTATATGTCCATTTGAAACTGCTGTGTCTTACAGATCTTTTTTTCAGGCACCTGCACAGCAATTATGCTTTCGGTAGGGTTGCCAGCTCAGGGTTGGAAAATCCTGGATATTTGGGGGTAGAGCCTGGGGAAGGTGGAGTTAGGGGAGGGGAGGGATTTCAGTGGGGTATAATTAGGCTGACCAGCCGTCCCGCTTTTGGCGGGACCGGCCCACCTTTGGACAATTTGTCCCGCGTCCCGCGGGTTCTACAAATTGTCCCGATTGTGGGGAGGCTGCTGCACTGCCTTGGAGGCGCAATGCAGTGTGGCAGCTCTCTCCTGAGTGTTTCTCGCCGGCCGCAGGGAGCGCATGGGCCTCTCTGGGGCTTCTGCCAGTTGCCGGCTTCTGCTCACAGGGCTGCAAACGGCAAGCTCCCAGAAGCCTCGTGCACTCCTGGCGTCGCGTGCAGGTATCGGGCTTCTGGGCTCAACACCAAAATGGCTGAGCCCCAGAAGCCTAGCGTGCTCCTCGCGTCGCGATCGCGCAAGACGCACGCAGCCGCCTCCCCATCCCGGATCACAAAGGTGACCATCTGGTCATCTTAGGTATAATGCCAAAGAGACTGAGTTCCAAATCAGCCATTTTCTCTGGGGAAACTATTCTCTGTCATCTTGAAACCAATTGTAACTCTAGGAGATCTTCAGTCATCACCTGGAAAATGGCCACCCTAGCTTCCAGATATATTGTTCCCCACTGGTAGCTGCTGCCATTTTCACAAAAAGAACACTGGAGGAGCTAGGCCCAAATATTACCACACGTTAAATAAGGAAGGTACTGCTGTTGGTACCAGTGATTTGCTTTCGATCTTCCTGAGAGTTATTTTGTAAATAACTGTCTCCAGATGAAGGACAGAAGTGTCCCCTATTGAGTCTCACTGTGTATTGATTAACTGATACTATGTCAGCTATTCTTGCAAAACAACTTTGTTTTTCATTTATAGATTTTGGTTTCCAGGAAGTAGAGCTGTTAAGAACCAAAAAGCTGATGGGAGATATTTCAAAAATAAATAGTATACCACAGTCTACAAGAATAAAGAGGCCATCTATGTACATACTCAAGCACTTGGGGATGCACAGTGGGATTTTTTTGGTCAATGGTATATATATAAATCTGCCTTATGTTGAGTCAGACTATTGGTTGATTGGTTGTCTATTCTAACTGGCACAGGCTCTCCAGGGTCTCAGGTAGAGATCCACTACCTGGCCCTTTTTACTGGAGATACGAAGCCCTAAACTTGGGCCCTTTGGTATACATAGCAGACACTCTGTCGCTGAGCCCCATCTCTTCCTCTGACAATAAACTCCATTCCATGCCACATTTCACAATTCTCTTGCATTTAGTGGCAATGAATTCCATAGATGCAAAATTAGTAGTTAGTCTTTGCATATGAGTTAATAAGCTCCATCACTGACAATATTGCATGTTGATTGTGTCAGTATTTGTCGCTGGGAAAATTGAGGAATATTACAATGCTGCAATTGTTTTAGGGAGATTTCTATTCCACTTCTTCACCCTGCCTCTTATTATTAGATACTGGAGAGACTTCACTTCAAAAATACCAACCAGCTCCTTGAACTTTTCTGTTTGTTGTTACAGAATAAATGATATCACACAGAGAGGGATTGGCAGACACCATACGATCCTGCCAAAATGCTGAGAAATCCAGTATACACTACATTGGATTCCTGTGAATCCTTTCACTGACTTATCTAGAAAATATGCCAGGAAGGTCTATGCTTTGCTCATCTCTTCACTGAGATGCATTTATATGCCCAAGGTTTCACATGCATACAAGTCTGAATGTATAAGGTATCTTATAAACAAATCCAAATTAGAAGACATAGTAGACCTTTTTTTCACTCATACCTTAAGAACATAAGAACATAAGAACTAGCCTGCTGGATCAGACCAGAGTCCATCTAATCCAGCATTCTGCTACTCGCAGTGGCCCACCAGGTGCCTTTGGGAGCTCACATGCAGGAGGTGAAAGCAATGGCCTTCTGCTGCTGCTGCTGCTCCTGAGCACCTGGTCTGCTAAGGCATTTGCAATCCGAGATCAAGGAGGATCAAGATTGGTAGCCATAAATTGACTTCTCCTCCATAAATCTGTCCAAGCCCTTTTTAAAGCTATCCAGGTTAGTGCCCATCACCACCTCCTGTGGCAGCATATTCCAAACACCAATCACACGTTGCATGAAGAAGTGTTTCCTTTTATTAGTCCTAATTCTTCCCCCCAGCATTTTCAATGAATGCCCCCTGGTTCTAGTATTGTGAGAAAGAGAGAAAAATTTCTCTCTGTCAACATTTTCTACCCCATGCATAATTTTATAGACTTCAATCATATCCCCTCAGACGTGCCTCCCTCTCTCCAAACTAAAGAGTCCCAAACGCTGCAGTGCCTCTCCTCATAAGGAAGGTGCTCCAACTCTTCAATCATCCCTCGTTGTCTTCTCTCTGCACTTTTTTCTATCTCTTCTATATCCTTTTTGACATGTAGCTACCAGAATTCAACACAGTACTCCAAGTGCGGTCGCATCTCACTGCTTTTATATAAGGGCATGACAATCTCTTTTGCAGTTTTATTATCAACTCCTTTCCTAATGATCCCCAGCATAGAGCTCTTGCAGTTTTTTTCTTTAATAGCTGCCATGCATTGAGTTGACATTCCCATGGAACTATCAACTAAGACGCCCAAATCCCTTTCCTGGTCTGGGACTGATAGCACTGACCCCTGTAGTATGTAGTGTGGAAGCTTTTGGATTTTGCCCCTATGTGCATCACTCACTTACATTTAGCTACATTGAACTGCATTTGCCATTTCTTAGCCCACTCACCTAATTTGTCATAGGTCCACTTGAGCTCTTTCGCAACTCCCTTTGTGGTTCTTACCACCTCTACCATAATTTGGGTATCATCTGCAAACTTAGCCACCACACTACTCCACTCCTACTTCCAGGTCATTTATGAATAAGTTAAAGAGCACTGGTCCCAAAACGGATCCTTGGGGACACCCACTCACTTACATCTCTCCATTGTGAGAACTTCCCATTTATACCCACCTCTTTGTTTCCTGCTCCTCAACCAGTTTTAATCCATATAGGAGGACTCTCCCCTCTTTATTCCTTCATTGCTGAGTTTTCTCAACAGTCTCTGGTGAGGGAACTTTGTCAAAAGCCTTTTGGAAAATCCAAGCAAGTAGACAATGTTCTCACTGGTTCCCCTTATCCACATGTCTGTTTACACCCCTCAAAGAACTCTTCTAGTAAGTTTGTAAGACAGGACTCGTTTCTACAAAAGCCATGCTGACTCTTCCTCAGCAGGTCTTGCTTTTCTACATGTTTAATAATTTTATCTTTAATGATAGATTCTACTTTAATTTACTAGGAACAGATGTCAGAAACTGACTGGCCTGTAATTTCCTGGGTCCCCCTCTAGACCCTTTCTTAAAGATTGGTGTGACATTGGCCATCTTCCAGTCTCTCAGGGATGGAGCCTGATTTCAGGGATAAGTTGCATATTAATGTGGAGAACATATCAGCAATTTCTATGCTTTGAGCTCTCTAAGAACTCTTTGGATGAATGCAATCTGGGGCCAGGGGATTTGGTAGCATTTCTAGCTTCTATCAATGGCTGCCAGAACTTCTTCCTTGTCTACCACTATCATTCGCTAGTTCCTCGGATTCACCTCCTAAGAAGCTTCTGGTTCTAGGTGCAGGAATTTTCCTCACCTCCTCTTGGGTGAAGACAGATGCAAAGAATTCATTCAGCTTCTGCAATCTCCTGTCATCTTTTAGCGCACACCTTTGTTCCTTCCATCATCTAACGGGCTCACCAGCTTCCTAGCTGGCTTCCCTGCTTTTTTGATGTGTACTTTGGAAGAACTGTTTGTTGCTAGTCTTGATGTTCGCAGCCATGCTGCTCCTCATAATCCTTTTTTTTGCCTCCCCTTACAGCTAACTTGCTTCTCTTTTGCCAAATTCATTTGTGTTCCCCTCTCTGGTATTCTTTCATCAGTTAAGTTGGACTTCCATTTTCTAAAAGACATCTTTTTTTTTCCTCGCATAATTTCCTCAACCTCCCCTTTTGTTAACCATGGTGGCTTTCTTTTGGACTGTGTGCTGCCTTTCCTAACCTGCGGAACACATTCCAGCTGAGCTTTTAAGACTGTGTTTTTAAATAACCTCCAAGCAGCTTGGACATTTTTGACTCTCTTGATTTTCCTTTTCAGCTTCCTGCGCACTATCCCCCTCATCTTTGAGAAATTTCCCTTTCTGAAGGCGAATGTAACTACTGGTATTATTAGTAGTTGTCACTTGTTCGCATGCAGAGATACTGAATCTGACAGCATTGTGGTCGCTGTTCCCTATCGGCTCAACAACACTGGACTTCCCAAGCACCAGGTCCTGGGTCCCACATAGAATTAGATCTAGGATCACCTCTCCCCTGGTTGGTTCCACAACCATCTGCTCTAAGCCACAGTCATTTAGCATATCCAGGAATGTTCTCTCCTTACTATGACCTGAACATGCATTTTTCCAGTTTATGTGGGGATAGTTAAAATCGCCCATTACCACGACATTTTTGCTTTTGTTGGCCTCTCTAATTTCTTTTTCCATCTCATGGAAGATAAAGTCCCTTTATCTTGGATTGACACATTAACCAAAGGTGAGTCAGCATGACAATCTTATGAACAATTTAGAGAGGGGAAGGAGATATTGTACTGCACAAAAACGATCAGACAACACAGCAGAGAGAGTTTGCAATTCAAGTTGCTAACCATGTGTGCTGTCTAGGAGACTTACAAAATCCTCCCCCTGCCCCCACCCCCTAAGTTGCTTGCTTGTTTGTGGAACAGAACCGGTGGGATATCACATGACACTATCTTTTATCAAGATTGATGGCCCATCCAACTCAATGTTGTCTGGGTGGACTGACATCTGCTTTTCATGGTCTCAGGAAGACAAATGCCTCTGCTGTAATGTAGGTCATATATCCTGTTCAGTGAAGATGCCAGGGATGGAACCTGGGACCTTCTACAGACAAAGCATGTACTCCAAACTTAACTACAGCTCCTTCCCTGGTAGCAGTTAGTCAGCTTTCCTTTAAAAAAGATCTGGACCTTGTTCAAATGGCTGTGCCTACGCACAAAGGCTGCTGCTATTTACACTTTCCATTTCCCCCCTCCTTGTATGTTAACAATGCACCCAATCACATAAATGCATTCATTAAAACAATTGTGCCAATGGAACCTTGATCAATAATTGCATTGAGACTGCATCAATGATTTTCCTCTTTGTACGTGTTTAACCATTGTGTTTGGACACTCGTGAAAATAAATCACTTGCAGAGAAACAACAAATTAAATAATATGTGAGCATGAAAATACAGGACATAGCATATACATGCATGGGTATGAAACTAAGTATAGTTTCATACCCATTCTGCAGGTAACAGGGAATGCAGAACAAAGTAACCAATGGAACAGTATGGTAAGAGAATGTGGACCCAGTTGCTCAGCCCTATTTCTGTTAGATAATCAGTGGTACCTTCAAAGCCAAGAAACTCCAGGTATTCTCTGCAGGGATTTTTCACCAGCCCCCAAGATTCTATTCCTGATGGACTGGTTTTTCCAACTCTGCACACATTACTCAGTCCTCATGTTTATTTGTTAATGAAAAAAGGACTTTGTGTTTGATGTGTGATGGGGAATTTGTCTTCCAAAATGCACCCAGGACCTTTTCTGCTGAACACATTAGTATAGGGGGAAGGCTATATCAGCTTCCCTCGTGCTATATTGACATCCTCAGACTGATCCACGGAGCTGCTACTTTGCAAAAATGGAGTCACCCCATCGTAAGAGGAAGCCATTACCAACAGCTAGTTTTGTTAAAATCTTTGCTTCATTTGGCCATCATAAATTAGTACTCCCATTTGGAATCCAAGTGTCTGATCCTCTGAACCAGTCAGATTAATTCATAATGACACTGCATGCTGGTTCACATGCTATACAGTTCTGAGGGTTAATTACACAAATTTGGTGTTCTGTGACAGAAAGCCCTGATTTATTATGTGGTCCTCAAGAGTAGCTGTGAAGGGCACAATTTTTTTTTGCCATCAAGTCACAGCTGACTTATGGTGACCTGGGGTTTTCAAGGCAAGTGATGGTTCAGAGGTAGTTTGCCACTGCCTGCCTCTATGTCACAACCTTAGTATTTCTTTGAGGTATCACAGAAATACTAGCCAGGGCCTATCTTCCTTCGCTACTTATATCTGATGAGATTGCACTAGCCAGGGCTATCCAAGGCAGAGTAGGGAGGGCACAATGCTGGCCAACATTTCCCTGATGAATTAGATCCATTTGACCTGTTCTCAGCCCTGCAAAGTTTTCCCTGTACCAGGACTTAAGTCAGCTGGGGTGGTGGGAGGGGTTCATGGAACTGCAGCATTAGTGCAGTTTCACTCTACCTCTAAAAAAATACTAGAGACCAAAGCACACCCACTGCATTATTTAAAAAGAACACTTCAATGGATATGAGAAACATCAGTGACGTGGCCATCATGTGTCTTTCTTGAGCTGAAGGCTTGAGGGGCAGATTTGTATTGGTACTGCCCAGACCCTCCCCAGAAAATCAAGAATATAACTCATGGGAAATATGTTCAAATTCTAGACAGGCTGGTGATAAAGTGTCTACAAGGCATGGATTATATTTCTTGTTGAGAAAGCTACATATATGAGCCTAATCATTCCTTTTCATTCTGTCCTGCTTTTACAACAGGAACAGATCCTTTTTGAACCTTCTCCATAGCAAAGATTACCTGACTCTGAGCCTCCCTGGTATAACCAATGAGAGGGTTGTCGACTTCCAGGTGCTGGCAGGAGTTCTCCCACTGTTACAACTGATCTGCAGGCAACAGCTCACCTGGAGAAAATAGCCTCTTTGGAAGATGGACTCTATGGCATTATACTCCATTAAAGTTAGGCTTCTAGCAGAAGCATCAGCCACAAGAATTGATTGTGATGCAAATGGTGGAAGTTTTGCTACATATGTTCAAATGACTGATTTGTGCAGTCTCACAGAACTAAGTCATGAATATCATCCATGAAGTGAAAAGTAAGTGAACTCACTAGAAGTTGATGCCATGCCACAGCCAATCAGATTAAGTGAAAGTGAGGGCAAAAGAAGCCAAGGGCAGTGAGACAAATGAGGCCAAGAGGAGTAAGGATAAAGCAGAAAAACTGTGTCAAAAGAAGTAACAGAGAGCATCTTGGTCATTAGTTTTGCTGCATCAATGTTCTAATTTTGAAGCAGATCTCAAACCCAGCAAATATTCACTTTAACCCTAATCTCTACACTGTACACTAGATTGTGCACTACAACTGGTCTGAATTTCATAATATTTACCAAGTAACCCTTGAACAGATCACCTTTCTAAATTAGCTTTCACACATGCAAAAGGATCCTCTTCGAAAAAATCTCACATTTGGCAGAGCAGTTGGCCCAAAGTTCATATGTGAAGGTATACTACTGGCTGAATGTACTGCCTTCTCTGAGAGTTTTATAAAAATATTTGAATCTATACATCCACATCTTCCATTGCAGGTGGACTAGAATGTCAGAGGAGACATTATGAGTAGGCTTGGCGATGGTACCCTTGAGTGCAGTGGTGAAAGAGGCCGTAAAAGAGGTGGTACCCTTGAGTGCAGGAGTGTTTGTGCAAGCTATTTCTACAGGTATTTCCGGAACTACAAAACTATCAACAGCTATGCAAGACTAAGATTCCTGAGATGAAGCCACTACAGATAAATTGTAAGTTTTCAACAACCTGTGTCCCACCTTCAGCTTTCTATGGTGACTTCTCCATCATTTGATTTCATATCTACAAAAAAAAGCCACAGAATACAATTTCAGAGCCTTACACAATTTTATGCATCTTCACCTTTTGCATTGACAATATGTTTTATTTTGAAATCCCTAAGTATTTTTTTTGTGCAAAGTGGGGAACAATAACATAAAAATACCTCATCTTTTATATTGTTAAATTACAGGAACACAACTCTAGTTCAAAATGCAAGATAGAAAATGGCTCTTTGCTGTCAGTGTTCAGTTCTTCTAATCTTCAAACAAAAATAATATCACAAAGCTGGAAATGGTATAGAAAAGGGCAGCCAAAATGATCAAGAATTTGAGCCCTTTTTCTCTGAAAAACATCTAAAACTTCTGCAGAAATATCACTAACTAAGGCAGGGGGATTATGAGTTTAAAATTATAGATGTATGGACTGATTAAATAAAACATAATGTGTCACCATTTTCTTTATTAAACAGAACTTGGCGATTAGGATAGTAGGTTAAACGGGTGGAAAAACTATACAAAATAAAATACCTTTCCACCCAGTGAACATTAACTTATGGAACTCCCTGTCCAAAAATATGCTGCTGACTTTGGTGATTTCAAAAGAACATTAGACAGAATTCATAGTAGACAGATCCATCCAAAGCTAAATGGAACTTCTACATCTAGAAACAATCACAGTATATCTTAGTATAGACACCAGGGGCAGACAAGGAGAGGCTTTTGGTGGGCTAGAGTTGAACACTGAGTGCTAGACTAGGTAAGCCCAGTGAGACTTTGCTCCTCTGCCTTCGATTAAATGCCAGCTCTCTGACAGGAATAGCCACAGAAATAATTTTTACAGGACATTTGAAAGCTTTGAAATTAGTGGTTGATCATGGTGAAAAGAGCTGATAGAGCTCCAATATTTTCTAGTTTATGCCAGCAGATTTGCTGCTTGGAATTTATGTTTTGGATTCATGTACATTTTCTATTACGACCTAATTGATTTTTGTTTCATATTGATCCTACAAGGAAGAAATAAAACAAGCAATTATATATGGAGATCATCTACAAAGCTGAAATCAAGATCAATTGAAATCAATGGAGAAAAAACAGCAGGTATCAATAAAAGAATATCAGGCAAACAAGTGATAGATTTTCAGATGGAATCATTAGCCTACCAGATCTATTCATGTTTGATATCAGAGCTTTCATGTCGATTGAGGGACTGTTGTCTTCTGAGTGATTTTCCTAATAATTTAAACTGGTTTTTTTTATGATTTCATCATTTGACTCCCATCTTCATTATACAACATTCCCCCTCCCTTACCCTCTCAAATTAAAACAAAACAACCCAAAATGAAGAAAAAGGACAAGAAAACATATTTTGTCCCCAAACCAATTTTCTGGTTCCAGTAAACATTTCCACCATTGATCTGAAATTAGAGACAGCACTTTTATATTACCAACATGCACACTATGTTTGTATTATGCATTCATACTGTTGCAGATTTATTAAGTGCTAGCACTAGTCTGACAACAAGAAATGCAAATATGTGTGAAGTAGTGCATGATTGGAGGGCTACTATGGGGTAGGGTCCATACATCCTAAAATCCTCCATGCCGAAGAGGCTAATGGGCCCAGACACATGGTGGACACAAGGTATGAGGTGGCACCACCTCCTGGATAGCTGGCATTTTTTTCACACAAGCTGGGTGGTCATGTGCCAGCAAACTGCTACTTGCAAATGACAAAGAATGACTAACTTTGGCTTGTGCCCAGCCACTCAATTCCAAAGACAGAAAGGCAGAAATTGGAAATGGACTCCTTCCACTTTAGACCCCCTACTTTGCCCCCTCTGCTGTGCCTTTGGGACCAGTGCTCCCCCATCCCCTGAAACTTTGTGACTGATCTGAGCATAGCAGAGAAGTCTTGCTCTGTGAGGACTGCTCTTTGATTGGATCCCATTGCTTACAAACCCTTGTCCCTAATGCAACACTGACACATTAAGAATTTTCCATGGATTTCCTTTTTAATTCCCAGTTATTATATAGAGCACTATGTGCCATTTGCCTTTCCCCATCCTCAAGCAACCTTGACATGATTATCTATACAATGGCTTCAAGAATTTTTTTGTCCAGTATCTTAACGCTGCACATGACCAGATTAGTAACGTACCCAAAGAATCTTGACCTGTGCAACAGGATTCTTACAGTACTGTATTATGTTCAGATTTATAATGCATAATTGTGTGTGGTGGGAGGGGGTGGCAAAGGATCAAAAATATCTGACAGAAATCCCAGAAATAATATTAGAAATCTTCCAAGAAAGAGTAAAAGGCAACAGCGATAACATCCAAACTAATGAAGGAAAAGAAGGGAAATCTGCTAATCAGTACATTTAATATGGTCATACTTTACTTTTGTGTAGTGTTTTACCATTGGGCATATATACTCCTATGCACTGGTAAAACACCTGTTTGATGGATGGTTTACACACATATTTACACCACTTACAATGATCTCCTAAACAGAGTTGCACCCTTTAGTTGCAATAAACAGGGAACTCTGTTTAGGATGGCACTGTCAGGTTCTCAACACATGCTTTCTCAGAGGTACATGGATGAACTGATGCCACAGAACTGGCTTTTCTTCAAGATTCAGTGTCTTGAACTGAATATCATGGGGGCTGATTCAGGTGCTCCACCAACACATGGAGAAGAAACAGATGATTTATCATTATAGCAAAATAGCTTGCCTAAGAAATCCACAAAACTAGGCCATTTAAGTCAAGGTAGATGTCCCTACCTACTCAGGGGACTCCAGAAGAAAAGTATGACTTTGAAAATTAACCAAAAGAGAAAAAAAAAAACACAATTCCCTGATGAGAAATAAAGCAGCTTAGAAAAGGATGAGATGTTGAAAACAGCTGAGTTTAAAGGGAGTAAAAACAGTTGAATCATGCCCCTAACGGCTTATAAAAACATGAAGAGGGGACTTTTGAAGGGTAGGGTGGTATAATTTTTCTTCCTCCTGCGATTCCTCACAAGACCTCAGCTTGTCCACCTTATTCTCTCACACAGCAGAATCATCCAGTTGTCCAGTTCGAACAAATGGTGAATGAGACAATAGCTCAGTTATATGGACACTTCAGACTTCTTGTGAGGCTTCAAGTGACTGAACGCTCCTCCATGCAAAATAACTCCCTGAATGTAGAAATTGGACCCAAAGTCTGATTCAGTGTAAGACAGTGTAAGTCAACTTCCTGTGTCCATCAGCGGACCATCTCTACATGAATCTCCAGCTAAACAGCAAACATTGGGGGGGGAGGGGTTTGGAGGATCTGATTTGAACCAGGTTTATAGTATGAAGGAAGAGGACATAACCCTTTCTGCAAGCACTGTTTTTTCTGATCTGTTATGGCTAGAACAAGTGTCCTGTATCTTTCTTCTACAGTGCAAAACAGCAGTCAAAGCAAGGGAGTGAAGTGGCACAACAAACCGTGAACCCCTGCTTCAGGATGCACACGCACACACAAGACTGCCTCATACTGAAAACCTTGGCCTATCAAAATCATTCCTGTCTATTCTGATTGGCACTGGCTTGTAAAGGTGTTTCACATGACCTGCTATCTGATCCTTTTAACTGGATATGCCAGGTATTGAACCTGGAACCTTCTGCATACAAAGCCAATGCTCTATCAATGAGCCACAACCCCTTTGAGGACTTCCTCAGTGCTAGTCATTGTGATTTATTGGTTAGAGAGGAAAACATCCCTACTCCTTGGGAAACTCATCAGATTACCTAAGATTACCAACTATTCTCACTCCATCTCTTACCTCAGTGTGTTGTTGTAAGAATAAAATGGAGGAGAGGAGAAACATGTCAACTGTTTTAAGCTCCTTGAAGAAAGAGTGGAATGTAAAAAAATCCGTACTAAATCTGTCAATCATTAAAAATGCATCAGAGACCTGTTCATATATCTTTCCTTAGTATCTTGTCTCATTTGACCTTCAAAATATCAACTTGCACAGCCTGGACTACAACATTTGAAAAGCCAAGACAAATACACTGCAAGAGGTGTTTAAGACAGCCATTGCTCCAAAAGAGCAACCATCCTTCCAGGGTCTTTGCTGGCCAGCAGGATCCGTAAATATGAACATTCTTCCTGTGTTTATACTTGACTCATCTGTTTTAGCTAAAAAAAACCAGACATTTTCTCAGAAAAGTTGTCTACTTCTGGAAGGACATGAAGTCTGCTTAAAACATCAATATTTTTCCCCCACTGGAAAATCACAGCCACGAAGCCGTAACTATCAAAAAGTGCTCTTCCCATCAGGCATCTATTAATTTGCATAAGTAACCACTCCTCTATTACTGGATACCAAGGAGATGCTGTGATCATTGCTTTCTGTTCTGTTACTTATAGTTCTACAAAGGAAGGATATTTAACTGTTCACATGGCTACAATTTTCAACATCAGCCATTCCCCAAAGAGAACATTTGACTTGTGCTTGGGGCCTCGTTCACACAAAAAAGCAGGCAAGATGATAAAACCGTTCCTGGAATCTGCTCTGTCAGATGGTAGTTAACAGATTGCATAGAGGGAACAAAATGCTGTGCATAGAAATTTAGAATTGGGACAGGGAGGAGAGGACAGGGTACAGCTTCTCTCTGCATAATATTGCCAACCTCCAGGTTAGGCCTGGAGATCTCCCAGAATTATAACTGATCTCCAGATGACACAGGTTCATTTGTGTGGACCAAATGGTTGCTTTGGAGGGGGACACTGTGCGGCATTATGCCCACTGAGACTGCTCTCTTCCCCAAACTTTGCTTTCCCAAGACTCCAGTTCCAAAGCTCTTAAGAATTTTCCAACCCTAAGTATTTTCTTTAAAAATCAGCAAGGAGATCCCCCACCACCCAGTATTCAATCATGTGATTTCCCCACCTCCATACCAAGTGGGTTAATCCAGGAACAATTTTACTGCTTCATCGACTTGGCAACCACGACACCTGAGACTACTGCGCAGATAAGCCAAAGAGCATAGCTTCCAAACAGCAGATACCAAATATGCATTGGTTCTATACTTCATAGCCTGCTGAACTGCTATGTGGCTGCTGATATGAGAATTACACTTCTGATCACACTTCTGATCACAGTTCTGATCACACTGACTCTTGAATAAATCTATACATTCATTCATACAGGCCATAATTAAGAGTACAATGGAAGGAATGGAGCCTGCCTGTGGGGATGCAAAAATTATTTACTTATACTCCCCAAGGGATGCTGAAAACAACATACACCATCATCCCTTCTATTTTACCCTCCATATCACCACCCTGAGAGTTAGGATAAGCTGAGACAGAGCTACCGGTCCAAGGATATCCAGCAAGTTCCCACAGCAGAGTGAGGATTCAAAGTTGGGTTTCTTAGTTCCTTGTCCCATCCTTTAACCACTTTAGCCATGCTGGACTGCCAAGTACCTGGCAGGCCATGACATGCCATGTGTGCAAGCTCAGTTGATCAGCAATTGTAATAACACACACTAAGGTGTACTTTACAGCATACAAAATACCGTAACGATCCTTTTTGTGATGGATGATATACCTAAAGAGCAATTTGCAATACACCCTCAGTGGGGAAATTTCTGTGTATATATTTTAACTTTAAAAACCCATGTCAAGTAAAGCACAAAGCCCGAGCAATTCAAAGCTACAAACGGCAACCAAAAGGCCTGGCACACAATATAAAAATGTTCAAACAAATCATGGATCTAGTGAAAGCAAATGCACCATAGAAGTAGCACATCTCAAATAAGATCATCTGCTAACTTCACAAAAAGTAGTACAGAACATAATTTTATTATTATCATTATTATTCTTAGTTCTGATCACACTGACTCTTGAATAAATCTATACATTTCATCAATAGTTTCCGTTTGGTATATTGTTCTCATTTTTTTTAAATTATACTGAATGATTAATGCATCTTTGTGACCAGGAAAACAAATCAGGCATATTTAAATACATATCGAGTACATAATTTTTTCCCTATTTAGTATACAAAGTATTTCATAAATATGAATTATATTACAAAAATAATTTCTGAAACGCTCACACAGTAAGCAATTTTTTGAAAATTCTGGACAACCTTTTGGGGGTTGAAAGGAGTCGCATGTCACTGAGAATGGTTAAACGGGTTGAGAAGCTGAATTTTAGTCTCACGTCAAGTATTTACTCCCAACTGTTGTGAATCCTGTTTGTGTTGCATTTCGATGCTGTTGTGGGTTGGTTGGCTCCATTACGCCGATTCATGGTATGTGTCAGATGGTCCAATTTGGATTGGTAAGGATGCAACGTGTCGTATTTCTGAAACAAAAGATTTCTGCACAATTTAACATTATAAATCCAGCGGTTTCAAGATGCAGGCCATAAAGGCAACCAATTTTACACATACTATCGAATGTTCTCTCTTTTGCATGCTTTTTTTTAAAACAAAAAAAACTTTTCAAGTAATCTCTAAAACAGTGCCGTTTAACAACACCACAGACCAAAGGGATAGACTGACATCAGTTCCTCCTCCAACTTTAATCCACGTGCAAGATGGATGATGCCACTGAAGAACAATCACCAGGACCGGTTTCTTTCCTCTCTTTTTGTTGTTGTTGTTTCTCGTGCATTTGTTTTAACAAATCACAAGGAGATGAAAGTTTTGCAGTTAGGGTAGAAAACATATATGCCTCTTGAGGTTAAATTCAGTGTAATATGTGTGTAAAGCAACTTTTTTTTTTTTTTTGGCAAGAGAGTCTGCAACATTCCTTACAGGAATTCCACAGGGCAAAAGTTTCATGAAATAAAATCTATTTGGAGCAAGAGTTTTATTAAACACCCCTGGATTGCCTGCCTCTATGCCTATACCGGTAGAATATCATATTTGGAAATTAAAAGTCAACAAAAGGCACTTGCATCATTAAATAAATGTCCTCGGTAGGAAATAAGATTGCAGGGACCCCTACATTTTATTCAAAGCTGTTTGCTCCTCAAGAACTTGTAAGTAGTCTGGAGAGCCCTGAAGTTTCGCTTTGAGTTCAAAATATTCACTCTTTCTTTGCTCCACTACAATTTTACTGTGATTGCCACCTATTAAAGATTTCTTACTTTTTCTGTCTTGTTGTTTCTCTGGGTAGCGTATTTCAAATCCACTGACCCCTATACTATTGTATTCCTTTTTACTTTCCAGAAAATTCTGAATAAAGACATTAGAATCCCGTCCCGGGAATAATTCATCCAGTTCATCAATTGTGCTAAGTCTCTTCCTGCTATCCAGGTGCAACAAATCTTTATCCTTGTCACTGTTATTTCTTAAGATGACTTTCTGCCCTGGTGGTTCAGCAAACATGAATCCAGTTTCTGTTTCCCTTAAGCCACAGGAGTGGCTTTTGCTCATCTGCTCAATGGTCTGAGGGATGAAGGCCTCAGCACCTAGAGTGTCCTTTTTGTTGGACATGTGGTCATGTTTCCGCAGCTGCAGTTGCATGGAGCTGCACTCTTGGCTCCCGAGCCCTTCGTGCTTCAAGGACGGTTTTTTGTTACGGCGAAGAACAAAGACGAGGAGACAAAAAGCAACAAAGACTGTTAAAATGAGCACAACCAAAATGCTTAAGATGAGGATCGACAAAGGAACTGGACCACCTGGAGGACTCCGAATGGGCCCCAGCGGTGTGGTAAATGAGATGGCAGGTGCAGGGCTAGTGAAAACAGCAGATGGCTTGTTTAATAGTTTGGGACATAAGATTTCATTTTTGAGTGACTTCAGTTCAATGTTTGCAAACTGCACTGGGGTCTCACACTTTAACTCCTTCACCACAATGCCTTCATTCAGTTTTTCCAACCAGAGTTTCAAAGCCACCAAGTCACACGTGCAGTCCCACGGATTCCCTTCCAAATCAATCTGCGTCAAAGATTTCAGCTGATCAAGGACGCCACTTACGGGCAGGTACATAAAGTGATTGTTCCTCAAGTTGAGCCGTGCGAGCGGTGCCCCAGCAAAAATGTAGGCCGGCAGACTTCGCAAGAGATTGTTGTTCAAGTACAGGAGCTGCAAGTTTGGCATCAAGTCAAAAGTGCCACCTAAAATTTCCCTGATGACATTGTATTCCAAATACAGGTACTGAAGATTATGCAGGCCAGCAAACATTTCAGGACTCAGCCTTTCAATCTGATTGCCATTGAGGTACAATCTCCGCAAATTTGTCAGATTGCGGAAAACTTCCTCTCTGATGGTAACAATCCGATTGCTGCCTAGATGGAGTAAATCCAACCCGTCAAACTCAGCAAAATCGGAAACTTCCACATTCTTAATATAATTGCCACTCACGTGCAGTTTCTTAGCATTCAATGGCTTGGGGACAAGTTCAGCCAATGACTGGATATTTCTCTCTTGACAACTGACACTTAATCCCAAATCTGAAGGATGTGTTTTACAAACACAAGGATGTGGACAAGGAGTCAGAGGTGCTCTGGTTTGAAAGTACACTATTTGACTGAGAGTCCGGTTAGACAGTGATTTGCCTGCTACAATTCCCGAGATCTTGGAAGGGTTTGTTGTTTTGGGAGGCTTGGTGACCAATCGGTGCATTGACGTTTGTGTCGTGTGGCCATTAGGTGTGCTGTAACCAGGTTCCTGCTGTGACGGAGGCAGAATGCGCACATCGAAATCACTCCCCGTCCCCATGGAGCACAACTCTTGTTTGTTGGTTTCCTTCAAAAGCCTCCCATACAAATCACTGGGCATCTCGCAGATGGCTTCTCCAATGTAGATGTTATAGGGCATGTTCTCCAGCCACGCTTTCAGGGGCAGGAGATCACAAGTGCAATTCCAAGGGTTGTCTTCCAGCTGCAGTTCGACGATGCGCCCAATGTGCTCCAGAACCCCAATGTATGGCAGCTTCTGTATTCTATTCCCACGTATATCCAGGTGGGTGAGAGAAGCAAAACGGAAAATATTGTCAGGAAGGAAAGAAATCAGATTGTCATTAAGGATGAGGACTTTCAGCTTGTGAAGCTTGTTGAAGGATCCCCGTTCAATATATTTGATTAAATTGTAGTCAGCTTGGAGATACTCCAAGTTCTCAATGCCAAAGAAAGTGTCAGCCCGGAGGACCTTTAATTCATTGTTGTTCAAGTGCAACTGTTTTAATGCACTGAGACCCAGGAACGCTCCTCCTTCAATGTTCTGCAATTTATTGTTACCCAGCTGGAGAGATACAGCGTGAGTGAAGTTCAGAAATGTATTTGGGTAGAGGATGATCAGGAGGTTGTTCTGAAAATTGAGGTGATAGAAATTAGACCAAGGTGGTTTCAGCTGGTTTGGTCTGTAGACCGCAACCTTTTCACAGTTGACATAAAGTACATTCTCCACCGACACGCAGGAGCAAACATTGCAAATTTCCACAGATGAGTCAGTCTCCGGATCTGTACAGGAAGCTGGGCTGGACAAAACCAGAAAGAACCACAGAAGCATCTTCTTACGATCGGCAATCAAAGCTATTGCTCCTGAACAAAGACAGAAAAAATCTACAAAAGAAGAACAAAAAGAATACATTTCAGTTGTCATCATTCTAATTTTCTTTCCTTTAAAAAAAATTAGGTGAAAACTATACACAGAGCTAGTGTTGCCAAGCAAGGACAGCTAGAGCATGACAAGACCACAAAAAACATTGCAGCAATTCAAATAGGGCACCGATGTACCTTGCATTCGAAATGATCAATTCTCTGTCCATTCTCTGTCATGTACGCATACACACACAAATTATACACAGAACCAGTGCATTTCTCTGCTTTGGCTATAACATGCGTTCCAAACAAAATTAAAATCACCGAAGTAGCATTTACAGTTCCATGTATGTTTAGCATTTCAAATACTGTCCATTTATATACCGTCTGAAAGATTTAGATCACGTCTTTGGAAGCTGTGCGGGGGGAGGGGGAGTCTAGTGAAAAAATGCAAGGATGCAAGCAAAAGAAAGTAAGGCACAGATCCAGAGAGAAAAGACAGGCCGCCCACCCTTATACAATGAGCACTGCAAATGCATGCTGTACTCTATTGATTCCAAGTTCTATACCAGCCACCGACACATGCCTGTCACTTTTGTTTATGTTTATGCTAAAAAACAAAACAAAATGATGCGACATGAGGAAACAATTAGTCCCTATATAAATCAGCACAGTTAGTTCTGCAAGAATAAAATGAAATACAACAATTGTGGGCAGGGTGCCGATACACCCACCATCTCAAGAGGACACCTTAATTGGTAGTGCAAAACAAAATCATAATTCACTAGAGTGACATCACCTAACTGTCCACCAACTTTTTTTTCCCCCATGCAGAAGCTTATATAATTTTCCCGGAGCCCCTGCATCGCCACAGGAAATGGAAATTGCAAATCTTTCCTACACACCTAGGGCTGAATCCAGCTCCAGACTCAGACTCTACATGTCTTTCCACCCCGCAAGGCTGGCTGACGCTGGATTGATGAGTCCATTGATCGCTCTCCCCCCACACCACCACCACCCTTTTGTGGTTATTTAAAATATTCCCCCTCTCCAGTTTGGTGGGTGTGGGTGAGTGAAAGAAAGAAAGAGAGTTGCCCAAGGAATAAAAAGATCCAGAAGCTGCCAAGGAGAACAATAGAGATGAACAGCAAGAGCCTTTAAGAATGAAAATGGGAGAGGGGGCAAACAGGAGGGAAAAGGCCAAGGAGAGTTTGAAGGAGGTTGGGGAAGGGCCAAAGGAGGGGTGGGGAGGGGAAGGTGAGATGAGCCAAGGAAGATGTCAAATGGACAGTTTGATGGAAGGAAGCAGGAACTGGAGGAGGGAGACCAGGGAGCAGCAGAGAGGCTGTTGAACCCAGGAGGGGAATAGGCAACAGTGGGGGTGGGAGAGAAGGTCAAAATGCTAGGTGGGCACTTGGAAGGAGCAGTGAGTGCAGGTGGGCAGGTAAGAGCTGATGCCAGGCAGAGTAGGAGGACGGCTGAAGATGCTGAAGAAGGGTCAAGGTGGGAAGCAGAAGAAGCTAAGGGGAGGGGAGGCAGGCAGGCAGGATGGACCAGGCAGCAGGAAGAGGCGCGGCTGCCAAGGGAGGAAGCCTGGATGAGACAGGAGGCTGGACTGGATGGTCCCCTGCCTGGTCTGATCCAGCAGGGCTCTTCTGATGTTCTTAGGACTTGCAAGGAGACAGGCGGAGGGGGGTGGGGTGTCCTGGACGGGAGGCCTCAGAGACAAGAGGGGGCAAGCAAGCTACTTCCTCCAGGGTGGAGGCCAAAGAGTCCGCGGAACTGGGGATTCCGGGAGGTTCTTGCAGTCGGGGCCCTTTGTTCCCTCTACCCCACAGGCGGGCGGGCTCCCTCTGCCCCCCCCCCCCTCGGGGCCCTCCACCGCAATGCTTTGCCGCAGCCTCGCCGCTCCCGATCCTCCGGTTCCGGCGTGCGGGCAGCTCCCGCTGGGGTCTCTCTTTCTCTCTTCTCCCACCCCCGCTTTCCAGGAGGGGGCCAGAGTCGTGCAAGGGTGGGGGCGGGGAAAAGAAGAGAAAGGGGTTGCAGAGGCGTCCCCCCGACGGGTGGCGAGTAGCTCTCTGTACGAAATTGGGGGGGACGACGACGACGACTAGCCCGCCTTTGCAACACAAGCAGCCTGTCGAAATGCAACCCCCAATCCCAAATCCCTAACACCCCCCTCCCCCCCGCCGCCCCGCCTTACCTTTCTTAGCGGACTCCAGCCACCCAACGGGGCTCTCCTGGCTTGTCTCTCCTTCTCCGCTCTGCAGTTTCTGGGGTTGTCTCTCTACGTGATGGGGACTGGTGCCTGCCGACCCCCCCCCCCCTCTTGACACACACACACACGGGAAGACCCAAGGCAAGCCAGCTAGGGAGCCCCACACGCTCGGCTCCACTTCGCCATGCGCCACAACGCAGGCAGGCAGGGAGATGCTCCAAAGATCCAGAGCCACCAGCCGCACACGCGAGCCGCGGCGTGCACACGAGCCCAGACGAGAGTCTGGAGCGTGCGCCACCCCGCGCAGAGACACTCCGGAAACACGGAGGCAGGAATCTTACCACGGCGCTGTGCAAAAGTCACACGCGTGTATGTATGTAGGGACGCGGAATTAGGCACAACACAGGGAAAGGGGGAGGGGAAAAGGACCGTTCACACGTGCGTTCGGAACGGAGGACGGATGGCACAACCGTGCTCTTTGCGCACACGCCAGCTCGCTTGGGTCCTGGGGTCGACGTTCACACGGCCAGCTCCGGCTCTTCGGCCTCGCGCAGCTCCAAGAGCTGCCTTTGGAGACACGCACAGAGAACCCCCTTTCCGGCGAGATCCCGGCTTCGTGTGCCAAACCCCCTCCCCACAATCTCTCTTGCATGCATAACCCCCCTCCCCCCCGGCACCCCAGACACGATCAGGATGGAGAGGAAGAAATCTGATGCAGAAACTGTTTCATTACGCCCTCCCCCCCACCACCACCACCACCCCCCCGGCCGGCCCAGAATACCGAGATCGCCGTACCTTCATCCGATCGGAGGTGTCCCTGATGCAGCCGGCCAAAAGTCGTGCCAGATAAAGGAGAGAGAAGCGGGGGGGAGAGACCCTCAAATACCCCCGGCTTCCTTGAAACGAGATGCCTTGGCGAGCAGCTGGAGAGCCTGTCGCGTCATCCTGAGCTGGATCGCGGGACCCCCCCACCCCGAGAGAAGCAGGGCTCAGGTATTGCAGGGGGGGAGCGAGAAAGAGCGCTTCTGACCTGGGTGACTAGCCCATCTCCTTCCCAAAGGGGGCATATTTCCAAGCTGGAAGCCTCCTTCGCTCTCTGCATGGCATCTCAACACCAGGATAAAGGGGGAGGGGGAGGAGAGCTGGGGAGGGGGCAGAGCGAACATGAACCCTCCCTTCCCCACATCCTCAAGAATTTAACTCCCTTTGCAATAACCCGGGGGGGGGGGGGGGAGAGCAACTACCCAGCCAGCTCTTTATTGGGAGCAGCAGCAGGAGCAGCCGCGGTTCCCTTCTCCTAAAGGATCACTTTCTATCTCGTCTCGTCTCTTCTCTCCCCCCACCCCCCTACACTTTAAGACAAGAAAGAGATTATCTTTGCAAGGTGGATTTTCTTATAATCCCCCCCCCCCCCGCCACACACACACACACACACTGCTATTTCCTTATGCCACAGCAACAGCTGCAGTAGGGTTGGGAGAGAGGGCGGGGGATTTTTTTTTCTTCAAATCAACTTCTTTAATGTTTTAGCAAGCAAGCTATGGGCAGTTAATTAAAACCTGTCATTTATGTTGCCTTTAGTCGGCTTTGCGTGCCATAATATAATTTAAAGTGGCAATGAAGCTCCTCCCCGCCCCACCCCCAGGAATCGGACGGATTTGTCCCAAGGCAGAGCAGTCAAGTAGTCCAAGCAGAGCTCTCATTTAGAGATGTCAGATTCAGGAGGGTGAAAGAAAGAGCATGCAAATGTGCTTTTAATGGGGGGTGGGGTGAGGATTTTAAAGGAGCAGAACCATTTTCAACATTGCAAGGAACTCCGGATTGTCCAACAGAGTGAGTGCCTATGACTGAAAGAACTGAGGAATGTTGGTTTGCATTATGTGGGGAGATCTGAGCACTCAAGCCCCAATAGTTGTCAGTGATTTGCATAAAACCATAGACCAGTTGATGCTTGCTGGTTGACTTTAAAAATAAATAAATAAAGCAAAAGCTAGAATTGGTCCCACTGAGCCTGACTAATGGGCTCAACCTAGTCCAAAGTTTTCAACAAGGCCAGTCAGTTTCCTCTGAGAAGCATTAATAGCGAGCCCTAGATCATCAACAGCCTTCACTCCTTGTCTGTTTCAGCTTCTAGTGCTCGGAAGTATACTGCCTCTGAACATGGAGGTTCCATTTTGCTTTACTGCCGCTGGTAAGCCTCTTACTTTTGTGTATTTATGCATTTACTATTGTCTATCTAGCAAAGTAGTTCTCAACCTTTCTAATGCCGCGACCCTTTAATACAGTTCCTCATGTTGTGGTGACCCCCAATTCTAACATTTATCCATTTTACAGATGGAGAACACTGATGTAGAGACTCTTAGGCGATCCCTGTGAAAGGGTCGTTTAACTCCCAAAGGGGTCATGACCCACAGGTTGAGAACCGCTGATCTAGCACATTTTTGTACTGCTTTTCTTCCAGGGAATTTAAGGAGCACTAATAATTCTTTCCTTTCCATTTTATCTTTACAACAGCTCTTTGAAGTAGGTTAGACTGAGAGAGAGTAAGTATTCCAAGGTGATACAATGAACTTCAAGGCAGAGTAGAGGTTTGGACACTAGCTGTGCTATGAAGGAACTTTCTTTTGTCTGTCCTAAATACTCTCAGAAGGGACAAACTGCATGGGGTAAGGAGGAAAAACATTCACAGGGCAAATGCCAGTGGGGAGTATCAGAAAAACAACTGCTAGAAAAAAATAAATACCAAGAGACTTGTGATACTTCAAAGGCTGGCAACTTTATTACAGCAAGAGTTTTCATGGACCAGGGTCTACTTTTTCAGATGCATGAAGTATTAACCTTCATGCAGTGCTCTTCATGTATCTCAACCACATGGGCTCTGGCTTCCAAAAGGTTATTCCATCATAAATTTGCTAGTCTTTAAACTGCTGCAAGATTCTTTGTTGTCGTTTGAGAACAATTGCCAACATTTTCAGTGTAGGAAAATGTCAAACATGGGCTAACTCTTCAGCATTGGTTATACTCTGGCATATTAAATGAGCTGTAATGTGTTATTTCCGAGGATAAGGGTGCTTTCAAGCCTATGCTACAGTTTTTTGTCCCACATTCAACCTGCCCTATACCTTTCCAATTCAAGATTGTTCACTAAATAATTCAATGGTGTATTGTCGAAGGCTTTCATGGCCGGAATCACTGGGGTGCTGTGTGGTTTCCGGGCTGTATGGCTGTGTTCTAGCAGCATTTTCTCCTGATGTTTCCCCTGCATCTGTGGCTGGCATCTTCACTCTGAAGATGCCAGCCACAGATGCAGGCGAAACGTCAGGAGAGAATGCTGCTAGAACACGGTCATACATCCCAGAAACCACACAGTACCCCAATTCAATGGTGGTATGTTTCCTGATAGGTACAGGTCTATACTTGAATGGCCATCTTCGGCCATAAGTCTTGTCCGAATGAGACGTTTGAGTGGTGGTTCTCACAGAATTGAACCCTTTGAACCCAACCTGACCAAACTTGGCAGTTTTTCTGAGAAGAATCAACAGTTGTACTGCAAATTTGGTGCCTCAACCTTGAAAAACCCCTCCCCTGCCACCCAAGTCCTGCAAAGATCTGCACTTAAATACAACTAGTGAAAAACAGTTACCCAGACCCTCATCCTCTCATTGTTTCCAATGGGGGGGGGGGAATTCAGGGGGGAATACACAAAGCCCAATTTTAAACGAACAAACAAACCTCTAAAACATCTTTTAGGTAAACCATGACCAAACAAACTCAGTGCAACTGAAAGGCCTTTAGGCCTCAAAGAGGACAGAGCCCTGAGCAATAATTAAATGTGCAACACTTCAAAAAAGATAAAATAAACCAAATTATTTAAAAAGTAAATCAATTATTTCAAACTGTTTGACATTCCCTCCAGGCAGCAGGAATCCAATGCAGGCAGGTGTAACCCCCATGCCCAGAATGGGTTGGCCCAGAATGGGTTGACCCAGTAAGGGGGTGGAGACTCGGTGCAGCAGAGAGGCTGCAAGAGCTCTTTTGCAGAAGAAGCAAGGCTACCAGACTCGGACCTTGATTTCTATAAGCCCTTAACACCTTGTTAAGGTAATTTCAATATTGTTGGGAACTACTGGGAAGGTAGTTGTTGTTTTGCTGTGTTGTAAATGTTGGAGTTTATTGTTTCAGGGTTTCTTTTGTGGTTGTAATGGGTGAGAGTTCTCCTGGGAGATCTTCATCATGTTACAACCTTTTGTTCATCAAGCCCTTACGAGTCTTTCAGGAGCCAACCAACTTGCAAAGAGAAGATTTGGACTTGGCAATATCAGTAGAGCTGGTAAATAGAAGGACTTGGAAATGCAAGCTCTGAACAGAGACCTTGAATTGTAACGTTAAATGTTGATGTTTTTAAAAGTGTTAATTGTTTTAGAAAAGTAAACCATTTTTGTTGTTTTAAATTTGGTTCTTTGCAACTCATTCCAGGTTCTGCCCTACAGAACTCCACAGAAGGAGGTTACAAATGGTTTCAACCAGTGATGGGAAGCTTGGAAGTGAGATTACAAAATATAAATTGCTTGCAATGGAAATGTGCAGCAAGTTGGGGTTTGATCCCCATTATAACTGTTTTGTTATGTGATGTAAGTTCAAGAGATGTTTGCTATGTGAATGTGAAGCTTACATGAATTCTGTTTGGCCAGTTGCATGAAGGGATTCCAGTTGCAACCCCCCATCCCTTCTGCAAACTAATTGGTTGAATTGCAACATTTGCTGGAAAGTTTTGCAAACTTCCAGTGCAGCTAAGTTTGGAACAGCTTGGAAATCACTTGCAAGGGAAGAGACAATGTTCTGCATTCAAGATGCACCAAATGGCTGGTTCCTCCAAGTTACAGGAATCTCTGGGGAAATCACTGTGCAATGATTTCAAGAAGGTTGCATTATGTAATTACTGTCGTGGACGACATTGGAAATTTTTTAGTGGGGAGAATGTAACCCCCCATGCCCAGAATGGGTTGGCCCAGGAATGGGTTGACTCCCAGTAAGGGGTGGAGATTTCGGTGCAGCAGAGAGGGCTGCAAGAGCTCTTTTGGTGCAGAAGAAACAAGGCTACCGTGTGACTCGGACCTTGATTTCTATAAGCCCTTAACACCTTGTTAAGGTAATTTCAATATTGTTGGGAACTACTGGGAAGGTAGTTGTTGTTTTGCTGTGTTGTAAATGTTGGAGTTTATTGTTTCAGGGTTTCTTTTGTGGTTGTAATGGGTGAGAGTTCTCCTGGAGACCTTCATCATGTTGCAACCTGTTCATCAAGCCCTTGGAGTCTTCAGGAGCTTAAATGTAAGAAAAGCCAAAAAGCCTGTCCCCAGCCAACTTTTCTTTTTTCTTCTTCTTTTTTTTTGGCTTTTCAGCTTCATGGGAATAGCTGGGGGTTTCTTCTGCCAGAAAACCTGAAAAACCCCAAATGGCTTTCCTGGGTGTACTTTTGGTTCAATTTTATCTCAATACAGAGCCCTGATAACGATTGCCACCCTTTGCAGGCAGTATCTGATATAACCAAACACAACTGTTGTACAAGGAAGTTTTGTAACAATTCTTTGGCTGATCGGACAGGAGAGCATAAGCCCAGCTCTTTGGCCCTTCCGTTCCTGTACTGAGTCCATGGTCTGTCAGAGTATTGATGGAGGGAGAGAATCCTTCCACAAAAACCCTGGGCAGAATATGTCTCCTCATAGGCGACTTTTCAAAGGGCTGAAGTGAGAGGAAGCAGTACAAGGCTGTAAACAGACTGAAGGCAGAGCCACTGCAACTGACTGGTGTGCCAAATAAAGCAGAAGAAATGCCATCAAATATATGTCTCCACACGGTTCCCAATTACTTCCAGCTAGCTTCCTCCAGTTTATCCAGGAGACCTCTCCCAGCTACAAGTAACCTATCACCTACATCAAGAAGGCAAGCTTCAACTGAGAACGCATTGCTCACTGGCTCCTCAAGAAGCGAAGCTAGGCTGGCTGCTTCTTCAGTTGCATTTATCACAAACAGTTGTTGCCTTTGAAGCTGGATAACATTTGACAAAGGGAAACTACCATTCGTGAGGGGTGGGGGGGGATCACCAGTCATTTTTCTCCCTTCAGTAAACATAACCTCAGGAGCATAGAGGTCTGGAAGCTCCATCTAGCTCAGTGGTGATGAACCTATGGCACACGTGCCACAGGTGGCACTCAGAGCCCTCTCTGTGGGCACATGCGCACAGAGTTCATTATGTGGGGGGGCAGAAAATAAACCCCCCCACACTCACACATATAGGCTGGCCTGGGCCACTGGTCACGACCTGTTCAAAGCGTTGCATGGTTGCTTCACCAAGCTTACTCCCAAGTAACGCGTGCCTCGGAGCCTAAACTAAAACCTCAGTATTCAGGTTAAATTGCCGTGTTGGCACTTTGCGATAAATAAGTGGGTTTTGGGTTGCAATTTGGGCACTCGGTCTCAAAAAGGTTCGCCATCACTGATCTAGCTGATGTATTGATTCAGATTTCCCAGACACTCCATATTTAGTTCTGTGCAATGTTTGCAAGTTTCTGAGTTGACACCTTTCAGCCACACACCACCATTAACCATGTACTTAGGATCTTCTCTGTCTTCAGGTTGCTACTGGGAAATAGGAATGTAGGGAAGAAATGCTCAGCGGGGGGCGGGGGGGGGGAGAAAATGGTCAAGGTCACGATTCCCAAGAAGGGTGACTAACGTTACTGTGGGGTGGTTTCATTATTTGATGGGATTGGTACGTAGGACACAGTTGCTTGTTGGAACAGGATGGAAATTAGGGATATGTCCACAATTCTGTATGGATTTTGGCCTTGTTTCTTAAACAGAAGAAATGCAGAAGAATGTTCCAAAATTTGTCAACCACATCTGATGGTAGCTAGAGTTTGAAAGTGCCCTATCCAGTATCACCTCTGATTCCAGTTGCCATATGGTCCCAAAGTTCAGTAGATGCTGCTCAGCACCAAGGGAGTCACGACCCCTCAGAATGCTTGTCCCCTACCAATGTCCATACTAGTGCCACTGTTTCCGCACTATTCCTGCCATCCTTAGTTATGCCTAGCACATACCTCAGGATCAGGCCCAATACTACTGTCATCCAACTCTGCCATGCAGTAAAGAGCAAGTAAAAAAGCCCTTATCCAAACCAACCTGAAGGACCAACACATAAAGTCTGTTTGGACATAGCAGCCACTGTTAACGCCCACATCACTTATGTCATTCAGCAAAATGGACACATGGCAAGTTGTTTGAACTTGCCCACCAGAGCTTTGTGCTTTATTTGGAAATGGTGGTGAAGCTGCTTTAAACTGAGTCAGGCTTTAGTTGTGTCTAATTTGGTATCTCCTACTTGGCTGGATAGCAGCTCTCCAGGTGTCTTAGGCAGAGGTCTTCCCCACCACCTGCTACCTCATCCTTTAATCTAAAGGTTTGAGGGATTGAACATGGAAAGTTCTGCATGCTCTGAGCCATGGCCTCACTGAAAAGCAACACCCCCCTCACATCCATTGCCTGTTGGACACAGACTTGGCTTGACCTGAGCTGCGTTAGGATGTCTGAAAACACCCCAAGTCTCCAGCTCTTTTTTCACATTTCTTCTACTTTGCACAAAAATTACTGGTTGGCATGTTTGCTATGATAATCTGCCTGAGAAAGATACTGTGAGCTTGAGACTTGTTGCTTCCTTTGAGTGGAATTAATGTTGCTGGGAGAACATTCACAGAAAAATTAAGATAACTGCCAAGGCTGTTTTGTTCATTGCTCTAGTTTAATCTTCTCTTCTCTCACTTGTGAGTTTGGGTAGATATATACTTTTTCAGCTGCCCCAATTTTGTCAACTTTCACATTCGCTATTAATTTCAATTAAGCCCTCTAAGGGCCCTTGAACACGGCAAGTTGTTTTATGCCAGCTTTTTTTTAAAAGTGTTTGCTCCCAGAAGGATCTTTGATAATGTACTGCTTGGAGCTGAGAGGAAAGCGCTGGTGGTGCGAATTTGTGGGAGGGGCAGGGGGGGCATTTTTAATGAACAGTTTTAGCAATGTTGAAATGTCTCCCTCTCATTTTTTTTTGAGAAGAGTTAGTTTTGTTTGACTTAATTACCCTTGTCACGTGACCAAATCTGATTAGCGATGTCGTTTTTATGGTATCATTTAGTTATGTAACGTGATCCCTGATTGGCTAAAAACAGGCCCCTAAACAAAAGGAAGATGAGACAGTTACGGAAAGAAGAAAAAAACATGCACACACACAGATACAGATAGATGAAAGAGTGGCAGCAAACAGGATTGGGGAAACAGATACATATTTTAGAATTCTTTTTCAAGAAATATTTCTGTGACCTTTTCCAAAAGTACAAATTTTGACCTGAATGTTGAATGCTACCCTAGTACCAATTTCCTTAAAATAACAAATAAAAATACCTTACACAAATATTTACAATACATGTTCCTTATACTGATTTTTAGTTTCTGCTGCTAAACTGGGTGTTTATTTCCCCCCCCCCCCCTTTGTATTGGAAGCTGCCTTAAGCTTTTAGAAAATGTTGGGTAAAAATGTTGCTGGTTTTATTATTCCTTCTTCTAATATAACTGCAGCTGCTTTTATGGTTTTTAATAATGGTCACTATTTTAATTGAGTGTTGTTTTATCCATGTGTACTGTCTTGAGGGCCTAATGGCCATAAGCTGACATAAAATAATTCAAAGAAGTATATAAATAATACAAAATATCCTTGGGTAGATCCTTTGATGATTATCAAAAGGGAGGAGAGCAGAATGCCAAAAGCAAGTTTATTTTTTTTTCCAAATTAGGTTTCCTTCTTTTTAGTCCAGCTTGCAAAGGACATTTCATTCTGAAAATGAGGAATCGGGGTAAAAATGAAATTGTCTATATTGAAATGTCACTGAACACTAGAATAGGGGAAATGAAAACAAGTGCCGTAGAGAACAGGACAGTGAGAGGAAGAGGTAGCCTTGGAAATAAAACTACAGGTCACAACTGGGGATGCAATCTACAGCACAATAAAATAGAAGGCAGAATCAAAATTGGAGCACAGAATTTTGCACTGGCATAAATGTTCAGCTAGTTTTCTTTTCTTTTTTACATAATACTTTTTATTAATTTCCTTCTTTAAAAACACACTGAACATAAAACATACATGAAACCATTGAAACACATAAGACATCAACAAATCAACAAATATTAGCTAGTTTTCTGAGACTGACAGCCCCATCCAAAAGGAGAGGCAAAAAGGCTCCAGGGAGTGGTGTGGCCTTGATCTGGCATGTTTGCCTTCCCTGTGCCAGCATGTTTGTACTTAGCCCTGTGCAGAGGGCAGACACACCAGCGGCCGCCCATCCCACAACCTCACTGCCACAAAACCTGGAAATTCAGGCTATGATGGGGCTGCACTGGCATCCCACTTGGAGACCAGCATGGGAGCGGGGGTACGAGCCAGGGTATTCCCAGCCCTTGGACTTATGCCATCTTTTGGTGGCATACGTCCTGTGTGCCCTATGGGGCTTTTTGGTAGTGGGGTTTCAGAATTTTTTTTCTTCCCGTGCTGCCAGAAAGCCCTTTGGGAAGTGGTGGGGTGGTATAACATTGGTGCCACAGCCCACCACCTATAGGTTTGGACGGGGCTGCTTGCCACAGCTAGAATCCAAGAAACCCAGGAATAACTATCCCAGCCCTTTCCAGCTCTGGTCTGCTTACTGTGGAGACCAGCTGTGGAGTGCCATACATAGAATTCTTAAGACAAATGTTGAGAGAATTGGGGAGAGCAAGACCTTCCTGGGGAGAGTGGAGTTGGGGGAGGATATGATATCATTATGGTAAAGACCATGGAGACTAAGGGAAATTCCTAGAGCTTTGCTATGGAGGCCATTTTTTTCTCCTGCCCCTCTACCTCTTGAGGGTTAGAAATTGGGGCTGGAGGTGTGAAATTCCCTTCTGGATCTAGACAGTTTGGAAGTTTGCCCATACATGATTCTTTACAGGGCCACATGAAGAGGATTTTTTAAAAAATTGTGCAAACCATTCCCAAACATTACAACATCAATTTTAATATGACAGGAAGACAAGAAGGTAGAAGATAGAAGAATGCATGGTATGCAATGAACACAAGACAATGCATTTTTGGTTCCTGAGGGGTGACCAACTTCCTGGTGGGGCCTGAAAATCTCTGGGACTTGCAACAGATTTCCAGATGAAAGAAATCATTTCCTCTATGTATATTTTGGAGCATAAATTCAATGGCATGATACCCCTTCCCTTTCCAAATCACATCCTCTCCAGGTGCTTCCCAGAAATTCCCATGAATTTCATAATCCAGAGTTGACAATCACAGATTCCTGGCAACTTTCCAGTGGGAGAGGATTCATGATTCAAATCTTACTTCTACCGTCACGGCTCTAGTGTCACTAGGCAAGCCAAGATGCTTCCCATCTTCAATATGAGGTAATAATGCTAGCCGATTGACAGAACTACCGTAGTAAGGATGTCAATAATATTTTCAGTGTGAAACACAAATGAACAACTGCACATCCTCAAATAAGCCAGCCCACGTACATAACATTTTTATTTGTTGTGGAATACAAGAGTCTATTCTTACTAGGGAATCAATTAAATCTGTCAATTAAGAATCATTTTGACTGCCTAAAAACATGCTGCTCAATTAAAGAGGCAACGTAGTTTAAATGTCAAGCACTTAGGAAAAAGTGCCCGTGGCAAGTCGTCTTACAAAGAGGTACTCCTTCCTCTACATGACAAATGGGCGGGTGGGGGAGAAATCTTTTCTAGGATGATGCCTGATGTGACCAGGATTGCTGAGTGTATAATAGGAACACAATCCACTTCTGAATTTGAACCAAAGCTGCTTCCTGGTGTTGGTGGACCCAGGGCAGAGAGCTCTCAGTGTCACCATCCCCTCCCTCATCGGGCCCCTGTTCATACCCTCCTTCATTCTCACCAACCTGCATGACCCTCACTTGCTGATACGTCCTTCTCTTGTCCACTTGTAAGCCTTCCCACTGCTCATCCTCACAGCTGCCTGGCCACCAGCAGCTTATTATTCCCATTTTGCAGACATTCCATTGGCTCTCTATTTACTATTGGCCCCAGTTTAAGGGGTTTTCTGTCACATGCCAAACCCTTCATGGCCTTGGTCCCTTTTGTCTGTGGCACTGTCTCTCCCCCTATGCTCCCCCATGACAATTTTGCTCATGTCAACAGGGCTTTCTGCAGGTGACATCCTGCAAATGGGCAAATCAACAACTGCCTGTACGTGTACATTCTCCGTTGTGGTTCCCACCTTATGTAATGGCCTGTCTTAGGAGGTCAGGAAAGTTTCCATTTTCCTAGCTTTCTGAAAACTGCAAAACTGAATTATTCAAGAGGGCATTTCTCCACAGGTAATATGGTTGCACCATACAAAATGGTTCACAAACATACTTGAATAAATTATTAATGCCTGTGGACTACCCTGGTGTGTATAGCTTACTGAAAGTACGATCCAATTATGTGATTTTTGTACCAGTTAATGTGTCATGTAAATACTTCAGTTATGCTTCAGATTTGGCTTTTAGATTTCTGATTGGTTCCCAACTTCTACAATCCTAAAGCATTGTTCATTGAATTGTATCATTTGATTGATTGTATTGACTCAGTCTGAATAACCCACCTTGAGTCCCTGTTAGAAAGGAGAACTATAAATAATATATACGTTCATAAAATAAATGCTCTGTTGGCAATGGCAGTGTATATGGCTGGCAGCATAGGTTGCTCAAAGGAGAGTGGGCATGGGGAGGGGGTCAACAGCAGTGAACCCTGGCAGAAACCCTGGCCCTTAGCAGCTCAACCCCACCTCCACCTAAAAGGTGCCATAAAGGCAAGGGGATTAAAGACTGGCATAAAAGCAAGACACTGATCCCCACAAAACAGATGACTTTCAGAGAGTTTTGGGATCCATCTTGTGTGCCAAGACTGGGCAGAAAGGCAGTTGGCAGCTGAACTTTTACCTTGGCCCTAAAATGTGCCTGGCTGGACAAGAGGGTTTGCTAATCTCCATTGGTTTGCCCTAACGTGATTTAATCAGACTGAGAGTGCAGAAATGGCAATTGGATGATAAAGGGGAACACAGATGGAACAGCAGATACAGGATAGAACCTGGCAGTTTCTTGATGAATGAAAAATCACAAACCAGCAGAGAGATCAGGCAAATTCAGCTGATGCAAAGGCAGAAGCTGTAGCAACATACCAATCATTGGATTGCAAAGTCAAGAAGAGTTGCTAGGCTGATAAAAAAGACTGGATTGAGTGTAAAGATGCTGAGGCCCAAGAAGCAGCAGACAGAAATGACACCAAGACTCTATACCATATTGACCAAGACCTTACTGGAGCAAGGAGTAGCAGGAGTGCATCCATCAAAGACAAGACCAGGAAGCTCCTTCTAAGCAAAGAAGAGCAAGATGTGCACAGGGTAGAGCACTTCAAAGAAAGCCTGAATCAACCACCCCCAGCTGAAACTTACAACTTCAGAACAATCAGTCTACCTGATAACCTGATTGTTGACCTGAATTAGATCACAGCTGGCGAAACTAAGAAAGCAATAAAAATGTTAAAGAACAACAAAGTGGCTTGTCTGGACAAAATCACAGTGGAACTTCTCAAGCATTGTGGAAATTGCATCATTCAAGAATTAACAGAACTGCTGAACTAGTGCTGGTGAACAGAATGTGTACCAGAGGAATGGAGAAAGGGCACCATAATCAAATTACCAAAGAAAGGCAACCTCACCGACTGCAACAACTGGTGAGGAATCACCGTCCTCTCAGTTTCTGGGAAATTGTTTTTCCCTGTCCTGCTCAGGCTCCTGCTGGATGCAGTAGATAAGATGTTGCAAGGAGAGCAAGCTGGATTCTATCATGGATGCTCCTGCAGTGAGCAAATCTTTATTCTGTGCACCATTAGCCAAGCCTTGAATTTGAACAACCACTGTCTATTAACTTCATTGATTTCAAGAAGGCATTTGACAGTGTGCACAGGGAAACACTGTGGAACATTGCAAGAAGGTATGGCAACCCCCAATGCTACATCAACATTTTCTAAAACCTATACCTCAACTCCAGCTGCTGTGTGAGGACTGACAATGGCACCATTGATTTTTTTAACATTGAGACTGAAGTAAGACAAGGTTGCACCCTCTCACCATTTTTGTTCCTTTCCGTTGTGAACTTTGTCATGAAGAAAGCGATAAATGGAATGAATATTGGCATTCAGTGGAAAGATCAATTTTGTCTCACTGACCTGGACTTTGCCAATAACATTGCCCTGCTGGCTGACACCAAGGAATGCCTCCAGAACATGACTACTAACCTGTAAAAGGAGACTGGGAAGATTGGTCTCGAGATCAGTGAACAAGATAAAGGTTATGCAGACTGGAAATGCCTCCATGAACATACCACTTTTTGTCAGCCAACAACGTATTGAAGAAGTAGAACAATTTCCTTCCCTCTGTAGCACACTGGCCTGTGATAGAGATGTCAGAGTCGATGTGAATTGTAGAACTGGCAGAGCATTGGCAGTATTCCAGAGGATGGCCCAAATCTGGTCAACATCTACCATCAGTACTAGAATGAAAATACAACATTTCAGCACCATCATTGTACCAACTGCAATTTACGCCAGTGAAACATGGAAGATCGCCACAAGAGTAGCCCAAAAGCTGAATGTGTCCCAGCAGACGTGCCTTCGCAAGATTCTTGGTCACTTACCATGACACCATTACAAACAAATAAATTCTGCACAGAAGTGGTATACGGAGGTTGCAGGACATTGTGACAGAGTGACGATTGTGTCTTGCTGGGCATATCCTACGTCTACCAGATCACCGTCACCTGAAGACCACAATGTGATAGGTACTATCTGGAGGAAAGCAAAAGTGAGGTAGACGATGGAAGACATGGTGCCAGACAGTGGTGGGATTCAAATAATTTAACAACCAGTTCCAGTGGTGGGATTTAAAGAATTTAACAACTGGTTGTTTACAAGCACCATTTTAACAACCAGTTCTGCTGAAGTGGTGCGAACCTGCTGAATCCCACCACTGGTGCCAGACCTTCAAAGAAGACCTAAACGAGGTTTGCATCTCATGGGATGAAGTTGAATTTGTTGCAACCCACCAAAATTGTTGGAGAATGCTTGTTGCCCAATGTGCCCAGCTGCACAGGTGGAACTAAATTAGTAATTCTGAAGAGACCATTTTTGTATCCTATCTGCATCCATCCCAGCAATAAATTGGTATTCAAGAGAATCATCCAAGCATTATTTTGGATACTGATAACTCATCAAGTCTCTCCTATCTTATTGTTGGAACTCCAGGAAAGCAATCAATTCTTTGTCTTTGTCTTTGCTGTCAGCTTACCTCATATCACCTCAGGAACCATTGGGGGATACAAATACCGGTCCTTTGACCATTTGTAGTATGTCTGTGTTCTGAATCCATGCACGCACACCCATTTGCTTATGGGCTTTATCCTTTGCTTCCATGCTGATTTTACTGGACATCTCTTCTACACTGGTAACTATCATAAATCCCTAAAACCCTATCTACCTTCTACCCCTTTCCCTCTTAGTCCGCCCTTGTATGCTTTGTGTGTGTGCTGATTGCCTAAAATATATCCCTTCTTCTCAATAATTAATATTATTAATAAAACCAATTTGTTAATTGTACAATTGTCTTCACATTTGATAATTGACCCAAGATAAGTTATTGATCCCAGTTACCACCTTTTGCTCTGTCTTTGCAGCTAATTCCCCCAATTAAAGTGGAGACTGTCTACCTAGCACTGAGTTTGAACCACTGAATCACTTTGATGTTTTTGTTTTGTTTTGTTTTTCAGAGGTCAAGTTCAATTTCATGTTGAGCAACTTGGTACTGACCCGTGAGCCATTTCTATTGGCTTTTCGAAATAAGTCACTTCACATGCTACAAGGTCATGAACACAAGACAACAACCACTCAGAGCAATTCTTTCTCACATGCAGAACCAACGCATGGCAGTTGCCCAGGGGAAGTCACGTCTTCCACTGCATCACACATGCATAGATTCATCTATCAGTTAACCCCAGACACATATGTAAGTCACATTTTTTTTTGTTTTACTGTACGAATGTGGCTGATTGCATATGGGGAGGCCACAGAGGTGTCAGTGGCAGCTGCGGGAAACCCCATATGGAGTAGTATGAGATCTTATTTGGACAATTAGCTTTTTAGTATGATCAGACATGTTCAAAGGCTTTGAATGCTGGCGAGCAGTTTGTCGAAAGCTTGACTGTGCTAATTGCACCTGGCAAAGAGACTGCAAGCTGAACTGGCAGGTGGCCAAGCAACCATGGGTGTGGACTATCTCTAAAATAAAAATGCCCATTTGTTGTTTTCAGAATGAAAATGTGCATAGCAGAAAACAAAAGTTATGTAGATTGAACAGCTTTTGATTCATTCACCAAAACTCACGCACACAACCAGATACAGTTTCTTTTGGTCAACAGCAGTTCCTTTGGGTTCATATCAGTACCGCTCTTTTGTAGCATAAGGAAGATTCCTTGCCATTTTAGTGAGTGAGAGGGAAAGAGAGAGAGAGAAAGAAGGGATTCCTCTCCAATATTTTTGCACTCCTTTAGTAGGTCAAATGAGACAGCAGATTTACCTTCCCATGCCTGCTTTGCCTTGGGAGCCTACCTCTGTCTGACAGTGATGTCTTCTAATTGTTGTTGGTAGCTGACATGAGACTTCACACTCCCTTTTTTGCAGGTTTGTTCTGAAAACCTGGTCAGCGGGCTTTCTCCCCCCTTTTAGTATTTCTTTTCCTGTCTGCTGACCAAAGGGGGAAACAAATCTGACGTGGGGATTTAAGTAAATGTTACTCAGTTGACATCGTTGTGTTTTTAATGGGATGGATCCTTTGTGTGCTGGAGAATAGATGCTGTAGTCCAAATACTGAAGCACAGGAAGTGTCAAACAGGGATGCTTTCAACTGTCTCCTTTGTGATTTATATGGAATGCTTTTTTTTTTTTTTGGTCCCAGCATTACATCAAAGAAGAATGAGCACTAGGAGCAGACTGGGGTATGAAAACAGCCCTGGAGTGAGCCATGCTACATGGCTTACTCCAATGGTGCTACAACTCAGCATTACCAGGCTGCTTAGTGGGGTCAACAGTTGGCATTAGATCACCCCTTTTGTTGTCCCCCAAACTGGAAGCAGCACAGGAGAAAACAATTGACCTGATACCAACTGCTGTTGCTGGTGAGAGGTCTGAGCCAAACAGTCCCTGAAGCTTGCCCCTTCTTGTTCCTGGCAACCAGTTGTACATAAAGGCAGAAGAAGAAGAATTGGATTCATATCCCCCCTTTCTCTCCTATAGGAGACTCAAAGCAGCTTATAAACTCTTTTCTCTCCCCCCCCCCAACAAAAACCCTGTGAGGTAGGTTGGGCTAAGAGAGCTCCGGAGAACTGTGACTGGCCCAAGGTCATCCATCTGGCGTGTGTTGGAGTGTACAGGCTAATCTGAATTCCCCAGATAAGCCTTCACAGCTCAGTCGGCAGAGCAGGGAATCAAACCGGTTCCTCCAGATTAGAGTACACCTGATCTTAACCACTGCGCCGCTGCAGTGACCCACTAGGAAATTTTCCCATAAGCTAAATGGCCAGTCCAGCCCTGATCAGCACAATGAAATCTGCTCTTCCCCCTTTGTGCTCAACCACAGCCAATGCTTTCCATCCAGAAATTTTTACATGGCTTTATCACTTCTGCCCCTCCCTTCCTTCATAGAGCTCGGGGCCTTCAATTTTATTTCACAACAACCTTATGTTGGGGGTTCAGCAGGAAGGGAGTGGCTGCCTAAGATCAATAAATGAATTTAGGACCAAGTGGGCATTTGAACCTAGACCACTCCAGTCTGCAACACCAACTTTCAAAAACAATATTGTAAGACTTTCTTATGGTTAGCAACGTACATCCCAAATGCTACTATTTAAAAATACATGAATCTTAAATAATATATAGAATTAACCAGATAGAAACCTGAATTGAAAGTTGTCAGGAAGAGATGGGCAGCCCCATCCGCGAGCCAGGCGCCCAGCCGTGGCTGTACTCGACCAGCACCCCCAAAGAGGCTTCCTGAAAGCATGGGGAAGTCAAAAAGCCTCAGTGGGCCACACTGTACTTATGCCAGCCAAAAGGCTAGGTTAAGTGCGGCCTGTGGTGGGTTGGTGTAAAGCTGACAAAGGGTGCAGGGGGGGGAGTCAACTAATGTCTGCCCTGCCCCTGGCATGTCCCTGCTACACTGGCAGTAGTGGGGGCACTGAGACACTAGTGAGGTATTCGGCACTGTGTTCCAGCACTTTGGGGGGGTGGGGCACAACAGTTGCCACACACCAGCGACATTGCTCTTCCACTGGGGTAAGTGCCCTGAGGAGGGCGAATCTGCCGGCATAGCAGCACACCACTCTCTGAAGTGAATTCACACACACACACCTTGAATGAGGCTCTATATCGACAAGATAAACAGATAGGGAAATGGAATCATGAGATTTTTTTTCATTTTCACTGTTACAGAAAAGCAAGTTCCTTTCCCTTTGTACACTAGTTGTATAAAATAGCCAGTCTTGTGCCTTCATAAAATGTTCAACCATTTTGAAATCTGGCCCAGTTTCAGCATGTTGGATTCAAATGATTGAGATTTCAAAATGAAAAGTGTTGGGGGAGTAATTTTGTTCTGTACTTTTGAAAGTCTCTTAAGATTTAGTGGTAGGGAAGTAAACAATAATATCACATTGCTGAATTAATTATCCAAACACATTTACAAATACATTCCAGTAGCATAATTCAGAACACAGGAAATAATTGATTTAGGGGGATAGCAGAATGTTTGCAAGCAAATGTGAAGTGGACAAATTCTTTTAAATGCCCCATTCCTATATGACTTCGTCTCTTCCAAAAAGATCTGAAGTCGTCTTACAGTCCATCAGACCACTGGTCGCTCTAATCCAAGATCATCTACTCTGACTGGTAGTGGTAATTCACTGCTACCTGAATTGCTACACGAGTCCTGAGAACACTGGTGAAAGAATTTAATACCTTCTCCATTAAAAACATGTTCTGTACCACTGATCTATGGTCCCCTCATAGATGATACTGGAATGCCGGAATGGGGAAATCAGACACCACTTTCAGAAATGCTTGCATGTGTGCAAGTGGCTCTCAAAATACTGAAATTTGTCCCCCCCCACCATGCCGTGCCCTGCCCCCGCTCTTCTCCTTGCCCTGCCCCACCCCTCCCCACCCCACCCCTCCCACCCATCCACACACTTTTAATGATTATGGAACTAAGGTCCCAAATTTAAATAAAACAAGATTGTAGGAGGATAATCATCAAAGCAAGCTGCCATATGAAAAAAATGGGTTGGAGAAAGAAAAAGATGGAGATGTGGAAAGTTACACTGGCATACTTTTCTAGGTACTTGCTTCCATGCTTTAGAGTGTATGATGATTCATCTATAACATCTGTGCATGAAGCTATAAAGGGAAGGACAGATAATTGTTTTTCTCACAATATAAATACAGACACCAAACAGCAATACATGAGTTAAGAGGTTACCAACTAGGTTTTCTCAGCATTTGGGATAGATCACCTTAGCTCACAGTATGGAGTTGGTACCGTAACCAAACCTTATATTTTCCATTCCTGCACACCAAAAGCATTCCAAGAGACAGTGTTCACCAACACTATTACCCTACATTGACCAACAAGCAGGTCCAGATAATGATATTCAGTGCTGAGAGAATTCCCTCAAGTGCTGTTTTAGGCAAATCTCCCTGTCCACAAATCTATCAGGGTATCTGCTAATCTAATGAGGCTGAAATACCGAAATACCTAATCTACACTAATCCTGTTTACCTTCTAACTAGAACCTGACCATAACTAGACAACCTTCTCACGCAAGTAGTGTGAAGGAAGGAGGAGGGAAAATTCCTTTTCCTATCCAACTATCAAAGACCCCAAGAAGTTCCCGAAAGCAATCAAGTATAATCATATTTACATGAAAAGACAGGAGAATAGGTTACTAATAGCAAGAAAAGATTTAAGAATGTTAAGTAGAGAGGGAATGCATGGATTTATCCAAGCCTCCTTCTGAATGGCCCCTTAAAAGCCCAGTAACTAGACTGACCAATTTCTGGTGTCTTAATTTAAAAAACTGTCATACTTGTAATGAAGACTGGGCCTGCCTTTCTGTCAGTCATAAAGGCCAAAAGAGAATTTTCCCTAAGGATTCAAAGAGTTTCCTGGCCAAATGGGAACAATATATTAGCTAACAAGAGTCCACGGAGCTGCAGCCATTTTGGCACTGGGTACATCCAATTAACAACCAGTTTTTGCACTTCCCAGGACTGATTTGATCAAAGCAAAAAGCCACATAAGTAAAACAGCATGAGCCTTGAGCTAGAAGCCTTGAGCTAAACCTCAAATACTAGTACAGCAGCTCCTCAAAGGGAAAAAAAAACTACAGGCAATTCAAGATGAGGATCACGGGCCTGGAGGAAGATCTCCTTTCCCTTTAATAGAGGTTTAATGCATAGAAACAAGCAGTTGGAGCTTTTCATGAGTGAAGGTAAATAAAATCATCTGCTAAATAACATCCCTTAATCTGTTAAAGGGATAGTTCCCCCACTCCACCCCCCAAAATCCCTTGCGAATGTCAAACCATACATTTCAATCTTTTGCCTTTGGAAGAAAAGTACTTCTGCTTTATTGTAAAAGATTCAGGAATTTAAACTAGGGGGTTACCAACTACCTGGAGAAGAATGTCACATGTAGAGCATTAACCCTCTTCAGTCCTTAAGCTGTAATTCCAGATTTTCAGGAAGGTGGGGACAGGATCTTGATGATGGGAATTCAGTGATGCAAACACAACATTCTGCCAGGATTATCAGGTTCCCATCATGATCAGAGGATCCCCCACCTCCAGTTTCCCATCCACTTGGGTAGCCAGTGGGAGGGGGACGAACAATTGCTGTCAGGCAACTGAGTGATGTCATTTATCTGGAAGCAATATCAATGTGCCCTGGGGTTGTCATATGACCTGCAGGAGATGTTTTACAGAATTCCATTGGTGACAGCATGACGTCACTTCTGGAGAAAATCCAGAAATGACACCAGCCTTTTCTAGGTATTGCAGAAATTCCTGTTTTCCTAAAGAGACATTCTGGGAAAACCCAAAAGTGACATAATGCTGTTGCCAGTGAGTGCTCCTCCATGTCCCCGCTTCCTCGTCTTTTGCTGGTTATAAGACCAGGGCTGACAACTCTGCCTAGGAATGATTGGAATTTCTAGAGTTTCCTGTGACTGTCCCATGGTGCCCCTTCTCCATGTCCTTGCCTCCCAGGCCATTCAACCTTACATTCTGCATATCCACAGAGACATGCATTGCTTTACAAATTCAAGTCACAGTATGGTGATTTATAGTTAACAGCTAAAACTAGGTCCCAAACTGAGTGAAACTCAGTATTCTTTTATCTACTCCTGATTCACCCTCCCAAGAGTCTGTCCCCCTCCCAGTGCACTAATTCCTAAGGCAGGTTTCCCACTAAAAAAACAAAGAAGGCAACACTAAGAGAGTAGATATCTCCAATAGTCTGTCTAGTGTTCTCACTTATCTCTGTGGACATTAGAAATATGACAAAGGAGGAAGGAGCGAAAAGGCTGGGGAAAGGATCAGAGCAGATGACAACTGATATGGTCTGGAAGGAGTTAATTGCTTCAGTCACACCTGCTCCTAGGTCTCAGATAATCTTAGAGAGCCAATCTCATGTCATTTCCTGCTGTATATCTCTTAAAGCTGTTATGTTGCTGTGGTTTGGCTAATTTGACGTTGAAGAGATTCTTAGTTGAAAGACTGCACCTCCCCCCACCCCCTTGTGTTTTTTGGACAGGAACTTTAGTTTTGGTGTTGTATTTTTCTGGGTTCCAAACTTCTGTTTTTCAGTCCCTGTAGTTTATCTAGTATGTAGTTCTCATGTCATTTTAACATCTGATCTCAGCTACAAACTTTCTAGGTAGACTTGAGCATGTCCTGATTACAGCCCTCCTCATTCATACCTCTTCTGCCCATAGGACTACTGGCCCACCACACTGGGTGGTTGCAAGATTTACCAGATCTTTGGCTCTGCATGAAATACTCAATTGCACCACTAATGCACTCAGTAATGACCTTTTAATGTCTTTTTATGCTAATCCCCAGAAAGTTGTAATTCAGCACAGGGCAAAAGGACTGTCATTTTTCACACAAGCAAATTACTTCACAGGTCAAAGTCAATGTGTGAGGGTATGGTGATTCCCACTTAGATTCCTCAGCTTCTTATTTCGATGCTTGCAACCACTCTTAATTAGTCATGAACTGCTAAACAGCCATGAGCAAAAGCGGGGGAGGGGGGAAAGCAGTTAAGTTTAATTTACTTGGAATGACTAGGAGCAGACGGCAAAGAGGAACAATATCCCATGTTGCAGTTTCTAGATACTGCAAAAAAAAAATCTGGCAATTATTGATTTATTGGCTCAAGATTGTAAAAGGAAGCCTGGCAAAGTGGAGAATATGAGGCCATAGAGTAGGTCTCCTGTCTATTCTCGTGTTTTAAATATATATTTATAGATTCCTTTGCAATGGAGGGTAATATTTCATGATTCTGACAAAATGGCCTCTAGATAAGAATGGTCTGTATTTCTCATCCTCACTGTTTCCATGTCCAAACACCCATTTTGGTTTCATTATTCACTCATGCAAATGGAATCAATGATTCTTTATTCATGTAGCATTCTCTGTTTCCTCTTACTGATTCCCCCTCCAATTTTTGTGCATTGATAGATCAATGTTATACATCACATATAGTACATAACGTGATGTACATAAGGAGTAGCAATGGTGTAGTGGTTAAGAGCAGCTACACTCTAATCTAGAGAACCGGGTTTGATTCCCCACTCTGCCACTTGAACTGTGGAGGCTTATTTGAGGAACTAGATTAGCCTGTGCACTCCAACACACGCCAGCTGGGTGACCTTGGGCTAGTCACAGCTCTACGGAGCTCTCTCAGCCCCACCCACCTCACAGGGTGTTTGTTGTGGAGGAGAAGGGAAAGGAGATTGTAAGCCCCTTTGAGTCTCCTGCAGGAGAGAAAGGGTGGTATAAATCCAAACTCCTCCTCCTCCTTCTCCTCCTCCTCCTCCTCTTCTTCTTCTTTCAATTGTATGAGCAAAAAATACCATATGTACTGTGTATGAAAACTGCATGACAACTGAACTGTGCACAGTATAAACAAATCTACAAAGTTGACAGTGACGAAGGGAGAACTGTACCTTTTGATGAAAATGCAAACTTTTATGAGAAAAAGGAACAGTTGAGTAAACTAACCTTTATGATATATGGTAAACCGCTTGATAAGTTTGATAAATGAAAGTCATTCTGATCAGATGCGGAATTGAGTTTAATAACATATTTGTGATTTGTTTATAGAACTGAAGATAAACTTAGAAAGTTTTGTACCTGATTTCTTTTAACTGAATCATATGTATGCACTCTGCCACTTGAGCTGTGGAGGCTTATTTGAGGAACTAGATTAGCCTGGGCACTCCAACACACGCCAGCTGGGTGACCTTGGGCTAGTCACAGCTCTACGGAGGGCACCCAGCTGTGTGTGTTGGAGTGCAAAGGCTAATCTAGTTCCTCAAATAAGCCTCCACAACTCAAGTGGCAGAGTTCTCCCAATTAGAGTGTTATGATTAGGGAAGAAGAACATTTCCAGAGGAAGGGAAAAGAAGAGAGCTAGTGAGGAAGAATGAGATCTGAGTGCTGCATCTGAAGGGTTGGAGCAGAGATGCTAATGAGTTTAGGAGTCCCACCACTTTGAGTCAAAAGCCCCCATTTTATTTCTCCTGTGTGCCAATTAATCCCAAGCATCTTTCATTTTGCACCGTTTTATGTTTCTTCACAACTAATTTTCCCATTAATTGTATGCAGCTTGAATGTTATTTTCGGGTTATTTTGACATATGAGCAACCTGTAATGTAAATGACATAAATTTCCATACTGTGAAAGAAACAAACTGAGAACTAAAGCAACGACAACAAAAAAAAGTGCGATAGAAGTAACTGCCTTATTATGACAATTTACATAAATGACAGGCATATTTGTTGTGCCTCTAGGATGGCGCTCTAATGACCCTGAGGCCTTTTCTTCTTCCTGAGATGTTTTGTAGGCTTTTCAAAAGTTAACTAACAAACCCCCAACAACAACATGTAGTCCAAGCTGGTATGTCCATGGTCCAGTGAGCAAGATCTTTTCCTTGGTGTGGTCTCAGATATTTGGAGGGGAGTTTTGGTCCCTGGGCCATCATTTGCCATCAATCTAAAAAGCCTCCAAAATATTGCAATGAACTCATCCTGGATTAAATGCCAAGATTCATATTGGTTAAAACATGGCATAATTGTGAGCCACTGTTTAGTAATAAAACATACAGTAAAAAGATAATAAAGATTACAGTTACTGGGGCAGTTGAATCCTAGATAATAATATAATTCTTTTTTTTGATAAATATCTTCTGTTGGAAATAACAGTTAGGATTCTGGGAAGAAAGAAAATAAAGGCCTAACCCTCTTCAGTTTGCTCGGCTTGTAAACAATTAGTTGATTTCTCACCTATGGTAAATTGAAAATCATCTCAAGTGCAATCTGCAAGCCAAGAGCTCATAAAATATTTCTTCCCAGGCTACCAACAATGTGCTGGAAGTGGCTAATATAAGTGTATCTGTGTGGAAAGACTAATGAGTCTTTTTGTGGTCTAGTACTATTTGTGAACTTTTATGTAAAGCTTCATTATCATTCCACAAAGCTGTAAAGTGACAATAGTTCTATTCAGATCAGGCAGTCAAAGAACAGTGGAGCAAATTTTAAGAAAGGCAATCCAATATCACCTGTCATTTGTAATTCATGATATATCTCTCAGCCACCAGGTGGCAGCATCTTTGCCACATCTGTTCTGAATAGGTGTCATTGTCATTATTTAGGTATGTATATATACTGAACAGAACAGACAACAATGAAACTCTCAAAGCGCAACTGTAAAGAGGTTGGCAAGATTACAGTTGAGGACTTCACTGGGAAGAACTGAAGCTTTACAACAGTGTGCTTAATCTGAAATTTCTGGACTTTTTAGCAATGTGGGTAGCTATGTGGAATCTAGCTGCAGTTGGCCCATGTCTGTGATAAGTAGGCTTAACTTGGAGACTGATTTATGAAACAAGCAAAGAACCACTTAAAGCTTTTTGAACCCTTTTGAATAAGGAAGAGTGAATGTGATGTTGATTTGCATATGTTACGGATGTACAGTGGTATTTTTTTGGATCGGGGTTTGTCAGTCCCAAAATGTTGCAGAAAAGCTTTTTTTGTTTGTTTTGCTTCTCCCCTGCCTAGATATCCATATTTTTGGGGGGAGGGGCTCCATTGTGTCTATGGGGATTTTGGAGAACTCTGTGTGGGCTATTTTTCAAGGTAGAAGGACCAAATTTGCAGGTGACTCTTCTTTGAAGAACTGCCAAGTTTGGTGAAGTTTGGGTCTGGGTCCAATTTTATGGGCTCTGAAAGTGGGTGGTCCCCATTTATCCAATGAGATTTTCAATTGTTTTTAATGGAAGATGGGGTCACCCTCTTTGAGGACCCTCTGACTCAAACTCCACCAAACTTGGGGGTTTATTCTAAGGATTGTCACCTGGAGCTATGCTACAAATTTGGTGCCTCTATATTAAAAACAGCCCCACCATTGCTCTCCAAAAATTCTCATAGACTATAATAGGGCAATGTTACACTCCTTGGGAAAGTTCCAACCACTGACTTCATTTTGCGGTGGGGAGGGGACAAATACCTGTTTTACTCCAATTGCATTCAAATGGGGATTTTTATGGGGCTCTAGGGGAGCTGTTTTTTTCAAGGCAGAGGCACAAAATTTGTATTACAGCCACTGATGACTCTCCTCACCCCCCCTCCCCAAGTTTGTGAAGTTTGGGTTTACGGGGTCCAATTCTATTGGCACCCAATTCTATGGGCACCATCTTTCCTCTATTTGGGATGAGGGAAGAATGATGTTATAAGCTGCTTGGGTAAGAAAAGTGAGATATAAACAAACAAACAAACAAACAAACAAGCATGTGTTCAAAAAGAAATAGAATGATCACAAAAATTAGGAGGGGGTATTTATTGCATATTTCCTATTTTGTTTTGTGCAAGGGAACACATAACAGCCCTAGCTGGATATTTGGTTTTGATCTAGTATGTGTGTGTGTGTTTGTATCCTTTCCTTGGTCCACTGGTTTTCAGTATATTATAATTCCATTTTTCTTCTATGCACATCAATTTGCATTGACTTCATTTTATTTCATAGGTGGTTTTACTTAATATGACCAGCCATGAAACTTCAGCGCTTCTGATTAAAGCCGCAAAGCACAATTACTCTGCGTTCAGCTAGAGAATCTCGGTCACCTTATTCTCTGAAAAAAAGAGAAAGGAAAATGCTGTGTTACTGCTAATGACTCTGAAATAAGTCTGACATTTACATATCTACCACTGACAGTCCCAGATTTCAGAAAGGTTGGAGTAAACTCTTTCCAGGTCAGAAATAGAGATCAGCTCATCTGCCTGAGTCTACTTCAAAAGAAGAAAACAATACAGAACTAACATGCCCACCATAAAATGCAATATTTAGATGCTTTTAGACTCTCTCTCATTCTCTCTCTCTCTCTCTCTCTCTCTCTCTCTCTCTCTCTCTCTCTCACACACACACACACACACACACACACACACAAACATTTCTCTTACAGAGAAATGGATTTATGCATTCTAGATCACCTTATCCTGCCAGTTCCAGGATTTTGTTTGTAGAAGTAATGAAGTAGTATAATTTATTGTATTCCATAGACCATCACAATTACATAAAATACAATGAAGCCATGCAATCCTCTACATACACTGGCATGATATCTCTATCAACATATCAATGTAAAATTCAAACTTCACAGATGATGTTTACAAGTTAGCTTTAACATTTTGGCCTGCAATTAATTTTCTTCTTAAAGTGGTTACTAAGAAAATAAAAGCAGTGGCTTAGAAGTGACCTTAGGAAAAAACTGCCCCCCCCCCAAAAAAAATCACAGCCTGTCTTAATCAGAACCAGTACTTTCAGATTTGATTGAGATGTTTACGTTGAATAACATTGTATAGGGGGTACTGTAAGACATTGTGGGCTAAGTCTTCTGGCTGGCCAAGGCCACAAGGACAAATATGCTGATCCCTTGGAAGCTTCCGGTGTCTACCATGCAGATATTTAGTGGGAAACTATTGATTTTGTTTGTAATTTCTTTCCAGGATAGTATAGGATGGGCACTTTATCCATTCCCGGGTTGTTGGGCTTTTTCTGGAGTCCAAAGAGCTCTGCATGCTGACTGATAGACCTGATTTCTAAACTGTAGTTTGTGTATTTGATGGATTCGAATGGCAGCCCTGATGTGTACTATTCTGTATCAAACTTAGTTAACCAGCCGTGATTGACAACATGTACACTTCCTCTCCCCTACAGCTCAGCTTTCCTTTGACTTGGTTACTTTACACTGATATCATATCAAAATGGTTAATTATCTCTTTAAGGCCTTGCGCGGCCTGGGACCCTTGTACCTTCGGGACCGCATTACCCCATATGTCCCAACTCGACCTCTGCGCTCAGCAGAGGCCAATTTACTGGAGGTCCCCGGTCCCTCAATGATGCGGCTGGCCTCCACTCGAGCCAGGGTCTTCATGGCTCTGGCGCCAGCCTGGTGGAACACTCTCCCTCCAGCTGTCCGGGGCCTGCGGGACCTTGGGGATTTCCGCAGGGCCTGTAAGACTGAGTTGTTCCACCAGGCCTTTGGAGAGACCGGCCGCTGAGGATGCCCCTGCTCCCTCCTCTTTACCCCCATGGGCCCTGCTACCATCAGGACCCATTATTTCGCATTAGGAGGGTTTCGTAAGGGCGCGGGCGATGTTTTCAGACACTACTGTTGTTTTAATTATATGTATGTTTTTAGCTGATGTTTTATCTGTACACCGCCCTGAGTCCTTCGGGGATAGGGCGGTATACTAAATTTAATAAATAATAATAATAATAATATATCACTATCACTCCGAGGCTCACAGAGCAGCATATATAGTTCTCTCCTCCTCCATACCATTTTATCCCTGTAATTACCTTGTAGATAGGTTAGCTGAGGGAGACCCACCAGCTCAAGATCATCTGCTGAGATTCATGACTGAATGGGGGCTTGAACAAAAGTCTCCCCAACCTTAGTCCAACCCTCTGACCATCTCATCACATGGGCTTTTTTCACTATCAATGCTGCATCGGGGCCATTTGCAAGGTTGGCAAGCAGTCTAAAATCCATATTTCTTAACTTGATTTGGAAAATTCTTCAAGCTCCTCAACTGAAAATTGCTCCTAGACCTTGAAATAAAAGAGCCAATTGCCCCCCTCTCCCCGTTTCCTACTTTGAAAGCCAAGCTGCTTCCGAGCACAGAGGAAGCGAGTGAGAGCAAAGAGAGGAGCAGCGGATAATGAAATGAAATTGAGCCGGGAAAGTGCAAGCTAATGCAGCTATGGAAATCGATAACGCAAATGAAAAGGTGTTCAAGCAGAAGGACAAAGCCAGGAGTGGCAGAAATGGCAAATGTACAAGCGGCCATAAATTTCAGTGATGAGAAGGGAAGAACAACATTGAAAAGATGGAGGGGAAATCAGTCTATGCCTTCTACTTCACTTCCTTGTGAGTTAAACAAGGAGATACTTTGCAAGGAGCGGCAAGTTAGACACAGGATAGGAGATCTGGCATTTTAATGGCATCTGCAGGAATGGAAGGAGTGCAAATTTGATCACAGCCATGGTAGAGCAGAGAGGTAATTAACCCTTTCTCTGCACTCAGTTTGATTGCTAAATTTAACACACACAACTGATTTTTTTCCCAAAGGAGGGGAAAGGATAGGTGTACTCCATATGTTTTCTTCATCAAAGGTGTTTTCTTCATCCCTGTTTTTCACCAGGGGGTGGTGGCATATCATCTCTGGTCTAATCATTATTTTCTCCCTCCCTGGCCATAACAGGCAACAGAAGGGAGGAGGTGATAGTTTTTGCAGACTTATCTGGATTCCTATTGGTTTTGTTGCACTTGCAAAAGTGGCCATTTTTTGCCTAATTTTGTTCTGCTGGGTTTCTCTGGGCTGACATTTGTACTTCTGGGGCAACAAAAGTGCCCCCCCCCCCCCGGGCTTAAGATTGTTCTGCAGAATTGCTGTCGATTCTGAAAAAAAATCTGCTGGGCTTCTGGTGGGTTGCCATTGATTCTGTTGGGCATGCAAAAGTGCTCCTCCTTGCTTCAAAAAGTGCTCCTCCTTGTGCTCCTCCTTGCTTCAATTTGTTCTGTTGGGATCCTCTGGTTTGACATTAGTTCTGCTGGGCTTGTGTTGCCACATGGGCCCTAAGCTCTTCTGGGAGTTTGTGGATTGCCACTTGTTCTGTTGAACTTGCAAAAATGCCTCCCTTGCTTGAATTTTTTTTCTTGAGGGGTTCTCTGGTTTGACTTTAGTTCTATGGGGCTTGCCACATTGACTTGTGGTTGTGATGGGATTCCTGGGTACTACTTTGGTTTTGTTGGGCTTGTGTTTGTTTTTTGGCATGGAAGGCATTGACCAGTGGTTGCTGCAGGCATGACTCTCTGCTTTTACTCTGGGAAAAAAGGTTTCCCCTCACCACTGAAAATAATGGAGAATGGATAGGGACATATTGTTTGGCGACCCACAAAATTGGACCCCTTCACCCAATATCCTTCAAATATGGGGTGTCCTTCTTTGGACAGACATCAACAGTTGTGGAAGAATTTTGATGCCACTAACTGAAAAAACACATTTTGATGAAACTGGAGGGAAGACTAATTCAAACAAGGTGTGAGTATGTTTGCTCACCCCCTTTGTTGATTGTCATTGGGTCAGCACAAAACATTCTATCCCACCAATTATAATGTTTATAATCATCCTGTAACACTGCAATTCAGCTAGTTTCTGGAATCTTGTGGTGTGGCAATGCCCATTTTATTATTAACTTGTTAAAGCATAAGCCATATTTCTGGAAAAAAAAAGTTGAAATGTTATTTCAAAAAAAGTTATTCATTATAAACTCCATCCCATGAATCTTCATGCAAACATTTATTACAAAAATTGTTTGTGTCTGGCTATAAATAGAAACAAACCATTTCCTCAGAACAACAAGGCAGCCATATTGGTCATCAATTCTTCTTAGAGCAGCTGTACTTATTTTCAATATTCCAGGCCAGGCTCCTCCATTTGACAGTTCTAAAGGTTTATGAACTGTCCATAAAATCACTTCAGCTCAGCCAGTGCCTGCAGCCTCATAGAATGGCAACAACCAATTTTTCATTTATTGTCTGCCTATCATCTGTCGATCTCTGAGATCTCTTCTATCTACTTACCTACCTACTTATTTATCTGTATCCTGATGTTTCCCATTTTCAGATCATTGCCTTCCTACAGAGTTGGATTTATCAGAGCCAAATGTGATTTATTTCATTTTAAGTCAACAGAGAGATAAGGTGTTTAACACAAGAAATGGCACTTGGAGAGGCAGCTAAATGGTACTTTAGGAGTTGTGGGATGTGAGCTCAGCACACCCATTCAGCAGAGGTATAGCAATATATTTCTTTAATATCCCTACTTTCATCATGAACAGATACTTATGCACAAAATTATAGACCAATCATGACCAAGGATTCTATCTGAGCACAGCAGCTCAGATGGAAGTTCCACTAAAAATGCCAGAGCCTGAAGCAGACCTTGTAGATTCAGTGGGCTAAGAGCTAGATTCAGTGGGCTAAGAGCTAGATTCAGTGGGCTAAACTAGATCACAGTCTCAGCCTTCCAAATATTTTTGTTTATCTACAGTTGAACCCAAACCATCTATCTAGTTCTATTTAACATTTTGTCTAGATAGAATGAGAACTTAGACAAAACCTGGGCTGTTTGGAAGGGTCACAGGAAGTATGCCACTTTTGTGCTAATGACCCAAAGGGAAGATGTTGGGCTCTTGAGAAGTGTGCCATTTTTGAGCTATCAGATCTCAGGGGAAAAAAAACTTAGCTGAGCAATCCCTGCAGTTGTCCTATCAATCCTTAAGAAAGCTTCCTAGCTCAGCTCAACTAAAGCCCAGGCAAAACTTCCTCTCTGTAAAAACCCTTCCCTCCAGCCCCCATGACTAAAGTCAGGGCAGAAGTAGGTGGGGCTTAATTGGCAGTAACACATTGTATGGTCTTGATGACTCCTGTTTGGGAGTTGCTGACTCCTGGCTGGGAAATAGCTGGAGATTAAGGGGGTGGAGCTAGGGAAAAAGTGAAGTTTAGAGATGGGAAGGACTTCACCAGGGCATAATGAAATGGAATTCACCCTCCAAAGCAGCCATTTTCTCCAGGGGGAGCTGAACTCTGTTATCTGGAGATCAGTTGTAATTCTAGGAGATCTCCAGACCCCACTTAGAGACTGGCAGCCCAAGATGGCATTGGTGGGCAATTTCTAAAAACACTTTTTCTAAGCTTTAGATCTGTGACTAGGAGCTTCTCCAAGTTTGGAAGTGTCCCTTGCTTCCTATTTGCAATGTGCAGTGGTGCTAAGCTGTGTCAAGGATTGCCAGTTTCCCTGAGTTTTCAAAGTCAAATTTGGGGGGTTGGTTCTAATTTTATCTTCACAACAGCTTTGGAAGATAGATTAGGCTGAGAAATCAGGACTGGCTCATTGTCAGCCCCAAGCTTCATAGACGAATGGGAATTTGAAATCAGTTCTTCCTCGTCCAAGCTGAATACTGGTCACACTGCAATATCATAAGTGCATCACACTGGCTTGCAGTTCTAACTTTGCTGCATTACATTCCAGGGTTCCATCACACTAGATTTATTGCACAAAGTTATAATGGCGAAGGAATAACAATGTGGTCTACGTCAGTGGAATTATTCCACATTCCAAAGCCACTGCACAGAAATAATACAACAGGAATAAATCATCTTATCTATAAGTGTGTAAATTTGCTATACTATTTCTAATTAACATGTTGGGATGGTTTCATTTTGACAAGCTTGCTTTTAAATCCTACTTTACAAACATAACATCACTGAGCCAAGATACAAAATGTGCACTCTTGCTTTGAATTCTGGATTTCATTGAAGTTGAGTGGTATGGAAAGGAATTAGAAAATGCACACTTTTTTAAAAAAATCCTCCCTTAAATCCAGATAATATTACCAGTGCAAAAAAATTCTGTAAGGCAATCTGGCAGGAAGAAAATGTTAAAAATACAGCCTGGTCTAACTGATTGTAGGCAGGTAGCTTTTGAAATGCCCTGAAGTCCATTGGCTCTTGAAGAAGTATACTCAGAACAGTCACATGTCCAAAGGTCTTATTGTATATTGAAGAAAAGGAATCCCTATTATGGATGATGCGAACCACACAAAACTTGCTCAGCTATCATTTTAATTCTACAAGAGCTGAAAAAGTGGACAGCTTGAGGGTCCTAAAAATGGAATGCTAAAAAGAAATATGCAAGGCTATGCACTGTCCTTGACAGTTCTCTTGGGGCATTTATGAGACTTGTCAGATTATTTTAGTGCTGTGTCTTACTTATACATTTCCCCCACGTGTAGCGATGAGTGGATGTATGTTTCATTTTTGGATTCAAAGTTTTTGGATCCTAATTTTTTTTTAAATATTGATTTTGTAGATCAAGAATGTACAAATATAAAAACACAGACACAGACACACATATTCATTTCATATAATCTTTCTGCATGGCTGGGGAGACCATGGCCCCAAGCACCCCCCAAATTAAGATGCAAGACAGCAGTATGGGTTTAACTAGTTTATTGAAACAGCTGATCTATGTCATGTATTATTAAAGAAGCTAGCCTATTTAAAAGGGCGGCCTGTGCTAAGCTGCCTGAGCATAGCTGTCTTTGTTGGGCAAATCCACCCCGACTCCAAACTTGGCCAGTGTCTTCTGTCAGCTTTGCTGATTATCAGCAAGAGGCACTGAGCCCCCTCCCCTCCCCAATGCACAGCCACTGCACTACACAGCCACTGTAAAGTTTTAAAAGGTGTTGCTCAGCACCGAGGGTGCTCCTTTGCAAGTCCCACCCTCCCACAACCAGTGATGTGCTGTTCCAGACACACCTCCAACACTCCCGATCCCTCAGAATGATTGCCAGTCATCTGTACCAATCTTGAGCAACCCACCCTATCCCTACCAAGCAAGTTATGGCCTTGGACCAGGCCTATTCGATTTAACCTCATATTTGACATCACAAGCAGGCAAAAAAACACAACCAAAACCACTCCCCCATGGCCAATCTGGGGAAGCCCCAGAATGTCCTACTGGGCCAGAAATGGCAACCAGCAACTTGTGTGATGTTTATGGGGAGAGGGAGGGTGCCAGCAGAAAAAGCCTGAACTTAGGAGGTGTGGCAAGAGGATGCCCAGCATCCACGCCTCCCCACCTGGCTCATTTTTCTGTCAGCTGCCCAAGCCAGCTAATATTTCATTTGAAACATGGGGTCAGGGGAAACAGATCCCCAGCCATTGTGAGAGGATTTCCCTTTTACTCTTGCTTATTGTCTTACTCTGTTTTTTTTAAAAAAAATAAATTTATGCTAATTGTTATGCCAATTTACATCTTCTGTCATTTTTTTGCTATTCATGTGTAACTCATGCAAACGTGTGCCATTATTATCAGCAATATTACTATTGAATTCCACTAATGTGGTTGAGGGAAAAGACAACTGCACTTTCATCCAGAATATGAGGAAACTGTAACATACATGTGAAATTTTAGATTGAGCCAGAGCAACCTCAAAATCCCAGTAACTTCCAAATTGTAAAGGAGAATGTAATTTGCAGGCGACACCATCACAGAATGTAAAGCTGGCCATTGGTTTGGCTGGCTTTAAAGTGGGGTCTGACAAATTCATATAGATCCATCCATGACTTCTAGCCATGATTACTAAGTGTGACAGCTATGTTCAGAAGCGGTAACCCTCTGCATACTGGTGCTGGGGAGCAGCAACAGCAGGGTTGGCTTGGCCTTCTGTGTTTTGTACCAACTTAGGGTTACCAGGTATTACAATCAGTCTCCAGACTTAAGTGATCAGTTCCCCTGGAGAAAATGGCTATTTTGGTGGATGGACTTTGACCCTGCTGAGGTCCCTCCCTCTCCAGGCTCTACCCCCATACCTCCAGGGATTTCCCAATCGAGAGTTGGTACCCCTAGTCTAGGCTTTCTGAATACATCTGGTTGAAAACTGTGTGAAACAGGATGATGGATACGATTGGTCATTGGACTGGCCTATCCAGAGACATAGCTAGGGAAAATGGAGCCCAGTGCAAAATCTGAGTCCCACACCCACCCAAACGGGTGGCCACCCTCCCCCACTATGACCAAAGAACTGTTTTTGCACCAGGTCATCTCAAAGTCACCTTCACATTATAGAACGTGCCTCAACTCACAAATCTGAACACAGCAATGGCCCATGCCACAAAAAAATTAATATAAAGTATTTTTATCACATATTTAAAAAGAGCTATTACAATATAAAAAGGTAATATTTATTATATAATAGAAAAGAGTCAGAAAAAAGTCAGAAAAATGACTTTGAAATGTTTAACAACTGTTATAACACTTTAAAATGTTTTATCACTGCTGTGAAAACATTTTATGGTGTCATATGCAGCACCCTCAGTTGCCCCCTAGCATTGGAAACTTTGCACACAACACAGAGCCCAGCACAGAGCCAGGAAGGAAAGAAGTAGTTGCACACGTTGAATTTTAATGCTGACATCCTGGCATCACTTCCTCATCGTGCATTGAGACCCCTGATCAATGCCTGCCCAGTGGATCCGTGCATGGAACTGATAGCAGTTCTGAGAATGCTATCTTGGAGATTCTGATCTTTAACTTTCTGCCTACTAGTCTAACTTCTTCATCCAGAGCCACGCAACTACAACAAGCAGTCTGCATTTAAAATCTGTCTTGTCTTCTTAATAGACAAAAGTGAAGCCTGAACATTCCTAGCTAATTAAAAAAATTCTGGGCTTTTGGGAGCTACATAATGTACAGGAGCTGTCAGAAACATACATAGGAGAAAGCTGGGGTACTACGTTTCTAAACTGATGCTTAAATATATAGGCCAACTGGCCAGATTCCAAGGTTGGTGAGAAGGGGACAGCCATTGGATAAAGACACCTAGGGAAAGGTGATGGCCCTTAAATCATGATTTATGTGGCCAGCTTATTCCTAGTTTACTTAACAAAAGAAATAAGAGCTACTGACAAACTGGAAGGGGGACTAAGTGTAAGGTCTCTGAACAACAGTCAATAATGGAGCGATCTGCTCAGAAGCCTTTATTCAACTGGGTCAGGCAACATAAAAGCAAAACACAAGAACTGAGAGTCCCTTGCTAGCATTTAATAGCAACAATCCCAAGCTCCCTCCCTCCAACATATTTCAGCAGCATCTTCCAGAATCCCACAACAGAGTCATTAGTTTAGAACCACAGAAACAAAGAGGGAAATGTTTAGGCAATCTCAAGGCCATCACCCTGCTATCTCATGAGCCTGCTTGACCAATAGGGGTCAACTGCCTGGTCACTGACATCTGACCTCACTAATTAGCATGCACAACATTAACTCCTTCATTACTGGATTGTGGGACTGGCACTTGCCAAATCACATCAGATTTCAAAGTGTGGGAGAGAGAAAAAAGTCTCTTTTCCCCTCCCCCTTGGTATGCATGTGTGTGTCCCTTTCTTTTAACTTTCCTCTTGTGGCTGTGGGAGAAAACAAAAATATCCTCTTTCTCCTCCCCCTGCTCCTTCCCTTAACTTCTGCCCGTCTGCAAGTGTTGATGTCCTGCATTGGGATGATGGATAGCAGAAGAGCAGAAACCTGCCAGCAGCCCAGGCTTGCTGCACTTTTGTAAACTCTCCCTGCTTTTGACTGGATGGTCTTCAGTGGAGGGGGAAAGTAGGCGCTGCAAGTTGGAGTAACTACAGCTGCTGCTCTTTTGGAAGGACCGGGCACAAAAGGACGGGGACCCACTCACCCCCCACCCCCATGAAGTGGAGGATGGGGAGTTGGATGGGCAGCCCTGCTCTGCAGCTGGAACCCCCACTGGCTGCCTGAAAGCTTCTCTGCTGGTAAAGTTGCTCTCTCTTTTTGGCCTCTCCCTCCCCTCCATCCTGGCTTCATTCCCTCCTCTGGAGTTTTCTAATGGGTGGTTTGTCAGGGTGACCCTGCTTTTTAGCTGCCCCCTCCTGCTTCATCGAGTGCTGGCCCCCTCTTTTTCCCACTATCCATCAGTGGGTGGGACAGACTGGGTGCAATTGGGAAGCACTTGGGTGGTGTGGTGGTTTGTCTACATGCCCAAGGCCCTCCCGTCACCTACCCCAGTCACAGCTGCCAGGTCAGGGGTCTGTTTACTTATCAAAAGGCAGGGAGTTGCTGCTTCATGTGGCTGGAACAGACAGGCCTGCCCTTGCTAGCTTGCCTGGCTCCTCTCTGAGTCCTCCAAGCCTCTATGCTGCTGAAAGCAGCAATGGAGGCTGAGTACTTCCTGGGAAGGGGGGCGGAGAGCTCCCTGTCAATCCCCCTGCCAGGCTGCTGGCCCCTCCTTTTGTTTGGTGCTGGCATCCACTGGGCTGGGAAGCCGAGGCTGCATGCTGGCAGAGTGGCAAACGAGGGGGGAGGGGGCAATTTTCCAGCCCCCCCATATGACCCACCACCTCGTGCCCAGTGCGTGGTGCACCCCATGTCCCTTGTGGCTACGCCACTGGGTCTATCACAGCAGAGTTTGTGCTTTTTTGGTCTCTAGATGCATTTGTATTCTGTATACATGCAGTATGGTTTTTATGCTTAGTTTATATGGTATTTATAATTATGCCTTTTAGACATATATTATAGTGTAATGTATAATGTTGCTTTATTGCCATAGAAGGAATGCTGGAAAATATGTACATTTTATGGGAGAATTTCATTTTGAGGAGGCAGAGTGTAGTACGAATAAACAATCTTGAATTCCATTTGAACAAGAGTGAAGTGCAATTGAAATGGGGATTTTGGGATCAGTACAGCCGAGCTGAGATATTCAGATTCATCCTTTCCCAGCTTCTGTGGCTTGATTTACCAAAGTTTAGCACTGGAACTAGTTTTCACACTGTGAATTCAGAGATAGTTTAATCATTTATTTTAATATACTACCGCTTTTTTCCCAAGCTCTAAAGTATTGCACAAGGGTCTCATAAATTGGTTACACATCAGACAGACAATATATACTATATATTATACCTCTATAAAAGTCAAAAGGTTGAAAAAGAACACCCACAGCATTATTACAATCATGGTCTAGGTGGAAGACAAATGTGTTACACACCTTCCAAGAAGCAAAACTAAAGAGGTTTTCTTTGTCTCTCAAAAAGTGAATCTCAATGGCAGGGGCTACTGAATAAAACTCAAAAATCCTTTGCACCCTTATTTTCACCTGGTATACTTATGACTGGTGCTTGCAGACCAGATCTCAAATGCAGGCTCATAGGGTGAGATGGTCCTTCAGGTATGTGACCCCCAGGTCATAAATGGGTTTAAAGACTAATTTATACCAATATTTTCAACTGAATCCAGAAACAAGCTAGCAAACTTGGGCAGTTGCTTTCAATTCCAATAGAAGCTACCAGATTACTGTCAAGACCGATTGTTTTGTGAGTAGTCTTGTCATATCTCCAGGGGAGACCAGGAGATTGTGGCATCTGATGGGGTTTGGCATGTTTCATGTTATATTGCTTATGCTAGTGCTGTGCTAATGATAGAATGTGTGGGCTTCTGGTGTAATGCCATTTTCCAGGCCTGGGTTGTTATAAGGGATGGCCTTGGAAGTGGAGCAAGCTTGTGAGAGCACAAAGATGAGAGCTGCTACTTAGCAACCGGGGTTGGTAGGAGGTGTCACCCCCACTTTTTTCTCTAAGATTGCTCACACGAAAGTTTAGTCTTGACAAAGATCTTCATAGTATAACCTGATTGACACTTCAATCAATAAATATATGTCATTTAAAACTGAGCCTATTTACTGGAAGATCTGAGGAACATGACAATTACCTTCAAGGGCTGTCCTGCATACTGCTCATTACAGTAGTCATGTCTGGAAAGATCAAAAGCAAAAAAGTACATGAAATTACTTTTAATGCAAATAAAGAATAAAAGCTATTTCAGGCATATGGAAAACACCCTTTCCATTTCATTGAATAATCAGAATTAGCCCACCTGCATCTGGATAACATGTGATATCAACTTTTTTTGTTTATTTAATGTATTGTGATCTCCTAAGGGTTTTCATAGCAGGAGGCATTCAGAGGTGGTTTGTCACTGCTTGCCTCTTGCTTCACAAACCTGGCATTCCTTGACAGTCTCCCATCCAAATACTGACATGGACCAATTCTACCTAGTTTCTGAGATGTGACAAGATCAGACTAGCCTTTTTCTGAACAGTTTTTTTACATTGGTCTTTTGTGCACTTACTGCTTTCCACATGGCTATTTGCTTTGCAGTGGGGGTCCCCCCCCCCGGTAGTTTTTGTTTGTTTAAACAGGGATCCTCCTGCTTCTAGTCTAGCATTACTTTGCTAGACGATGAACCTTACGTCAATTTCAAGGGTTTATTTGCTGAAGACCCAATAGACCCAATGTGTTTATTATTTTTTAAAAGGAAACCCTTCAGATAGCTCTGTAATGTTGGCTTGGTCAGTGGGAAAAACTTCTGTTGGGGGTTGGGGAAGGGAGGAGAAGCAAGAAGACCTGAAAAAAGTGAAACATATGATTATTCCCTTTGCCAAGTTTTGGAAACTGTGGGGATTCTCTAATCTGATAGTGCAGTGAGTTTTGAAGAGGGGGAAAGTGGAAATAACCAATAATCCAATCTGAATGGATGCTCAATGCAAAAGAGACCACAAGTGCATAAATGGCTGGAGTTTGAACCAGTTTTCCTCATTCCTATATTCTGTCTCACATGACTTTTCTCCATAGGTGTCCCATGTTCCCAATAGCCTTTTTAATACTCAACATAGAACACCCTCCTGTATTTTTAAGCAGCAGAAAATATGGTTGGGTTCAATTTTCAGAGTGCAATCCTAAGCAATTTTGCCCTTCTGTTCTCATTGAAGTCAATTGACTTGGAAGGATAAAAATCTGTTTAGGACTGTAAGACTGCAGTCCCATGCACACTTACTTTGGTTTTAAGTCCTTCTGAGCTGAATGGACCTTACTTCTACAATCATGTGCATGCACTGCATTGTATGAAATAGTTCTTAAAGGATTTTTTGGATCAACTTTAAACTGAAAGATTTTCCTAGGGTTTTGGAAGAGTTTATTTCTTATTTGCTACTCCAAATTGGTGCTAATGTTTTGATGTACCTTGCCTTATTCATTACACATTCTGGACTGGGGGTAAGGGGCAGGGGTGTGCAACTGTTCAGTGTATGCTTTTAATCTGCTTTGCATGTGATTTGCTCAGATCTTTATGTCCTTTCTTCATTGCCATGGATTTATGCTTTTGATGGATTTCTTTTCTCCTCACAGAACAAAATGATAGCAAAGGTCTCTTTAAAGCCATTATCTCAGAAGCCAAAGAAGGATGAAAATACAGGATGCATTTGTTGAAGTGTAATCAGAAATACCATCCCACAATTTCTTCAGTAACTCACCTTCAATACGTAGTCCATTTTCACTGTGGTGTCTGATTATGTTTCAAGTGACTGTCACCATGTATTGGCATGACTTTCTGGAATTCCGTAAGTCACATTCACCATTCAATCCCATTCTGGCCTCTTTTGCTTCTGGCTCATTGCAAAGTCACTCCACAGAATCTGTTGTGTTCACGAACATGTTTATCTGAAAACAGTAAAATAAAAGCAATCTATGGATGACATCCCTTTTCATGAAGACCTCATAAGTAGAAATCCACATCTGTAATGTCTTCCAAGATGGGGAAACAGGAAATTGCAAAAAAGGATCCCTGGGTATACAGAGAATGCAAAGAGACAAAGATGGATGCAACATGTACATATCTTTTTATAAATTAAAATGTGTCCAGGCATTTCCCCTTCTGCACTATCTTAGTTTGCCTATTGGTCTCTATGTTCTTAGATGCTCTTAGATGCCAGAGTGTATATGGCAATCAGGGCTCCCTTAGCATTTCATCACAGGAGAGTGCTGCTACTGCCTGTTTGTCACATGACTGAGAAATGGTTGAATTCCCCTTGATGTGATGGAAGTCACAAACCTCTCTTTGTTCACCATTCATCTCTCTTTTACTCTGAAATACCTTTTTTGAACAATGTTCCACTGTTTTGCTTTGGGCTGCTTCTTCTCCTCTTCATTGTTTTCCACTTCCAGGTCAGCTTGCAACCCAGGGACATCTCTACCTGACATCATTTCTGGGGCCATCAGCACTATGTGAGCTAGGTAAATACGTTGTTAGCATGGAGTCAGGTGGTCGGCAGACAGGTCTAATGTTCTAGCTTGGAGGAAATGGTCTAAGACTGAAATCCCAGTTCTGTTTGTAGACTTCACTCTACAGTCTATTTACAGATATTACAACGGAACCCACCATCCTGAATAAACATGTGTTTTTTGCCTTTACAGGTTGAACATTCTGACGATCCTTAAAGGAAAATTTAGAAAAACTTCAGACACAGTTACTTCCCAGGTACATCCGTTTTATGGCATTCATTTTACCAAGATTTGCTTAATGCATGCATTGTGCTCATGCATCATACATAGAATGGTATGCTTGAAAACATGACTTTAAAACCACCAAGTAAACTTTCAGAATATCTGCCGCTGCTGTGCTTTGCAGAGGAGTCATTCTACATGTTTCTTGGTTAATCTCATGTACAGCAATCAAATGATTCACATATCTGTGTGAATACCGTGTATAAGTTACTAACTTTTCTGCAAGACAGTTGTGGGGAGTGCAGGATGCGCAGCTTAAATAAATATGACATATGTTGATTTATAGACTCTGTAGCAAGACATAATTCAATCAATGTCCCAATTTCTATTTCTCTCCCTTCCATCCACCTGTATAGCACAAATTAAATTAAATGCTCCATGGAAAATTAAGTACACACAGCAGTCCATTCCAGCTGCTGAAAATATCCAATGGACTCAGTTTACAGTGCATGCATTTATCTGGAATTTGCAAGCAAGAAGGGAGGAGGGACTCCTAACACGACTGGGGATATTTTCATGTAGAACTATGTGAGTTTATAGTTGCACAATAAATAAAATGATGCTTTCTTTGACTTAGAGTGACAGATGATGAATTGCCCCAAAGAGTGTTACTTCTGAGGCTGTAGATACATCTCCTACTGTTCCATCAGGAGTAGTAGATCATCTGTCTCATAAAATAATTGACACACATCTTTAAGGTCCTTGGTGACAATACTGTGTTTTATGGCATGGAAAAAAATTCCAATATATAATCTTGCATTGCATAAAGACATTCAAGAAACATTTCTACAAATGACATCCAATTGTACACAAGTACTGTAGAGCATAAATGTCCATCTCTCTCTTCCTGTGCAAGAGTCATCTTTAGGAGGGGTTGTGGTTTTGTGACAGAGGCCATGCTTTGTATGTAGAAAGGTCAGTTTCACTAACCAGCATCACCAGTTAGAGTCTCTGGGTAGCAGGTGCTGGGAAGGATTCCTCCATGCTTGAGAATGTGAAGATCTTCTTTTACCACAGTTGACAAAACTGGCTTAGATGGAGCATTTGGTATAAGGCCGCTTCATACAACTTCACACCAGCCCAATATCCCATAGCATCAAGCATACATTTCATAAGTAAAGGGTTTACCAGCACCTCCAGTCAAAAGCCCTCAGATAGCAAGAGCTATCTCTGCTGGAAATTCTTCAGAGCTTCTACCAGACAGAGTAAACAAGTTAATGGATCAATGTCTTTGCTGTATATTAACCTATTTCTGATTTTGGGGAAGGTTGTGGCTCACTGGTAAAGCTCTGCCTTCAGATGCAGAATCCACCACATCTCTGTCAAGACCCCATTCCCCCTGGGGTCTTGCCATGTATATCCAGAGGGGCCAGGAAGACTGTGACACTAAAGAATCCCTATCTATGCTTGTGCTTGCTTTGTTTAGTAATGCTTTTTTCCCCTCCTAGCCAGACAGCATCTGGTCATTATCAGAGCTCTGACTTTGGAGGAACAGCACGGCCTGTGAATGCTTTCACTTTTGGGAAAACTGTTAGAACAAGGGGGTGCATATTTGGAGATATAGGCTGCTGCTTTGTGTGAGAAAGTTAGATTCAGCAAAAACAAACAAGAAATGTACCTGTTCATTTACTCTGATACAATAAATTGATTTTAGTGAACCTGAGTCTCATTATTTGGAAGAGGTTGATGGGTATGACAATCCCTAGTTTAAGGATATTGGGAAAGACACTGTCTGAAATGTTGAAGAGTTGCTGCCAGTCAGAGCAGGTGAGGTTGACGAGATGGTATTGGGCAGCTTCATGTGATTATGGGCCAACTTTTGAAGATTCCTTCAGATATTTGAACAGCAGTGTTCAAGTGAGATCTGAAATTCAGTCGATTCAGTTTTCATCTCAGCCACAAAGTCAGTAGGCAAGCTACTCACAGACTCCAACCCACATCTGCCTGCCTGCCTGCCTACATTGCAGATCTGAACTGATTAATATAAATATGATTAATATAAATGATAATACTTGGCATATATATATGCCAAGTATTATTATTTAACCTTACTTCCATACAGACTAGGCTTGGTCAATACCCTAGAAATTTGGTAAAATTTGGATTTGGATTTATTCAGGCATAAAATTATATGTATGCCCAAATAAGACAAATAATATATTCAGATATAGTATACCAGAAAAATTCGGGTCCGTCTGATTCTTTTTTGTATTTTTGGTGATTTTTTGGTGTTTGTGCCTGCAGGGGTGCATTTTTTTAAGCTAGTGGCACCAAAATTTCAAGGTATAATTTAGAGACTCTCCTGATGATACCAACTGAGTTTGGTGAAGTTTGGTTCAGGGGGGCAAAGTTATGGACCCCCAAACGGGGTGCCCCATTCCCCATTGTTTATAATGGGAGCTAATATGAGATGATGTGTAACCAAAGGAACCAGCCAACTTTGCTAACATTTGGATGGCTGGGCACTCATTCTTTGGGCATCAGGTTCACCTTCAACTGGGTGACCACAGCATTTGCCCCTCCCAAGCAAACTTTAGCAAAGTTGGCTGGCTCCTTTCAGGAGACTCACACCAGCAGCCCTGCAGGAAATTAGATGCCCCTACCAGAACAGCCCCAGAGCCCCTCCCAAATCTCCAGTACAGAGACAGCTGGGATAATAGCAAGCCTCTTTGAAGTCTACGGTGGGAAAAGTTAATTAATTTTTCCCACCATACAATTTGCTGAAGAGCCTGGCAGATTCTGTGCTCTTCAGTGGCTCCATTGTACCCCATAGGGAATTTCTGTGCAGGCTGCACATTTTTGAAGATAGAGGCACCAGACTTTCAAGGTGGCTCCAGGAGGCCCTCCAGATAATAGCATTCAGGTTTGGTGAACTTTGCTTCTGAGGGCAGATGGGGTGGGGGTGAGAGAGTTTTGAGAGAACTCAGCCTGCAGGCTTCTTGTGTAGGAGCGGGGAAACAAAATAAGCCTTTTGGGGATCCATAAAATTGAACTCCCAGAAGCAATGTTCACCAAACCTGGATGCTATTACCAGAAGGGCCTCCTGGGGCCACCTTGAAAGTCTGGTGCCTCTATCTTCAAAAATGTGCAGCCTGCTTACACACTCAGAAATTCCCCATTGGCTACAATGGTGCCAAGGCACTGCAAAGCAGAGAATCTGGGCAAATTTCTTGGGGTGCCTGTCAGGGATGCACTTTTTATGCTACTGGCACCAAGATTCCAGGATCCCATCTGGAGACTGTCCTTATGATACCACCTGAGTTTTGTGAAATTTGGTTCAGGGGAGCCAAAGTTATGGACCCTCAAAGGGGTAGACCCCATCTCCTGTTAGCTCCCATTGAAACAATGGAGGATGGGGCACCCACTTTGGGGGTCCATAACTTTGGCCCCCCTGAACCAAACTTCACCAAACTTGGGTGACATGATCAGGACAGTTTCCGGATAAGACCCTGAACTTTTGGTGTTAGCTTTAAAAATGTGCCCCCTGCAGGCCAAAACATGAAAAAACACCAAAAATACCCCCAAAAGCCTGAATGCCTTGCATTCGGATTCATTCATATTCGGGCAGGACATATATAGCCTAATACAGACCATAAACTAACAAGCATGGAATTTGCCATGTTCAAACTGACCAAGAGAAGAAGGCTTTAGAACAGCATCAAGAGATCAGAGTCCATCATACCTGTAGCCATTACTCATTCCCAGAGAGATATTGACTTCCATGCCTATTTCCATGAAAAATGCAGGGAAAAGTATGCCCTTCAAGAACTGATTGCCATCAATTTCTAAGCCTTCATCTCATTGTGCAGTGCCACTTGGTTATTTATTTTTATAAGAGGGCTGTTTTTATCATCATTAGTTATAGGAAATGTCTCTACATGACCAGGTGAAATCAATGCATCCTTTGATTGGAAATGAAAAAGGAGCAGGGAGGGTGTGATAGATATCTAAATACAAATTAAAACTTCCCCACAACCTAGATGCAAGAATCATTTCAACTATGTGGGATGTGTTCCACAACATTCATTGATCAACAAACCCACCTCCCATTTTATTTCAGAGTTAATTATAAGACAAAAACCACAAGGAAAAATTGTGAAAGTTTAATGTTTTTGAATATGCAATCCAACTTTATTGCTTATAACCAAAGGCCACTGTAAAACAGGCTACAATCTTTGGTAAATGTCAAGGGTTTCACTGTGTGTATGGGGGGAGGGAGTGAAGTCACAACTGACTTATGGCAACCCTGGATTTTCAAGGCAAGATACATTTGGAGGTGGTTTGCCACTGCCTGCTTCTATGTCACAACCCAGCTATTCCTTGGAGGTCTCCCATCCAAATATCAGCCAGGGTCAACCCTGCTTGGGTTCTAAGATCTGATGAGATTTATTTATTATTATTTAAATAATAATCAGGCTAGCCTGGGGCTACCCATCAAAGGCCACTGCAAAGGAAGTTAAAATCACTGGTAAATGTCAAAAATTTCACATACTGACAAGTTAAACTCAATAAAATACAGGAATCATGAACATATAGTCATATTAGTCAAGGACATCCCTTACATTAAAATAGGCATTTCATTTTCCACCTGTTTCCCCACATATCTTGCCCAAAGTTTTCTTGATGCAACTGCAAATACTGCAGCCTGATAGAATCTTTATGAGACAGCAGATAAACAACAATGCCCTGTGATGACCAATTAACACACTGAGAAAGATAGACACAAATGTTCCTCTTGGCAAATCATGCTGAACTAAATCTTCACTATGGCCATTTTATAAAATATAAAGTCTATTTGTTTAATAAGGGTATGGTAAAATTTGCTCTCTGAATATATTGTAGGTATCTGTTGGAATTTCAATTCTGTGAATACTGTCCTTACATTTAGAAAAGAGATCTTCTGTAAATACGCAGAAATATAATTATCTTTTAAATAGCTGCATGCCAATTAGAAGACCAGTTATTACGTCTCTAGCTAAACTTACATAAATTTTATAGATCTACTGAGGAAGGTTTATTGAAATCTATAAGTAATTGTCTGTTGTGGGATATTGAATATTGCCTCATGTTATGTTGGAATTTCTAGAATCTGTCATACCATTTCATCTGTACTAGTACTGAATCATCCTTTTTATTTATTCTAAATTCCCTAGAGGAAAGACTTGTCTCTGATCTCAAAATAGCTGCTGGAGTTCCAGGAGATGCTGATAGAAACCTTTCTAAGAAGCTATTTTGCAGGAATTTTAATAGGGCAATATTTCCCAGTCCTCAAATCCCAGATCCATAGCACATTTGAGCAACTATTGTCCCCTCACAAATTTTAAGGGCAGGCTCTAATAGTTGATTTCCTTTTTTATAGAAAAATCTCAGGATCTACCACACAGTTCATGAAACCATGACTTTGATTGACTCCAAGTCAGTTCTCCAACAAAGTTGTTCATTAAAATGTATTCCCAGATATTTAAAAGTGTGGCACTGTTTTATAAGACGTTCATCTATAATTTATTTGCTTTTTTCAGACATCTTAAAAAAACACTGTCCTTGTTTTAGAGTAATTAATTCTAAACTACTGCCTCTCACAGAATTAGGTACATCCATCTCAGACCTGCTTGGTGTATTGACAACTATACCATGTCATCAGCATACAATAAGACTGACATTTCCTCTGATTCTAAATTTGGAGGGAAAAAAATCAATTGAGGTCATTTTGTTTACAACATCATCTCCATAATAGCATCATCATCAGTATTACAAATAATTTAAAATCAAACAGAAGTCAAAATACAACCCAAACACTTCATTGAATGTTATGTTTTTGAATATGGTATAAAAACATAAGAGCATGATAGATTAGATCAATAGCTCATCAAGCCTAACATCCTTGTTCTCATAGTGCACATCAGATGCCCTTAGAAGCATTAAAAGCCAAGGACCAAGGGCCAGATCTCTCCTTGTTTTTCTCCCATCTCCCACTAGTAGTTCAGAACACATCTCTACCATGGATTTAAGGTAGGAGTGGTTAATAGGAAAATGAAACCAGATTGTTGATTTCAATAAGGAAAAAAAGGGAGGGGATAAAAGTATGGTTGCTACTCCAGCAGTGTCAGGCTTTGGGGGAGTGGCAAGGACATGCGAAAAGTCCATTGTTCTGATGCTAAAATATCACTATCCTCATGACCTCAGCAATGATGTCAGGGTGTTGTTCTCAAACCCCGCATAGAGTTTTGGGGAGTCCTAGAGCATTGCTCTTACCAGCATATGCCAGAAGGGATGTTTTGGCATTGAAGTAACAGTGATCTTTTCCCACCCAACCTTCATTTATCCCCTACCGCTTTACCAAGTGATGGCAATAGCCAGGGCTGCTGGAAGGACTCCTATCAGAACAGGAGACTTGGAGAGAAGAAGAAAAGGGTGGAAGGACAGGAAGCTGGGAAGATAGGCTTATCAGACACATGAATTAGACTTTTTATTAGCCTCCAATTATGAAAATAATATTGATTGGATTCAAGACATATTGAAGCTTTTAGTGCTTGTGAATGTATGACCGTGTGTGTCTATGTGTGGGAGTGAGGTCCCCCAATAGTTTTGATTCCACATTCTAGGGTTTCTGTGGGGTGTTGTTCTCAATATTAGAGTGCTATGAGGGCAGTTACTTCTCTGTGAAATTCATAAAGGTCCGTTCCACACAGCACAAAAAAGACATCTGGGGGATATCTTTTTAAAAAGCCGCCTCTCATGTTTTTTTTTCATACACCAAGGTGTCAGAGGAGCAAAGAGGCTTTTTCCTGCTTGACTGTTAAGCTCTTTGGTCAGTTTCCTCCTCAGCTTCTGCCTGACATTTTGTGTGCTGCTGAAGTATTTCTCCCTTCCTCCATTTGCTGAAGGTTGCCCCAAGATGTTTGCTCTGCAGGCTCCGATCCTGGGTGCCTTTTCAGCCCTAAAAGTACATAGTTGTACTCAACTCATTATGCCAATTCCAGCAATATATAGTTTTCCTATTTAAAAAAAATATTTTCAATTAGCTATCTTCAAAACTGTGCAGACACAAATATGAGCATCTTAGCTGCTTGGAGGACTTGTCCACCAGCCACTGAGAAGTATTGGGAAGACCAGCCCTGCACAGAACATCTTGGTGTTTCTATTTAGTAAGAAAAAACAAAAGATGGTCCACGAAGGGCAGGTCTACCGAACACTTCTCAATGGACAGTAGATGAGTCTTCCAAGTGGTGAAGATTCTCATATTCATGTCTGTGTAGCTTTGAAAAGCTAATTGAAAAGGGTTTTTTCTTTTTAAAAAAGGTAAATTATATATTGCCAAAATTGGCAGGACAAGCTGAGGACAACTATTTTCTCTTTGGGCTGAAAAGTGTTCAGGAGTGGAGGCTGCAGAGCAGACATCCTGGGATAACCTTCAGCAAATGGTGGCAGGGAGAATCCCTTCAGCAGTAGAATGTCGAGCATAAACTGAGGAAGAAACTGACCAGAAAACTGCTTAACAGTCAGGTAGGAAACATAAGACAACTCCTGAGCTCCTGAACTCCACACAGCCAGGCAGGAGACGTCTTACAGACAACTTAAAGGGAAAAAAGTCCTCCGTCTGGCGTCTTCAAACTAAGATGGCATGGGCTGAAGTAAGACATCCTGGTGAAAAAGCTGTGTGGCATTTCTCCCCAAGACACCATTTGTTGTGTCCTCAGGACACCTTATTTGTGCTGTGCAGAATGGACCCATGTTAGTAATTGACTTGTCTTTTGCCTTCATTCTATTTATGAATTCCACCCATGTTATCTCCCCTTCCCCATCTGAATAATGGATGATTTCCACAAACAGACTTGGTTTGTAATTATTTTCATCCATTCAGTCCAAACTGATCACAATACATTTCTTCAGAAATGTAGTCAACTCAAATTCAGACTATTTCTTCATTATTTCTGCTGTGCAAGATCTCATTGCTAGTCATGTTTCATTGTGGGCATGAGATTTTGTTTGCTGCAATTCAAATGAAATTTTCCGGGCTACAGAAATGTTGTACTGTCTCATACAATAACTGTTTCTGGTTTATTCTTGGAGAACGAAAGTGTCTTTGGAGATTCATTACAACTTTTTGCTTTATTCTGATTTCCAAACATTAGATGAAAATTATCCCTAGCTATGACATGTTACTATTTGGCTTTAAGGGCTAGGATAGGACTGTAGAGCCAAGGCTTCCAAACCTGCTGACAAGACCTTATAAATGCCGACGGGGGTGAAATTTCAAGGGAATGTGATACTTGTAGTGGAAAGATGTGATAAAGACCAATTGTTATTGCTTATATATTGCCTCAGAAATAAGGCTTAGAAGCTCAAACAAGCAAAAGCAGATGGGAGTTGATCTATTTTTAAGAGCTTTGGAACATGCTGCAGAACCTCAGCAATTAAATCAAGATGAAGATCTGGCTAGTGTGGTTATGTCCTTTCTAAAATTAAAGCACAGAATGTTATTATCAAAATGGCTGTTGTTCATAAAACTAGTAAACAGAGATTGCATTGAAGTGACCTAGAGCTCTGTTTCTCATGTACAATCTGATATGTTAGCCACCATATAACCTTGCCTATGGGGATGTTTGAAGCTGCATTTTTCTCCATTTCTTTTCATTTTTGTGCATGGCAGGGAAGGAAATGTTTATCGTACCCATTTGGCAAATTTCCCAACATTTAGCTAATTCTGAATTTGGCATCATTTGTTGATCAAAAATTTGGCACGAGACCTTGTTCTAAAAGGGGAGGAGTTTCTACAAATCTGTGTTTCTAGGATAACCGAAAAATCCCAAATTTACAAAGGGGTGTTAAAAGACCCTCAAAATGAAGAACAGCTTTCACACACAGTGTAACTAGGAACAAGGAATTTCATCATCTGTCAGTTCAGGTCCATAAACAAGACAAAGAATGTGCCATCAAGTAGCAACTGGCTCATGATGACCCCTTCCCTGAGACATCCCCAGAAGAAGAGGATGGGTGGTTTGCCATTGCCTTCTTCTGTGCTGGTTTATCTGTCAGCCTACTTGATTGGCAGGTTGCTTCACCATATTCCTTTTTCACAACGCAATGCAGCACGACTGACTTTTCACACAGGCACATTCCTATACAGACCACTAGAATTTTACTTTCTCCCTTGCTGTGCCATTTCTCCATTTGGCAGGAGGTCATTTAGATAAACTAAAAGCTAAATCAGTCAGAAATCATCAGATGTAAATAATCAGGAATAAATAAATACTGTGCTTTAAAAAACACACTTGAAATTCTCAGCATCCCTAATTGCAACTACAAAAAAATTCTGATCAAGATCTTACAAGATCATGGATAGAATCATGATCCTGCCGCCCCCCCCCCCCCAAAAAAAAAAAATCTGCTGTTCTCAACCAGAGCCAAAGCATTCTCAGCTCTGGCCCTGGCCTGGTAGGACTCTCTCAAGTGAGACCTGGGCTCTGCAGGACCTGATGTCCCCAACTGGACTAGATTTAATTTATGCGTTCAAATGTGTTGTGTTTGCATTTGGAAGCTTTTACCTAGTTCTAATGAGCATCTTCCTTTTAAAAGGATTTTTGAAGTTACGCCTCACCCATCTGGAAGGACCTTACCTTGCTCCCTATAGCTAAAATCAGGGTGTCTGAAGCATGGTAAAAAGTGGCTGTTGTGGGTTTTCCAGACTGTGTTGCTGTGGTCTGGTAATTTTATCTCCTGATGCTTCGCCAGTATCTGTGGTTGCATCTTCAGAGGCATCTCACAGTAATATATGTTTCTCTCTGAGGCACACGGTGATGTGTGTGGTGGGTATCTGTTTTGTGCTCCTCTCATGTGGGAGGAGGTGAGGTGCATGTTCAAGTATCTGACTGTCGATTTTCAATTGCAGGGTAAAAAAAATCTTGAACAATCCACTCTGAACTGAAGAAAGGAGGAATCACGGATGGGCAGAGATGGTGGGCAGATGAATGTCTAAAGTACTGTTACGTTGAAGGGGTCCAGCCATCACTATCTTTTTTTAAAAAAAAACACCTATCCTCATCAAGGAACTACTGTGCTCTTGAACTCTCTTTGCCTTGAACTCTGTGAGTAAATATCTTTTTAACCAAGCCTTGAATGTTGTGATGGAATAGCATTTTAAACACAACTAGCATGACAGCCTTGTGGGCAAAGGTGTATGTTTGTATATTCTTCATCTCTCAAACTGGAGGAGGATCCTGTCCCCGTCTGTTGTGCTCATGATTAAGTGGAGCTGACAATGTGTGAATCTGCCAGGTGGCTCTATGATATTATTTGATTCCTCACCTTCCAGCACGGCCCTCCATCCTTGTTTTTAATTTTTATTTCTTGAGCCGATGTTACTTGGAAGATATGAACAAACAATCACTACAGGCCACAAAAAGCAATTTCCAGTTCATGACAAAATAGAATTTGAAGTGTTGGTGGGTAACTTTAGTAACTTGCTGCAAAAAAATCAGATTAAGTAAAGCAAAATTTGCAGAAGTCTCTCAGTTAGTAGTTTTGGATTGTCTACTCAAATGAATCAAGAACCAGCTCTGTACATGTACTTTTAAAACCATGTTCTATCTGCAAGTTTGGCTGGCTAACTTTCTACCATCTTTTCCGACCTAAACCATTTTGTAGGTATTTAAGGAAATATCATCAAAATATTGAGGTGGGGCAAAATTATTGCGTTTCGAAAATGAACACAGAAAGCTGCTTTATATCAAGTCAGACACTTGGTTTATGAAGAACAGTATTGACTACTCTGACTGGCAGCAACTCACTAGAGTGTCAGGTACAGGTTCTTCGCATCACCTGGGGACATTTTATCTGGGAAATACCAGGGACTGAACTTGGTACTTTCTCCAGGCACAGATGATCCTCTACCGCTGAACCCTGGCCTTTCCCCAGATAAGAATCTTCTACCACCATCCAGGAGCTTATTAAAGAATATCACGGCTTGCCTCATGTTTAGGGAATCATTAATAACTTTGTGACATCAGCAGCCATTATTCCAGCCACTATTTTGATGTCAGAATTGTAAGCTCTCTGACCAATCCTATAAAATATATATATTTCTCACAGCAGTATATTTTCCTTTAAAAATCATATTGGCAAAAGCCAGTTGCCAAAAGCACTCCTATGGGTGTAGGTAGCCGCATGATCACCTGACCACAGCCAAAAGGTCAAAACTACTTTAACAAAAGCTAAGATAATGAGTTACTCCAGCATAACTTGGAGGCCTCATTTGAGTCACGAGAATGCTTGATTACCACACCTTGCTATAGAAACTGTTAAAGACAAAGAAGATGGAAAGCTACATTAGCATCAGTTGCTGAATTTCACTATCTCTTCTAGCAACAGATGGTTCCTTCCTTGCATTTCCCCAACCTATAGATATGATCTCCCTACAAGAAGATCCCATCCTGAATCAATCAAGCCTCATTCAAATCTGAATACTGAAGGCAAAGACTGTAAGAGTTACTTTGCATGAAGCCATTCTGTGCTTCCTGACTTAATCTAGGACCAATTGACTCTCATTGTCCCAAGGTGTAGAACAATAGAAGAGTCGCTAATTAGCTCACCCAGCAAGCCCAGCATGGGAAATTCCAGAGAATTTAGAAAAAGGAAACTTAAAACTCACTTGTTCCCGCCTCTTCCTGGGCAAAAGAGTATAAAAGGTCAGTTCACCCCAACACATGTGCTCTTACTAGCCTGTAACTCCCTTGGTCTGGTCAGTTTGAGACACGATATCGTCCTTCACCTGGATTCAGTTGCTGGTCATTTGAAATCCTTGCCTTCTACAAGATCTTCTTCAGCTGAATTTAGGTAACGTATTACCCCCAAAAAACCCCTCCCTCTCTATCTCCAATCTATATTTTTAACACCTTTCTATATCTCAGGAACTTGAATGTATGTGCCCTTGTGTCTTACTGTGTGTGTGTATTTTTAAACAAATTTATATAAAGCATTTAAATTCAGTTTGGACTCTTGCATTACTCTGTGGAATATCCATTGTCAGAATTCCTTCCCTGTATCATACAGTCTAAAAGATCTCCTCCTGGCCCCTCTCACTGCCAACGTGAGAGCTCATTCCCCTTTGCTACTTATAAAATCCTATGTTTACTGTTATACTTTTAGCAGCTGGTGGAGAATCCTATCCCAAAATCCCCTTTCCCTGTTAAGGCCGTAACAGAATAGATAACCTGGTTAGCATCCCTGACACCATACATTTAAAAGGGGCAAAGGTTGCACATCTAATTCAAGAATCAAGATGAATATGTAGAGGTGAAGCCTACACAATATACATTGGCCCTGCCCCTGAAGTTGCCTGTGATATTACTTTTGTATTTCTCCCTTAAATGTCTACTGATTTTAATGGCAATTTGGCCGACTGCTGTGTGTAAGGAATTCAGGATAGGCTTAGCTAATAATGTTATCACAGATCTCCTGTTATATTTCATCAAAAAGAAAAGAACCCGAGAGAAACAGACAAAACACCTTGGGCCTCTCAAGATGTCAAAAAATATGTTGAATCTTAATCTTGTTAGATTCAAGCCTCACAACTTTTCCCAGTCCCATGCTGAAGACTGTGGTTGTTTCAAAAAAATTAATAAACTGTAGTTTGTATGCATGAGTCAGTAATGGCTCAAAGTTTGTCCAGAGGACTGCCTGTACTTTTTAATACAAATATGGAATCCAAGGACATTTAACCCACTCATCCCTGCTGAGTGGTCATTCACAAGTCACTGTGTTTACTTGTGGAACTGGAAACTCTACTTAATAATGGCAACAACTGTACTTTCAGTATCCCCATTATTTATACCAGGATGAAAGAGAAGGGGATCACAAGGGTCAGTGCCTTGCTTTCGTGCTCTGATTCATCCACAAATAAATCAGAAGCTGATCTGAGCTGGAGCAATGCTGTCCCAGGATAACTAAACATGCCAACAACCAAGACTTACTGGTTCAATAAAATATGTCTCTGGACCAAATTAGATGTAACCTTTAACAAACAGTTTCCACTGGGACTGGCAGCTGCACTGCAGCTGTGAGTTCCTGGTGGCAGTTCCATTTAGAAGCTCTGTAAATACCTGGCTTGGATCAGGACTGCTGCGTAGGAAGGAAGAGGAGCTCCGGCCTTACCCCCAGGCTGTTTTCCCAAGCCAAAACAACCCAGGAAGAGGGGAGAATCAGTAGCAGTATTTGTTCTTCCCCCCCCAGACTGTTGCAGTCTGGCTCCAAATTGAGCGGCTGAAGAATTGGTAGATGAACCTGTCCCTGCGAATTTGCAAGTTCATTATGGCTGCAGGTTCCTGTGGTGAACACATGTAAAATATAGTGTTCAGTTTGGCCTAAATGCACTTAAAAAGTCAAGACAAGAATTAAGTCCCACTGCATTTCACAAAAAAATGTACATATTTGTGAATGTACATTTTTGTGAAATGCAGTGGGACTTAATTCTGAGTAAATGTGCACAGGATTGTGCTGTGACACATTCATTATGGCATTCCCCCTGCTTCCATCCTGATGTTCAGTCTACTAAGGATGCCATGAATTTTACCACAAACATGTCTGGCAACGAGACTTGGCCTGGTTGACATTTATGATCAGATCATGAATGTACCAAAAGCTGCTGAACAAGTTCCCAGAAGTCTGTGGTCAGAAACTGGCTCATAGCTGATTAAGGGATAAGCTGGGAAAGGGCTTCTGATTCATTAGAAAAAATGCTACTTAATATTGTATAGATAATTTGTTCATTAAAAGTATAGTTCTGTTTTACTAATATGCAAACAGCATTGAGTAATATATGAGGAAACCTAAAATGAACCACAGATTAATTTCAGACACGATAGAGGCACAATCAGGCTAGAACAAGAAGGACAAAACATCTTAAGTCATCTATACCCCAAACAGTCACTGATTGGGATCTCTGACGGATCACCTTCTCCCATATAAACTTGTCTATTAGCTGAAATTATAGGTAGAGACCTTCCTTCAAGTCCTCCTCTTTCCAGTGTCTTCTGGAAAATGAGCCTTTTCTATGGTCATAACTCCTTTCTCACAAATGTTCAGTAAGCACCATCTTTTAGCAAGTGAACCTCCTTTAACCCTGATTTTAAGGGAGTTAACAATGCAATGTTAAGCAGTATATCCTCTCAGGGTATAACAGTCACACTCTCTTGGCTTCAGAACCCAGTGAAAATTTGTGTTTGTGTGTGATAATAATCTAGAAGCTGTGTATTTTTGTTTAACAAAGAATACTGTTGCTGTTTTTATCAGTGTTCTCCAGTGTGGTTTTGAGTCATTTTTGGTGTCCTTTAATTGTAAGTTAGCATCACTCTCCACCCCACCACCCAAAAAAATAAGTGCTTACTTGGAAGTATGTTCCACTGAATTTAATGGGATTTACTGCATATTAAGTATGCATAGAATTGAAATTCCAGATTCACACCATCTCTGCCTGATTGACATCTTTAGTTGAGTAGCTGGCATTGTTTGTCATTCTGTGCATATGCCAGCAATTTCTACAGCTCTTTGTTGACTTTGGCTGATTTACAGACAAACCAGAGCAGGCAGGCAGGCAGGCAGGCAGGCAGGCAGGCAGGCAGGCAGGCAGGATGGATGGATGGATGGATGGATGGATGGATGGATGGATGGATGGATGGATGGATGGATGGATGGATGGATGGATGGATGGATGGATGGATGGATGGATGGATGGATGGATGGATGGATGGATGGATGGATGGATGGATGGAAGGGCATAAAATATGTTGATAAGTATCAAATACTCTCCAAGCACCAAAACAAATGGAAAACATATATCAAAAGGATTAACAAATTATATATAATGTTTGAACAAAATAAGAACTCAAAATATGCATATACAATGATGTCAAAACATCAGAATTGGTATACAGATTTAGGCTCATTCCGCACACGCAGAATAATGCACTTTCAAGCTGCTTTCAGGGCTCTTTGAAGCTGTGCGGAATGGCAAAAACAGTTGTGAAAGCAGCTTGAAGGTGCATTATTTTGCGTGTGCGGAATGAGCCTTATAGAAAGCTGGCCAAAGTGTGTTTTGATCAAGTTTTCAGAAGCAGGAGCATAAGACGAGTTCTACGGGAAAAGACCCAAGGGATTCTACACCAGCATTCTGTTTTACACAGCAGTCAACCAGTAGCCCTAAAAATTCGGCAAACAATAAATTCAACAATGAGTTATGGGTTGGATCCAGAATAATTTCACCATTAGTAGAATGGAAATTTTCTGACTTTTCTCTAAAATCTAAAAATTGAATTAAAAAATAAAATAAATAAAAATAAAGTTGTGTAATTTCTCAGTAGCCATACTTCTGTCTTCTTGATTTGCAGCTGCAATACTTCTTTGGCAGTTCCTGCTTTAACCTTCATCAGTAGTCATATCAGAGGTGTGCTTGTCATCTGCCAGTTCATGTGAAGTCAACTACATATCTCAAATTGTTAATGTTCCTTCCACCAATTTTCACTCCACCTTCATCTAAACCAGCACAGCTTTTCTTATGATATATTCTGCATATAGATTGAACAGACAGGGAGATAAAATACATCTTTTTCTGACACATTTACCAACTGGAAACCATTCTGTTTCTCCATAAGCTGTTCTAACAGTTGTTGTTTTTTTCCTAGGGTATACTTTGTGCATCAAAATAATCAGATGGTGTGGCACATCCATTACTTTTACAACCAACCATAGATTTTCACAATCCACACAGTCATAAAAAGTAAATATAACTTGCATTTGGTAATTAGCTTTAAAACCAGTTAAGTCTAATCCTGGGAGTGCCAATCAGAGCACTTTGGAAAGTCTAGCAGGGACCTAACCAAAGCAATATTACACCATGTGCTTTTGAATGAAGTTGTTTATGCAGTGCCTGTGGGTGTGTGCACACACATTTGGGGAGTGATAATTGCTGCTGGGAATGGAAGCGAACACAATGGAGTGGATATAACTCAGTGTGACTGGCTAATTAAAGCATTAAGCAAATTACACAAATGTTAGGGTAGAAGCCTGAAAAAAAGATTAAAATATTTCTTAAATATTGAGTTGGTCTTAACCTCAGGCTTCATTTTGATCATCCCTGCACAAAAATGACACAAGTGTGGTCTCGGCTCTTTTTTTATGGCTGCTTCTGTGCACAGTGACTCACATAGTGAGGAGCAGAAGCTAGAGTTGTGTGTGAGCCAAGTGACTGAAGACTTGTGACTGCCTCAATCTTTCCCTCACCTCTTTTCTCTGTTCCCAGATGTTAGGCTCAGCAGCTTTCACATGTTACGCACAAGTTCAGAAATATCCAGAGATGTGCTTAGTTGTATTTGAGAGGCACAAACACAAGAGAGCTAGGGGAGGGAAAAGAGAAAAAAACAACCCTGCAGACTTGCCAGTAGGGGTCCTTTTGAATTTTTCAACCCTGCTGTTTCAACTTATTCATTCCTGTTTTGAGTTTATGCCAGCCAAATCCCTGATTTGTTATTTTTAGAACATATTTTCTGGATTCTGATACTACTTTATCCCCTTACAAATGATGATATTTGTGTCAATAAATCTATATCGTATGATGCCAGTATACTCTGTGGCACACTTCCCGCATAGGCCAAAAACACAGTTTTCACACCGTTTTCTCACCGTTTTTGGTCCATGCGGAATCTGCCACTGTATGTGTACATACAACATAAATTTGCCAAATCACAACACTGGACTTCAGCTGGGCCTTCCTGGCCCCCATCAGTAAAATACACCCTTCAATCAGTCCATTAATTTATCAAGGTCAGTCTTGTCTGCTTTGCCTGGCAGCTGCTCTCCAAGGTCTCAGGTAAAGAGACGTTCACATTATCTACTATCTGATCCTTTTACCTGGAGAGGGCAGATATTTAAACTGGGACTTTCTGCATACAAAACAGATGCTCTACGACTGAACCACAGTACTTCAACAAATGTATCTTAATAATATAATATTGCCTTTCATCTCAGAGAAGGTGGCATTATATGGGTATATTTAAAGGAGCTGGGGTTCAAATGATTAGTTTCCCAAACTTACATCAATGTATAAAAGCAACAGGCAAAACAACTTTATATGGAATGATAAGGAGATATTCTTTTAGCTATTGCAGGTTTTCTGGACTGTGTGGCCATAGTTGGGTAGTTTTTGTCCCTAATGTTTCACCCAAAGGCCCAGAAAACCCAAAACAGCCAGTTGATTCTGGTCAAGAAAGCCTTTGACAATACAGATATCCATTTCTTCTCTTTGTGATTCTGAGCATCTGTTGGTTGCCTTGATTTACCTCTGTGCCAGTAGCTACAATATTAGATGTGTTTGGATTAAAATGTGTTTTTTTGTGTGACAAAGTTTAGTTAAGTATTGATCTCCCAGAATATGCAATGCACATCTACGAGAAGAAAGGGAAGTGACACTGCTACCACTTATATAAGTTCAGGAAATTCTAAGGCAGTGGATGCTGTAATTGATTTTTTTTAATGGAGGGGTGGGAGATAAATTGGTTTCTTCCGGGGACAGCGAAGATTCACACCACAACCAATTTATGAGCATGGTTGTTTGTATCAGCACAATTGCAAACTCCATATTACGTATTTCCTCCAGGCTGAAAACTGAACTATCTGGTCAGGAGATTCAAATAGGGAATTGCTGCTAGTGGGCTCTGAGTACTGTTCAGACAATCAGGTTTTGGTATTTCAGTATATACTAAAGGGTTGCCAATTGATCAGGGGGAAAAGAAAACCTGTCAGAAGCTCACTGGTCAGAGAACACCAGATGGGCTTTTATGTGGTATGTTATGCCTACAGGTCAAGTTTCTGTTAAAGGCTCATCTTACAGAGGTGCAGGCCTGTAGCTAGAAATGTTATGGTGATGGGGGAGCCACGCATTGGTGGTGGTGGGACTACAGTTTCTAGGTCCCGATCATCCTCAGCCTTAAAGCTCATCGGACAGGGCCTCATGATATTTCGGGTGATGTTCAACAATTCCTGGTGATGTCCCATCGAATAGCAGTATTGATAATAATATTTGTATACTCCACTAAGTATGTATCAGATGGTATATCTTTTTAGTATCAACCATGTACCTTTGAAGAGATGGGCTATTTATCAGACTAAAAATGCAGCTGTGACATGCCAACTGTAATTGTGGTGATGTTAACGTTTTTAATTGGAGTTAAGAATGGGCAGAGAAAAGCAGTTACAGTTTAGACCTGGAAGAGTTCAGACTGGGAGCTTCTGTTTGCTGTTCTACAGTTCTTATAGTTCCTTTTGTTAGCTTAAACAAATCTGTGTTGAACCCATGAGGACCATCCTTCCCAACATGGTGTCAAAAGTTTGAACTCTAGAAAGTCATGAATTATAGAGGATAGCCAAAATGTGCATGCTTTAGACAATAATATATAGACTGATGTGTAGATAGTAATAGCAACCGAATACAGGGCAGAATAATCTGTAGGTGCTTTTGGAACCTATGATAGTCTATTCATCACCTCAAGTTAGGAAATAACCTGTATTTATTTATAGGATTTTTAATATTGTTGTTTAAGTAACTTTGTAATTTAGTATGTATTCAAAAAGGGGGAAGAGGTGGTGATGTGTGCCTTTAATAGTTTGAATGGATGATGATTATGATAATGATGATTAATTGGATTTCATAGACCGCCTCATCCCCGGAGGGCTCTAGGCGATTCACAATACAAGGTAATGTCCAATAGATTACTAAAAACACAGCTAGAAACATTTAAAATTCAATGTGCAGCATAACAATTCTGTTATTAACATGACAGCAGTCTACCACCCATATTGATGGCACCTGGTCTTAAGGCCAGGAGGGACTGGCAGTGCCCAAAGATGAAACCAATATGGGCACTGCCAGAGATAACAAAATGTAGCAGGGTTTCATGGAGGGGCAGCCAATCCGCGGCCAGCCTCACCAAAAGCCACGTGGAACAATACAGTCTTACAGGCCCTGCGGAACTCACCAAGGTCCCGCAGGGTCCGAACAGCTCGAGGAAGAGTGTTCCACCAGGCAGGGGCCAGGGCCGTAAAGGCCCTGGCCTGGGTAGCAGCCAGCTGCATCACTGAAAGGCCAGGGACTTCCAGTAACTCCGCTGTCGCAGAATGCAGCGGCCTATTCGGGACATATGGGGCAAGACAGTCCCGCAGGTATGAGGGCCCCAAGCCACAAAGGGCCTTAAAGGTTAATACCAGCACCTTGAAGACGATCAGGAATTCCACCAGGAGCCGGTGCAAACGGCACAATACGTTGTAGTTTGGACTTGGAAGAGTTCACACCAAGACCTTCTGTTTGCTGCTCTAGAGTTCTTATCATTCCTTTTGTTAGCTTAAATAAACCTGTGTTGAACCTACAAGGATCATTCTGTCATCCTTTACAACAGAAACGTAATAAATCAGATGATTTAATCCTGGGACCTTCAACACATCCTGTCTCAATAATGATAGACACTAATGTCATTCTTAAATCTCACTTTATATTTCCTGAGATCAACAAATACAAAAATGAAATAAATAATAATTCTACTAATAATAACAGGCTAAGCATGGTATGTGGAATAGCAGATGGGGAAGCAGTTTGGAAATTCCCAAACTATTAAGATTTTCTGCCACGGTGCTTTCAACTGCCTCTGGGGCTTGAGGAGTCTGATTTCTTTTTCCCCGTCCCCCTTTAATTGATTACCAGAGCTTATTTTTGGTTAATTTACAAAGTCATAATTTAATGCATACCCGGGGGTCCATCTCTGTCTGTTTATTCTGCATGTGACATCCCATTAAAACCTCAGGTAACTGGTGCTGGGTAGGACCTTTCTCTACTTCAGAGCTGAAGAACCTCTACTGGTCAGAGTAAGGCAGTGCTGGGCTACCTCAACCAATGAGACTGTATAAAGCAGCTGCATGTGGTTGCACAATGAATGCAAAATCTCAGAGGGTTTCCCCCAAGGAGTGCTTGTGTTTATTTTTATCTTCATTTAATTCTCCTACTAGAAACAGGCAGTCCCCTTCATTTTTATTTTGACATTGGGACAGGACTGAACACTATGAAAAATGAATGAAAGAATGATGCTGTGAGACTTCTTTCTGTGCTATTATGTCTGTATTAAAATTCTGTATCGGCCTAAATTCAACAAGTTATTTTAGAAAGTAGAGTTTTATTTTAAAATGTGGAAACACTGAGGATGCCAGATTGGTTGTCAGATAATGACTGTGGAGACCTCAGTTCAAGTTCTCTGCTCAACCATGAATCTCCCTGGTGACCTTGAGCCATTCTTTCTCAGCTTAATATATGCTGTTTGAATGAAGTACGGTGAAGAAAACCACGTGGATCACCTTGACATTCTTGAAGGAAAAGTGAAAGATGAAAAAGGAAGATGAGCTTAAAGGAGTAAGTCGGCACTTAGAACGTGTGTTATGCAAGCAGTTTGCTCCATAGCAAAATGCAGAAAACAGAACCACATATAGTGTTTTTCATTATGACTAGCCAAAGTAACACATCACAAGATTGTGCAGGTTTTTGAGTTCTCCAGAACTCTTTACTGGCTGCATTTTTTTAAAAAGAGCCTGATGAGCAGTTCTGGAGAACTGAAAAAACTTGTACATTGATGGATTGTGTCATTTTAGTTAGTTTTAATAAAATAGATTTCATTTTAGGTAGACACCTACAGTGTAATACTAAGCAGAGTTACATCCTTCTAAATTCACTGAAATCAGTGGGCTTAGGATAGTGAACTTTGCTGAGGGTGGCATTTTTTTAGTTTTTGTGGATGCACATTCTGTCAGCTTGACAGGGTTACTGTGAAGATAAAGCAGGAAAGGAGAAGTTGAATACCTTGGGAGAAGAGCAGAATAGAGATGTGCTAACCGAATTGATAGATGGATAGATTCTAGAAAACATAGAGTCTCTAGACTAGCCACTAAAATTCCACCTATGGTCAAATGTGAAACAAATCTAACAATCCTTTCTCATGCAAAATTATCCATGACTAGTATATGGTAGATACAGGATTTCTTAAAATGTTTGCAGGTTAGAAACAAATTTTCTTAGGCAAAAGCTGTATAGGAAGATGCAAGGAAGCCTCAATGTAGTTTAGCAAAAGATCTCAGAGGGTTGCACCTCTCTGTGGCATGGCACCATGCTTCTACATTTGAAGAGGGAATCTCAGTGAAGTACACATTTAGATATGTACATTCTTCAGATCCTGGAGCACTATCATGAGCTATTCACCTGCCTCTTGATTTCCGAAGATGTCTTCAAAACTCACAACATGCATTAAAATAATAGAAAATTGAATTTTTAAGCAGCCTTCCTCTTACATTTTTAACGCAAGATCTATTATATCAGAAAGGAGCTGCTTTTTCTATTGCTCATCAATATAGGTCATTTTTTTTTAAATGACACTGTTTCTTCATTGCTGAAGGCATGCCTGAGCCAAGGGAACATCAAGAGACGACACAAGCAAATAAACATTCACTCTATCTAATTAACTCACTACTCTGCCACTGTGTGGTGTTGGTATCAAATGTTTTATGTCATCGGATTTCAAAAAGAACTTTTATCTCATTTCTGTACAGGAATAAGGAAATGTGAGAGCATAAATATTTCAAACTGCTCATAATTAAAACTTCATGCGTTTGGCACAGAAACCACTTTGGCAAGCTGAGCCAATTGTTTCCCGCACTTGTGCCGGGCCCACAACTTCTCAAGTTAACAGCTGGGCAGTAAATGTGGTGTGGCATTGTTCACCCCTAGAATGTCTTCAGTATGCTAGTGGTGGTAATGAAACCTTCCCCCTTTTTTGTATTGCACCATTAATATTAAAAACCAAGAATCAAATGTGTCGCTAAGGTGTTTTCTATTCAGTTTGTCATTGGGTAACCTGCAGCATCTTGAAAAGAAACAGAGTTCCCACCTGACTCCTGATATATGAGATATGCACTGAAGAATGATGAGGGGTGTGTGTGTGTGTGAAGATAGTGGAGAGAGAGATGGGTGAAATCACAGAGGGAATTCAATGATAGGGGATGTGAAGATGTATTCCATCAAAGAATCTCTTTGATGAAGAGTGCCCTTTGGATGCCAACATCCTAGGTGAATGTCTCTTCTCAGTTACATCAGTGAAATACTAATTAAATTAATGGGGGATCTTTCCTTATGTTCCCGATGCATTTTAGCATTAATTAGTAGGAGAAAACTTCAGAGTATCACCTTGGAGTTTTTCCTCCTGGAAGATGTTGTATCACTATATGGAGTTTTTAAATTCCATGATCAAAACTAAAGCTGACAAAAACTTTTTTGGCAGTCTCACATTTTGATCTAATCCTTGCAGGTTCACAGAACATTAAATGTGAGAAGAATATTTTCCATCTACTAGTCCAAACAGAGCTCACATCAGAGATTCAAAGAATAGTAATACAAGGAATTACGTGTTTTATTTTGCCGGTGATACGAAGGGAATGTTTAAACATTGGGATGTACAGATTTCTCTATTTTAGGGATGATTTTGAAGTTTTCATTTTTGAAATTTCAACCCCCAAATATTTAATGTTGTTTTCTCTGGGAGAGGTGGTGCTGGGCCAGGAAGGAGGTTGCTTTGGCGCCAAAGTCAGGCTCTGCTTGTTCCTTTTGGGGGGATGGCATGCGGGGGACTGGAACATCAGGCTGGAGTGCATAGTGATTGGCTGGAAGTGAGTCGTCGCCACCCATTCTATTCTTAGCGAATTATGTATAAAGATTAAAGGTATAACTGATGGACATATAAACTGAATATAAACCCATGCAACACATATATGCGATGCCAAAAAAATACATTAAAATCAACTGCAAAAAAAGAGTCTGAAAAATGTTGGCAACGTTTTTTAATGAATGGCTTTGCCATGAGATTGGTTGTTGTGGGTTTTCCAGGCTGTGTGGCTGTGGTCTGGTAGATCTTGTTCCTAACGTTTTGCCTGCATCTGTGGCTGGCATCTTCAGAGGTGTATCACAGAGAGAAGTCTGTTACACACTGTGTCCACTGTGCACTGGACCAGATGTGTAGCGGCAATGGGGACATTTGGGGCGGCTTGTCCTGGGTGCTGCCATTGCCGTCACGTGTCGGGGCCGGGGGCATTTTGAAGGCAGGATGGAGGGGGGCAGGAGGGGGGAATGCGGGCAGCTCATGGTCTGGGCACAGTTCCCCCTCCCTTCGTCACTGCACTGGACACAGTGTGTAACAGACTTTTCTCTGTTTTCTCTGTTCACAGTTCCCCCTCTGAAGATGCCATCCACAGACCACAGCCACACAGCCCGGAAAATGCATTCAGGAATATTTGTGAAGATGCTATAGTATGGTAAGAGCCAATGTGGTACAGTAGTTGAGAGAAGTGAACTCTAATCAGAAGAACCAGGTTTGATTCCTACTTCTCCACATGAAATCTCTCAGCCCTACCTACCCCTCAAGGTACTTGTTGTGGCAGGTGGGGAGAGAAAAGGCAATTGTAAGCTGCTTTGAGACTCCATGAGGTTTGAAAAGGAACTGTTTACATACAATTATGTCAAAATATATGGGATTTTCATGTTTTGTCAATGCAACTGTGCACATCAGTAGTATAGCACTGGAGGAACAACACAAATGAAGAGGAATAGCTATGACAAGCTGTATATGTACAATATGCTGTACAAAAAAACCCCCAGAGAATTTTCAATGTATTGTTTCTTCTAGGAAACAAAATTTGGAATTCCAAAGTCTGTGGAGTGATTAAAAGGAGAAATTAATTTCAGAAGCATTCCTATAAGTAAGAGCAAAATTGCTGTGAAAATGAATACCTTTTATTACATTAATTCTGACATTTTTTTCCTGACTTTAACTGACTTCCATGATGTCTCTTGCATAACTACTGTAAAATTATACTGTTCGTTATTGAGCCAAAACATGTTCAATTAACAGAAAGCACTGAGCGGTTATTTTAGTATGCTTATAATTATTGTCTTTCCTCTATGAAATGAACCAAGGTTGAGGTCAGCAGAATGCAATTTGCTTCTCCCATCCATTCCAGGAATACTCAACTGCTTGGCAAATTTTTGTGTATCACATATTTTCATACTTCATGATGATGTTTTCAATTCTCCCAGGGAGAAAGACCACCACATTCCTACATCCCTGCTAAATGGAGGACAGGTTTACATACTGTTTGCTGGCTGCACAGTGAAGGGGTGACAATTTCCAGAGCTTCCCATTTATTTATTCTAAGGCAATCAACACATAACACATAAATGCAATTCCAAGTAGGTAAGAAAAACTGTGGTCTATGCAGGTGACATCATCTTTCAATTTGGTTATCTCATTGGCATTCCAGGGGTCTGTGATTCTAGTGACTGCCATGTTGTATACTAATACTGCACACCTAACAGATGAAAGCCTGAGCTCAATAAGATGCATGAAATACAATGCAGGCAATTTTTTCCCCCTTACATGTGCCCATGGTCACATTTAAATTAGGCCCAAATATGCTAGAGAAATATATTATTGCTACTGATGCATGACCTGTTCTCCACAAGCATGCCTCCAAACTGATTTATTTTCCTGTAAATATCTAAACAAAAAGGCAGGCTTTTTAAAGAGCATTCTATAGAAAACTTAGATAAATAAGTGGATGAAAACTTTGGACAGAAAACTCGAGGGGAAATGTATCATTCCTCCCAGCCAGTTACCAAGTCAAAAGCCTCACCTTTGAGATGAAGACAGGGTCATTAGTGGCAGTGAAGCCCTGCTAGGCCCACATGCTCCTTGCTGCAAGGGCAAACACCAGTTTGCATCATCAATGAGATTCACAGTATCTGTAAATAATTCAAAGCGAGTTGAACTACTTCAAATGGAGAAGTTGCATTAGAATTCCTAAAATTCTCAATTGTACACCTAGGCCCCTTCTGCACGTGCAAAATAATGCATTTTCAAACCACTTTCACAACTGTTTGCAAGTGGATTTTGCCATTCCACACAGCTTCAAAGAGCACTGAAAGCAGTTTGAAAGTGCATTATTCTGCATGTGTGGAATGAGCCCTAGTCCTGTGCTTCACACATATCCTGCTTGCATCATATTCATGTGCCGTTTTCACACAAGACTTACCACTGTCTCTCCCATGGTCGATAAATCTTCAATCTTAGATCTAGTTCCTCACCCTCAAGAAATTGAGAAGCCTGAGAAAAAATGGCTGCAAAATGACCTCCATAATGATGCTCTAGGAACTTTCCCGGTCTCTGTGGTTTTTACCACAGGGAAAACTTCTTGAACATCACCCAGAAGTGAACTTGCATCACTTGCATCCTGCCCAGGCACCACCCTCAAAATCTCCCAGCATTTCCCGAGATACATTGCTCAGTCTCTTGAGAGTTGATGCTTCCTCCTTTGTTTTCTCATCTTTTCAACACCACCTCTATCAGAGACTGTTAATTTTCTAAACTCTTCCTGATCCAGTGGGATGTTGGAATCCAACTGACAGATCTCCCACTCCATCTTCCAGTTGCCATCAGTGACACCATCAAGAGGTTGGGGAGGCCACAGCCAGACACTCTTCCATCATTTTGTTTACATCATTACTTTAAAATGTATACCCCACTTTTTTCAGATTTGCTCAAAGCTGCTCACAATAAACAGCAGCTAAGAATGACAATATGAAAACAAAGATCAACAGTAAATCCAAGGCTCACAACCCAGAAACCAGCAAAATCCCAGCAAACAAGCAGCTGCTTGCTCTCAAAACTCTCAACCAAATGCTTTTTGAAAAAGAACAGCTTCGCAAGCTTTCTGAAATGACAGAAGGGCAGGGAAAAAGCAGGGTCTCCTCTAGCAACCTCTTACCTGCAACTAAGTTGGTGGGTGTGCCTGTGTATGGAGAGGCATGTATGGAGAAATGTGGTGGTTGAAAGTGTAGTCAAATCACAGCTAACTTGTGGCAACTCGGTAAGGTTTTCAAGGCAAGAGACATCGCCTGCCTCTGTGTAGACTGGGAGAATTCTGAAAGAACTGTAATTGGCCCAAGGTCATTCAGAAAGCTTCATGTGGAAGAGTGGGGAATCAAACCTAGTTCTCTAGATTACAGTCTGCTGCCTTTAACCACTATACCATGTTGGCTCTCTAAGAATATGGGCATAGATTCCAGCTCCAGCTGAAAATTGTGCTTCCAACAGTTTCTTGTTCTATGCATAAAGCCATCAGAGAAAATGAAGGCATCAGATAGCCAAATCTTTTTATTAAGTGTGTGGGGGGTGGGGGTGGGGGTTAAAATGTTTCGTTAAAGCACTTGGAGAAAATTTTGTGTTGCAACTTGCAAGGTTGTATATAAATAAATAATGATACATCATTAATGAAGCTAATGCCCGGGGAGGTTCTGTTTTGTTATAATGAAACCAGACAGGCAACGTCAAGAGAGATTTCAAATGCTGCATCTTGCATGGGTTTTGTTGTTATCTGATTTGGAGAGTAAATTAGTAAAATATGACCCCACACACACATACACACGCTGCTTTCGTTTCCATACAGTCTATGAGTTAAATTTTATCAGTCTTATCAATTACTGGAGAAGAGGCACATATTCCCTGTAGTAATGTCTGGGTTATTAAATTGACCTACTTTTTAAGCATGAAATCTCTTGCTTTACATTCCCCTTTTCTGCCTTTGTAGTCAGATACATTCTTATAATGACTGACATTGGACATAATATCTGATTTTTTTGTTCCTGTGCAAAAGTAATCACAAGATTAATTAGGTGCATGGGCAGATAACAAAGGCACAGAAAGATACCTAAATAGTAAGTCACAATGTTAAAATCTCAAATGGATCTCTCCAACAATTATATGCCTTTTAACTATTTGGAGCCCAGTAGGGTCAGCTGCAAGAAAGCAGTCCAAGAATAAAAATAGACACCACTGATATATCAAAACAACTTAGTAGACAATTAGTTCCTGATTTGTTAGACATAAGTCTAACAAATGAGTGGTGGAATAATTCTGATGAAAATCAATATTCAGTGTCCTGATTCCTTTGACCTCCACAGCACACCAGGCAAATTGGGGGGGGGGGGGCAATAAGAACATGAGAAGTGTTCTGCTAGATCAACCAGCAGTTCATCCAGTATTGTTTCATTTGGTGGTCAGCCAAAAGTCCCCAGAGATGTCTATGAATGAGCTCCCCAGCAATAACTACCTTTATTTCTGATAATGGAGGTTCTATTTAGTATTCATGAATAACCATTGAGTGACACATTCTTCCTGCATCAATTTGTCTCATCCCCCTTTAAGCCAGTATGTGCATGCAAAGACCACAGTGTTTTGCTTTCTATGTATCTGCCCAGTTTAAAGCTGGTTCACTCATGCACATTTATTACTTGATAACTACTGACAAAGAAATCCCTTTGGACTTCAGATTAAACACTGAAGGAAAGAGATCTATTGGCTGTTTATCTCCTTTTGTTGTTTATCTGTGGTTAACTTGCTCATCACAGCCAGTCCTCCCACTTATGCGGATGAGGTGAGGGGTATATGGTGTACGCAAAAAGGTAAGGCCCCAAAAGGGGAAGTGCTAATAGCAAAGACATAAAATGACTCCAGGTGTTGTGATGTTGTGTGAAAAAAAGGACTCCATACAGTGCACAATCAATTTATGGAATCCACTCTTAGTAGTGATGACCCCTGGATTAGATAGCTAGAAGAAACTAAATAAATGTGTAGAGGATGGGTCTGACAACAGCTACAAAAGCTAAACAAAACCTCCAGAGTCAGTGGCAGAGTCCCTCTGAATACCAGTAATACTTTACTTGTGCTCTTCTAAGGGGCCTTCATTCTCTAATGTTGGAAACTAGATGTTGAACTTGATAAACCTTTGATCTGATCCAATACCTGTTCTTATGTTTATCTCATTCCACAAACAGGATCCCTGGATGGTGACTGTGGGCAAATTCCCACTGGCAATTAATCCTGGGATAGTCACCCGAAATATCCAGGTTTCCTCAAGATCTCCTCACAGCTGAACTGCGGAACACAGATCAGTCCCGTTTCTGGCGCTCCTCTTCCCATCATGGGATTTTCCTGCATATATGCATCTTTTTTGGGGGAAAAAACACTCCAATGAAGCTAATAGATGGGGGCTACACATTTGAGGGTCCATAACTTTGGCCCCCATGAACCAAACTTCACCAAACTTGGGTGGTATCCTCAGGAGGGTCTCTGAAAGATACTCTGAAATGTTGGTACTGCTAGCTTAACAATTGCACCCCTGACAGCAGGCACCCCCCCCCCCAAGGGGCAGGCCTAGATGTCTCCACTAGAAACATGCTGCAGTGAGGATGTTGGAACCTGGATGAAAAGGTGCCGATTCTTTTGAAACTTGGTTGTATTTAGATTAAATTTTCAGTGAAAATTCAGCCTGTGTGAATCATCCTTTAGAGGCTTATTGAAATGGGATAAGATAACTTCTTTCAGAAGAAACTCTCTCTGAAATCTGCATCTGCATCACTCCCTAGCACCAGAAGTATAAACACATCACCATATTAATCTAGGTCAGGGGTAGGGAACCTTTAACACTCAAAGAGCCATTTGGACCCGTTTTCCATGGGAAAAGAAAACACTTGGAGCCGCAAATAATTTTTGACATTTAAAATAAAGATAATGCTGTATATATTGGGTTTTTTTACCTTTTACTCCGCTCATTCTAGAAGGAAGCATGGATAAAGTCCGCCCTGCACTGCCTGCAGAGGCGAGGGCAAGGATCAGGGAGACCAGCTTAGCTAGCTTCGTTTTCTACATTGGAGCCGCCATAGGTCTGCAAGAGACAGAAAGAGCCGCATCACGACTCTCCCGAGCCACGCAAGGTTCCCTACCCCTGATCTAGGTCCATGTAGCCTAAGACTGTCAGATATATGCCAGTTGACAATAGCTTTCCAAGACATAAAGAAAGGGGTCTTTTTCAATCCTAATTCTTACGGTTCTTTGTCTGGGGATGATTAAACCTCCCATCTTTTGCATGCATAAAAGGATTCTAAAATGGCTTCAAACCTCCTTTAGATTTCTAAAAATAAAGATAGTCCCTTGTGCAAACACCAGATCATTACTGACTCATGCGTTGATGTCATATCAAGGCATTTACAAGGCAAACTTTATTAGTGGGGCAGTTTGCCATTGCCTTCTGCAGTCATCTACACTTTACCCCAAGCAAGCTGGGTACTAATTTTACCAACCTCAAAAGTATGAAAGGCTGAGTCAACCTTGATCTAGCTACCTAAACTGACTACCATCAGAATCAAATTGTAAGCAGAACTTTGACTACAGTACTGCAGCTTACCACTCTGTGCCATGCGGCACCTTGAGATTTCTATATAGGAGTGGCATAAATTGGCATTAGCCAGGAGTGGACTGGGAAATGAAAATCACCTTGGAATAAGCCAAATTGAGTGGTCCCTAGAAGCCGGGGCAGCAGGGGCCACTCAGCCCAATAGTTCCAGCAATAAACATTAGCTCATCAGTTGCTTCCTCTTCCAAACTGACAGCAAAGCAGGAGTCAGTGGACAAGCTGAAACTGGTTACTTTTGCCAGTGATCTGAGTCAAGTGGCCCTGGAAGCACTGACAGAGTGTCTGGGTCTTGGTTGTGTATACCTGGCCATCAGAAGCCCTCTAAGTCAGTAGCCCACCAGAAAATTTCCGTGTACGTCAAAAGACCAGGCTACCCCAAAACACTATGTACTTTGCTTTTTGAAGAAGCTTAGATTTGTCCATGAAATGATAAACCATTCATTTTCTATCCAAACTTGTCATCATGAGGGCCTGCAATTCCCACTGTGTTTTAACAATTAGCACAATGGAAAAGGTCAATAAGTTACAATTTGGGGGGAAATAATTAAAGTGGGGTGATGAAAAGGCATCCACACTACACATTTCCAGCTGGAAAATGCCTGGTATTGTGCAAGTTGGTTTGTACAATTCATTGTACCATTATCAAATGAGTTGTCATGGTGAAAGTAATGAATGCATATTAACAGCAATTAGCTACCCAAGGCTATTCAAGGGAACTGACCTACGATGGAGTCCATTGATGCTAAGCTAATCAAATCACTGCATAACCTTAGCTCTAGTATTTAGCAAACACAGTTGATTTATGTTTACATGATGAATGCTTTTTGATGTTTCTGTCGCTTCTATGAGACACATCTCTCTCTGAGGGTTCATCTGAGGGTAGGATTTTCAAAGTGACAAATATATTTTATTAATCTCTGCTGCATATATCTATTTAATAGCCACTAGATAGTGACAGTGGGTCTGGACTCAATGATGTGCCCTTAGAATAGACAGACCAGACTTGTCTCATAGTTTTGACCTTTCCTCCAAATCCCCAGTTGGATCAGCTTTAGGACTTTGGGGTCCTCAGCAAAGAGATTGTTAATGGGAATCTTTATGCAATCAGAAAGGAGTGAATTATGAGAACTGTACAAGAGTCACCCGGGCCCCTTTGACAAATATTCTTAATGTCTCTCATCGCACCACTCATATCCAATAAAACATCATATGAAAGCAAATCATTTGACTGGATGGCTCCATGTGACTCCATTCTGATGAAGGACTTTTCTTTAGTTTCTTCCCCTTCCCTTCTTAGCTGAGGATGTACATGCTAAGGGAAGATCTCACTATCAGATTTAGTTATTCATTAAATCAAAGTTATACCCTGAGCTTCCCCTTTGGAAAATCTTGAAGGCCTCTCCCTATATGGGCATGATTAATCTTTCTAGGGCCACTGATGGACTTATTCTGAGGCTGCTTTTTATTCTCTCTTTCAAAGATGTAAGGATAGTTGTCCTTGACTCAAGAGCATTTTCTGTGGCAGCATTATCTTTAGGGAAATGAAGTCTCTAGTGCAGTGAAGGCCATATGTCCCTTCTCAGCAATGTAGAGGCATAAAGCCACGTTAATTATGAGGGCTATTGAATGAATGTGGCTTTGTTTGTGCCCCTTGTTATTTCTGGATGTTGATTGTAATGTATTTTGACTTATGTATCGGATTCTGTAATCTTTGTTGTAAACCACTCTGAGGGTTTTTTTTAAAGGGAAATTGTATATAAATAAATACAAATTCAAGATGGCATCCTAGCTGAAATTCTTTTAAAAGTCTCCGGCCCCTTCTGCACATGCATAATAATGCATTTTCAAACCACTTTCACAACTGTTTGCAAGTGGATTTTGCTATTCCGCACAGCTTCAAAGAGCACTGAAAGCAGTTTGAAAGTGCATTATTCTGCAGGTGCGGAATGAGCCTCCGTTACTAAAAAAAACCCCTGACCTACAATAAAATGATGGTACTGGGACAATCTTCTCTACAAGGTAATTTCAGATCTAACGTACCATCATAGGAAAGGATTTCCATCTGCTTGACATTGCTTTATTTGTAAATGGGAAGGCCCCTGAAGAAGGGCTTCAGGAGATTGTTTTAAATGCTAGACAGAGAAACACATAAAGAAAGTGGTATTCTATATGTGTTGGTCTCAGACATTTAGGGATTTGTAAAACAAGCCAAGCACCTTGAAATGTACCCAGAATTAATCTGGTAGCCAGTGAAAATCTTTTCCTATTGGGACCATACAATCACTACTATGTGCCACAATCAACAGACAGGTTATTGTCTTCTGAACCACATGATGCTTCCAAGCACTTGGCAAGGGCTGTCCTATATACAACCTATATACAGAGCTACTGGCAGACAGAAACATAAACCCTGGTGAACCAGAACTCATGCTGAGACCAAGGTGTGTGCCCAGTTCCTAGTTCCAAGCCGTCAAAACAGAAGGTAGGAAAACTGAAAAGGACAAGTGGACATGCAGCACAGAAAGAATGCAAGTAACAACAGAGGCAGCAATACATTTGATTTACCATTTAGGAACTTCCTCTACCCTCTAAACACCAAGAATGGGAGGCCCTCACTGTCCCTGTTCCATCTTGACTCTGAACTGGAGCAAATGATGGTGTGAGGGCTTCACCTTCTCAGGTCCATCCCTTGTTACAGCAAGATATAATCATCACATGGATGACTGTTGCTATATCTTCAGGTGAGTCATGTAAGCAAGCCAATCAAAATGCCAAATACTGAAGATGAAAGAACTATAAATAAGAGAAGCTTCATGGCAAAAAAGTAACCAACACCCAGTTTGTTCTTTCTGTTGGTTAAATTCTAAATATCTGCAATGGACTGTTATTTATTTCTTTCAACAGAAGCATTGAGAAGCCAGTTTAGATGCAAGAGAATATAAAAAAAATGTTCCATTTCATCAGTGAGGCTGAAGGCTCAAGCATCCAACTTTCCTTCCTGCTCTCTGAAGCTAAATATAAATTCTCAGAATTCTAATGGATTGGTTTGTACTTCCTAAAATGCTTATTACTGAGGAAGGCATTATCAGTCATAACTGGTGCAAGGTCAATGGGAATTTAGGAAAGGGCCTGGAACAAGGTTTATAATTGCCCAGCTTCTTTTTTTCCAGCAAATGAAACACGGTATCAAGAAATGCACAGCTTTATTGCGCAGTGATAGTAGATAGATTCAGTCATGTCACCTTACTGCTAACAAATTAACCTATTCTTAAAGCAAAATAAACCATCTAGAATTTTCTTTACTTCTTACTGATTATGACAGCACCCTTCACCAGCCTCCACTGCAGGGTGGGCCACACTGGCCTTGAAAGAGCTAGGCTACCCTTTTAGAATGAGCAAGGTGTGGCTACTGTTCATAAACTCTTTACTTTCATTAGGTAGTTATCAGAACTCCTGTAAGCTTGAGCCCCTGCATAATACCAACCAACCTCCCTCTTGCCCTGACTCCCTTTCATCCTTCTCAGGAGGATGAAAACTCCCTCCTGGGAGCTTCCTGCTCCAAGATCCTAGTGGCTGGCAAGCTATCTGTTGCGCTCTGACAGTTGGAACTAACTATTCAGCTTTCCTGGCCCTCCTCCTTGATTGCAGCCTGGTTGGTCCTGTGCCAGCCCCACCCCATTCTCTAAGGCTGTGATGGGCTGCTGATTGCAACTTGGCTAGGGTTGTGCTATCTCCACCTTTTTCCTTGAAACTACTAAGCCTTGTTCTTGCAGCCTGGGCTCTTCTGCCATTTTTTTGCAGTTTCTCCCAGCTTCTGGCTTCCTAGAGGTCTCAGCTTCTAATGGTAAGTTAAAGGTGGGGTTGCCAGTTGTGGGGTGCTCCAGGGTTCCTGGGTAAGTGTCTGTGACAAGGAGAGGGGTGCAACAAGTTTCCTGGTGCTGGGAGGCAGCTCCATCCCTGGACACTGATGAACAAGCAAGCTTAATTTCAGAGAACTTGCGCTCTGTGATAAATCACACAACTCTTCAAATGGAAATGGAAAAGCTGACATTCTCATAATAGATTTTTTAAAAGCTGTGACAGCAGCAGAGCATAATTTTCTCAAGACACCACATCACCTCAAATCAGTTCTCTCCTTCTCTCCCAGAAGACATTTAAACAATTTGCAAATTATTTCCTGCCTTGGCAGCATATGGTTATACCACTTGCTGATGTTGCTTCAGTCATATTGGGGTGGAATTAACATGCTAATTAGAAAGGCATTTTGTGATGGGGCACAATCTGTGATGCTAATTGTCACAAGTCTAGTGTTGTCTCCCTATGAAATGGTAAACAAACTGAATGATGGGGAAAAACAGAACTAGGAACCAACAGGATCTTGTCAGGAAGTGGTTAAGAGCTGGTGGATTCTAATCTGGAGAACTGGGTTTGATTCCCTACTCCTCCATATGAGTGGTGGACTCTATAATCTGGGAAACCAGATGACCTTGAGCTAGTCACATTTCTTTCAGAACTCTTTCAGCCCCATATACCTCACAAGGTATCTGTTTTAGGGAGAGGAAGGGAAGACTTTGTAAGGTGCTTTGAGACTTCTCATAGTTGTAAAAAGTGGGGTGCAAATCCAAACTCTTCTTCTTCTTCTCTTGACCTGAAATGTAAACTCATCTGACACTGCATTCTGAACTAGATCTCCATTACCCCTATAAAAGGAAACAAGAGACTGCTGGCAGTTGGTCAACAACTTGTGTTTGGAAGTCTGAGGCAAGGTTCCTGGATTCAGGTTTTGGAAAAGGATGGACAACAATCCTGCCATGTTGAAGGCCCATTTGGTGGCAAACCCTCTCTTCTTTGTCATGTTGTCTTTCTTTGCCTTACATTTTGTTCAGTCTCTCTTGTTTGATTGGCCTAATTTTTCCAGGTCATGGAAAAGACTGGGTGTGGCGATTACTGCATCCTGTGTGTTTTCTGGGGTATTAAATAAGAGAGATGACAGCATACTGGCACTCATAAATGACTCCTCACATATTTGTTTGTGCCAATTCATAATGTAATCAATGCACATTTTAATTTACTCTGCATTTTATTGCTATAGCCCTTGGTTTTATGCATGCTCTGATAATGGTCAGTGAATGCAGAGGACAATATGGACATCAAGAGCCAGTAATGTATTTTACAGGGAATTACGTGCGTTCATTGTAATGGGAGAGAAAAGGCTTTTGTAGTCTAATGACTACCACATGTCAGCTTAATGCCCCTCTTGGAAAGGGAATATTTGGATCTTCACTTTTATAGGAAGTGATTTGCACCATATTACCCGCTTGTTCAAAGCATAATAAAAGCTTGTAAATTGTAATAGCATGTTTTTAACATATGTGCAGCATTCTCACCAAAATCTGTAAGACTAATTGTTCTTGGACCCTAGAATCAAAATGCAGCTGTGTTACCCTCACTCAATTAGGATGATTCTCCCCGTACATTGGAGGATCATAGACAGTGACATGAAGTACTTTCAAATGGTGCAGAAACATGTCTTAATTTTTTTTAATATTGGTCTTCTTGTTAGAATTGGGCAAATCTATGATGTGATTTTTAATTGCCCCTTTTATTTCCCCTTTCATTTCTATCACTTTTTAACTCATGTTGCCCTCAAGGAATCAAGTGTGGTTTATAGAATTCACATTTCCTCCATTTTAACCTTACAACAACCTTGTGAAGTGGATTAGGCAGGAAGTGTGAGCGTTATTGACTCAGGGAGTAAGGTTGCTAAGTCCAGCTTGGGAAATTCCTGGAGACCTGGGGACCATGCCTGAGGAGGACAGAATTTGGGGAATGATGGGAGTTTAGCCAGGATGTGATACCATAACCCTCTGAACCTGCAGTTTCCTCTGTGGGAACTGATTTCTGAAGATCAGTTGTAATTCTGGGAGGATTCCTGGTCCCACTATGTGGTTAGTAAACCCTATGACTGAGTGAACTCTTGAAATCAGGTTTCCTAGTTGGTCAATCTAATCTCTACATCACACTGATTTGAAAAATCCTGTGATGTGTGAATGTTCAAAGTGATGTTTGCAAAGCACACATCTGTTCACATATTGTTGCCATCCTACCCCCTACCAAAAGACCTTTTCATCAACATTTTTAAATGAAGGGAAAACTTACCTAAAGACATTGGGAAAACTAGAATTTGAGGGATCAAAATGTCCAAAAAGTATTTTTATTGATGAATCCTCATTTGGCATTGCTATCCGCATACCAATCAAAACAACTTTTGAACAGAGACAACAGCTACACAGATCCAGATGTTTTTTATTAGGCAGGTGCTTCTGCTTTTATTATCTGCTTGATGTTAACTCCCCCCCCCCCATCTCTATTGTGCTTTTTGGTTACAAAATGCTATTTTAAAGACCTCTTGTTAATAATATATGGTTGATGATGGGGTTGTGTTATAGCTCCCATCTGCCTCAGAGTCAAGTGGGGTATATGTTGATGGCCTCGTTGTGTTTGGAGAACACACAATAATTATTCTAATGACAACACAGCACTGTCTAAGAGCAATTAGCTGTCAGTGTGATGGGATTCTCCAGACAATCGACTTGTGCATCCCACAGTGCAGAAACATCAAAAATTGTGCAGAGGTGAAAAAAAAGCTGTCTGAAGCCACCCACACACTGTCATGTTCCAATTTCTTGATTCATCAAACAACAATCCCGAAGCAGAAAATGGATCTCAGATGCAGGTCAAGCAATCTGGTTCAGGGATTCTCATAGGTCCCAGCATGGTTAGTGGTGCAGTCTCAGGGAGAACCACATGCAAGCCGTCCAGAACCAGGAGTTTTGAGCAGTAGTGAGAGAAACAATAAAATAAATCAATGGCCATCAGGCCTATGGTGTATTGTCACTTACAAGGGAAACCTGGAAATGATGTCACAACTCTAGGAATCACCACAGAGTTTTCAGAAATTCCTAGAGAGGACAGATGCCCCTTGTGATTTTCCCACAAAAGAGTTCCAACGATTCCTAGAGACATCATACTGTCACTGATGTACCCTTCCCTCCAGTCTCCTATGGATCTAACAACTCTGCTGAAGGTACAGACTCTTCCTGTGAGTAATGAGCACCAGCATCTCAACATGGTCTGTTGACTGAGATCAAAACTCTGGCTCATTCCGCACATGCAGAATAATGCATTTTCAAAATGCTTTCAGTGCTCTTTGAAGCTGTGCGGAATAGCAAAATCCACTTGCAAACAGTTGTGGAAGTGGTTTGAAAATGCATTATTTTGCGTGTGCGGAAGGGGCCTCTGTCTGGTCTAACATTCTGGTTGCAGTTGTATCTAAGAAGATCACAAACAGAGCATGTGATTCCCTCCAGCACTATGTGTTTGCCAGTAGCTGGGATATACTGCCCCTGAACATCAAATTCCCAAGGTTCTCACTTCCTTGTTAGTAGAGATGATATCAGTGGACCTGGAGGCTATCCATCAATGTCAGCATGCAACTCTGTGACGGTACAGTGGCACATCTAATCATTGCCAATTTTCAGCTAAGATCTGTGCCCATGCATGATTTTCTATTTAAACATTCACACAAAATGTCAGAGTACAATGGAGATGACAGCACCTCTGAGTGTTCTCATAGTCTCATTAGAGACTGCACCTTCCCTTGTTATCTGAAATCTGTTTTACTGCTAGATGATTGCAAATCCAGATTTCTCCATTAGGCCATACACATTGCCCAATCAACCTTCAATGCCACAAATAGCAATTTTAGTGGAATGGCCAGTTTTAGATCCCATTCCTTGTGATAAGAGCATAAAAAACTCAGGAATATGCTGAGTTACTTAAACAGGATATAAGTTTATTCAAAGGACATGGTGTGAGAGAAAGACAAGAAGGCATTCATAGCTGCTTGTCTGTATCCAAGTTATCCTGATCCATCAGTAAAACTGGTCTGCCTGTAACTGGTCCAGATTCTGGTATCCTGAAACAATAATAAAACATTGAATTAATGTTTGTAAATTACAGCCTCCATATGACACTTTTAGATTGTTCTGCTTGGGTCCTAGTGCCTTGGGATCAGAACTAGGTAATCACTAAGACCCAAGTGAAGCATTCAAGGACAAAGAAGGGGCAGGAAATGGCAGATTAATTTACAAATCTCCTGCCATCTATTGGTGAGAAAGAGTATAGACACCTAATTGCAACAACTCTAGCAGCCAATTTAAAAAGGAAAGCACTTTCTATGATCCCATGGGGGTCCATTACAGGTCCACCCTCCCACAATGGCACCTTGCCTCAAAACTCCCTGTGGAGTTCAAGGCAGGGGTGCAGTTGATTGTCGACCAGTAGGGTTCACCCAATGGTGGGATTCAAATAATTTAACAACCGGTTCCACTGGTGGGATTCAAATAATTTAACAACTGGTTGTTTACAAGCACCATTTTAACAAACGGTTCTGTTGAAGTGGTGCAAACTTGCTGAATCCCACCACTGGGTTTGCCCCACCTCCAAAATTCACACTTCAGTGGGGGACAGCGATCTATGAATGTAACAAATAAATAAATAAAAATCATCCCCAGATTACGCATATTGGTTCCCCTGGAGAAAGTGGATGGTTTGGATGGTGAACTCTATGATATTGTATCTCACTGAGGTTCATGTCCTTTCATCACCTAATTTTTAGGATTTTCCCATCCTGCATCTGGAAACTCTACCTCCACCAGTGGCTGTGGGGACGTGGTAACCCTACATCACTGACATGATTGAAAGTTCACTGTTAGCATGACTATTCCACCCCATTTCATACTCATTTGGAAGGTTGCTTTTTCCTCACTTGCAACTTAGTGCCAAAATTCAAAAGGACTATTTCCTTTATTACCAGCCTTCAATGAGATTTCCAAAACTGTGCAGTTCTTTACGTTGTTTAGTACATATTTCTTTTGGATTCTAAGTGCTTTTTTCTTGTTCTCAGTTTTGGCAATTTTATTTTTTTCCTTCCTGCCTTTTGGGCAGCTAATCCCCCAAACCCACTGATGCGAAACTTGTCATTTGGCACCCTTGAAATCTCTTTGTCAGAAGACAATGAGCAGAAGATTCCTTCTTGTCTGTAGTAGCGGGACCCTCTTCAGAGAGTTTCAGATGATCACTGAAGCATAGCTATGTTGGTTTGAAAGCTTGCAGGTTGGCTTTAATTAGAACTTTTCCCCAAAAGCTGTTTTGTTATTCCTCTCAAGACCATGCTCACGCACACACCCAAACCCTTACAGCATTGTAAACATAAATGTTTGTACCATATAGTGCAGCACAGCAGAACATTTCTCATCCCTGTTTTGAAATTAGCAGCGTTGTTCATTTCTAGACCTATCATCAAGAGATGCCATCTTTTCCCTCCCCAGGTTCTGCTCCTATGACTTTTACAGAAGCCTGATATGCAGAAGCGTAACCAGGGAAGCTTTTCCTGGCTTGCAGTTAATGATGCAGGAAAATTTCACCTACTTCATTTCTGTATGTTAGAGACGCAGATGCAAGGAGAGAAAGACAAAAAGCAGCCTGGATATTTTCAACTGATTAGGTTGAAAACCACATTTAGCTGGTTAGTCACATGGCTTTAAGGAGAGTCATGAATCACTTGATGCAAATATAGCCATGCATAGTTGTAACTCTCATAATAAGAGCCATCAAGATGGGCTGATCCATTTGGCAAACCTAGGAAATTGCCTAGGGTGGCACAGGTGGAGGGGTACCAAAACCAGCCCTTTGGCTCATTCTAGACAGAAAAAAAAATCCATAGGAAATCTCCAGGGACATGGATGGCCCTCTTCCTCCTTCCCTCATCTTCATTAGAAGTTGGCCTATGGGTAGGCCAGAAGAGGCCCTTTTCCAGGGCTAGCTTCCCAATCTACCTCTGTTGCAGGGGGCAACATGGCAAGCCCTAGCCCCAGTGAGGGCAACATGAGTGGGGGTAGCTTCCTCATGGTGCTGGGTGGAGAGGGCAGGCAGCAGCTTCCCTGTAGTGTGTGGGAAAAGTGGTGAGGTCATTTGCCCAGGGCACCAAAAATCCTTGAGCTGGCCCTGGAGGCCTGCAATGAATCAGACTCCTACTGGCTAGAACAGCTAAGGTGATCTCCATTTTAAGAAGCCCCACATTCCCATTTTTGAGTCAGCTCACCAATTTTATGTATGTTATCTGCATGTGCAAGGTACAGCAAAGTCACTTGTTTTTTTCAGTAAGTGTGCATGCATTTATCCTGTTTTCTGGTCTGCTGTTGACTGACTCAAGACTGCTGGCATAAATCTCCCTGATAGGCTTATTACAAATTTTTCCTTTGTTATATTGTTTAGTCTATATCATAGCCCTCCAGATGTTATGGACTACAGTTCCCAACATCATGCTGGCAGGGGATGATGGGAACTGTAGTCCATAACATCTGGAGGGCTGCGAGTTTGACATCTGTGGTCTACATTGTCAGAGGGTGGGCACCCTTCACTTATGCTGACAGATTTAGATTTTAAAAAGTGACTCTCATATCACTTTTTATTGTTTATGCTGCTATTTCTTTATGTGTGGCTTTAACATTGATGATATTTTATCTTTCTATGCAGAGGCAAAGTAAGAAAATGCAGAAAAAGAGCCCTACCTTGGCCCCACCCCTAAAAGGAGGAAGGGCTAGAGCAGGGGTAGGGAACCTGCGGCTCTCCAGATGTTCAGGAACTACAATTCCCATCAGCCTCTGTCAGCATGGCCAATTGGCCATGCTGGTAGGGGCTGATGGGAATTGTAGTTCCTGAACATCTGGAGAGCCGCAGGTTCCCTACCCCTGGGCTAGAGACTAGCTAGATAGGAGGTTCACAGCCAAGGTGGGTAGGGTGAGATGAAACAGGCACATCCTTTGCCAGGTAGAGTAAGACTAGGCCAGGTCTCTTCCTGGCTAGGTTCACTGAGGCTGAATGGGTGTGCCCCTTGTTGTGTTCAAGCTGTGTAGGAGCATTCCTCAAAGCAATGAGTTTTGCTTAAGCCAAGCGGGCACATCCTATCTTTCACTGTGATGAGGCTAGGCTAGGAGAACACTTCAAGGCTCTGCTGGGTGAGCACATCCCATCCCTTACTGCAGTAAGGCTAGACCAGAATGGCATATCTTGTCTCTTGCCATGAAAAGATTATGCTGGATGGGTACATCCTCATTTTTGTGAGCCCTTCTTCACCACATCTCAGAATTTTTAAATTTGATTTTAATTTTTACCTCCACCCTTTCCCAATAGAAGTCAGGCTCACAGCAGCTAACAACCGTTAAAATAGTATACAGTTAAAATAAATACACTATGCAATGTAGCTTTGACATTTTAAAATAATCACAAACATTAAAATTCCACCAGGACGTTTCTTGGTGGTCTTAAGGGCCTGTTTATACGACAAACCAAGCAGCTCCCAGACATCTACAAATTTGGAACAGTAGCCCCTGCTTTATAGCAAGGTCTGCCATAATGCCTTTATGAGACTTTAAAAATGAGTTATCATTTACACATTTTGAAACAAAAGGGACCATTTGTTGTTAGAAACCTGTCTTTAACACTTACTTTTCCTTCCCTGTTGTGCAAACACAGCAGAACCAAGAGTCTCAAAAAAACAACAACAAATGAACTGTCAGAGACCCAGCATTTATTTGCCCCAAGCAATTAAACTGAATCCCACCAGGGATGTTGTGGGGTTTCCGGGCTGTATGGCCATTTTCCAGTAGCATTTTCTCCTGACGTTTCTCCTGCATCCATGGCTGGCATTTTCATAGGATCTGCTGGTAGTAAAGCAAGTGGAGTAGATACACCGGTGGAATGTCCAGGGTGGGAGAAAGAACCATTTGCATTGGTTAACAAGTGAATCCCACCAGTTTATGAATATTAGATAACTATTCTATTGGTCAAAGTGATCAAAGTCTGCTATCCTTATAGGTTTGCTAACTGCTGCAACAGGTTGATGAAGTCTGTTTCTCTTTGCTGCTACCTGAATAACCCTTCAATGATCAGATTGACTTTTTACCCATTCATTTGTCTGCTTTTGAAAGTTCAGTAATAAACATGGAGTAGAGTGTGTAAGTCAATGTTCAATGTTCAAACATTCCTCTTTCCTAATCAGTTTCCTTCCAGCAGTACAGCAGATCCACTATCATCATTACATGAGGCATTTGAAATAATCTTCAGTCCTCCACTAAGTACACTCATCCTTAACAGGAAATTAGAGGTCTAATTTAGCACAAACAACCAATTAGTATTTATGGAACAGCTTGAAAAGTAGCTGAATTGCACCCAGTAATGGTGCTGGTGAAAATACTTTGCTTGCAACCACAATGTTTTTGATCTTTTTGCCCTCCCTTTAGCTCTAACAATCAGAACTGCCATTGGCTTATCATTAAAGCAAAACATTGGAAGGCCTTCCAAGGAGAAACATTTGTTTATAAGGTCAAAGGAAGCAATTAGAGTTTTGAATAGCGCTGTGCCCAATACTCTCCAATTTCCAACATGGTATAGTGGTTAAGAGCAGGTGGACTAATCTGGAGAACTGGGTTTGATTCCCCACTCCTCTATTTGAATTTTGCTGGGTGACCTTGGGCTAGTCACAGTTCTCTCAGAACTCTCTCAGTTTCACCTACCTCACAAAGTGTCGGTTGTGAGGAGAGGAAAGAAGGAGTTTGTAAGCCACCTTGAGTCTTCTTACACGATAGAAAGGTGGGGTATAACTCCAAACTCTTCCTTCTTCTTCCACTTGGTGGTTCAAATAGTGACTTGCAGCTGTGCTACCAGAAATATTTCCTAAAACACATTTAGATTGTGCAAATGTTTCATCTGTTTTGATCTTGGTTCTTTTTGTTGTTTCTCCTAGCTGTTCTGCACTAGTCTCCCACTTCACTAAGCAAATTTTCCCCACTACTCATGGGAGATTCCAGGCAATAGGCTGATGTCATGAACTGCCATAACAAATTGCATTTGCTATGCAGTGTGAAGCCAAATAGACTAAAAAAAACAGTATTTGCTGAATTAGCTATGTGAAGAAGAGTTGGTTTTTATACACCACTTTTCTCTGCTTTTAAGGAATCTCAAAGTGATTTATATTCTTTTTTTCCCCTCCCCACAACAGGTAGATGGGGTTGAGAGAGTTTGGAGAGAACTGTGATTAGCCCATGGTCACCCAGAAGGTTTCATATGGAGGATGGGGAATCAAACCTGGTTCTCCAGATTAGAGTCTACCCCTTTTAACCATTACACTACACTGTTGCATCACATGGGCAGTCCTGTTAATCAGGGGTTATGTAACATTAGCCGAAACACACTGCATTGTATAGACAATCAAGAACTGAGAAACTGTAAGAGGTGTCAGTGTAAAATAACAGATCATCTTTTTTCAAAAATACCAAGAAAATCATTGAAAAGGTCAGGGCATTTTTCAACACCACTGTAAATGCTTCCATAACTAGAGATGTCAGGAATAGCACAGGCAGCTAAGAACACAGATAGGGTTAATCCGTGAGCACTCTTAACACATCTAATGCTGAAGGACCATTCCTAAAACAGCCCATATCTGTCCTTGGTGCTGAACTGTGTCAACCATACCTTAGTTGCTTGAGCTGTATGCCTGATGCCTCTCAATACAGTAAATTGGCAGGCTAGGAGAAACAGGGCCAGTGGTTCTGTTGGCCAAGTCTGGAATCAGTGTGCTGTTGCCCAAATGGTGGTAGCTACCATGTTGCCTTAGTTGCAACCTGCACTTAAAAGTGGTAAAGAGTTTGTTTATGCAGAGTGCTCATTTAATAAAATGTAGTTTAAAGCCATCTAGTGACATCTTACAACTTTGCAGGGATGGGGAGGGAGTGGGCTAGCACACTGTCCATGAACAAAGCTCTGTGCACCTTGTGGTATTTTCACCTGAGCTGCAAGCATTCATTGAGGTCACTTCAGAGCCACAAAAGTATGGGGTTCATTTTTAAAAGTAAGCCATTTGTCCTTAGTCAATAGCTTTCTCTTTTTTCGCAACTTTGCATTTTTGAAAGGACAAAGTTGCCATCTGGTGAAGTGTCTGCCACTTGTCTTTCCTTTCTGGAAATATATTAAACTTAGCCATGTTTGGGAATGCATGGACCACAAGCTCCACTTGGATCCAGGGTCTGGGATTTGCATGTGTTGGGATGCATACATGAGTATGCCCTTAAAAAAGACTCCTTTTCATAAAAAAAATAGCTAGCAGCTAAAGCTGTAAATCTTCCGAAACCAGTAAAAGATAGCCATCAACAGATAAAAACACATACACAAATATATATAAAACAACTGATAACAGTAGGCCCTTTTATCACCCAAGGGTTGTTTGCAGAACAGAAGAAGACAGCCTTGAGATCTGATAGGCTTAGGACATCTTGGATACCTGATGGGTAGTGTGAAGGTGAAAACACATATGCACACATCAGATATACATCAAAGTGGAAACTTTGTCCTCTATTTGCAAAATCTCCAAAGCAGAACATCCTTTTGAGTCAGAAGTGGTGAAGCGTAGCTTGGCCTAACAAGGCAAGAGGGACAAAAATATGTTAAACTGATACAACTCATTTCCTTCTCAGGGAATTTGCATTGCTGTTTGTTAATCCGAAGGCGTAATCACCTCTTGAACAGCTGACTGCAGCACAGATGCATATCAAAAGAAGCAAAAGTAGTATGGAACTGTGCGAGGACTTCTTAGCCTGTTTAGCTGCAGCGGGCTGGATTTTAAGCACACAGCCTATGGCCATTATTGCTCTTGTTTTCTCAGGCTGAATCTGGATAGTTCAGGGATACTCTATTGACTCAGAAAGGATTCACATTTGGAAATGGTGTGGATCAGGAACAGAACACATGGCTTGCATGTCAAAGGACCCATCTTAGATCAGGTCTCCTGGTGTGGTAAGAGACCCCCTCTCCTGCTGGCTCTGCTTGCTGCTGCTGAGCTGGGCAGTGGATGAAATACGTTGGGGAACATTGGGATTAATAGGGCATTACACCAGTACTATGAAATTACTTCCAGCAAAAGCTGGAAGTGGTATAATTGCCTCAGACAACACTCCAACTTCCCCCCCCCAAAAAAAACTCTACTGTTAAATAAGAGTTTGAGGTGAATGCCATGATATCACCCCAGCACAATGCTGTCATTTCCATGCCACTCTGGAAGTGTCTTCGTGGTGTCAGTGGAATGCTGGAAATGTAAATCCTCCCTTGATCTTCCACCTATGGCCAGCCATAGTACCCCCCTTGAAAGGTTTTCTAGTAGCAGGTATTGGGGGAAAAAACCCTTTCTCTGTGAAATACCAATGCTATTCAGCACACACTTAACCAGCTTGACCAATGGTCTGACTCAGTGCAAGGAATCTTTATATGCTATTGTTGGCTTTTGTTTTCAGGCTGAATATGGTAACAAGTAATTTCTTTGCAGCCTACTTTGAGTTATTTTTAATGCAGCACAAGGTTCCTGCTGTGCCATGGAATAGGGTTATTAGTCATGCATTCTATTCAACCAACTGAGGGGTTTTTTGGGGGGATGGGGGGTTTAATTAGAGTCCCACTTCTTTGGATCAGGCCTTTTGCCATGAGTTCTGTGAGGGAGATGTGAGGAGAAAGCGGCTGAGTGATGGTAGGTCTGTGGGAGAGGGGAGAGCATGCGAGCTGTTGCTGAGCAGTGGGCGACATTGGATATCTGTGGGAAGGTGTGATGGTAAGGGCCCAGCATAGATGTTGTGAAGGGGGCCAGGGGGTTCAAGCTCTGGGTGCAACTCTGGTGAATCACATGGGGTCAGTCACCCCCACCCCCTCAGAAGTGAGGAATTAAACCACTGAAAGACTGCAACTTGCCCTAGGCCAGTGGTGGCGAACCTTTGGCACTCCAGATGTTATGGACTACAATTCCCTTCAGCCCCTGCCAGCATGGCCAATTGGCAGGGGCTGATGGGAATTGTAGTTCATAACATCTGGAGTGCCAAAGGTTTGCCACCACGGCCCTAGGCCCAAGGGTGAAAGCTGTTGCAAAGCAGCCAGCACACACCTGGGCCCAGCCTGCTGCACTGTGTGGCAAATTCCAGCACTTAGATGCTTTCAGGAAGTTGGAATGCAGAGTCCTGGGGGTTAAAATAGAACTTCTTGTGATTAGCTGGCTGGAATTGTGGATAATTCTTTAGCTGCAACACTGGAATTTTGATGTGAGTTTTGCTCAGATAGTTTTGAGCTGTCTATGTAGTGAGAGCTCTGTTCTGTCTAGTTGGAGTACGGTGAATGGATGTGTCTATAGAGAACTCTGTTGTCTAGTAGTGACCAGAAAGCTCTGTGAAGAGGGACTGCGGGATCAGATAAAGAAAATCCATACTAAGTCCCTACTACAAGCAAACACTCACAAAAGCTGACACAAGGGTTGGATAACTGAAAGTTAACAGAAAGTTTTCTTATGGAAAAGTAGCTAAGCTGGTATATATACATGGAGTGAGCAGTAGCCTGAACTGAACTTAAAATATCTTCATAACTTGCCCACTTTAGTTATCTTGTATATATTTTACCTTGCCAAATCTTTACTGTTCCTGTAAATAAAACTTCTTTTTGTTTATTCATCTTTGAGAGTACCAAAAGCCTCTTGTGCCTTCATTCTTTGAGAACAAAGAAAAGGGTTCTTTTTGTGTTTCTACATACATCACCTAATCCTCTGTCCACACTGAGCAGAATATTTTTTTCTATTATTTTATTGTCAGATGGGAAAAACACCTGAGAAAGAAAAATAGTTGGCAGCTGCTCAGTAAGCCCTGAAAGTGACAGTTACAATTGTGGTGGGAAAAACACCTGAGGGCACCTTGTGAGGACAGTGTGACAGATAGCAGTTGGTTCATCTTACACTGCATGCAGGCAAGTGAGGGAGTGCTCTGGTAGTGGCTGACAGCACAGTTTGCCAAGGCAAAAGTAGCAAGAAGGAGGGGTTGGACACATGGGACACCTCCAGGCTCTTCCTCCTGTACCTCCCCCTCCCCTTCCTGGAGGGCCAATGGCAGAAGAGACATTGGTGACCTCAAAGGCAACCAGAGGTGCATGGCTGAATGTGCATTTCCAGCAGCAACCACAGCAATCAGACTGGAAAAGACCACCAATGGCAGCACAGTGTTACAGCCCTGACCACCCCCCACATATATTGCTGCAAATATTTTCTTTAAAAATCATATTGGCAGAAGCCAGTTCTCACAACACCTCTCTGTGTAGGTAGCAGCGTGTCCACTTGGCAGCAATCCAAAGGTCAAAGGTTTGCTTCACAAAATCTAATCAAGAGGATGAGTTACTCCAGCATAACCTGGAAATCTCATTTTGTTTGAGGGCATGCTTGATTACCTCACCTTGCTAAGACACTGTAAGACAAAAGAATATGGAAAGCCACCTTGGAATCAGATGCTGCATTTCACTATCTCTTCTGGGAACCAGGTCAGCAACAGATGGTTGCTTCTCTGCATCTCCTCCATCTATTGTTATGACTTTCCTAAACCACTCACCTTATCCCAATCTAATGTCTCAGCCAAATCTGAATAACCTGGGCAGTGTCTCTACAGAGTTAATCTGCATGAAGCCTTACAGCATTTCCTCGTTTAGCTTAACAATGCAATTGGCCCTATTGTCCCGGACTTAGTAATAGGTGAGATGATTAATTAGATCAGCACCCCAAACCCAGCACAGATGTGCAGAAATGAAACTTAGTGTGATTGGTTCCTTTTCCCACCAAGAGAATGATCTACCTTATAAAAGCTTGGTTCACCTGTAACAGTTTGCTCACACCTAGCTCATTACCTCCCTTGGTCCTGTTGGTGTGAGACACGATATATCGTCTTCTACTGGGTTTCTGTGCTGGCGTGGAATCCCTGCCTTCTACTGCTTCGTGTGCTTCTTAAGATCATTAGGTAACATATCACCCTGCTGCTTCCCAACTCCCTTTCTATCCTCCCACCTACTTTTCCAACCTTTCTATATACTAGGAACTTGTATGTATATGCTCTTATGCCTTGCTGTATGTATGCTTTTGAAACCAAATTTATATAAATATTTTAAAACTCAATTTGGACTCTTGCATTACTCTGCGGAATGCTCCTTACCATCCCTTCCCCGTATACATAGTCTAAAAAATCCCCTCCTAGCCGTCTCTCGCATTGCCAAGTCAAGTATTCGTTCCCCTTTGCTATTTTAAAACATATGTGTGCTGTTACACTCTTAGCAGCAGGTGGAGATTCCCTTGTAATAAATTCATAACCCCTGTTAAGCTAGGTAACAACAGGCTTGCAGTGAGTGTAGAGGGCAACAGATCCATTTGTATCTCTGTCAGCCCAGGAGCGGCCTCTGATCTGCCCTTTTCTACTCATGAGTAGGCATGGTGGCATGAGGGGCTCTTACAAGAGCTGCTTGGCTGGCTCCTCATTTACAAATGCATTTTCACATTCTTGGGCCAGACTCCTTTCAATACCACCCTCAATGCCTCCCCTGCTCGACCAAGACTATGAGTGAGTGTGTCCCATCCACTGTTTCTTTCTCTATGAACTGCCCAGAGATTCCCACCTCTTCTAGGCAGGGTTGGCTAAGCTGTAGGGGGGAGGGCCAGAGACTCTCTGTAAAGGTTTCAATGGTGTTGATGGTAAAGTAACCTTGAGTGCATTCCACAGCCCGGGCGATGGGCCAGCTTCAACTGCGGAGACTTTATCTCTGCGCGGGAGATGAGGTCTCCATTCCCATGGGAAGCCGGGAGGGGGATGGGATGGATAGAGTTATAACCTGTGCTTCTGGCGGGAAGTGTCATTCCTGCCACTGCGTGTACTTGAGCTTTCTAAGATGTCTGAATAAACGGTCTTTTTTTCACCAAAGAGCCTTTTATTTCTGCTTCTATGGAATTCCTTACATTGTGGCAGGAATCCTTAATTCATCTATATCCCTAGTGCAGTGGACCTCTGGTGTCTCGGCATGGAGAGGTTGAATATTACTGCGGAAGGTGCGGTAGCCCCCAAAGAGGGCTCCGACCTTTCCCTTCTGGATCTGGAGGAACCGGCGGGAGAACGGGCCTCGCTGGTGACTCTTTCCCGTCCTCGTATCAGCACGAGTCTTCCTTTACTCCGTTGGAACGAGGGACATGACGACGACCATGGGGACTTACATGAGTCGTTTGGGGCGCTGTCTATGGATCGAGCGCCTGTGGATCGGATCTCTACCCGTTTTCGTGTGGATTACAAACCTCAGATGCAACCTGTCATGGAGGAGACGGGCCTGACCACCTTTCATGCGGCAACCCAGGAGTCCATTGAACGATTCCTGGACTCGTATTTTGGTGATGCTCCCAAAGAACCACCGTGGCACAGCACTGGGGCCCGTCCGAAGGACACTGGGACTAAACCTGGGATTGGGAGGGGTATCCGTACCGTCTTCCAATTGGACCCCCCTGATCCCGGGCCAGCGGCCACACCTGAGGTGCCCCGGGGAGCCACCGGTGGCTACGGTGTCTCCGATGTCTCGCTTCCAGACGACGAAGAGTCCGAAGAAAGCCTGCACTCCCAGCCGGATCTGTTCCCTCTCCCATCGAGAGAACTGGGATGAGGAAGTGGGGCGACTGCGAGATGCCCAAGAAGCATGGACCCGTGAACGCCAGCTATGGGAGGAGGAACGGGCACAGTTACAGCGAGAGCGCGAAAACCTGCAGAGGGACCGGGAACAGCAACGCAAAGAAGTCCAACTCGAGTTGGACCGTGCCAAAGATGCGCTCCAACGGCAATATGCGCAGAATCTGTCAGTCCATGATAAGGTCCTGGAACACTCCAGACTGGATTTACAGCGGCAACGTTCGAAAGCGTTCAGGCCTTGCGCACGCAAAGTGAGCTTACTGCAGCTATTAAACGGGACCGAACTGGCTAAATTGGAACGAGAAAGAGCAGCTCTGAATGCGCACGAGGATGCGTGGACCCGCAAGGGGAGAGAGCTGGCTGCATGGGAGAGGGAACTGAGGAGGCAGCAGACCAGGAAGCCCCAAGTTGGAGTCTATGCTGTTACTAATACTGCCGGCGCCAGAGGAGCAACGTTGCTGGGTCCTGCCACCCAAACGCCAGCGGCACCGGCATTGATACCACCCCCGATTCCGGCCCCCCCTGTGCAACCGCTGCAGCCCAACCTGCTCAACCCGTGCAACCGCCGCCTGCCGGCGCCAAGAGCCATGGAAAGGGGTTACTATAGGCCCCGATACCTGCCCGCTTTGATGGGACCGCTTGCAAACTTCCTACTTCATTTTGCAACTTTCGATGCCCACATGGAGGACTATGATGATTTATACCGGTCTGAGCGCGAAAAAATACGGGACATCGGCTCAGTCCTGGATGGGGCAGCAGCCGACTGGTTTGTGACCCTTTGATTTGCAAGATGAAGACTCTCGCACGGTGCCCGCATTCCTCCAAGCCTTAAGAGCTGCAGCTTCCAAGATCCGGGCGCCGAGAATGAGGCTATCCGCACTCATCAAAACTATCCAGCAAGGGCAACCGGCCCGCTTGCAGAATTTGCCCGCGGAATTTCGATGCGGCGGCTGCTCGACTCCCTCCTGAGTGGCCTGAACGCATGAAATGCGAATACTTCTCAGATGCTGTTGACAGCAAGCTGCGTGAAACGGTGTTTTTAATTCGGGTTCCTCGCGACTGTTGCTGATTGGATCCAGTTGGGATCCCAGGTGGCGTCTCGCTTGGAATACGCTCGTGCCGGAGGCCGCTTGCGCCAAGCCTGCCACTGCGTCCACCAAGGCAAGCCCAGCCGCCCCCACCGAGACCACCTCTGAGCGCCGTCGCCGACTGGGATTGTGCCTTTACTGCGGAGGACCAGGTCATCTAGCCGCCAACTATCCAAAGAAACAAAACCAACCGCTCCAGCCACGCGCACCCCATCTGCCAAACCACCACGCAAGTCGGGGCCGCCTCCGACGGGTTCTTCTAAAGCGGTCATCGAAGGCGACCCAGAGGAGGGGAAGCAGCTGTTTGCCTTTCTTCAGCCCCCATGGATATGGGTCCGACTCCTGACGCTGTGAGTGAAGGCAGCGGCTCCCATTACTGTCCAAGCGCTTCTGGCCAACCCCGCTAAACATACTCGCATTATAGCCTCGGCCCTTGTGGGTTCTGGCTGCTCCCATTGCTTAATGCGGCCCCAGGTGGCAGAGGAGCTAGGTCTGGACCAAATTCCCCTGGCTAAGCCCCTACCATTCACCCACATGGACGGCAGCCCACTCGGGAACGACGGACCGGCCCAGTTCAAAACACACCCGGTTCTCCTCCGTTACGCCGACCATTGGGAGAAAATTAGTTTTATTTTGGCGCCAGTGGCCAAACACTCCATAGTTTTGGGCATGCCATGGTTATTGTTACATGAACCGAAGTTCATTTGGAAAGAACGGATCTTAGAATTCACTGATCCTCCCTGCGGTGAACACATGAATTGGGAAAACCCAACTTCTCCTGACACACCCCTCCCTGGCTTCATCAGCAATTGCTCCCGATTCTATTGGCATCCCACCGGCATACCAAAGATCTAGCCAGAGTTTTTCAGGGAGCAATAATGCGATCAGTTGCCACCCCATAGAGACACTGACTGCAAAATCGTTATACAACCAGGGCGCAACTGCCCAAAGGTAGAATCTACCAGATGAGTCCCAATGAGGAGAAGGAACCCGTGCCTTCTTGGACAAGAACCTCGCTCGCGGGTTCATACGGCGGGCTACCAAACACACACACGCTGCTCCCGTTTTGTTTGTAAAAAAAGAAAGATGGGTCTTTACGGCTTTGCACAGATTATCGAGGTCTCAATGCAGTCTCCCTGTCCAATAAATATCCTTTGCCTTTGATCAAGGACCTTTTAGATGCACTGGGCAAAGGGCGCATTTTTTACTAAATTGGACTTGAGAGAAGCTTACTACAGGGTCAGAATTGCTGAAGGCTATGAACACTTGACTGCGTTTAACACAAAGTTTGGACAGTTTGAATACTTGATAATGCCATTCGGGTTAAGTGGGGCCCCCGGGGCTTTTATGGCCCTTATCAACGAAGTTCTCCATGATTTATTGTACAAGGGAGTTGTGGTATACTTAGATGACGTTTTAATTTATTCACAAACCATAGAAGAGCATGTAACATTGGTTCGAGGTATTGAAACGCTTTGCTCGACAACTCTCTCTTTGCCAAACTCTCCAAATGCTGTTTTCGCCAGACCTCCATTGACTATTTGGGTTACTAGATCTCGCCCGAGGGCTTGAAAATGGATCCTGCTAAAATTGACGCGGTCCTCCAATGGCCTGCCCCACCAACCGCGAAAAGAACTCCAATCTTTTCTTGGTTTTGCTAATTTCTATCGTGACTTTATACCCCAATTCGCTGAACTGACTCTCCCTCTCACAGACCTCTTACGCACTAAGGGTAAAGATCCACTGTCCGCCAAGCCCGGGGCCCCCCTTTCCTGGTCTGAAGAGTGTCAGACAGCCTTTCAACTCTTAAAGTCTGCTTTTACCACGGAACGTATCGTAAAGCACCCTGACCCAGATCTCCCGCTTTTCTGTGGTTCACGTGGATGCCTCGGACAAAGCACTTGGGGCAGCCCTGTTGCAGAAAAAATAAAGATGGTAGGCTGGTTCCGTGTGCTTATTTATCAAAGAAATTCTCTGGTGCTGAACTCAACTGGACTGTAGGGGATAAAGAGACTGCGGCCATCAAAGTAGCACTCTCCACTTGGCGCCACTGGCTGGAGGGGGCTAAACACCCCTTTCAGGTTTGGTCGGATCACAAAAACCTGGCCGCTCTTTCCACCCCCCCTCAAGATGTCCGCAAAACAACTCCGTTGGGCCGATTTCTTTTCTCGTTTCTCTTTTACAGTCCATTTTTTCCCCGGGAAAACCAATAAACTGGCGGACGCGCTCTCGCGCTTCTACCCGAGGGGGGTGGAGCTGCCTTTACTTGTGACATTCCACGCACTGTTCTCTCCCCCTCCCAGTTGGGGCTGGCTGTCACCCGATCTCAAACGTCCACTCCTCCTTCACCGCCCATTCCTAGTCTCGTCTCTCCTTTCCTGCGGGAACTCAAGGAGGCGGGGCTGCACGAGCCTCCAGCCGGAGGAAGGTGACTCCCAATTGCGTGTGTAGAATGGAGTTTGGCGGAGGGGGGAGTGTTGGTATGTGCCTCCTCCGCTAGCAGGTTCTTGAAGCCTGCCAATGCATGCCCGCTCGGCTGGACATTTTGGCTTCTGAAAACTCTGCATTTGGCCCTGGCCGTCAGTTCTGGTGGCGGCAAGAATGCGCCAAGGACATTGAGGCGTATATTAAAGGTTGCTCGGTTTGTGCAGAAGCCAAAACCATTCCGGGAAAGCCCCATGGGCTGTTGAAACCTCTCCCGGTGGCCTCCCGCCCTTGGGAAGTCATCTCCATGGATTTTATTACAGATTTGCCCGAAAGTCATGGCAACACGGTTTTGTGGGTGGTGGTGGACTTATTTTCTAAACAAGCCCATTTTATTCCATGTGCTTCCATCCCCTCCGCTCCTAAGTTGGCACGGCTGTTCATTCAACATGTTTACCGTCTACATTCCGCCCCCGTTAAGGTGGTCTCCGACCGCATCACGCCCCCAATTCATTTCAAAGTTCTGGGAAGGCGTTTTTGGGGTTGTTGGGGCCGCCCGTGTCGCCGCTCTACCACATTCAAAGTGACGGTGAGTCGGAGAGAACGAACAGAACCCTAGAGCAGTATTTACGTTGTTACACCAACTACCACCAAGACAATTGGTGCGAAGCTCATTCCGTTCGCTGAGTACGCCTATAACAATGCGGTTCATAGCAGTACAAAGAAAACCCCCTTTGAAATTGTGTCTGGTCGCTCCTTCCCGCCGTTGCCACAACTACTCCGCGACAGCTTTGGATCCTCCAGAGTTTCAACAATGGATTTCATCCCTAGCCGAGGGTGGAAATCGGTCCAGACCGCCTTTACAACAGGCTAAGGACTCCCAAAAGCTGCAAGCGGATAAGCACCGCTCGGATTTCCCTCTCGTGTGGGCGCTTGGGTGTATTTGTCTACCAAAAAATCTCAGAGACGTGCATAAATTTTCCAAACTTGGCAAAAGATTCGGTGGGACCTTTTCAGATTACTAAAGTGATTAATGATGTCACTGCTGGATTGGATTTGCCTAACTCTCCTAGTAACATTCATCCTGTCTTCCATTCCAGTTCGCACAAGGAGGCTCCCGCTTCCGATGCCTGGCACGACCCGCCGGAGAGACCCCCACCGACTATTATTGATGGCCACAAGCACTACGAAATTGACGCCATCCTGGACTCTCGCTTTAATCGCAAACGCTTGCAATATTTAGTCTCTTGGGTGGGATATTCCTCTGGGTATAATCAATGGGTTTATTCCGAAAATATTGACGCCCCCACCCTTATTTCTGCTTTCCACCGCGCCTTTCCGCATAAACCTGGGGGGGAGGGGGCTTCTTTAAGGGAGGCAGAGTGTAAAGGTTTCAATGGTGTTGATGGTAAAGTAACCTTGAGTGCATTCCACAGCCCGGGCGATGGGCCAGCTTCAACTGCGGAGACTTTATCTCTGCGCGGGAGATGAGGTCTCCGTTCCCATGGGAAGCCGGGAGGGGGATGGGATGGATAGAGTTATAACCTGTGCTTCTGGCGGGAAGTGTCATTCCTGCCACTGCGTGTACTTGAGCTTTCTAAGATGTCTGAATAAACGGTCTTTTTTCACCAAAGAGCCTTTTATTTCTGCTTCTATGGAATTCCTTACACTCTCCCCATGCAGAAGCAGGAAGGGCACTTTGTAGGAGAGTGTGGCTGTTTCCTTCCTCTTCCTGTGGGTGGGTTCATTCGTTCATTCTTTCTTTCTTTCTTTCTTTCTTTCTTTCTTTCTTTCTTTCTTTCTTTCTTTCTTTCTTTCTTTCTTTCTTTCTTTCTCTCTCTCTCTCTCTATTTCTTGTTGACTTTATTTCTGCCTTTCCATTTCTCTAATTCTTTCTTTCTTCCAGTTAATATAACTTGGGAGGCTCGGTGCCTCCCCCCGACCCCAGCCACACACCATGACCCCACTGTGGAGACCATGCTGGGCAGCAAAAGTCCAGGAGTGCCATTTTCTGTAGCTATGCCCCTAGGGCCCAGACTGTTTGCAAGCATCAATGGTTCATCTCTCTGCTCACAACCAGTGGTACTTGAGCCAAGTCAACAGCCATCCCTAATGTAGATCAACCAAAAATAAAAACCAGTTTAACCCATGCATTTAGTATATCACATTCTCATTTGAGTGTATAACTAGGTTGAGGGTATAGCTTGAACTTCCAGTTTAGTACCATTATGAAGTGCATCCAAGGATAAAGTCAGTAAACAAGTATTCTAGCCTAGCATATCGAATATCTTCCTGGTTATGGAGTCCACTAATGATGCTGTGCTTATGGTTCCAAATAGTTGAGCCATCACTTTGTAGAAATCTCACATTCCATATGGGTTGCAGATGTCATGAGCCATGAAAGAGGATCCAGTTGAGCATGGAAAAGTGTGCCCCAGACCATGGTAACAAGTCAGAGTGTCTCACATGTCCGTACTACTAAATTAATAGCGTAGTTTTCAAGCAGATCTTCTAAATAATACATATTATCATTTGTAATTAGAAGTTTGAGGTATTTTTGCAAAAGTGAAATAAAGTAAGAAAGGACAGGAAAATCGGAAAGGAACACTGAGATGTTAATCAAACTGATTTCATTCTATAATTCCAAGAACGACATCTGGATTGTGACATATTGTTTGTCCTTTGTTGAAACACTATGATAAGTTATTCCTCAGGCTCTGCCTATGAAACGGGCACATTTTAAAAAATCACCCTAGTGCCTGGAGGAAGAAAAATAAATTTGTAGCCAAGTTGTAATGGAATAGAAGCTTTAGCAACTAGCAGAAATGCATATATGTACATTGTAATTAATGACCACAAGATTCGCATAGTTTCTCTGGCATAATGAGATTTAAATAAGTTTGCAGGAGAGTTTTAAAAGAGAGGAAGTCTGATTCTGAATAGTGTGAGCCTTTGAAAGCTGGAGGTAAAGAGCTGCTGCAGTTATGCTAATATTTTAATAGCAATAGCCTAACGGTCAACTAGACAAGATGCTAGACACAAATGAATGTCCCAAGCATTTTTTAAAAAAATTGGTGACTAATTACCATGGGAGGTGGGAGTGGGATTCAGTTTATCACTGCAGTGCATAGGACAGAAAGTTGAACCTTTTCCTCCTGTGCTATTTTCCTGATCCCAAGATCCTGTTTGTCTTCTTATAACCTGTTTGTTTCCCTCAGTGGAATAAACAGAATCTCTCAGGAGTATTTCAGATTGGGCTTATGCCGGCAGAAATATATTGTGTTTCCCTATCATCATGGCAGTTGAAGGCAGCAGAAAAAAAGGAAGACTAAACATGAGATGGGTTGACTAAATAAAGGAACCCACAGGCCTCAAGGCTGTTAAAGATAGAACATTTTGGATGTCAGAAATTCACAGAGTTCCATCAGCTGCAGGTGACTTGATGGCATTTAGCTCACACACCCATCCTTGACAATACTTAACTCTCACACACATCCTCATGGCAAGGTCTGTATCCATTCCTTCCTCCTCATGACTTCTGTTAACCAATAAAAGTTATGTGGTGTGTAGTCCCAGACCATCTAACATCACACCTTCCTTGGCTCTTACATAGGTCTTCCACATACAAGGTCCCTCCTCATTTGAAATGGTAGCATTTCTGATCACAGAGAGCGAGACTGGGCTTGTTAGAGATGCCGCAGTCCTTACAGTGAACAGGTCTGGCATACCTAAATGTAACAAGTTAAATAGTTGTGATCATTCATTTATCACCATTGGCTGACCAGTGCTTGCTCACAGTTTATTTATACAATTGACTGAGAAATGATGAGCAGTAATGACAGGTCGTTGGGGGGAGAGGGAAAACTAGAACTGTGTGACCAGGCACATGTGCACTACAGTTAATAATATTGTACTATATCATCTTAATATGTGAAACATCACACAGTGAACAAGGTCATGTTGGCTTGCAAGGAACCCATCTTTAAATGAACTTCCTGATTGCTAGTGAGCAGAATGCGAGTTGAACTGGTGGTACTCAAGCATCACTAAACAAGGTAGTCTTGTTGCCCATGTGCTGGTGAATGTGGGTAGGTAGGTATGAGACCAGTGTACTCATGCCCACTGCCATTCTATGCAAATTAATTTCAATATAAGTAATATTGTTTGTAAAGGGCGATATAATTCCTGCTTTCCCATGCAATATTGGTGAGGCTTTCTCTTCATTATGGGCCTGAAATTCAATAAAATATGATGACATTCAAAAAAAGATGTTTTGCTATGATAAAATGTCCATATTTAGAGCCAATATACCTTTGAAGCCAGATAATGGAGACAAACAGTGGGGAAAAGATTCTTCATTTATGTCATCCTTCTGGACATCCTATTAGCATCTATTTGCTCACTGTTAGAAATACACAGTGACCCTGCCAAAAAGTGGGCTGAAGATCAAACTTATAACACGTACAGTGCCTGTCATCTTTTAAGCTGACAGCTGCAACCTCTGGAATTGTTTAAAATGAGAAGAGGTAGGGAAAAGTCTAAAATGAGCAGTGTTTTGAATGTATGTGCATCTACCTAGCTGACAGGATTAACTATCACAAAGACAGCTGCTACTGTTGCTTTGTCGGAATGTGCTGGATTGTTAATGGAAGCTGTACTTTCTCTGCATCCTAGTGTGGGATATTAAACACACATAAACATATTTGATGCTACCTTATGCTGAGTTAGACCATCAATTCATCTCAGATAGTTTTGTCTACTAAGACAGGCACCAACTCTCCAGAGTGGCAGGCAGAGGTCCTTCAGGTCATCTATTGCCTGCTTTTCTTTTTAAAAAATGGACATATTGGGGATGGAATATGGCACCTTCTACATGCATAGCGGAGGCTCTTCCATTAAGCCACAACCCCTCCTCCTAAAAAGAATTGAATGCCATAAAATTGCTACTGTTGTATGGCTACCCCCATGGGGTTTTCAAGGCAAAAGATAAGCAGAGGAGATTTGCCATTGCTTCCCTCTTAATAGCAACCCTGGTCTTCCTTTGTGATGTCCTGTCTAAGTACTGACCATTGCCAACTGCAACACCTCCCACTCCCTGAAGAGAGACAGAAGCCCAACAGGGGAAAAGCATGTTGCAAGGGGTGGATGTTTGATAGCTGTTGTTGGCCCAGGCGCTTTCCACTCTCTCTCACACAAGCCTTTTAGTCAAAAATCCTGTCAGTTAAATTAATATTAAGCTGCCAACAATTCTGAGGTAAAAAATTGAACTTAGAGAGGATTTTGAAAGATAAAACAAAACTAGATTTTATTTTACAAGTTTTCTTCTCAGGTTGTTGTTACAGAGAGGTACTGGTTTCTTTAGGCAGATATTTACTTAGATGTTACAGAGCTAATACTATTTCAGTTTCCAGATAACCTCACACACACACACACACACACACACACACACAGAGGTGTCTCTGTTTAGGGTAAACCTTTTCAACATGGTTCTGAACATTCTCCTAAAACTCCCACCCTTAACTCCAAAGGAAACTCACACTGGTTTGGGACAGATTAAGCTCTGGCTTTCACTAAACCCACCCTTAACTCTGACAGTTAAGCTAATCACACCCTCATGGGCTCTCTGCCTCAGTATCTAGGTGTGGTCTCCTCATGAGACAATAGCCAAGCCCTCTGTGTGGTTTTAGGAGTGTCCTCATGAGATTAGCTTCCTTCTTGTTTTCTACCACCACCAGGCCTCCTAGCCTCTGGTAAAAACAAGGATTTTTCCTCTCAGTCTTTGAGATCTCTTTGAGAACACTGGTCCCCTAGCCGTTCTCCCTGTCTCTTTCTGCCTGTATATACGATCTCCACTGACTGAATCTGAGGACTGACACAATCAGTATGTCTCACAAGCTACTTTCAAAATCTCCCAAAAACCCAAACTCTGTCTGTCTGACAGGCTTTTCCTGCTTTTATAAGAGCGAGTGCACCCTTCCTGTGACTCCTGGCTACTGCATCTCAGCCAGCCGATCAGGTAGTGCTCTGGTTAACACTTGGTTCTTCTGCTCTGGCTGAATTGCACCTTTTCAAATTAACCATATAAAAGCCTAATTTGTCACATCAACCCTGTTTAGTTTTGGAACTACAACAAGCTGGGGCTACTCCAGGCTATTCAGACTGCTGCAAATATTATATTTCCCATCTAGCCCAGTTACAATTCTTGCTGGCAAGAATCAGTTTACAGGTAAGACAGGTCTTGGTCAGACATATCCTTTGTTCAAATAATTAATTGTAGTGGCAGGTTATTAGCCCTTCCTGTGATGGAAATAAAATGTGATATAGGAAGAGAAGAAACCAGAGGGAAGGGAGCAGGCACCTATGTGAAGGTACATATTTGGTGAACATTTTGTCAAATGTTAGCAAATGCCTGTTGAACATGTTTAAGTGTTAATAGGCACACTTGGAAAAATCTATTTGGTTTTGAATTGAGCACTGAAGCATTCCAGCATTACAGAAACATGGACCACTAGTCAGATCTGTGTGTGTTATTCGTGCCATCAAGTCACAACTTTACTCATGACAATCCTGTAGGGTTTTCAAAGTAAGAGACATTGAGAGGTGATTTGTCATTGTCAACCCCTGTGTGGGCTGAGAGAGTTCTGAGAGAATTATGAGCAAGATCACTCAGCAGGCTTCCTGTGGAGGAGTGGGGAATTGAATGCAGTTCTCCAGATTAGAGTTCAACTAACTTAATCACTACACCATGCTGGCTACAAGCAAATCCTCAAGTATATTGTGAGGCTAATTACAAGGACCATTCACAAGAGATTGTTCAGAACTCTACACTGGCTCATTATGGTGCATGCACATCCTGAAATCCCACTTGAGATCTATAGTGCCTAAGTAACTGTACAAAATTTTCTTTATCATGATTAGATCACTGACAGACTTAGTCACAGCTCTTTAAGTGACAGTGTCCATTTAAGAAAATCTTAATTAGGAAGGAAGGACATTTTCTTAAGGAGACCAAGGAAGATATTAAAGTAAACTAAATATGGTCCAAAAGAAGTTTCAGCGTAAAGTACAAGATATATAACCTGTATTTATGTCTCTCCCCCTCCAGTCCCACACCCTGCATCCATGACAGCCAGCATGGTGTAGTGGTTAACAGCAGGTGGATTCTAATCTGGAGAACCCGGTTTGATTCCCCACTCCTCCGCCTGAGTGGCGGAGGCTTACCTGGTGAACCAGATGTGTTTCTGTACTCCTACATTCCTGCTGGGTGACCTTGGGCTAGGCTCAGTTCTTCAGAACTCTCTCAGCCCCACCTACCTCACAAAGTGTATGTTGTGGGAAGAGTAAGGGAAAGGAGCTTGTAAGCTACCTTGAGTCTCCTTACAGGAGAGAAAGGTGGGGTATAAATCCAAACTCTTCTTTATTTCAGGCTGGGAAAACAGCACTGAGATGGTGGGGGGAGGGTGACGTTCCTTTTCACCTCCTTCACTGCAGTCCTGATTTGAATTAGGCCCTGTAGCACATGGGAAATAAGTTCCCCAGAGCTGCTGTCTGGCTGCCAGGAATTAAGTCAGGTCAAGGGGAAACCCCCTGGCTTGTGTTCAAACATATTATGTAGTTTGGAGCTCAGCCTCACATGTCTGGTCCGACGAATGCAAAGCACATGACAGCAATAGCCATGCATTAGTTTGAAACTGTTCTGTTATCAGTTACAGAGCCGAGGTTGCAGGGCAAGGCAACCCTATTAATATCAAAAGGGGAATTAGGAATAGTGGCACTTTGTACTTCAATTCTGTTATTTGTGAATTTTGTCAACGCTAGTCATCTAATGCTTCACGTCACTTTTTATGTTCTTGGATGCTTGTGCAGCAACTGAGAAAATCTTGTGTGTTGCCTCAGATTTAACAACAGTATATGGCATCTTTAACAACATTATCTGACCCATGTATCCATTTTTGCTAGCATCAGCTGCCAGGAGAAAAAAAATGCAGCTTCAGCGTTGAGAAACTGTACAATTAACGAGTTGACTTCTTTGACTTCAGCGCATGAATAACCTCAGCTTATCAGTTTTGAGTGTCAGTGACAACAAACCTGCTGGAAAACTCCCTTGCACTGCAGTTCCATGTGCACTTCATAGACCGTAACAGAAAATAATCCAATTGTATTATCCATATGAAATGGGTGTCTCTTTCACTATGCAGCAAAACAGTCTGTTAATATTATTTTCCTGCTTACTTGCAGGGTTTAGGCTGTGGGTTTCTTTCTTTCTTTTTTTTTTTTAAAAAAAGAAATCTACCTGTATGTGTGTGTAAAGTGCCATCAAATCATAGCTGATTTATGGCAACTCCAGCAAAGGGAAATTCAAGGCAAGTGAGACGCAGAAGTGGTTTGTCATTGCTTTCCTCTACAGAGTCTTCTTTGATGGTCTCCCTCTCAAGTACCAACCTTGCTTGGCTTCCAAGAACTGATGAGACTGGGCTAGACTCAGTGGTAGGATTCAAATAATTTAACAACCAGTTCCAGTGGTGGGATTTAAAAAATTTAACAATTGGTTGTTTACAGGCACCATTTAAACAACTGGTTCTGCTGAAGTGGTGTGAACCTGCTGAATCCCACCACTGGCTAGGCCATTCTACTTCACCTCCTAAAATCCTCCTAGCATTCATTCATTCATTCATTCATTCATTTGAAACATTTCAATCCTCTTTTCCAGGTATTTTAAAGCTTCTAAACAAGACATGGAATAAAATAGACGCAAGCTAAAATAAACTGATAGTAACATTATAACCAAAGTAGCACCAAACAAACGAACAAACCCCAGAAACAGTTTTGGTGACAAACAAAGATATTGCCTTAAGGGAATATAATCCAGAGAGCATCTGGTAAATCACAGTGTGAGAGAAGATCAAATTTTGAAAACTGCCTCGATTTGAATATCCTATTTTGATTTTCTTTCTCCTTTGTGAGAATCAATTTTATGACTTTATTTTTACATCAATTTCTCTCTTCGAGCAAGGCAGGAAGGTTGGAAAAATCTTGGTCGCCTGTGTAAGAACTGGGGTACAATTCTGTTCCTCTTCCATAATAGGTATTTGAGCCTGGGCATGACGAGGGGTGAGAGTCAGCGTAGTAGGTGTTAAAGTGTCAGCTGAACCATGGTGACCCCCATAGGATTTTCAAGGCAGGAGATGTTTGGAGGTGGTTTACCACTGGCTGCCTCTGTGCCCCCCCTGGTATTCCTTGGAGGTCTCCCATCCAAATACTATTCAATTCAAAGCCTTTATTGTCATATCAAAATGTTAAAACAAGATGATAAAATAAGAATAGAAATAATAAAAGGAAAAAAGGGTTATATACATTTGTTCTATACATACAGATACAAGCAGGTTTAGTGAATCGTTTTCTTTCATTTATTTCAAGAAGAAAATTTGCAACAATCTCAGTAAATATAGAATCAGAATTGTTTAAAAGGTATGGCATAGCAACTGAGTCTGTGAGGGCCATAGTAAGGAATGGGATGGAATTTGCATAGCTGGCTCTGACTCCCTTCAGGCAATGAAAGAGAGGGTGGGCTATGGTTTCAATCTGATTTTGGTTTCAGGAAAATAATCTTTGTGCTTTATCAAGATTGTTGAACCTGCCACGAAGAAAAGAGGAGGGCATAATGTTAAATCTAGCAAGGGCCAGGGATCGTCTATGTATTGGATTAACCAAGGTAATTAGATAACTAGCTATTTGGCCTTGAGTGCGGGGGGGGGGGGTTGCTAAAGTTGGGGTGAACAGATCTTTTTGGCCGCATTTGCAAAGATTGGAATTCCCAATCAAGAAGTTTTGCTTCCAAATACTAGCTGAGGTCAGGGCTGAGAGTATGTGATTGGCCCAAGATCTCTTAAGCAAGCCTCCATGGTACAAGTGAGGTTTGGAACCTTGTTTTCCCAGGTCCTAGTCTAATAGGGAGGTAACCATTGGCAAACCACCTCTGAACATCTTTTGCCTTGAACACTCTACAGCAGTGGTAGCGAACCCATGGCACAGGTGCCAGAGGTGGCACTCAGAGCCTACTCTGTGGGCACGCACGCCCAGAGTTCATCATGTGGGGGGGGGCAGAAAATCATACCCCCCACACACACATCTAGGCTGGCCTGGGCACAATCCTTTACCTGGGAGTAAGCTCGGTTGCTGGCAATGGGGCTTGCTTCTGAGTATACCCTCCTAGGGTCATGATTCACCCATTCAAAGCATTGCACAGTTGCTTCACCAAGCTTTCTCCTGAGTAATGCACACCTTGGAGCCAACCGTTTTTCCTAAACTAAAACCTCAGCATTCAGGTTAATTTGCTGTGTTGACACTTTGCGATGAATAAGTGGGTTTTGGGTTGCAGTTTGGGCACTCGGTCTCAAAAAGGTTCACCATCACTGCTCTACAGTATCACTATGAATCAGCTGTGAGTTGACAAAAAAACCTGGAGGCAGAAGAGAGGGAAGAACCATAGTGCTGTTGATTTAAAGTTCACAGTTTATGGCCCTGAGTAAGCTCGACTAGCAAAACCAGCACCAGCTCAGGATGTTGGAGCATACATGGTTCTCTTGAAAAATGGGCTGTTGTGGGTTTTCTGGGTTATATGGTTGTGGTCTGTAGTTTTTGCTCCTAACATTTCGCCTGCTGGCACCTTCAGAGATATGTCACAGAGAGATTTATTTCTTTCCATTTATTTTAGCACATATTTTGTTAGTCTCTTCAAGTTTCCAGACATGTGAGAAAATTGAAGCAGATACACTTAAGTAAGCAAATGAATACATTTCCCAATGGCAATTTACTTCCTGTTAAAAGTAAAATAATTTTCAATGCTATATGTTGGATCAACTGCATATAAATAGCATGCAAATAATTTGTAATATACAAATGGATTTAAATGGTGTAAGTGGTATCAAAGCAGCAAAACAATGATCAGTGACAATGACAAAAATGAGATGGACCTTTTCTACCTCGTCCGCTGGCTGTTCCTTGGCTTCTCCCTTGGCTCCTTTGTCTTTTGACAGCAGAAAGCGCTCATAGTCTTTGTGGCACTTTTGTCCATGGCCAGCCTCTCGGTCTCATCTGCAGGAGCCAATAAGGGTGATTTGTGGGATCAAAACAAAAATAGTCATATGATCATTTTAAGTTACACAGGCTGTTTCTGCACAGCACAAATAAAATGTTTCAAAGCAAGAACATAAATCCTTCGGGAGTTCTGCACAGATTTTAGCCCAAAACATTTTGGAAACATTTTATTTCTACATCAAAATGTTTAATTTGGATCCACTAAACAAGGAACCGTTTCCCCAAAAATATTTTCAAAATGTTTCCTGCTTGCTGTGCAGAGATCAGGAAACATTTTATTTCTCCCATCTGATTTTGAAACTCTCACATTCATTTCTCTGCCACCCGCAATTTTCTGTCACATCAGTGATCCTATGTGCTGTCTGCCATTTGCTGAAGTTTCCTACAGACTTTTTGTCATCTGGCATCACAGCTGCCCGCCATTTCCATCATTGCTGTGTGTGAATAAATTTATTTTTGTCTGCTGATCTTTCTTTTTAAAATTTTGTGTGAGGTAGATTCTACGCTATGTCGATACAATGTCTGTATTGACAAGGCTTTGCAGATTTAAAGTCTCTGTAGCCTCGAAGATGTGTGTGTGTGTGTGTGTGTGTGTGTGTGTGTGTGTGTGTGTGTGTTTTAAAAGTACCGTGTTCAACTGAAACACTTTTTCAAGCTATTTTTCAAGCTATTCAGATAAAATCAATGAAAATGATTCTTTTCAAGATGTTTCCAAAACATTTTGCAAACATTTTAAATGCTTTGTGAGGAAACAGCCAAAAGCAACAGTAACTTACTCTAAAGCAACATGAAACCAACAGGTCTACCAGGTCTTCATCTTTCACCCAGTCACAGAAAAAGAAAGTTAGGAGACTGAACAGGCCCAGCATGTTGGCCTGGCTGGAAATCTGAAAACAAAAAGGGGAGTAAGAGAAAAGCAAGGGAACATGGAGAGAGCCAGTTGGGTACACTAGGTCTGTGAAAACCTGAATTAAAATTCTAATTCAGCCATAAATTTCACTGGACAAACCTAGGACACTAAATAGCTCTCAGTCTAACCTGTCTCACAGGGATGTTGTGAGACTAAATTAGAAGGTGAGGAGAACACCACTGTTAACTGGAGGAACTATGGGATAAAATGTATGTTACATAAATATCCTATTAGATTTTTGTTCAATAGCACCTGGTAGACCAACAAGAGTTTCTGGTTATAAACTGTTCGAAGTCAAAGTTCCCTTTGTTGAAGCTTTAACTCTTGAAAGCTTATACCCTGAAACCCTAAGGTGCTACTTGGCTAAAATGTAATGGTTCTCCTGGAGATGAACATGGCTACACTCTGCATAAATATATTGTATCTGTGCAATTATGTCTGTGATGGTTCTGTTCCCACACACAAAATCACAGGCTGCTACAGTTAATATGATGAACACAGTTGTGTGAACCTTGTTCTACACTGTAGACATTAACACTTAAAATTACCACAGTATGATAAAGCTATAATTAAAGTGGATATTTCATCCCACAAGGCAACACTGTCATGTGTGACTAATGCACAACTGAAACATCACCAGTGTAGCTGGCCCTCATTGTCTTCAAATTTCAATGGTGAAGGCCTCCATTGAAGAGACAGGTAGATAACACATTGCCCACACTACTGTTTTGTATGTTTTTTTTTCTTTAACCTAGCTTAAACTCATTATGGATATATGGAAAAGAACATCACAGAGCAAATATGAGTTTGAAGTAAGAGTTATGCAGCTGGATTAGTCACAGGAACATGATGATCTGCTAGCTGGTGACTCATTAGAGGAATCCTTTGAGAACCAATAATAATGTCTTTGCAATATGCTGTTTACAAAGGAAACATCCACAAGGCTTTTGTGGGTCAAGCTTGTATGGCATTCCCTCAAAAATATGTCAGCTGTTCTTTGTTCAACAGTACAACTGAGATTTGTCAATATAACATGCATACACTCTGAAGGTCTTGTTGGCTAACTTGTTGAGCAAGTTACCGTACAATAGACAAGAATATCATCTTCATCCCTCTCCTTTTTTTTTTTTTTGCTGGAATGGAAAAGTCAGCCTCATCATTGTACAGCCAAACCATTGTAATGAGTGTTTACTTAAGAGGGGGGTTAAGGATGCACTTAATGAAAAGATAATCATGAACACTTACATAAGTCTGTCAACCAAATTACAATAATTCCATGGACAATATAATACACAGATTTTTTTTCCATATTGCTCCTTTGATACCATGGCCCTTTCTGCACCGCAACGGTGTGGTGGTGAATCGGCGTAAAAGATGCCAACGCACCCCCCCAGGACTGTTCGCATGGAAAGTCCCAAGAGGGCAGCAGGCAGCAGCGCAGCCTTCACATAGGCTGCGCCATCCCTGAAAGCTTACCTTGTCCCCTGGCCTCCGGCTCGTCGCAGAGGCCAGGGGACACACACCCACAGGCTGGAGCGACGGCTCTAGAGTCGCAGGCCAGGGGGGCATGTCCCCTGGCCTCTGCGATGAGCCAGAAGCCAGGAGATGAGGTAAGCTTTCAGGGATGGTGCGGGGGACATGGCACCTTTCAGCCACTGCCGTTCGCACAGCTGCGTTTGGAAGCCTCTGTTTCCCGAAAACCTTGCTCAGGGTGCGAGGTTGGGAAACAGCGGCTTCACGCCGCTGTGGTGAAGCGAGGGTGGCACTGCTGCGATGCAGCAGTGCCCCCCATGTGAACAGCTCCCTAGGGACGGCATTTTTGCCGTCCCTAGGGCGCTGTTTTTGGCCCATGCAGAAAGGACCCATTATTGTTATGTACTTGCATTTCTTTCCTCAGTAAATCAAAGGATCATGTTGGGTTTCCTGTTTTCCATTTCAATGAGCATTTTCCAGGGAAACTTACTCCTATAGCCGTAATCCCATATTGACATAGCTTAGGAGGTGCAAGGAACAGAAAGAAAGCAAGGACAAAAATATTATACTGAGAAGTGGGAGAGGGAGAGATGTGGGACTGTAAAGGTGAGGGAAAGAAACAAATAGCATAGGGAGGAGGTCCACCTGAATAATGATATTTCACTACCTGAGCCATTATACATGTATAAAGTATATACATATATACCCTAACCCATCCCCAAAGGGCTCTGGGCAGTGTACAACCAATAAAACCATCACATTAAATCATGATCACTAAAACAACATTTTCAGTGAAATGCAATTAACAATCTGTTTCAACCTCCATCAGAAGATGATGACATAAACAATGACAAGCTCATCGGGCGGGCGGTATAATATGGACAAGCCCCGGAATATGGGGCACAGGGGATATGGTGGAATACGGGGCACAGTGGGTAGAAATGAAAGGAATGCAAACTGCCTTTGTTGTCAGAATAGTTACTAGTTAATAAGTGACACAGTATGGATGCTCCAATTGTTTCCTGCTAAAGCCCCACTGATACGCTGCTTGGTAATGCCCTGATTCTACTTGCTGAATTCTCAGTCAAGTTAGAGCTGGCCTTACTTGCATTTAAACTAGCAGCAACTCTTTCTGCAGGATTGAAGGTGTCTCGAAGGGAAGGCTTTGGGGGTACTGCTGGGGGAGGCATGCTCCAGATTTGGCCCTCTCGTACATGTTGCTTCTACCTGGAAGGAGTGTCTCAATTGCATTAGAAATGATAAGACCCAGACATCTCCCCACACATTGTTTGCAGGATTACTTAAAAAAACTAGATTGCACTTAGATAATTTACTGAGAAGTAAAAGATAGTTATATTTAGTTGAGAGTTAGATTTAGCTCCATGATGTGATGACCGGATCTCCAAATAAAACTGCTCACTGTTTTTATTGCTATGTTTCTCCCAGCCCTCTAGCCAATATTACTGTAGGACATGTTTTCTATTTTGAAATATGAAGCAACTTATAGGATAATATTTTTTTGCTAACATCAAGAGATCAAGAGTACCAAGGGGTTATGCTCTGAACTTGAACATGCTTTCATATTTGTTAAAAGATTTTCTTGTTATTGCAGTAGATGGTTGTTCATTTCTCATATGACATGGAACTATAATTTGGAAAAGACTGCATGGACTGTTTCCCCAAAAGTCAAGCACTACAATTTTTTAAAGGGGAGAAATAAAAAGAGGAAAAAAGGCAGTCTGATCAAAAAAGTAGAAATGAATTAAGTGAAAATATGCTAATAGGAGAGATATTATGTCACTCAGAACTATTCTGACAACAAAACTGGTCTGCATTCCCTTAATTTCTATCAAGTACTTTGGAATCTACAAGATATGGCGCACCCACCCTAGCAGAGGGAGGGGAAGGGGAGGGAGGGGTGGCATGCAAGGGAAGGGGAGTGAGGGACAGGAGGGAGTGAGGGGTGGCATGCAAGGGAGGGGAGGGAGAGGCCCGACATCTGGACATGGCCCACCCACCCTAGCAGAGGGAGGGAAGGGAGGGGTGGCATGCAAGGGAAGGGGAGTGAGGGACAGGAGGGACTGAGGGGTGACATGCAAGGGAAGGGAGGGAGGGGCCCGACATCTGGACATGGCCCACCCACCCTAGCAGAGGGAGGGAAGGGAGGGAGGGGTGGCATGCAAGGGAAGGGAGGGAGGGGCCCGACATCTGGACATGGCCCACCCACCCTTGCAGAGGAAGGGGAAGTGGAGGGAGGGGTGGCATGCAAGGGAGGGGAGGGAGGGGCCCGACATCTGGACATGGCCCACCCACCCTAGCAGAGGAAGGGGAAGGGGAGGGAGGGGTGGCATGCAAGGGAGGGGAGGGAGCGCGCACACACATAGACCATGTACAACCATAGTATATGTTTTGTGTGCACTTACATGCAGATCTCTAATCCACACAAACATACATAAGTGTGATGATATACTTAAGCATACCTGTTATCTTCCTGCCATTCATTTAGTTCTCTTTAAAATTGGGGGAAACGCACTGAGAAGGTCAGATTTTTAAAAGCTGTGTCAACCAGGCTGCCCCCATTTGCTCCAGAAAGGGTTGCCAAGTCCAGTCCAGAAAATTCCCGGAGATTTGGGGCTGCAGCTTAGGAAAGGTGGACTTGGGGAGGAGAGGGAGCTCAACATCAATGTGCTATCATGGAGTTTCACCTCTGAAGCTGTCATTTCCTCCACGGAAATGATCTCGGTACCCTTGAGATCAGTTGTAATTCCAGAACTACAGACCCTACCCGGAAGATGGCAACCCTACTGATGGACATGATATATTACCCATGCTAAATCATCTCTTGGATTCAATTTGTAAATGGCGTTTTCCTTTGCAACTGGTTCTGTTGCCCTCTCTTTGAATTCCATTGATGCCTACTAGCTAATTTCAAAAATCTGCCATCTCCGTTTCTAATTATGCTGCTTGCTCTTTGGACACCACTTCTTAATTCACTGCCAATGGTTCCTTTTGCCAGTATAATTTTTTTAATTCGTGTGTATAAACCAGTGTTAGTTTTTTGATACATTCCTTCTACCCTAGAAATAAAATACATTATTTTTGTTTCAGTTATGGTTAGAAGTCCACCTCTCTCAGTCAACTGAGTTTGGAGTGTGGAATTGGAGCGCCTCCGCAAAGGCGTTGCTCCAGCTCGCTCACCAACTGGAAGCCATGTACAACAAAATACCATTTCTTAGTTTAATTTCCCCTCTAGGTATTTCTAAGGTCAGTAAAACAGGAATTCACTGAATTTGGACAAAAGGCATAACCTCTATTGTGAATTTTCTCCTCAGAACATACATGTTCTCCTCAGCTTTTGAAATAAAATCCCCAATACTTATTTGCTTTCATGTACAACACTTCAAATAAAGTAGACAAAAGTGCACAAAGTCGTTATGCTGAAAGAAGTTTGATTCTTTGCACCCTCAGCTGGCCTTCCAAAATCATAAGTTCCTGAAATGACCTTGTAGGCCAGCAAGTCCTACCTTCCAGTACATTTTGAATTTGAGAATCCAGTAGCACCTTCGAAACCAACCAGAATTTCAGCGTATGAGCTTTTCAGAGTCAATGCGCCCTTCATCAAACACAAGCAGGAATGGACATTTCTGAGTCATTTTATTCAGCCAAGAACTTTGAGTTCCACATGTTTATATTTTTATTGTGACACTGGCTCTCTGTCATTCAGTTCCCTTAATGACTTTCCAGTTTTAGGACATTTCTTAAGCACACCAAATGATTCCTGATTCCACCCCCTATCAACTGAATGGTTGTGGGGGTAAACAACATTTTCTTTTTTATAACATATTGCCCAGGAATCTATTTTGACATCCCCTGCCCAACATCTTTCTTTGGTCTTTTTGTTTTAACATCTATTTGTTAAAACCAAGAGAGACTGATAGCCTACAGTCTCTCTGTCAAGTTTTCTTTCATGCGCCAAGTTTCACTTAAATGCCTATGAAGAGTTGATTTTAAACAGTCACTAAATATTAGAAATCAGCACTTGCAATAATCTTCTAGAAATCTGGCTTATATTCAAGAAAAAATGAGAAGAATAAGGGCCATGTTTTTTCTTCTTTTACTTTTTTGCTCTTTTTTGTTTATCTGGTTATTCAATTTTACTAATTAGCTCCCTCTCTCACCAGACCCATATATAAGGAAGGACACCATAAGGTCAAATTTCATGTGATGCATGCAGTTGTTTTTACTGTATATCTGTGGACTGCTCTGAGTTCATTTCAACAGGGGAGATCACCAATAAATCCAGCAAATAAGTAAGTAAGTAAGTAATATTCTTATTTTTTTAATCTTACTTTTAACCTCCTTATTTTATTTTATTTTATTTTTTAACAAAGGTCACATCTTTGGGGAAATGTATTGTGAACACTATCCTCCCAATTAATTTCCTGATTAATTGAGAAAATACCTTAACAATATATTTTAGTCTAGCATCTGCCCAGATGCCTGGAACAACTTTGCATCAATGTGAGGGCTTTTTGAACTATTCTAATGGAATCATACAACAAAAGGAAACTCATTAAAGGTTGTACAATTCATTTGGAACTTTTGTATCATGGAAAACCGAACACCTAGTTGAAAAGGTCTTACCCTGTATCAAAAACATCCTGTATAAGCACATTATAACTGTCCTATCATATATCCAATTCTGAACTTTTGTTCCAAGTGTGGATCAAAAAAAAGTACAGTTGGGACTAGTTCCAAAAAGGGGAGAGGTTTACACAAGACTGGGGAAACTTCCAGTTTTGCTGCTATTTCCATGCCATTTTTCTTAGGCTCAATGAGTTGTCCTTCTCTTGGTAATAATCATTAGGGTGGTCCCACCATATTAAGGTTAATATAATGAATAGATAACATCATGTCAATTCTTAGCCAATCAGATAGGAAGGATAAATGTGGGTTAGCTGATCAAGTCAGTAACAGCAGAAATAGCGCAGGGATATCTGAGGATAGGGAAAAGTAACCAGACTAGAGAGCTCAGAATGACTTCCTGAAAGGTCTGGAGAGAGATATTACTTGAAGCTGGACCTCACTGCTTAAGTGTCCTTGCTGACCAGCATACGAGAAAAGTGTGATGGACAGCACCACTTGACCTAACTGTGTATGCAGGCAAGTATAAGACATATAAGTACAGCTACATTGCCACTATGAACCAGGATAGGGCTGCCCAAGCACTGGATAGCCTGTAAACAAACCTGTCGTAAAAGAAGAGGGAAGGAATTAATAAGCTGAAGACCAGCTGTTGATGTGCAATAAACCTTAGTTTATCCCTGTGCTGGTGAATATGTCTTTTTTGGAGTGTATGGGAAAATTAGTTCTGATCCAACTGAAATACTAGATCCACTACACAATTTCTTTGGAGCTAGAAGAACTAACACCCAGTGACTTTCCTCTCAATACTATCACAGTCAAACAGCCTTAAGAAAGTACTCCCCTAGTAAAATGGATGGTTCCTGGATCTAGAAAGGGACAGTGGCTTAAGAGCTGAAAACCTGTAGCTAACAGATGGCTTACACAATTCCTCCCAGCGTCTCTCCTATTGGCTGAACCACACAGGGTAGCTGGGCCAGCCTTATACCAGTGGATCTTCATGCTCTGTTCTGAATTCATTACCTTCAGAATTAATGTGAAAGCTCAATGCCCATGCAAGTTTTCATGGAAGAAAATCAAGATGAATTCACAGCCCCATCCAGAGGGGCCCAGTGGGCAAAATGACACCACTCCATCACCACCTTGTCCCCTCCACAGCATGGCAGGCAAGCCTCCCCCAAATAAAAAAAATGACTTGAAAATACCCCATGGGGGAATAGAGATTCCATGGCGTATCTTTACCAGCAGCTCTGTTGGCGCATGGGGCCCTGCCAGGTAGTGGAGCTAACTAACGTCAGCTGCCACCCCAGTCTGGCCCTGGAACACCCCTGGCCACGCTGATGCAGCATTTTGTGCTGCATCAATAGGGCAACAATAGTCATTTTAGGTCTGGATGCTGCAATAGGGCAACAATAGTCATTTTAGGTCTGGGTGCTGCAAAGGTAACTAACCCCCGCCAGCACATTTGCTCCATGTGCCGGAGGGGTGAGCACACACAGGGAATTCAGAGGGGATTCACCCCCTCTGAATTGGCCTGCCCACGAAGCTTGCTTCCAAGTAAATATGTATAAGGTGGCAGACTGTATATACAATTCTTTTTCAAATCTGTTTTTTCTTTACTCTACAGAGAGGTGAATTGATCACAAAACAGAGAATCTTATTGTTGAGATTTTGTTATTTCATTCTCATGTCTGGAATAATTTCTCCTGGTTCATTTCCATAAAATTGTATAATATTTTGTGTGCTTAAAAAGGGTGGGGGTTTTTTTTGCTTTCTTCTAGTTCTTTGCTTGTTATAATTTCAATGGATTCTTTGTTACTTCTTAAAATTAGCCATGTGCCTCATATAAGCTTTGATACCTCTCACTTTTTTATGAAAGAAAAAGCACTCATCTTTTCATCTTTAGCTGGCAACAATCAGACTCTAACTTTGAAGTCTGAAAAGTTGGGTAAAGGAGCAAATATCACAAGGAAAAAAATATCAAAACCATTTTTTTCCACAGAATACTTGGATGCAAGTTTCCTGCTAGTGAAATAATTATGCCACACAAATAATTATCTTAACTTAGCTTGTCAGTGCTTTAAATTATTGATAATTAATTGTCTTTTTCAATGATGTAATCCTGGACCAAAACATTGCGTTGGGAAAACATCCTCTAATACAATTTTTTTGTATTTTTGTACATTCTAATTGCTTTTCAGTAAATTGGATAATTTCATGTTTCAGTTCCTAGCATTGGGGGAAGAATCTTGTTATATAGACCCACAAGTGTTAATTGATATTCTATTCTATTACGTTATGTTCTGCTAGGGCGTCTGAAAGTTCCCTTGCTGGGATGAAAAAGAACTCTTTGCTCTGTTATGATTTCTTTGCTTATCATGTTGTATCCCCCTGGCCTTTTGCTTGCCTCTGGTTTTTTCTAGGGCCCTTTCCGCACGGGCCAATAACGACACCCTGGGGACGGCAAAAACGCCATCCCCAGGGAGCCGTTCGCACAGGCGGCGCTGCCAAATTGCAGCAGTGCCAACCTGGCTCCCTTCTCCCTCCCCCAGGGTGGCCTCAGGCCTCAGAACACAGCGCATTCCCGGCGGCACAGTGCGAACGGCACCGCTGGGAATGTGCTGTTGTCCCCTTCCCTCTCCCACTCACCTCGTCGCCATCATCACCCTGCTGGCCTCCGAAGGCCCTCCCTCACTGTCCTCTGACCACTGTCCACTGTCCTCTGACCCCTGGAGGTCGGAGGGCAGCGTGGGCGGGTCTACGGAGGCCAGCAGGGTGACGACGGTGGCGAGGTGAGTGGGAGAGGGACGAGGAAGAGGCGGGTAGGCCGGGCGACGGCGCTCCGTGGCGCCGTTGTCCCAGCCAGTTCTGGGACCGTCCATTACGCCGTTCATTACGCCGACCCAAGCCCTTCCACCTCCGTGTGGAAAGGGCCTAGTTGTTTTACCACAAAATATATGCCTGTTTACTGAACGGGAAGCCGAAGACTCCCCTCCCCCAGTATGTACCATTAAGAACAAGAGGGAGAGCTCTTAAATTCTCATACAAGTTACAGTAATTTGGGGAGGGAGGGGGTTTGCCAACAAGTCACATGTGATTCATGGTGACCTCAATGAGGTTTTGCAGGCAAGAAACATTCAGGGATGGTTTGCCATTGCCTCTCTCTGTATCATAACCCTAGTATTCCCTGGAGGTCTCCCATCCATATAATTGCCAGGGTTAACCCTAATTAGCTTTTGAGATCTGACAAGATCAGGCTATTGTGGGCTATCCAGGTCTGGGCAACAGTTATGTACAGTAATAAAATAACATTTTATGTATAACCTTTTAAAGGGGGGTCATTTTACATACAGAGCCACCTTCCTTTTGGGTAAAATGTGATGCTGCTGACCTCTGAGATCAGCTGCTACTCATCAGACTGTACAATCTACTGGCTTCTCTCTGTGTTATCATCTCGTCAAGAAAGCTGAAGCATGTTACTTTATGAAGCATATATCAGAGAGTCACTTTGCAAGAGATGAAGGATGCCCCACACAATCTCATCAGATCTCAGAGGCTAAGCAAGGTCAGTCCTGGTTAGTATTTGGAAAGAATGCCAGGGTTGCTATACAGAGATAGCAATGGCAAACCACCTCTCTGAGCATCTCATGCCTTGAAAATCTTACATGATCACCATAAGTTGGCTGTGATTTGATTGCAATTTCCACCAAAATAAATGAACAAATGAAGCACAGTCAAGCCTTTTTGCATACGCCATGCCTCTGTGTGGACAGATCAAACCTGATGGAGTAATTCAGTGTTAGAGACTATTGGTAGTATTTGGAATCTCTGAAAACTCTTCATTTTAAACTGTAGCCCACAGCAGAAATCTCAATGAATGGAACTGCCCTGCCATTCAATGAAATTTCTGCTGCAGGTTACAGTTTACAATGGACAACAGAGGCTTGCTTCTTCAGCATGAGAAAACTTTAGCATCCATTATTCTCATAATGATCCCAAGGGCCAGTTCAACGATGGGCCACTGAGAAATGGTGGCCCTTGATTCATATTTTAAGATTCACTGTACTGGGTCATGCAATATACTTAATGGAGGAATGTGACTTTTTTGTGTGACTTGTGTAGACCTTCTTTGTACAGGTAACATTTATCTAATTTAATATGGAAGTATGTAACTGCTCTTTAATCCTTTCACTGTCTCTAATCTCAAGCGTCAACAATTTTTTGACACTGCTGCTAAGAAAATTCAAATGAGATTTCAGATACACGACCTGATCTCTAATCCGATCACTCTGATACCTTTGCTCATTTCTATCCATCCTTGGTTTTTTTTTTCTTAACAGAGCTACTTAACCCAAACTTTGCTGCAGTATTGTGGGGAAAAAACTGTTCCACCACCTGGCTGAACCAAAAATCTGTGCACACCCATGGCATTGACAGGAGTCAAATTTAATTGGAAGTTACATGAGCAGATCTAGGATTTCACATGCACAACTTTAATTTATAATGATCCTGAATGGGGGAAAAAGGATTTAACACTTCTCCCCAGCATAACAGCATAACTCCCCAGCATATTTACTGACCCCTCGCATCCTGGACATAAACTGTTTCAACTCTTACCCTCTAAACGTCGCTACAGAGCACTGCACACCAAGACAACTAGACATAAGAACAGTTTTTTCCCGAATGCCATCACTCTGTTAAACAAATAATTCCCTCGATAATGTCAAACTATTTATTATATATTTATTATATAATTACTGCACTACTTTTTTCATCATTCCTATTGCCCATCTCCTCCCACTTATGACTGTATGACTATAGCCTGTGCTGACATTTCATTTTATTATATGATTTTACATTTAATGTTTTCATTACTATTGATTGTTTCCTGATTGCTTACTAGACCTATATGACAATCATTAAGTGCTGTACCTTATGATTCTTGACAAATGTATTTTTCTTTTATGTACACTGAGAGCATATGCACCGGAGACAAATTCCTTGTGTGTACAATCACACTTGGCCAATAAAGATTCTATTCTATTCTATTCTATTCTATTCTATTCTATTCTATTCTATTCTATTCAACAAGAGGTCCATTAATACAATCGGCAGGTGTGTATAGAGGGAGTGATGGATAATGCAAGAATTCCGGGAGGGAGGTGTCTGTATGCTTAGTTCCCCATCTGAACTTTCAGAATGGGGTCAGGCTACCAATGACAGAGAACAAGTTTTGCCCAATCCACAACAGTATTTCCAAAGGCAGGAATTTACTTTTCCCCATTGCAATAACTGAAAAGCTGCAGAGTAATATTGTTGCAGGGAGTGCTTGATTTGCTCTTGATGGATCCCAGCTATTGAGAATCAAGCCTACCCCTATCTATACTGCCCTACCTACTTATCTGCTTAGCTTTACATTGGTTATGTTCAAAGACAGTGCAACAAACAGAAACTTGGGAAGTATCATGGGATGTGTTCCACTGTCCCTTGTATAGTAAAGAAAATGCAGTCACAACAGAAGTTGTATGTAGATTCCATCATGTCTGAACCCTGCTCCAGTCAAGAGCTCTGGACCAATCCCTGTTATTAGATTCTATCTTGGTTCTTTCCCCTATTGAGATTATTAGAGAAAGGGGAGGTGGCAGCCAGGTAATTCTCCACTGTGCATGAGCCCAGCTCTGATGGGCAGTTTCATCCCTGTAACTTCCAACTGCTCCCAATGACATAATCAGGAGGGCTGGAATTCCTCCACCCTGCCTGCCTGGATCCACCTCGATTTGTGCTGCTCTGTGTGGCTAGCTTGGATATTTTGGTTCACACCCACATACTTTGAGAGTCCTTGTATTCTCAAATATATATTGTAAAGAAACTCAGGAATAAGAAATCTGCATTCTCATTAGATGCTGTTGTACAGTTGGATAACTATAAGTACATCAAGGCACAGAGGTGAGACTTCAGATGCTGATTCCACCCCCATTTCATTATGCTGTGTCATTGGTGACAAGACATTTGCTTTCCTGTTCTATATCCTGCCAACTGGATCAGGCCCAGCAGGTATAAATGTAAACCTCAGTTAAGTTAATGGAAATACCCCCCCCCCCCGAACCTGCTACCTTTAGGCTTAGCCTCCAACTTTTTTTGTTTCACCTTATGCTTTAAAAGTTTTTGCTTGAAAAAAGGAGTTTATAAGGCTGCCAAAGCACTATACCATAATATAAATATAATATTTAAAATAGCATACTGTCAAAATACTAAACAAAAAGTAATCACATAGCCTTGTGAGAAATGTAGTGGGAGCAGGGCCAAAGGCCAAAATTATATTTTCTCATGGCCCTAGGAAGCACCCAACAATTTCAGGCCTGCTGGAAGTGCCATGGTCTTGAAGTAGGGTTGTCAACTTCAAGGTGAGGCCTGGAAATCTCCCGAAATTTCAGACAACAGAGATCAGTTCCCCTGGAGCAAATAGCTTCTTTGGAGGGTGAACTCTATGCCATTATATCCTCCAGAGGTCACTCCCCTGAGGTCACTCTACAAGCAAAATTTCCAGGCATTTCCCACCCAGAGTTAAACCTATCTTGAAGGCACCTAAAATCTGCATTTAAGACTTAGAGAGCAATCTGATTTTATGCTGGTCTATTCCATGAGGAATGTGCTAGGTGTGTGTGTGTGTGTATAAATTCCTTCACATAGAAAATGAACATGTCAAAGAGATGGGTTCAAGTCTAGACTTCGAGTGAAGCTAGGAATAAACAAAAATTAAGAATCCATGTACCGTTAAGTAACTGGTTTCTTTCATTTGAGTTCACATGGAAAACAATTACAGCCCTAACAACTTTTGTTTTTATACACCTGGGGGCAGTAATATGAACAAGTTTGACCCTAGGAATTGGTAATGTTTACTTCAGGGACCAAAGCATGAGAACTAGTACATTTTATTTCATGAAAAAGCAGTGTTTCATTCGAAATTTGAAAAACTCTTCACTAGCGCTGGGAAGTATACACATTATATATCTCTTAGTAGTTGAAGAAGTAAGGTGGAGTTCTTTTCAAAAACACAAATCGACAGCAACAACAAAATTCATTTTCAAAGAATGAAACGCACACAAAGGAACTAAGTAATTGTAGCAGATAATTAAAATCCAGAGCTGATGAACTAGATAGATTCTTAATTCTGCCGCCAACAATTTCTATTTCCAGGACCCATTATTGATTCCAATCATTCAGACAAAGAGCACCTTTGGCATTATTCATCTGGGGGCTGGATTTAATAGAATGTTTGAGATAATACCATGATTATACCACACACATTTGCCTTTGAGCACTGGGATCTCTTTATATGCAGATTTCTCTTTGACCTGAATGGGAGTTTGTTGGTGAAGGAAATGTCAAGGATTGCAAACCAACTTAATGACTTCTTCCGTATCTTTTGTGTGGTATGAATGGGTGCCTTATCACTGGTTTGATTGGCAGAGGAATATGATTCTAACGCTTCTGTTCCAAGAACTGCTCCACAAGAGGAGTTGTGAAAATGTGCAACATAAGGACCCTTCACTTTGTATGGTGAGCATCACTGCAGGGCATCTTCCTCCTGAGTTGCAGTGGTCATTTTCACCATTCTCTTCCCAGTTTTCAGATTTAGAACAATACAGGCCTGGAATTTCTGACATTACCATCACAGAGTGATGAAGAACCACATTGCAGCAGTAACTAAAGCCTCAAGCAGCTTTGACACAAAGAAAAAGAGATTGTAGCATTCCAGATGGCTGATAGTTTCAATTGCTAAGGTGTCAGTTCCTGGTTTTAGCACCACAATTCTGCTTACTCAAGAGCATACAGAATCTCAGAGTCTAACTAGTCCATATTGTCTATGGGTGAATTGAAGTGCTGTGCATATCTGGTTTGACCTAGACCCATTCCTTTCATTGGAACTGAACACTGTCAATCAGCATGCCTGCCTCTGCTAAATGCCACAATGAATAAAGAACCACGTTAGGCACAAGAAAACTTAAAACATGTTGCAAATGAAGATTTTAATAAATGTAAATAGACAATAAAGAACTCTTGGGAGCACCTTATCAATTGACCTTATAACATGATCATTATTTTTTTAATCATTTTGACAATTTTTCTTCTGTGTTGTCTGTGTATTTTTGATGCCTGTGCTAAACTAGGCCTCATTTGACTAAATAAGGAGAGAAGAGTCTGGGAAGGGAAGAAGGCTGAAAAGGATGCATGGCATGGGGGTTGCTTTCTTGATGGCTGTTATAGCATAAAGGGGAGATGAATGTACCATTTGCATAGTGGCAGTGGACAATCTCCCACCCTTTGATAGTCCCTCACTCTTGATAATTTGAGGCATGGAAGAAAAAATGGGGAGGTGGCAGTGGCACTGATTGTGATGCTCTATCAGTTTTCCCCAATGTCTATGATAAAGATTAGGGGTATTCCAAGAGACCCACTTGGAAGTGATGTCCTGTCTATTGAACCTCCCCAATTCAGAAACAATATCATGTCTTCCATGTTGCTCTAGGAATTTCCCCAATGTCTATGGTAAAGAGCATAGAGATTTGGGGAAATTTCTAGACCATCATCCATAAGTAACACCACATTCCTCCAAACTTCACTCTTTCAAGTCATCACTTCCCAAATCTCCCATCTTTTGTGAGTTCAGGATGGGCAACTCTGGGCAATGAGGGCAGGGTGCCAGTGGCTCTGGAGGAGGAGGATGCTGCTAAGAGGCCAAAGCATTGCTGTCATAATGTTTTTTGAGCTTGTTCACCAGTGCCATCATCACTGTCCTTGCTTCATCATTTCTTCCTCCTATTCCATAGGTTGCTGAGTGGAGGGGTGAAGAAGCCCATGCCCCATCTATCTTTGCCTCTCTTCCTGCCTCTCTTGCTTCTTAGACACTAGCAACTGATTTTAGAATCCATTTTTGAAAGTGGTTGTTATGTAACTTCGTGACAATGAATTCCAAAGATTGGTTTTGCTTTGTTGATGGCATTTGGGAACTGGATTATGACCACAGCAATCAACAACTAATTTGAAATGGGCACTATAGGTGAGCAAACTATATATATATATATACATAATTATATCTGTCCTGTGCTGTCCTTTATATATATATATAAAATTATATCTGTCCTGTGCTGTCCTTTATATATATATATATATAAAATTATACACACACACACACACACAATATATATTAAAATAAATATAATAAATATAAAATAATATATATATTATATTATTATATATTATATAATATGATATTATATTATAATATATATGTTATTATATTAAAATATAATAAAATAAAATAAATATAAAAAATAAAATTATATATATATATATAGTTTGCTCACCTTTAGTGCTCACCTTTATATATATATAAAATTTATACCCTGCCCTCTTCCAGTGAACCAGACTCAGGGTGGCTTACATCAAGAATGATAAAATATAAGAATAATATAAATGAATGCAAGCTAGATTTAAAGCCATAAATTACAATAAAACACACAGAAGTATACAGTTCTCACATTTGGCACCTAATTTCAATCCTATCTGGAGACTGGCTTAAGCTGACAGCCACACAGTAACATGGCTAAGGATGGTGTGTTATATATAAAAGGAAGAAATGTAAATGTGTAAAGAAAATAAGTGGGATGAAAATTATATTTATCTTCATACATCCCAAGTAAAAACCATCTGATGGGTGTTTTTTTCATTCCTGGACTCCAGTTCTGATTTGCCCACACTTCTAATATACTAACATAGAAAACACGTTAGTATTTTCCAGATAAATAGTGCAAAATTCTCTTGTGCCTTCAAGAATAGTATCTCCCCCACTGAAATTCATCAACACTTGCTCCCAATTTACTCTGCCGTCCATGAGTTCAGAGCAGGGCATTTCTTGCTCTGCAATTAGCTCATCACATCCGTGTTGCTCCAATCAAGATCATAATAGTCTCAGCCGAAACATATAATTGGAGCTGGCACCGGGTCACGTGCACCAAGAGACCTTTTATATTTGGGGAAAGTATTTTTAGTTCTTTTTTCTCATGCAAATATACAGATGTGCATGCTGGCTTGCACTCTACTGAATGAGTTATGCCATCGTTGACAAGTGTCACATCTTTTTTAATTACAATATTTAAGGGGAAAATTGTTAAGTAAGTCGCTACACAGAAAACAGAAGAGAATAAGGCTCATATTAGCTCATGCGAGGCTTGATTATATCAACAAGCCCATTACTGTGAATGGAAAGTGAGCATAAAGTTGAAAGCCTAGAAAGGTCAACAACATTACAGTGAACTCCAATGATGAATTTATAGTCAAGTCAACTGGATTTACAGTTCTACCAGAAGCTGTAATTGAGAAAAGGCAAACAGGTCAATCTTAAGAAGAGAAATGGCAGGGAGCGGGGGATTCCACCACATGTGGATGCACAGGACAGAATCACTGCAATGCATGCAAAGTTCATACCATTTCTGCAAAGGAGGAATTACCGTGAATATTCACGACCCCGCCCCCCCCCCCGCCACACACACACAGACCCCTTCCACACATGCAGAATTATGAGCTTTCAATCCTCTTTCAATGCTATTTGAAGCTGTGTGGAATAGCAAAATCCACTTGGAAAACGTTGTGAAAGTGGATTGAAAATGCATTATTCTGCGTGTGTGGAAGGGGCCATATAGTATTTACTGTTGTGTACCAAGTATCCCGAACAGAAAGCAGGTTTAAGGAAATTCTTACCAGGCCCACTGGAAAAAAGATAAATAACCAGAAAAACATTAATGTTCTGAGTCTGCTGGGAAAAAAATACAAAGAGCACTCTCCATAATCAATAAAATGTTGTGCTTACAGAACACAATCTTATAGTGACAAAACAATGTATTATACATATTTACTAAAATTAAAGAAGTAATGACAAATGTGAAAATATACAGTGGGGTTGGATATTATTTTTCTGCCAGTGGAGGACAGGGGATGATTTTCGCTGATTCCATTGTACAACTCTTTGCTGTGCTCAGTGATGTTGTTATAGCAGCAGGACTGGGAGTCAATGTGGTTAAGAGTGATGGACTCTAATCTGGTGAACTGCATTTGATTCCCCACACCTTCACATGAAGTCTGCTGGCTGACCTTGAACCAGTAACAGTTCTCTCAGAACTTTCTCAACCCCGCCTTTGCTTTGCAAATGAAAACTATATTTTTAAATGGAGAATGTATTTTGCAGTTAAAAGAAGAAGAGTAAGGAGACTCAAGGTTGCTTACAAGCTCCTTTCCCTTCCTCTTCCCAAAACAGCAGAGGCGTACCTAGGCGAACTGGAGCCCTGGGCAAAACCTGAGTTTGATGCCCCCCATGGGCGGCCACCCTTCCCCACTGTGACCAAACAATGATTTTTTCCACCAAGTCATTTCAAAGTCACAATCACATTATAGAACATCCCCGAACACACAAATCTGAACACAGATATGGGTCATGCCACAAAGCAGAAATAATTTTTGGAAAACATTTTCAAAAAGCTTTCAAAATGTTTTATTACTGCTATGAAAACATTTTATGGTGTTGTATCCAGTCCCCCCAATTGGGGGAAACAGCATCACTTTCAATGTTATTTAAACTGGGGACCCCAGATTCTCCCTTTAAGGTGGATTTAAAAGGAGAATCTGGGCTCCCTAGTTTAAACAAGTGATGCTGGAATCCACCCCCAAACAGCATCATTTACAATAGTGTTTTAACTAGGGAGCCAAGATTCTCCTTTTAAATCCACCTTAATCTGATGTCCCCAGTTTAAACAACATTGAAAGTGATGCTATTTGGGGGTGGATTCTCCCCCACCCTGAAACAGCATCCCTTTCAATGTTAAAACCTGGGACCTCACACTCTCCCTTCAAATCCATGCCGAAGGGGGTGGATTTAACAACAACAACAACAACAACAACAACAACAACCTTTATTAGGCATTGAGAGAATAAAAGAAAGAAAGAAAACAAGCATTGGCAGGAAGGGAGTGGATTTAAAAAGAAAATCTGGGGAAATTTAGGGGGTGCCTGCTGTCAAGAGTGCAATTATTAAGATAGCAGCACCAAATTTTCAGAGTATCTTTGTGAGATTCGACTGATGATATCACCCAGGTTTGGTGAAGTTTGGTTCAGGGGGTCCAAAGTTATGGAACCTCAAAGCCCCCATCTCCTATTAGCTCCCATTGGAAACAATGGGGGATGGGGGCACTCCCTTTTGGAGTCCATAATTTGCACTCCCTAAACCAAACATCACCAAATCAGAGTGATATCATCAGGAGAGACTCCTGAAAAATCCCTGAAATTTTGGTGCTGCTAACCTAAAAGCTACGCCACCTGCAGGTCAAAAACGGAAAAAACACTGAAAATACAAAATCCCCCACAAACGAACCTGCATTTTTGTCGTCCACCACAAGCTGGCGCCCTGGGCATCTGCCCACTTTGCCCAATGCGAGGAATGCCTCTGCAAAACAGACACTTCTCCCCACCACAGACACCTTGTGAGGTATGTTACCTAGCTTAACAGCGGTTAGCAATTTATTAAAGGGAATCTCCACCAGCTGCTGAGAGTGCAACAGCACACATATGGTTTTTAAAGTAGCAAAGGGGAATGGAACTCACTTGGCAGTGCAAGAAGAGGCTAGGTGAGATCTTTGAGACTATATATACGGGGAAGGAATTTGGCAAGGAGAGATCCACAGAGTAATTCAAGAGTCCAAATGGAGTTTTTAAACGTTTATATAAATTTAGTTTAAAATACATACACACAGTAAGATGTAAGAGTGCATACATTCAGGTTCCTAGTATATAAAAAGGGTTGAAAAGTAGATGGGACGATAGAGAGGGAATTGGGAATTTGCAGGGTGATACGTTACCTAACGTTCTCGAAGTAGAAGCAGTAGAAGGCAGGGATTCCACCCCAGCGCAGAAAACCAGTAGAAGATGATATCGTGTCTCAAACTGACCAGACCAAGGGAGGTACAGGCTAATAATTAGCAATGTGTTCCAGGTGAACTAAACCTTTATAGGGTAGATTGTTCCTTTGGTGGGAAAAGGAACCAATTGCACTTGGTTTCACAGCTGTGCTGGGTTTGGGGTGCAGAGCTAGTTAATCAGCTCAACTATGACTAAGCCTAGGACAAAAGGGGCCAAATTACATTGTTAAGCTAAACGAGGAGCTGCTGTAAGGCTTCCATGCAGATTAACCTTTTAGGGTTACTGCCCAAGATATTCAGATTTTGGCTGAGACGTTTGGACTAAGGTAAGGTGAGTGACTTTAGGAAAGTAATAACAAAGGTAGAGGAGATGCACAGGAGCAACCATCTGTTGCTGACTTGGTTCCCAGAGGAAATAGGGAAAAGGCAGTATCTGATATTATAGTGGCTTTCCATATTCTTTGTCTTTAACAGTATCTTTGCAAGGTGTGGTAATCAAGCATGCCCTTAACCAGGATGAGACCTCCAGGTTATTCAGGAGTAACTCATTCACTTAATTATATTTTGTAAAGCAGCCTTGTGATCTTTGGACATGCCGCTACCTACACTGTGCAGTGAAAACTTAGCTTCTGCCAATATTGTTTTCAGGGAAAATATATTGCCATACGCCATAACAACGCCATTTTCCTTCAAAACCATATATATATATAGGATTGATCAGAGGCCTAACAGATCCCTAGGATTGGTCAGAGGGCTAACAGGTAGGTGGGGCTGAGAGAGTTCCAAAGAACTGTGACACGTCCAAGGTCACCCAGCAAGAATGTGCGCATGCAGAAACAAGGGGACGGGCTGAGGCTTGCCACAGTGTTATGTGGAGTTCTAGTGCGAAGTCCGAGAATAGGGCTATGGTCAATTTCATGTTTCTGGGTTTTGTTACAATTTTGGGAACAATTTATGACTGAATAAATTAAATACAAATAAATATAATAAGTTAGGGTTAGACAAGGGCAGTGGTTCAGGATTTCCTTAGTGCTATGTTGAGTTCTAGGGCACAGTTCGAGAATAAAGCTATGGTCAGTTTTATGTTTCGGGTTTTTGTAACGCTGTTACAACGCCGTTGTAATGCTGTTATAATGCTGTTACAACCCCGTTACTATGCCACTACAATGCCGTTGTAACGCCGTTGTAACGCTGTTGTAATGCCGTTATGCTGTTATAACGCCGTTATAAAGGTTAGGGTTATGGCAAGGGTAGCGGCTCAGGCTTGCCTTAGTGTTATGTTGAGTTGAAGGGCGCAGTCCGAGAATAGCGCTATAGTCAGTTTTAAGTTTCGGGGTTTTGTTATAATTTTGGGAACAATTTTTGACTGAATAAATTAAATAAAAATAATAAGTTAGCGTTGGGCTTCCAGCAAGGGCAAGGGTTATGGCAGAACCCTGAAACTGACCATAACCCTTATCTCGGAGTGCACCCTAGAACTCAATATAACACTAAAGCAAGCCAGATCCCCTGCCCTTGTCTTAAACCTATCCTGAACTTATTATTTTTATTTAATTTATTCAGTCATAAATAGATCCCAAAATTGTAACAAAATTAGTTAGGGTTAGGGTTAAGGGCAGGGGCTGAGGTTTGCCTTAGTGTTACATGGAGTTCTAGGGTGAAGTCCAAGAATAGAGCTATGGTCAGTTTCACGTTTCGGGGTTTTGTTACAATTTTGGAAACAATTTTCGACTGAATAAATTATATAAAAATAATAAGTTAAGGTTTGGCAAGGGCCGCCAGATAAGCCTCTGCTGCTCACGTGGAGGAATGGGGAATCAAACCCGGTTCTCCAGTTAAGAATTCACCTGCTCTTAACCACCACACCACGTTGGATCCTTAAATGTATGGGGACATATATTACTTTTGGGTTTGTTTTTAAGACACTGTTTTGGCATTTGATGACACTGACTGATAGATACCATTTAGGCCTGCATTAGCCAACCTAGTGAATTAGGACCTACATACGATATGCTTGTGAAGTTTTTGTTTCTTTAATTGATTTATTTCAATTGTATTGTTTAAATTGGTTGTTTTGTACTTGGGTAATTTCTGTGAGGCACTTCAGATCTCTTTGGGTAGAAAAGGGAAGCATAACAAGTGATGTTTCAATACAATTGCAATTGGCTATTTCCAGAAGCAGGTCTTTAAGTCTTATCGATAACCTCTACCTTCCTTCTCATCATCTTGTACTATTGACTTCTGAAATGACAATCCTGCTGGGACACACACTGCTTTTGGCAGACTGGGCTGGGGCTGGGGAGAAGCACCACATTCATGCCTCCAACCTCCAGTTTCTTGTTAGAACCAAGCGATCTCCTGATGAGAGCAAATCCATCCTTCTTTGGATCTATGTGTCCATGCATGTATGTCATTTTGACTTTCTGCTTCAGGTGCCAGAATGTTTGAGGCAAGCCCTGTCTCAACAGGTTTTGCCATCTGGAACTTCATCCTTATAACTTTTCACCTCGTTGACTCTCCAGCCCATTTCCAAACACATCCTTTCTTCAATACCTGCAGCTCTTAATTTTTCTTTCCCTCTTCTATTATTCATTACTTAGCACTGCCAATCTATTATTCACTTTGTATCCCAGTTTTGAACGAAGAGGCTAACAAAATGAAGATGGTTCCCTGGCACCCTCCCTTCGGTTTTTCTAAGGTTATGCTCTTATGCAGCTGGACAAGAGGCCATTTCAAGGACTGCTTGTGGCTGGCTAGTCTATCGGATTTATTTTATCTCCAAGGGGCATGCTTCTCTCTTGCATTGTGTTTGATTTCCCTTTTCAAGAGAACAGCAACCATGGAGACTTGCGCCAAGAGCATTAGCTAATTTTAGTCTATTTCTCTCCATTATTGGCCGTCAAAACATGCTGAAGTTTCTTTAACGTAGATTTTTTTAAGAAATAAAAAGGACCAGAAGCCTCTGCTGTGAATAGAAAGTAGATATTTCGACACAGAGTTTACTTCCTGGAACTGTAGCTTCCTTTTTAAAGTTTAGCAAACCCAGGCTAAACCTTCACTGGAACTCTGGTGAGGGATATAGACAGCTGCAAACAAAATCCCATTTGATTTACTTAAATAAATCCAAAATTTGCTGACACTCTTCTGGGGCAGAAATGCAAGCAACCAGTGACATTAGCATGTGTAAATTGGCCAGGTTTAGTTTGTCAGTGCTTGACAAGATGGAGGTAAGCTGAAAGTTTTTGCACAAGCCAGCTACAGCGATGCTTCCTACTTCTCTCCCCACTCAGGACCAAAGCATCTTATCATATTATTCTCCCCTCCTCTTTATTTTCAGTGTGTGGCAGGACAGGCTGAGTTACTAGGATGGGCCCAGGATCAGTCAAACAGCTTCTATGGTATGGTATGGGGGGGGAGGGCTGAACCAGTTGCCCCAGAAGGAGGGAGGTGAGCATGCAATTTTAGCAGGATCTGGGCTGCAATTCAAACAACAAGAAGAGTTGGTTCTGAGAGAACTGTGACTGGCCCAAAGTCACCCAGCTTCATGGGGAGGATTGGGGAATCCAACCTGGTTCTCTAGATTAGGAGCCACGGCTCTTAGCCATTACATTATGCTGGTGTAATGAGGAAACCAAAGTGAAGCAACCAAGTTTTGTAAGATTTTTCAGCTGGAGTATGACTTCTTCTGGTTCAGTATTCTGTAAGGCCCCTTCCGCACACGCAAAATAATGCGTTTTCAAACCGCTTTCACAATTGTTTGCAAGTGTATTTTGCCGTTCCGCACAGCTTCAAAGAGCACTGAAAGCAGTTTGAAAGTGCATTATTCTGCATGTGCAGAATGAGCCTCTGACAAACCAGAGTTTTAGCTTCGATTGCATGTTGCCTCCATGGGTTCTAGCTTTCCAGGACCTTGACTTCCCCTTTCCCCAGTTCCTGGTCCTGGTTTACAATCCCTGCACTAACCCATATTTTTTGCCAGTCTTTAACCCTGGGGCCATCTTGTTTGAGTGACGGTTCTGACCACTTTGGTAATCAGACTCCCACTTGGACAACTTGCTTTGCACCTCCAAAATGCGAATGCAGACATCTATATCCAAGTACACATTGAGGCAGAAACAGATGTTAGCTTATTATTTTGCACATTAAAATAAAAGAAAGAAGGAAATATATTGCCCCACACCAGATTTCAGCAAGAGTAGGATGCTGATTCCACCAGCCATCTCTCTTAGGCCTCTGGGAATTTATGTCATAATTGGCAATCAATGGAAATTGTTGTGATCAGATGAACATTTTTGATGAAGGCAATCTAGCATAGCCATTAAGCAATTTTCTCCTCTCTGATTTGTAATTTAGAGTGCCAGACTCTTCATTTTCAAAGCAATAAAATTAAAAGGGCAAAATCATGTGTGTGTGTCAGTGTGTCTGTGTGCGTGTGAGGTGTGTGCGCGTGTGCGTTAAAAAAGTCATCCTGTTTTGGTTTATATTAATGGGTGGAGGGTGGAATCTGGACTCTTCCCCTGACATCATCACCCCTAAAAATAAAACAGATTTCTGCTCGACTGCTTGAGCAGTTGGTATTTACACACCCATGTGCAATTGCTTTAGATTTTTTTAAATGACACCCAGGATGCTACCAGATATGATGCATTAATATGAATAAATCAGTCAATAAATGAATCATGCAAATCTACCCAGAAAACCTCCTGAACACTGAATTATCTTTGCTGTATCATTGCTCCATATGGCCTTTGATAGAGGACATAGACTAATCCTAGTCAAGGGTAGAGGGAAATTCTCAGTTGCACAGCACATATTTTTCATGTAGAAGGTTCCGGGTTTGATAGGATCTAAGAAGGTGTCTGCTAGTCAGAGTAGGCAATGCTATGGCAGATAGTCCAACAGTCACTGTGCTCCTTAATGTAGCAAATTAGGGAGCCATGGTTACACAGACCCACCCTTTATTTATTTTTAAATTTATTTAAAATCATTTCATGTTGCCTTTCCTCCAAATTGACCCCATAGGAAGAAGAGTTTGAAGAAGTAGTGTTGGATTTATATCCCCCCTTTCTCTCCTGTAGGAGACTAAAAGGGGCTTACAATCTCCTTTCCCTTCCCCTCTCACAACAAACACCCTGTGAAGTGGGTGGGGCTGAGAGAGCTCAGAAGAACTGTGACTAGCCCAAGGTCACCCAGCTGGCATGTGTTTGAGTGCACAAGCTAATCTGAATTCCCCAGATAAGTTTCCACAGCTCAAGCAGCAGAGCAGGGAATCAAACCCGGTTCCTCCAGATTAGAATGCACCTGCTCTTAACCACTACACCACTGCTGCTCCAAGTTTGATACCTAGCGAGCCACAAAACATTTAAACAATTAAAACACAGTTAAAATGTAAACTTCAATTAAAAACACATAAACAACATTAGGAGGACCAATAACCATAATTGGATGTACACCAGATGAAACAATAAGACTTCAACTGCTGGTGAAAAATGCCAATAGAGGTAGATAGACAAATCCCCTTGGGGAGAGAGGTACAAAGTTTTAATGCCATGATGGAAAAGACCCTGTCTCAGGTTGCCACCCACCAAATGGTGGAGGAAACTGAGAGCAGGATTTTCCAGGATGACTAGAATGAGTGGGTAGGTTCATATGGGAGAAGGCAGTCCCTGAGGGATGTTGGTCCCTGGCCAAACAAGGCTTTTAGAAGTCAATACCAGAACTTGAATTGAACCTCAAAGCAAGCTGGAAGCCAGTGTAGGTGGAATAAGACTGGACTGATATAGTCCTTCTGACTCACTTCAGGAAGTACTCTGGCTCTAGCATTCTGTACCAACTATAGCTTCCAGGCAGTTTTCAAGGACATCCCCATGTAGATCCCATTGCAGTAGTCTAATTAGATGTTACCAGGATATGCACCACAGATCTTTTCTGTCCCAGAAGGACCACAACTGGTTCATGAGCCTCAGTTGCTGAAAGCACCCCTGGCCACCACTGCCACCTGTTTATCCAACAGGAGTCCCAAGTCCAGGAGCTACTAATCCACTCCTATGTCTATGAGACTTCTTAAAGGTAGAGAAAACCAGGTATAAAACCATTCTCCTTCTCCAGTATCCATACCTATGGTCTAGCATACTACCACTCGCATATTACATACTACCTCACTACCAACCTTACCTAGGGTCTACTTAGTCAAAAGGCCAACCTAATTATAATCCATCCATGAAGTGCATAAGAAACGGCCACTTTGAGACCAACTGGATGGGAGTCTGCAAATTCTAGTTTGACCCTGTCAGCTGACCTGCTAATTTAACACTATTCAAAATGGATGGATAGGGGAGGGCAGCTCATGACAAAAAGTAGACTTGCAATAAATACCCACTTTCAAAATCCTAACCCTACTCTCTCACCTGCACAAGGATTAACACTGTTGGCCTGCAATAGATTTAATGTTTCACAAAATGGTGTGCAAGATTCTAGGGTATTTTTTTTAAAAAAATTCATTTGGCCAATGCTCAGTATTCTAAGACTTTCAGCTGGCTATTCATGGTATATAGTGATTTCGACATACCTTTTCAAGAACAAGGAATAGTGACAACTGCAAAAGGGTTTTTTCCCTATTTTTTTGAGTTTGCTGCAGTGCTAACCGCTTACAGTTGAGCATGACTTGGAGTTAAGAGCATCAAACTTCTTCAAGTTGAATTCAAAGCCATTCTAGAGATTCTGAATTCACCATTGTTCAAGCTAACTATTTTTCCTTCCTTAAAGAATAGGATCATGCACAATAACAGACCGGGGGAGAAAAAAGGCCTTCATCAAAGCACAAAAGCTTTGAAGGATGTGATGATGTTTCAATAGGATCATTATGATGCCTTATAGTATGTCATTACATTCTTGGCAATTTAGCATGAAATGTGCATCATTTGTACTATAAGTTAACACAATGGTGCTTTCAAAGCTTTTATGTTTGTCATGTCAAGGGCTGTTTTTAAAAGCCTTTAATCTCTGCATCTGTATGTGCTGAACAACTGTGTGCTTACTACCAAAATAACGGCTAAATAGAGGGAGCGTGAGCCGGTATAACTAACCATCATTTTTAAGGGGGAGAGAACAGATTGCCTGAATCTGCATATTGTTTTTTCATTGTGTGTAAATAGATGGCTGTTATAATAGCATAAGAGCAGCTCTGTTGGATCAGACCAATGATCTATCTAGTCAAGTATTTTGTTTCACGCAATGGCCAACCAGTTGGTCACAGGATCCAACGCTTATGCACTCCAGTGACAGATTTTCAGGCCTATAATGCCAATGCAAAGGGAAGTTCCATTGAGTTATTGTGGCTAATAGCCATAAACTGGTCTAATCCTCTTTTAAAGTCATTTCACTAGTGGCCATCATTGAATCCCATTCCAGTTATGCCTACAAGTTACATACCTGCTGACTGAATAATAATTCCTTTTATCCACTCTGACACTACTTCCCAGCAACTGATTTCATTCAAGGACATCTACCGATGTTATGCGAGGCTCAAAACATGCAGTACAATGTTGAACAGATATTACAACACATGTACTTTCACACAGCCAGGGATGCTGATGAACTGTTTCCCATTCATATTTCTCCTGGGATCTTGGGCTTCTGAATTATGTGATCTTTGTTATGCTGTGAGGCACTGATGCATTAGTGAACCAGCCAGTCTAATTCTAGACTTTATCCAGACTGCTGTGTGGGTGCATATTTAAACCAAAGTGCAAAAAGTAATTAATTGATTAATTTTTTCATGCACTGTTTTCAATATTGGTATTTTTTTCTCTGAATGGTTAACTTATATGGAAATGAGATACACCAACAACTACAGGAAACTGTTGTGCATGCACAAACTCTGAAATATATCATCATTACTGTAGTTCTCAACCATGGAGGATACTACTTATCTTTTCCCAATCAAAATATCTCCCAAAGAAGTTCACAAGGGTTATAGGGGAGCAACAAATAAAAAAATGATTTTTGATATAAAATGTTCCTTCAGAAGGGGATGCTCAAGTGGACCTGGGTCCAGGTAGGATAGAAGGTTGCCTCCTTTCCTTCTGATGGTCCCATCTATGTTAGGTGAAAACAAAAGGAATGAGAACCCTTAGCTGGACTGAAGCCATGTATGGTACAGGAATTCCTGGCTGTTCTCTCTCCAAGTACTGTTGACCTGATCAGTGATGATTAGGAGGAAGTCCTCAGCTAGAATTGGGTTCAAACTCATCAGAGGGGCACCTGGCCACTGCCTCCTCTCTGATGCATTTGGACATTTCCCAGCTGGAAGGTCAGGACAATAAGGATCCAAAACAACCTTCAGAAGAATAACAACAAAACAGAACATTGGATCAGCTCTGTTAGCCCTCAGGCACAGAGTATGGACTATATCCTCAGATAAGCCTGAAGTCTTTTATCGCTGTTTAAAGACAAAGAATTGTCATGAGGTGGCATATCCCTATCCTTACTACTGAGCAGCATTGAAAAGGGACAAAATGCTCTTAACAGTGGGCTGTGAGGTGGTGACAGAGCTAGCAGAGCTACCACTGTAGAACTGTGTGCGTGAGTATTTATTGAACAATGAGTGGAACCTGGGCAATGATGTAAGTTTTGGGCACTTGATTCTACTAACCACTCAGTAACTGTGCCCCTGCACAGAGCTATAGCCATGGTCCCAGTCAAATCATAGAGTTTCATATGAACTCTAGATCTGTGTGACATCAGTGCTAGATTCAGTCTGGAAAGGGTGTCATGGCAGAGCTGTAACGTGGCAGGTGCCCACTGCCAACTTGCTGCAGCAAATCCCAATGTCGATAGTGGGCTGAGAGAACAAGTAAGGGGGAGAGGACTCTTTGCTACCTTTCTTTCTCTGATAACCTGGGCCATCACTTATGTAATGGATGGGCTAGCCCTGCCCTTCAACAGGCTCAGTAAAAAGAGTTGTGATACTCCCCGTAACTCATCCCACATTTTGCCACTGCCTTTCACTGGCTTCTGTTCCTTTGAGCATTATTCCAGATAGTTCCAAATTCCCTATACATGACATACTTTGCCCCAGGTAACCCTAAAAGTCTACTTGTGAAAGAAACTGCATTTGGTCCTCTTCAGTTTCAGGCAGCAACTTATTAGGTTGGAAATGCATGCCAATTCCCACATTAATTTATTACATTTGTTTCTTTTATGAACTCTTGAACCTTTTGATAATTGCATCAGAATTATTTAATTCACAGTTCCTCATATTAGCTGAAATCACATTTTGTCATTGTGTTACTCATTAAAGTAACAATTAATTACAAGATAAATGCTAACTTGTATTTTTGACTGGGTTTGGCATTCAGAAAATTTGTTAGGACTAATCACATTAACTAAAGGCCACCACTGCTTCCCTGCACAAATGGAATTGGTCTTCCATCCACAGATCGTGCAACTGAAAATTCACGTTTAATGGTATCTATTTTATTCCTGTTGGCAGACATGAAAAGCAACCACAGGCAATGGTATCAGATATAGTGACTCCCTCCAAAACACCTTCATGTGTCTTCTGCAAGCCTCTAACATGGGCTAAAATCTGAGACACAAACCTCAGAAACTGGAGACAGGGCAAGAGAGCAGAAGGCCAGCTTAAGAAGGGATGGTGGATTCCAGTTATAATTCCACAGTTCTGTTTTACCTTCATTTAGACTTTGGTTATTTCCTGGCAAGAAACAATGTGCCGATTCACACAAGAGAAAGGAAAAATCAAAAACAGATTTTTTTCATTACAACACAAATGAGATATTAAAAACCATATTTTAGAACTTACAGTTTTCAAAACCAAAAGAAACCACCCATCTAGTGTTGTCTACTGTTGTCTATTGTTGTCAACCAACAATACAAAAAACTCCTAGAATTTAAGACTCTTTAATTTCTTTTTTTCGAACTACATAATTACCAGTGTGATGTAGTGTTCAGAAAGTCAGACTAGGATCTGAGAGACCCAGGTGTGAATTCTCGCTCTGACATGGCATACAATACAAACAAAACAGATAAAAATCAATAAAAGATCAATTTTAAATACAAACATAGACGTAAGAATTCACGATTTCAAGAATAAAATTAGCAACAGATTCACAAAACACCAGTGCTGTTCAAAAGATAAGGAATTTTATAACACTCTAGCCATTGTGAGCACTTAGAGAAAATGGAATCCATATATTTTCACCTGATTTTGTCATATTTAGGTCATTTAAATAAAGTGGGCAAGTGTTTCAACAGTAGCCAAGTCACAAGAGCAGAACCTTTTAGAACATTCCACTTTTAAAAATCTCCCCTCCAAAAGCATCGAGGGTAACACATTACATCTTGCAATTGCCAAGGCTTTCCTCTGATTAGGGTTAATTAATAAGCAAAGATAAGTTGCCATAACTCCACATTCACATGGAATTAGCAAGGTAGTTGGAGAACAGGTTTCTTGGCTGCAAGCATCAGTTTATAAAAAAATCTAGTTCTAGTTCCTAACTAGTTTAATTGCTTCTATGTAGGTAAGCTCTTAACAGTGCAATGGTTCCCCAATTATGGGTGTGTGATAATGATATTTTCTCCAACTAATAAAAATAGTTCTGCATAAAGAGACACTTAGAAGAAACGATGCTAACACAATTTAGGAGTAGCTTTTTTGTTGTTGTTGATGAGGTCTTTTAATAGGCTCTTTCATGTCTCAGTTACCTAGTAACAGAAATCACCATCTATTCTTGCAGGAAGTGGGGATACCGAGAATGCATCATAAGCAACCCTGACACACTCGCTTCTCATGCAGCAAAGACTAACAACCTACTTGGAAAGCCTCACAAGTACAATTACAGCTTGCAGTTTGCAACCTTGCACAGGTACTGAATAAGGCAATTCACAGTAGTTTTCTTAGGAGAGAACATTTTAACATGTGGGGGTGGGGGAGAAGATAAAAAATCAGATCGTTTCCACAAGTGTTCCTCAGTTTTTCAGGGTACACTGGGATAAAGGTTTTCATGATTGCATGAAAGCTCTTCATGATTGCAAGTGTATTTATCAATTGATTGATCACCATCTAGGCAGAGATGTCTCATTGACCCTCTTAACCAGTGCTGTGAGTTAGTTACATATTTGATGTGTAGGTATTAAATTTTTGCATGATGGTTAACGATATGGTAGGTGCAGCCTCACTCTCTGGAGCTGTGGGGAGCTTTTTTCACTAGCAGATCTTCAGATGAGGAAAAAGGCTGCCTTATACAGCTCGCCACTGGGACTGCAAACATGGCCATTTTTAAGAGCTTTATGGAATTCTTACCATCCAATCCAGGGGACACAGTCCAATCTGGAGGATACCCTCTGGAGCTGGCATACCCCTGTGACAGCATGAGTTCTGCTGGAGAAAGGGGCAAATGCCCTGGTAGAGGGACAACTCAACTGGATGGCCAGGTGCTATGGTGCTTTGTGGTGCCTGATGTGCCTCTGTTGCCCAGGCCCACCAGTGCAAAAGACTGTGCCGGTGTGGTGGAGGATATTCTGGGGGCAAAGTGGGGGAGACCTTAGTTGGCCTCCAGTGCTCAGTTTGCCCCCATGTACCAGCAGACCAGACAACTAAGATACACCACTATTTTCATGGCGTATCTCTATGGGGGATTCTATGGTGAGTTTTTTGTTTATTTTTTTACTGTTTTGGGCTTCCAGATACAACTGGATTTGTCATCCCATTAAAGTTGCTCATTTGTGATGTTTCAGTGGCACACACATGCATATTAGTCTGCTGCAACTTGATGGCACTTTCCACCATCACCACCAATTCAAAAAGTCAAAATCCAGGAATAGGTCAAAGCATCATTAGACCTCACCTAACTATTTTACGGCATTTTATCTCAGAAGAAAGGAAGCACAGGTGGTTTTTTTTGGGGGGGGGGTGGTGGTGGTGGTGGACATTTACTGAGGATTATAAATGAACTATAATGAAAAAAATATTAAAGCGAAGAAGAAGAAGAAATCTCTCCAGCCTCCTTCTGTGTTCTGCTTCTGTGCTTCCAAAGAAAACTAAAGGAATTGTTAAGGTCAAGAGCATGCCAAGAGGGGTGTCTAGATTCTAAAGTTCAGATGTAATTGCAGGAGGTAGAGTTCACTTACAAAAGCTTTGCTGGACTGAAGGATATTTCTCTCTGTATTTTGAAGATAAGCCTTTCTATCCACAGGGCAACCAGGATGGTTTGGCAGTCTTGGGGAACTGAGCTTCAGCAATTGTGCAGCAGCAGCAGGAAACACAGATGCAGATGTACCAAACAAGTTTTGGTTTCAAGTTTTTTTAAGGAAAAGAAAGCAGAAACAAAATGTCTGTTTGTTCATCTTATATTCATAGTTTCCCAAGTCTGGATTTTAATTGATTTTTCATAAGGTCAATAACTAGTTCTCTCCTCCCTGAGTTCCCTCCCCATCTCAGATTGCCCCACAAGGATTTATCTTAATCTCAAGTCAACAACTGTAGACTGACAGCCCCATATGTGAGCTGGGTCCCTGGCCAAGGCACACTGCTGCAACCCCCAAAGAGGCTTTCTGGCAGCATGGGGAAGTCAAAAAACCTCCTGGCCACTGAAAAGCCTATATGGAGCTGAACAGACTTACGAGACCCAAAATGGTTGTCTAAGTCTGAGTTGGCTGCTGGAGATATAAACCAGCAAATGGCCAGGAAAAAACTGACTAATGTCGGCTCCTCCCTCGGCCATGCCCTGGACTTCCCCTGCTGTGCTGGCAGAGCCGGCAGGGGCGTTGGGAAGCTGGGTAAACTCTGTCAGGATAAGTGGTCCAAAGTGGCATTTCCTCCAGTGGAAGCCCACCACCAGATTCAGCACCCCCTCCCCCACAGATGGAACTCTTGGTACAAAAGAAGTAACAGAAAATGCCATTACTATGCATGAACTAAGGATGTGTACCAGTAATAAGAAAGCAGCTGTAAGCCAACTTGAAAGCCCAAGGTCTGAAGCTTAGAGAGAAGAGAGGTAGCAACCAGGCACACCTCTGGTGTGTCTGGATCCTAAGCCAGCTGAGAACTGCTTGTCATCCAGCTATCAAGTATCCCCACTGCAACCATCAGATGGAGAGGAGGCGGCAGCCAAACACCCTCCCAGTGAGCCAAGATCCAAATCCAGCTGAGAATCCCCTTTCTCCAGTAAACAGATTCAATGTTCACCTGATCCTCTCAGCAAGAATCTCCTAGGAGTGATAAATCAAGTGACTGAAGACAACAGACTCAAAGAAATCTATACTGTTATTGTTGTGCAAATTATACTCTTTGTTTTGGGCCAAATGGTTTATTATCATATTATGAGTTTTATGATCTTTTTGTTAAACGAAAAAGTAACATTGAAAAAGCCCCCAACACCTAATAATTGTAAATCACTTTATTTTCTCTTTAATAGGTTTTTGGCTCTTGGAAACCAGTCTAGGCTCCCAGGTTGTAACTCCAAGTGTTTTATTGCCAGCTGCTTTGCAGACTTCAGCATCCATTTGCTACAAACTCTTCCCCTTTCTTCCTGCAAATCTGCTCGATAAATAATTCCCACACCATGGATACCTTCTTTTTGTCATGATGGCACCTAGAGAGTTCCTTTTTTAACTCTCCCAAACAGATTGTAACATTCAAAGTTCTACCTAGCATAACTTCCTCTGCATAAAATACCACTGATTGACAGAAACCATGTCATTTTCACCATCCTCCTTTCTGTCTTTTTCTGAGCATGCCATTATTCTATGAGTGTACAGCAATTTTGGAATGGGAAAGAGAATCTTCATTTGAAGGCTGTAACCATTGATCTACAGATCTTACATGCTCACATGCTTTTCCGGAACTGCATAGCAATGGGTTTCAGAATAGAACCCAATTATTATGTTGGTATCTTCCAGTAGTGAAAGTTCAAGTTCCTCATTCGTCTCAATTATTTCAAGCAGGAATCTCTCATCCATGTAGTTTTAATTTAGCTACATTTCTGGGCAAGCCCAAAGCTTGTGTAGATCAAGGACCCATGTCAGGTGAGGCTCCTGTTGATCAGTTGATGACTTGTGAACATACATGATAATCTTACAGGCCAGCAACTCACCTGACATGTCATTAAAGCACATACAGCAAATCCTCTGGTCAAATTCATAACTTTATTGCCATGTTGGAAACTGAAAAAAGTAATATTTCTAGTCAATGCTCTGACTTGAAAATCCAAGCAACAAGATACTATTACCGGTACTTGACTGTGCTAAACATTTGTTGTTCCTACTGGACTAAAAACTGAGAAAAGATGTTTGGATATTGTGCTATAACTGGGTTTTGAGAGCTGTTGTGTTTTAATGGCTACATGCACAAGCTGAGCATGTGCATTGTTTGTGATATGATCCAGGTGTGAGAAAACTTTCATGTCAAACAGAATACTTTTCCAGTGATGTCTATTTACCCATTTCACATTAAGTCATTCAGTGATAAGCTCTCAACAGATGTGCATAAATATGTGCTCTATTACATATTTTAATATAAACATTCCTCCAATGTTCTTTTCCAACAATACATTCACATGTATGAGGAGCCTGTTAAACACGTGTAATGATTGTGTGCAGTATCTGTGATCCTCCCAATATGCATGGTTGCTTCTAGTATATGTGATTGTGGCATCTAAATGGATTCCCCACTTTCTCTTGAACTCAGAACAATAGGCAACATAATGGTAAAAATGTTATTCTGCCTTACATGGTTATTGTAAGGACTATAAGATTATGGCCATTTCTGCACAAAACAAATAAAACATTGTGAGGAAGGAAATAGAAGCATGTGGGGGGAGGAGTTTGTTTGTTTATTTATTTAATTTGTATACCGCCCTCCCCCAAAGGGCTCAGTTTTGCACAGCTTCCCCCCCAAAAAAAAACATTTTATTTCAGCTCAAAATGTTTTATGTAGGATCCACTAAACTAGCAATCTTCCCCCCCCAGAAAACAGTTTCAAAACATTTCCTGCTTGCTGTGCAGAGATCGAGAAATGTTCTATTTTTCCTGCCTTATCTTTGAAGCTCTCACTTTTATTCCTCCACTGTTTGCCACTCACCATTTTCTGCCACTTCAGTGTGATCTTCCATGCTATCTGCCATATATTGAAGTGTTTTCTCATCTAGCATTGTGGTTGCCCACCATTTCCATCATTCCTATGCACTAATAAACTCAGCATTGCCTGCCAATTATGTAAATGTGTTGCTGTTCCATTTGAAAAAAAGTTTTATTTTTCCATGCTATGTGCACAAAAAAACCAAAATAGTTCTTTTTAAAATGTTTTCAAAATGTTTTAAATGTTCTGTGCAGAACAGGCAATATTTGTCAAAAGTTTTGCTATACTTGCTAAGAATTATTTCCACCTTGCCAGATAATCACATGCAGTCAAAGTGAAAGTCATGTTCTTGATTTAGGAAGACAACAGGATGCTCCCCAGAGTACCTTGATTAAAACAAGCCATACACAATTGGCAAACTGCTCCAACCAGACTCAGATATGTCAAGAAAAGGATGGGTGGGGCAGCAGACTCTGGGTTCAGCAATAGCATGTGGCAGACAAAAGGAGTCTGTCAAATCATGAAGATCTACAGGGGTAAGGAAGCAACCTAGAAGACACTTCTGTTTATATGAAGGGCTAGTGGGAAGGGACAAGCCAGGGACAGATTAAAAGGGTGCCCTATAGAAAGACAATCTGCAGCAGGCTAGGGAAGATGAGATATTGCTGCTCAGGCAGTGGGTAGGAGGAAAAGATACAGAAAGGAAGAAGGAGGATGTGATGCAGCCCCCTGCAGCCTTCTCCAATCTGAGGCTGTGCATGTCCTCCCAAGCAGGGAAGGTCACAACAGAGCAAGGGCAACACAGCCTTGACCAGAAGTGTCACAGGCCTGTTGCAATCACCTTCCATCCACAAAAAAAGCCCCTCTGCTTTTTAGAAAGCAGACATTGGGCTGTTATATGTCATGTATCCCTACCCTTTGTTACAGCATAGTGAAAAATCAATTTGATGATGCCCAAAATGGATTTAAACCTGGAAGCCTCAAGGCTCCGATTTCTGTAGCTGGTGTGAAATTGTCAGCATCAGCAGCTGATGTCATCATAGTCTAGACTCTTGCTAGAATTCATGAGCAGAGATTTATTTTTATTGTTTGCATTAGCCCTTGGGAACACACAGTTGGAGTCCAGAGTCTGTTATATTCTCTAATGCCTTCCATAACTGAACACATTGCCATTCAAATGGTGGGGTACTGTCTTTATCCCCAGGCTTGTTGTCGGGTTAATGAAATAATTTTGTGCCCTGAAACTTGGAAACTGCCAACTGAAAAAAGAACTCTGTCATTGTTAATAGAGATCCCCCACCACCTTTTTAACAGCAAGCACTTGGATATGGTATCATTCTACTTTTCACTGGAAGCACTATAACAGTTCCACGTCTCTGTCTAGCCAGAACAATTATTGGGTGACTTAGTTCCATTTCATTCCTCTGAACCAGGGATGACTAACTGGTGGCCTTTTGCGCCAAATCAGGTCCCTTAAACACCTCCAACCAGTTCCCTGGTGGCATTCCAGATTTTCATCAACATTTCATAAACATTTGTTCTCAGTTTCACTAGAGACAATATACTTCTCAGGGGCTTCATAATAGTGCAGATGGCTGCCACAATCCCTTTTCTTATTACACTTCCCATTCAATAGGATTTTTGTTAGTGGAAGTCCCATGATCCTCACCGTAGCTGTTCTGGAGTTAAAAGGGATCCCCTCCTCTGATTTTCAATGACAGAGAAGCTGGTTGCATCCACCCCAGCATCACTTTCAGTGGGTTTTGCAGAGCTATTTGCTTGCATTGTCACTCATTCTAATAAAAGCTTTCAGCAACACAGTGAGTATTTTCATTTCCAGCAAATTGTGACTACCAAGTCCTCAAAATGAGTCAAGATCTGTCACTTTAGTACATATTTAAAAAGAAAGAAAAGAAAAGAAAGACATTATATTTGCAATGTCAATAGGAAAGCATGGAAATAAAAAGCACCTTGATTTCCAATTCTTGTAGAGGGAAGGGGGGAGAGATAAAAGAATTATTTGGAAAGGCAGTAGTTTACAAGCAATTAATCACAAAGAGAAATTAAAGAGATCCAAGCAAAACTGTTTTGAAAATGGTTCTGTGTTCGTCAGAACAAGAGCTCTTCACAGTCCCTCCACAGTCCCCACTATGACTTTTGAAAACTTATATTCTGAAAATCTTGTTGGTCTCTAAGGTGCGGCTGGACTTGACTCCAGCTGCTCTTTTTCAACGGTCCTGTGATTTTCTTAATCCACTGTAGAGTGGTTTCAGCTTGTGAGCTCGATTATATACGAAAGCCATGCTTGTGTAGAAAAACTTTCCATACTTGAAGTGCCGTCATACCAATTGACCAAATTTGCTGTGGTAGTAAATCTTGAACCACATGCTCTACAGTAGCAACACTAGAGTCTTTGGCTTAGAAATCAAAGCTGCAATCTGCCAATTTACCTAACTGCCAAGCCATTCTGGTGATTTTTTTGCAACCCTGCTAGTGAGTCTTTGGTTTATCAAATGTAGTACAAGGGCTTTCCCCCCCCCCCTTTGCTGTTCTTGACACCTGCAAGGATTTGCTACTGAGTCAGATAAAAATTGCCCTTTCTGTGGAGCAGCAATCGAATTTCATGGAGTTTATAAAAAGCTAATGCTCATCTGTCATATCCTTTCCAGGCATGGGGGATCCACACTGCAAAATAAACTATCACATGTTTCTTTCCCCACTGGAGGACCACCAATAAAATCACTTCCACTTATTTGCCTATTTTATTTTAGAATCCTGAACAGAGCCATTAATACAGTGGGGCGTGGGAGGTGGGGAGGTGGGATTAATAGACAAAAAAGAATTAAAATACGTTTATAAATAAAAGTCTCTGCAATGTTTCGGTTACCCTCCCCCCACATCCACCCACCCCCAAAAAACCTGGACTCTACACAAAGGTCCAAACTGTCTATGAAGATAGATTGGAGTCTGCATGCAGCTGGTGCAGAGTGTCCAGTCACTGGTTGATTCCCCACCCACCATTAGATGCGCGCTCCTCACGGCAAATACCCCGGGGTCCTGCAGCACTCCCCACTACACCAGCAGTGACAATGCAGCGACAACGCAGTCACCCCAATTCTGCCGCTCCTCCCACCCCTCAGCGCTTGTCATTTCGGATCCTGGTTGGAAGTACACCTTTTTGAAACCACGCAGCAAACACAGAGCAGGGGTCCCCTCCACTTTTGAAGTGGGGAAAAGCCCACTATCAGGTTTTATACCTGGGTTGAAGGGACATTAATTACTGTTTTATGTGCTGTTTATATATATTAGTTTTGGTGTTTGTTGTTTTTTAATGAATTTTTATAATGGTTTTAAGTATTCAGGCCTTGGTTACCTGAATTGGTCAGAAAGGCAGCATACAAATTTGGTAATAAATGAGTAAGATTAGAACCAATGGCCGAGACTTCCACTTTTAAAAAAATGGTGTCGCACATTCTTTGGCTGGATTTGATGTCAAAATAGGGAAGTTCAGCTGTTCAGAGTTCACTGAATGTGTACAAAGATCTCATGTGAAGTATGTTTGATATAAAAATATGCCTCATTTCCCCTCTGACACCTTGCCAGGCAGGAGATGTCTTTAAAAGAAAGTCCTTCTAGTGTCTTCAAAATAAGATGTCTTGTGCTAAAATAATGTGTTCTGAGAACATATTGGGGGAAAAAGTGTTGCAGAGTTCCTCCCCAAGATGCCTTTTTTGTGTTCTCAGAACGCCTGATTTCAGCTGTGTGGAATGGATCACATTAGTCTCTTGCCTGGAAAACCCTATTGGGTTCCATAAGTCAGCTGCAACTTGACAACACTTTACATAGACCCACGTGTTGGCTGCACATGCCACGTACCGTTCCCTCTGTGATGCCTTGTGTCCACATTAAGAGCAAGAGCATTATTTGTAAAAGCCATCACTGCTCCATAGGGGACAGTAATGAGTTTTCAAATCACTTGAGCAAATGAGCTCTGTTTGTAGGCCTCTGTTTAACTCAGCTGAGGAGATCTGAATACTATTCAAAGTTGCCATATCCAGTTTGGGGAATTCCTGGCTATTTAGACTAGGGTCGTCAGGTCTCTCAAGGCAAGAGGTGGGAGCTGGTGGGAGATGGGTACAGGGGGTAGCATTCCAGTACAATGGTTGTGGGGGGACACATATCACTGCCTCCTTTGGTCTGACAGATATCCTAACCCCCTTTCTGCCAACCTGTTTCCTCCTGCTGAACATCTGAGTGTCAGCAGGCAGCAACAGGAATCCCTGGGAGATTGCTTGCCTTTAGTGGGCACCTGGGAACCCTACTTTAGTTCTCATCTGGGGGTTCACAACCCAAGAGGCAAGACTTTTTTTTCATTTCTCCCCAAACCTCTTTCACTCCAGCATAGTCTGAAATTCCTCTCCTCCCAACAGAATTTACAGCCAGATAACCTCACATATTTATATCCAGTAAATACATACAGTTTTCCAATTATTCCTAATGTATTGCTCAGTTCAGTTTCAGCGGATTTGTTTTAGCCATTAGCCATTACAAAGCCTGTACACCATGTAATAGTAATTTAAACAGTTTACAAATGAAGATGTACACTGGTCTGATGCACAATCCAAAACCTAATTTATTGCAGACTCCTAATCACTGAATTTGATCCTTTTCTTAGTAGCATAGAAAGCCAACAAGAGAAAAAAGTGAATTGTGTTATTGAGCCAGTTTTGGGCCTAGGAGCAGTACTTGGAGATTAAGCGCATATTTTTTTTAAGATGGAAGCGTGGAAAGAATTTTAATTAAGTAGAAAAATTCTCAGGAATGGACAAACTATTAGTAATCTAATGTTGTGCTGAGAAATGCTAGACACCAACAACCTTCTCCTATGCCAGTCTGCATGCTAGCTCAGATGATGACAGCCAGCAACAAGAGAGTTGCCTCACTGAGCCACTGGGCTGTTACAGATATTATACATGCTAGATTTATTGACCACTGGATGACATCAATCTGGTTTGATTACTATTCCTTATCCATAAGGACAAACTAGATGTTACATCTTTTGGTGAGTTTCTTTAACTCAATTCAACCCACACAGCAGCTGCAGGGAATGTGATTTTAAAGATCAGAAGAAACCCCTTTTGGCTTGGAACTGTGGTATGGGGAGAGGAGGGGCATCTGCCTCCCCACATGCCATTTTTAGAAGCTGAAATGCCCCCAAGCGGGGAGTTAGTTATGTAAATTTGGAGTGGCATGTCCTTGAAATACTCTGCATGCAGCTTCAAAGTTGAGTAAATCACTCCCTGTCAGGTTTAACCATAGAGTTTTGCCCAAACACTAGACCATTCCCAGCAATATACTGATGTCTTGCTCAGCACACAGAAAGTGACATCAGCATATCAGAATGATATCTATCTCCCCTGATTTCTCTGCTTATTTTTCTCCTGCTGTCCAGCTGAACAGTGACAGGAAGTGCTGAGGGGATCCCCATTGATGGTGGTGGGGAATCCCCTGCCACCAGCAGCAACCTGTGACATATTTTTTTTAAAAAAGGCTTTTCCTTTAGTTTAGCCAATTCTTGATAAGACCAACAATAGACCAGCTTTTCTATTTATTTAGAATATTTTATGCTGTCTATTCAGAATCCTGTTTGAGGATATATATAAAGCCATTAAAACAAGCTATTAGACCTAAGCAGGCCATTTGAAAGCAAACAAGGAAAAACCTCTAATTAAAATTATAAGTTTTTTTTTAAAAAAAAACCTTGGCCGTTTCCGCACGGCCTTTTTATGGCGCCCTGGGGACGGGATAAACGCCGTCCCCAGGGAGCCATTCGCACAGCGCCGACTTGACTGTGCTCCCCCTCCCCCAGGGCGGCGACAGGCCGCCCTAAAAAACAACCCTTTAAAGGGTTGTTTTTGCCACAACAGCGTGTTCCCAGCGGTGCTGTGCAAAGAGCACCGCTGGGAACACGCTGTTTCCCTTCCCTGTCCCACTCACCTTGTCCCCGTTGTTGGCCTGCTGGCCTCTGAAGCCCCTCCCTCACTGTCCTCTGACCCCTGGAGGTCGGAGGGCAGTGTGGGCAGGGCTTCAGAGGCCAGCAGGCTGACGACGGGGACAAGGTGAGTGGGATGGGGGAGGGGGCAGAGGCAGCTCCATGCGGAGACGCCTGTCCTCCGCCGGCCTCCCCTGAGGCCGCACGCACGCTTGCGTGCGAACGGCCTCCGCCCCACGCTAACAGAATTCTTGCCAGCGTGGGGGCTCCTCGGGGGCCGTGCGGAAACGGCCCTTGTGTTTTGTCCCCAAACATAAAAGAATTTAAAGTACCTGCCAGGTAGATCCATGGAAAGAGCAACCACAGAAAATGCCCTGTCTATAGTCACCACCCACCTACCTTCTGGAGGTGGAGGCACAGAGAGCAAAGTTTTTGAGGCAGATCTTAACTGGCGGGCTAGACAGTATGGGAGAAGACAATCCTTCAGAAACCCTGGTTCAAAACTTTTTAGGACCATCTCTCCCATTCTCAACTCCATAGGGACATAGCCTATGATGATCTGATGCTGCAGTCCTCAGACTATTACTTTGCTTTTTTAACCCATAGAATGTCTTCAGATAACCTTCATAGGGCTCAACGAAAATTCTGTTCTGAAAAGAAAAGGCAAGTCATGACTGTGAAGGCAAGTTTGATGGGGGAAAGTGCAAATAGTTTTTCCAAGTATCAAAGAGATCAGTCTGCCACACTACTGTCATGGCCCCACAGAAGCCTTTATTATTTTCATTGTTAAGTATCAGTTTCCCAAAGATAGCATGAGTTTAGTTCTCTGCATAATATCCAAAGGGAGAGAATTTTAGTTAGCCCATGTCCCTCTAAGAAGTTTCCCAAGAGGCAGTCTTTTTTCTAATTACCCAGTAATCCCCCTGTTCAGTCCGTTCAGTTCAGTACAGGTGCCTAGGGAGTCAGGAGACAGCAGTATTTTGTCATGTCAAAGGTGGACAGAGAGCACAAAGTTGAGGTTTACAGAGAATAGTAGCCAGATAAAAACTCAAGGAACTTAAAGAAGTGGACTTTCCTGGAAGCAGTCAAAGAGAGAACAAAAGTTTACAGCTTCTGCTGTCCAGTCAAGCAAGTACTTTATTTTACACAGACCTTGGGAGGAGTTAGGGTCTCCATTCTTTTAAATATTAAACCTTTTGCTTGAACTGTTGAACCTTGCTTGTGACTCTACCACTCTGTTCTGGCCAGGCACATGGCACCAGAAACAGTTTTGCTTGCGGAACAGAAGAACTATCCTGGGAAAGATTTTTGCACACACACACCCTCTTCCCCACTGATACTTTACTTTGCAGAGAGCATAGAAGTGGCAGCATCAGAGGAGGCCCAAATAATGATTGAAGTGGTTTACAGGGAAGACCAGTTTTAAATATGCAAATCAGGCATCTGCATACTCATGTGAAAATCCTATGGCTACATCTCTTGACTTTTCCAGAAATGTTACAGATATTATCTATGCTAGATTTGTTGACCACCAACATCATTTTATAATCATTCCCTTTTGTTCCTTACACCAGGCAAATGCTTCAGATCCTTCCACTGAAGTTATGAGATTTATTCTGTTGGCTCCATAGAGTTCCTAGTAATTCTCTATTATAATCCACCGAAAATACACTGTTGTGGTACACAGAATAAGATCCACCTTCTAATGTCACAAGGAGCAAACCCTTGAGCAAACTACATTCACCTCCATTTCTCTTGATGGCTCTAATCTAATGTTTAGCAAACAAGGCATTTGATCCTCCAGCTCTACTGCTGACTTCTTCTGTCAACTGTATAAATCACTATGCTATCTAGTCCAGTGTGGTGTCCTTCTCTGATATTCTTCTGGTCTGCCAGCTTGATGGTCTAGAATCTGAGTAGAGAAATTCTCTAACAGCCCAATCCAAAGGGCGGGGAGTACAGTGGCAACCAGGGATAGTGTCATGGAACTGCCTCCAAAGGGGAATCGATAGGCACCAGAAGAGGGGGAGAAAACACCTCTCCTTGGGTAGTCCATTCTCCCAAATGGCTTATACCACCTTTTTAGTGGGGTAGGTTTGCGCCACTGGAAGGGAGCGTTCTCAGGCCAAAAATGTTCTGGGAGCTGATTAAAGTTAGCTCTGCCTCCAGGAACGCCCTTGGAACACTCCCCTCCATGCTGCTTCAGGGATTTGTGGTTGTCGCCACCTGCCTCAGAGCCCAGCTTCCAGGTTGGAGCACTGCAGTGGCTGTTGGCCGGGGAAATTCCCTCGGCACCAGCGTCTGGGCCAATTTGCACAGTGGTTGTGGAACGGGCACCCGTTACACCCTTCTGCCACCTCCAGTATGGCTTCAGCCTCCCCCTTTGGACTCCACAGTAAGTTCAACACTTCAGGTTCATACACAATTTGGAGCAAGGAGGACCACTCAACCCAGCAACTATTTTACTTGACCTAAGAATGTGTAAAAGAACAGGATGTTTAAAGTGTGCAAGATATTCCTTTTAAAACTTAAACATTTTTAACAGGACAATTTCTAGCTAACACACACACAAAGTGAAAGGGGTATCACCAAAGAGTGGGGATGTTCAGTCCACTTAAGTCAGTTGAGCTATGCCATCACAGATCCCATCATCTCCAGCACAACACTTTTGACCATCGAAAAGGCTACACTAAAACCATGGGACCTCCATGGACAAAAATCATGTGAAATGAGGGCTGCAGTAACAAGGAATATAAGGTAAGACTGAGAAAAAGTTGGCTGGATCCAACCTGTACTCTTATATTTCTACGTGAGGATTGCCAGAGTAGTGTAGCGGTTAAGATCAGGTGGACTCTAATGTGGTGAACCAGATTTGTTCCCCCACTCCTCACCTTCTGGATGACTTTAGGCTAGTCCTAGTTCTTTGGAAGTTCTCTCAGCCCTACCTACTTCACAAGGTGTCTGTCGTGGGGACAGGAAGGGAAAGGAGTTTTGTAAACCCTTTAGTCTCCTTACAAGAGATAAAAGTGTGTGTGTGTGGGGGGGGAAGTATAAATCCAAACTCTTCTTTTCTTTTCCATGGCAAAAAGGAAATGAATGCTTTGCACTATAATTGGACATGCTGAAGTTCTTGCTGCATTTCTTACCTACCTATCATATTTAAATCCCTCCCTGCCTCCAGAGCACTCAGGGCAACACACATGAGTCTTATCTTCTCTGCTTCATCCCCACCACCATCCTGTGAGGGAGGTTAGGCTGAGAAAGAGAATGGCTGCCCAAAGTCATCCAGCATGCTTCAAGAATAACTGGTGATTTGACTTCAGGTCGTCCCAATCCATTCATCACTCTAGCCATTGCATCAGGCTGGTTTTCTAAACATGCCAGACTGCTCTCTGCCTCCCTAGCTCTTCAAACAACATAAATTTTCCATAAGGTTTTTTTTTTTTTACCCTTTCCTGAGCTGTATTCAGCTATTTTGCTGGGAGAAGCAACTACCGTGGGCTTGATTGAGAAGCTAAGAATTTACTGCAGTATAAGTAGGAAGCCTGCCAGGGCAGAAATGAAAAGGTCATGCCCTCCCCACTAGCTTTACATGAAGACAGAACTCAAGTCACTGGGTGACAGTAGCTAATAATGTTTCACTAGACAAAAAAAAAGTGAGCCACTTAAAGAGGTTTAATTTAAAATCTAGCTGGGTGACAGCATCCCAAAGATTAGAGCCGTCACTGTTAGGTATTAATTTGTGCCTGCATCTTCTTTCAGCTGATTTCCTTCATGTATCATTCAAACGGAGTTTGTACCATAAGAACATAAGAACAAGCCAGCTGGATCAGACCAAAGTCCATCTAGTCCAGCTCTCTGCTACTCGCAGTGGCCCACCAGGTGCCTTTGGGAGCTCACATGTAGGATGTGAACGCAATGGCCTTCTGCGGCTGTTGCTCCCGATCACCTGGTCTGTTAAGGCATTTGCAATCTCAGATCAAGGAGGATCAAGATTGGTAGCCATAAATCGACTTCTCCTCCATATATCTGTCCAAGCCCCTTTTAAAGCTATCCAGGTTAGTGGCCATCACCACCTCCTGTGGCAGCATATTCCAAACACCAATCACACGTTGCGTGAAGAAGTGTTTCCTTTTATTAGTCCTAATTCTTCCCCCCAGCATTTTCAATGAATGCCCCCTGGTTCTAGTATTGTGAGAAAGAGAGAAAAATTTCTCTGTGTCAACATTTTCTACCCCATGCATAATTTTATAGACTTCAATCATATCCCCCCTTAGCCGCCTCCTCTCCAAACTAAAGAGTCCCAAACGCTGCAGCCTCTCTTAGGGAAGGTGCTCCAGTCCCTCAATCATCCTTGTTGCCCTTCTCTGCACTTTTCTATCTCCTCAATATCCTTTTTGAGATGCGGCAACCAGAACTGGACACAGTACTCCAAGTGCGGTCGCACCACTGCTTTATATAAGGGCATGACAATCTTTGCAGTTTTATTATCAATTCCTTTTCTAATGATCCCCAGCATAGAGTTTGCCTTTTTTACAGCTGCCATGCATTGAGTTGACATTCCCATGGAACTATCAACTAAGACACCTAAATCTCTTTCCTGGTCTGTGACTGATAGCACTGACCCCTGTAGCGTGTATCTGAAGTTTGGATTTTTTGCCCCTATGTGCATCACTTTACATTTTGCTACATTGAACTGCATTTGCCATTTCTGAGCCCACTCACCTAATTTATCAAGGTCCGCTTGGAGCTCTTCGCAATCCTTTGTGGTTCTTACCACCCTACATAATTTGGTATCATCTGCAAACTTGGCCACCACGCTACCCATCCCTACTTCCAGGTCATTTATGAATAGGTTAAAGAGCACTGGTCCCAAAATGGATCCTTGGGGGACACCACTCCCGACATCTCTCCATTGTGAGAACTTCCCATTTACACCCACTCTTTGTTTCCTGTTTCTCAACCAGTTTTTAATCCATAGGACTTCCCCTCTTATTCCTTCATTGCTGAGTTTTCTCAACAGTCTCTGGTGAGGAACTTTGTCAAAAGCCTTTTGGAAATCCAAGTAGACAATGTCCACCGGTTCACCCCTGTCCACATGCCTGTTTACACCCTCAAAGAACTCTAGTAAGTTTGTAAGACAGGATTTACCTCTGCAAAAGCCATGCTGACTCTTTCTCAGCAGGTCTTGCTTTTCTACATGTTTTATAATTTTATCTTTAATGATAGATTCTACTAATTTACCAGGAACAGATGTCAAACTGACTGGCCTGTAATTTCCCGGGTCCCCCCCTAGATCCTTTCTTAAAGATTGGTGTGACATTGGCCATCTTCCAGTCTTCAGGGATGGAGCCTGATTTCAGGGATAAGTTGCATATTAAAGTGAGAAGATCAGCAATTTCATGCTTGAGCTCTTTAAGAACTCTTGGGTGAATGCAATCTGGGCCAGGGGATTTGGTAACATTTAGTTTATCAATGGCTGCCAGAACTTCTTCCTTGTCTACCACTATCTTCGCTAGTTCCTCGGATTCGCCTCCTAAGAAGCTTGGTTCAGGTGCAGGAATGTTCCTCACCTCCTCTTGGGTGAAGACAGATGCAAAGAATTCATTCAGCTTCTCTGCAATCTCCCTGCCATCTTGTAGCACACCCTTTGTTCCTTTGTCATCTAACGGGCCTCCCGCTTCCCTTGCTGGCTTCCTGCTTTTGATGTACTTGAAGAACTGTTTGTTGCTGGTCTTGATGTTCGCAGCCATGCATTCCTCATAATCCTTTTTTGCCTCCCTTACAGCTAACTTGCTTCTCTTTTGCCACCATTTGTGTTCCCTCTCATATTCTTCATCAGTCAAACTGGACTTCCATTTTCTAAAAGACATTTTCTTTTTTCTGATAATTTCCTCAACCTCTTTTGTTAACCATGGTGGCTTTCTTTTGGACTGGGTGCTGCCTTTTCTAACCTGTGGAACACATTCCAGCTGAGCTTTTATTACTGTGTTTTTAAATAACCTCCAAGCATCCTGGACAGTTTTGACTCTCTTGACTTTCCTTTCAGCTTCCTGCGCACTAGCCCCCTCATCTTTGAGAAATTTCCCTTTCTGAAGGCGAATGTAACTACATTAGTAGTTGCCACTTGTTCGCATGCTGAGATACTGAATCTGACAGCATTGTGGTCACTGTTCCCTATCGGCTCAACAACACTGACTTCCTGCACCAGGTCCTGGGTCCCACATAGAATTAGATCTAGGATCACCTCTCTCCTGGTTGGTTCCACAACCATCTGCTCTAAGCCACAGTCATTTAGCATATCCAGGAATGCTCTCTCCTTACTATGACCTGAACATGCATTTTTCCAGTTTATATGGGGATAGTTAAAATCACCCATTACCACTACATTTTTGTTTTTGTCGGCCTCTCTAATTTCTTTTTCCATCGCAGAATCCTCTTGTGCACTTTGGTCAGAGGGACGATAATATATTCCTAATATTAAACTGTCCTTCACACCTGGTATTGATATCCACAGTGATTCTGTAGGGGAACCAGCTCCCCTTGCATTGTCTATTTTATGTGATACTATGCTCTCTTTGATGTAAAGGGCAACTCCACCCCCAATGCACCCTGTCCTATCCTTCCTATAGAGCCTGTAGCCTGGTATAACAGCATCCCACTGGTTCTCCTCATTCCACCTTTCTGTCTTTTCTATTCCTTGCTGGAGAAACAGACAATTTGGGGCCCATTCTGAGTTCATATCGCCCAGCATTCCATCACCAATTTTTATCAATTGTTGTTGGTGATGGGCTTTTCCTAATGACAGAGGTTCTGCAGTTTGCACTTAGTGAATCCAGGGTTGTGACATATTCTATAATATTAACACAGAATGTTTATGCTTACATATAATTGCCTTCTTCAAGCACAGAAATGTGACATACTGACCAGGAACATGCTGCCATCATTGTATAGAGTTTCCTGGAACTACATGAAGTAGAAGTGGGCACACGGGATTTTTTTTAATGGTAAGGTGGGTGTTTGGTTTCATAATCCCAGAAACTTTTGAAAAAACCCAAAAAGATTAATTCATAATATTGGCTATTTTGAGTTTTATGAAAGTTGTTGGGTCTGTTAGACCCAAACCTGACAAATTCCTGCTGTCTCCCAGCTGCACATGGAGCTGGGAGAAAGCAGGCAAATGCAGAGGTGAATGCTGAGCTCTCAGAGTCCAGCATTCAGCCCTGAATCTGCTGTGTCTGAGCTCAATGTGGAACAGGAAGGCAGCACACAGGGCCAGGGCTGGGTTCCCAGTGTTCAGCTCTGTGCTTGCCTGCTGCCCCCCAGCTCCACCTGGAGCTCAGAGGTTACAGTGTTGTCAGTGAGTACAATGCAATTTTGCCAATTATTTTCAGCATGACTCAGGGTCTGCTTTTTGGATTCCTTTCAACTGCCACCTTTTTTGCAGGGGGAGGGTGAAAACCTTATCCCTGAAAAAAACTTATTGGTATTTTTAGGGATTTTTTTCTGTTCAACTTTAACCAAATACCTGCATTTAATGTGAAGACACAGTTGCCTCATGCTCATAGGAGAACTGTGCACATGGCATCTGACATATGGACCGGCCCTCAGGTGCATCAGGCATACCTCTCACCAAGGGTACAATGGCAGCAACCCAGCAATGTTTTGGGTGGGGATAGTGGTGGGATTCAAATAATTTAACAGCCGGTTCCAGTGGTGGGAGTTCAAATAATTTAACAACTGATTGTTTACAAGCACCATTTTAATAACTGGTTCTGCTAAAGTGGTGTGAACCTGCTGAATCCCACCACTGGGTGTGATAAGGAAACCCGTGTTAGACAGGGTGAGAGCTGCTGGCACAGATATCACCAGTTTGAGTTTCTTGATTAAACACATATGGCAGACAGCATCTCTGCCCCAATCTAGAAGCAGTTATTGTGCCAAGGAGGGAATTGGTGGGGAGATATGAACATAAAATAACACATTGACACTTTTTTGTTAAAAATATCTGGTCACAGCTTGTTTTAGTGAATTCGGGCACAAGGAGCTTTCCGCATGGGCGGGAAAGAGCGCTCCAGGGATGCTAAAAACAGCGTCCCTGGGGAGGGGTTTGCACGGCTGCTGCTGCTGCATCGCAACCCCCAAGCGGCGCGAAGACACTGCTTCCGAACCTCGCTCCATGAGTGAGGTTTTTGGGAAGCAGCATCTTCCAACTGCTGCCGTGCGAACGGCAGTGGCTGGAAGGTGCCATTTCCCCCACACCGTCCCCAAACACCTACCTCTCCTGGCTTCTGGCTCGTCGCCCCTGGCCTGCGACTCCAGAGCAATCGCTCCAGGCTGCGGGGGCATGTCCCCTGGCCTCTGCGACAAGCTGGAAGCCAGGAGACAAGGTAGGCATTCAGCGACAGCGCAGCCTGTGCAAAGGCTGCACTGCCGCCTGCCACCCTCTTGGGACCGTCCATGCGAATGGTCCCGGGGTGTGTGTCAGCATTGTTTATGTTGACCCACCCCCGCACCATTGTGGTGCAGAAAGGGCCTAAGGCACAGAACTGGGTTTCTTCCAACTCTGTGATTCTATGAATGGCCAATTGCAATGTGCTGTATGGTCAGGAAGAAATACAATGAAGCAACTTGTCCAACATCGAAGAACAGACTGACAAGCTATCAAACCGATCAGTTAAAAATCAGTTCCCCATCATGACTGATGAGCAGGACGAGAGCATCACTACTCCTAAACTGAGTTACACACTTCTCAACCTGTAGGCTTCAAGGGACTGAGAAGGATGTAAGTCTGCTTAGGACTGCACTATAAGGGACTCTACTTCACATTAGAGTTATTTCACACTGCTAATTAGGAGCAGCAGTGTCTTCCATAATAAGTTGCCCGTCTTTGCCATCGTGCTTCAAAATCAATGGATTTTAATCCCATATCAGCTACAAAGAGACAGAGAGCCTACTTCAGCCAGGCTGCAAGAATCACAGCTGGAAGGAGACAGTGAAAAGGCTATAAAAGAAAGAATACAATGATCATTCCAGTTGTTTCTTTCATTAGTCTCTCTTTTATGCAGCATGGGGAGCTCCAGAAAGGTATGCCAGTGGCAGACCATCTAAAGGAATTCAAGGTTCATCTTTTTTGCTGTCAGACGTTTGTGGCTATTACTGATGGAAATTAAGAAAAATGAGCCATCCGTGAACTGCTACATTTGTGTAGGAGTCGTCAGTTTCTACAGCAAAGTACAAAGCTCTTACGGTTCTTTTATATATTTCCTTTTTAGTTCTTTTAGCTACTAAAGTCAACAAGGACAGCATTTACAGCTGTGCCACGTATAAATGGGCAAGAAAAGAGAGACCGTAACCTTTATCTGAGGACTCCAGCACCTCTGGATCACAACCTAACCCAAAGACATTGAGAAAAAATGTTTTCAGTGTGGTAACAGCTGCCACAGGAAAACCTCAATTGCTATTGCCCGTTTGGGAAGCTACATGGGGCCAAGCAGGAGGTGATTGTTGGGCTTTGTCCATATTGTGTGGGTAAGGCTAGATAATGGATTTTGGATTTCAGCTGTTTAGGAGGAACAAAAAGGGAAAAGAGAAATGTCAGGTAGGGGAAACAGGTTTCTGTGAGAGAGCAAGGATATCTGATGAGAACAAATAGGAGAGGCACCCATAGTGAAAATGAGAGCTGTGGGGGACTGGGCTTCACTAAACTTCACTAGTTGAGAAGACGTGTGATTAGACAAGGAATAATGTTACAACAATTTGACATCGCTCACATCCTATTGGATATGACAAGGACATTATTTGTTTGTTTAGTAAACCTGGGGGTTTCCGTAGGTTTAGATAAAAATCCACCCTAACTATACCTGACACCATTGCATAGATTTTTTTAAAAAATTCACACTCTGAAGGTCGCTTAAATATATAATGTTAGAATATATGAATGAACTCTGGTCTAATTTTTAGTTCTCCTGAGATTGTAAGGAGTGAGGGAAAAATTGTAAGGAGCGAGGAGAAAGGATAACATCCTCTGTCACTAGTCAGAAGAATAAGGATTGTGGGATTATTTGTTTGGTTATTTATAATTACTTCATTTATACCCTGTCTTTCTCTGCAATGGGGATCCAAAGCAGTTTACCGTATATCATTCTTAACTCCATTTTGTCTTCCCAACAGTTCTGTGAAGGAGGTTGAGAATGCATGAGTGGACCAAGATGACCCAGTAGATGCCCATAGCTGAGTAGGAATTCAAATCTGAGTCTTTCAGGCCAAGGTCGAACACTCTATCCACTACACCACGTCATTTTGTTTCTTTTCACATTCATTTAGCTTCTTGCCAATGTTTTCATGTTGGTTGATATTGCAGACAAGTTTGTATTATGTAGGCATATTGTTGGAATTGTTATATACAATTTATATGCATGGCATACAACATTGATAAGCTTGGTGTATGTACACTGCTGCTCTACTAATACATAAATAATCTTGTGAAATGTGATTAAAAGAAGAAATTGAAGCAAGGGAACAGAAAATGACATGAAGTTAAAGAATTAAAGGTTTGATTTGCACAAGGCAGAAGCAAAAAATCCAAATGGGGATTTTCAGGTTGAAGCAGATGAAATTATCCCTGCACTGCAGCAAAGATCAGCCCCACCCACCCCAACTGGATTTAAATGTTAACTGTTATGATAAACCTGAAGCCAAGGATCTCCTGTCTCATTACTAGGGTACATCATCTTGGGAGACCAATCTGGGCCATTCAGATCAGAGAAAGCACTAGATATATTGTCAGATATCAGAAGCTAAGCCTGGTAAACCTTGGTTAGTAACGGGATATGACACAATCAAGGAATTCCAAGGTTGCTGAAAAGAGGAAAGCAGTGTTAGTCTCTTGCTTTGAAAACCCTGCAGGGTTGCCATAAGTTGGCTGCAACTTGATGGCACTTTACACACATACATATATTGCTTTCCTCTTCAATGGGGTCTGAAAGCAGCTTACATAATTCTCCCCTTCTCTATGTTATCCTTACAATGACCCCATGAGGAAAGTTAGACTAAAACAGTGACTGATCCAAGGTCAACAAATGATATTCATGGCAGAATAGGGGTTCAAATATAATATATATATAAACAGAAAATGGAAACAAAAAACAGAAAATTATACACACACACACACACACACAGAGAGAGAGAGAGAGAGAGAGAGAGAGAGAGAGAGAGAGAGAGAGAGAGAGAGAGAGATTTCCTGTAACAATGTAGCTGTTTTCATTGAAATCCAATGAAATCAATGTAAATTAAAATTCAAAGCAATTGCCAAGTAACATTCCATATATTACACTTTTGTCATGGTGGACAGCTACAAGAGAGATGAAAAAAAAACTGTCATCAGATTACAAAATTGGACCTTATGACCATTTTTACAATAAAAGTTCAAATAATCTTCTTGTTATTTTCATGACTTTAGTTCACTTGTAAAACCAACCTTGGCAAGAGAATGTACATTTGATTTGAAAATGGCTTTTGTATCTAGGCTAGGAGATTCGGGTGGAACAAATACTGGATTCGGCCTGAATCTGGGTGAATTCGGGCATATTTGGGGTAAAAATCAGCCAAATATGTCCTGCTTGAATATGAACGAATCCAAATGCAAGGTATTTGGACTTGTTTTTGGTATTTTTGGTGTTTTTCCATTTTGGCCAGCAGGGAGAGCATTTTTAAAACTAGCGGCACCCAACGTGGGTGCCCCCATTCCCCATTGTTTTCAATGGGAGTTAACAGAAGATGGGGGTACCATTTGAGGGTACATAACTTGCCCCCCCCCCGAACCAAACTTCACCAAACTTGGGTGGTATCATCAGGACAGTCTCTGGATGAGACCTGCAAATTTTGGTGGGTTAGCATTAAAAACGCGCCCCCTGCAGGCCAAAATGCAAAAACCCACAACAATACAAAAAAATCAGATCGACCCAAATTTTCAGGTATATCCAAATATGTTATTTGTCTTATTCGGGCACACAGATAATTTTATGCCTGAATAAATTTGAATCCAAATTTTACTGAATTTCTAGGGTATTGACCAAACCTATTTGTATGACATATTAACACCGTTCACAAGTGACATATTTCTGGTTGAAAGGAAGGGTGGTGAGAAACTGCCTTGTTTTTCAAATCAGCTTTTACAAGGGGAGTTTTGTTTTCTTTAGCCAATATGATTGATTGGTGATGCACTGAAGACCAGATGCACTGAAGTGGCAAGGGAGCATGGGCACAATGGACCTCATCTAGCCCAGATAAGAGTATATTTCCTTTGTATGTCACAGAAAGCTATTAACAGAGACACTGTATTTCAGTCTTCCAATACATACCAATAACTTCCAATACATACCAATAACTCTGCAGTTGAGGAATTATATGAAATGCTACAACTTTGGCCTGTGGCTTCATGTATCTGAATCACATGTTGTTACAAATACTAATCCTTGAACACAGGGTGGGAGATACACTCAGGGAAGATAAGAGGTGTCAAAGGCAAAAGACATAGAAACTGGAGTGAATAAGAGGCTGATGGAATATGACCTGTGTCTTGAAGAAGAAGAGCCTGGATTTATACCCCACTTTTCTCAACCATGAAGAGTCTCAAAGCAGCTTATGAACTCCTTCCTGTCTTTTCCCCACAACAGACACTTTGTAAGGTAAGTGGAGCTGAGAGCATTCAGAAAGAAGGTCATCCAGCAGGCTTCAGGTATAGGAGTGAGGGGGGGAAACAGTGTTTACCAGAATAGAGTGCACCACTCTTAGGCCTGTTTCACATGAGCCAGATAGACCGGCAGGGGCCAGTATAAACAATGTTGAGGGGGAGGACTTTGCACTGCTGGAGCACAGCGGCAGCGGTACATCCCCCCCCCCACAATGGCGCTTTTTGGACTCGCTCAATGAGTGAGACTTTTGGAAAGCACCAGCATCCACCTTGTGCCGAGTGAATGGCACTGGGTGGACACCAGCATTTTCCCCACGCTGGTGCAGATTCATCTTACCTTGTTCCCCCAGCCGCCATTGCTCTGGAGAGGCCAACATTGCCTATGATGCATGGAGGCATTGCTATGGCCATGGGGACATTTCTCCTGGTATCTTCAGTGTGATGGCGGCTGAGAGACAAGGTAAGAGGGATCTGTGCCAGCGTGCCTGTGTGAACGTGGCCCCATAGGTCGCTGGGACACTGGGACTGTTCGCAGGGCACCATGCGAACGGCCTGGGTGGGTGCACCGACGGTGTACCCCCGCTTGCGAGGCCCATGCAGAACGCACCAGAATCACTATAACACTTTGGCTATGGCAGTGGCATAGACATTGAGTCATTCAGTGACTGGTATAGAACTGACTTTTTAGCATGGGCCTCCTCATGAGTATGTGATAGACCACTGGATCCTAATTTAAAGTATTTCTGAACTTTCTAATAAAAGACATGCATGAAAATGAAGAAAATAGACACATCAATCCATCTTGGACAAAAACAAAATTGCTTTTTATGTAGTCCAGGATCCATTCAGCATGCCTCCCTGTCTTTATGTCCTTAAGTGCTTCAGAGGTTCTCTCTGCATGGGCATCCACTTCATAATTCCAGTTTTGTTAGTAGAATTAAAAAAAAATGAGACTCTTTTTGTGGAATTTTCCAGCTGTTCCCCAAAATAATCTTGATACACACATCTGGTTCTGTAAGCATTTTTAGCAGTGCTTTATCAATTCACAGATGTTTATTGGTAATGTAGAGGAAGAAGAGAAAGTTATAAAAGAATCCATAAGGGTTGCAAACGATAGAGGGATTTTAGGACATAATTTTGAAATTGTGATGGCCTGTGGCTGACAATAAATCACTAACAACATAAATGCAGAAGTTCTGCATTAAATTCAGAAATTAAAAAGAAATGGAAGGATGGAGAATTCCTAATGCATCAGTTTTGCTTGAGAAACAAAACAAAATTAGATGCAGTTTCCCATTCCAGGAGATATTATGATTAGGAGAATTTTGGGAGCATCCCAAGCCTGTTCTAATGTCAATACACTGTAATTAACAACACAATTTCTTAAAGATTGATTGGGGAGAGATATTTATTAGCCCCTGTAAGTACAAAATGCTGTTCTTTGGAATCAACCCCATACTTTCAGATTAGATAATTAAGGTTAAGTGTTTCAGGATGGTCCTTTAAGTATGATGGTTTCATGGGGGCAATATTCAATGTACTATTTGTATATATGAACCAAATACTCCTAGTACTCTGCGTCTTTCAGCTAATGGTTCAAAATTTGTCCAAGGTGACCATGAATATTTTTTCTTCTTTATTATTAATTGTATATTAAAATGAATAACAAAATATAAAAGTAAATGAAAGAACAGACCTTTACAGATAATAATAGTGAGAAATTACTTTTAATAGAAAATGAATCTTGATATGTGTCACATTCTTGAGTTTATGATAATAATTAAATATCTTGATTACAATATGTGTACCAGCATATAATAAAATGCCCTTATACCAGTTCCGACATTAAAATACTTTACCATCAATATTAGACACTATATCCAAATAGTTTAGTTACTTTTCTACTTTACAGAAGACATTATTAAGACATGTCAACACAATACATAAAATATAACTTCCACTTCTCATGAAACTGTTTCCACCATCTGTTTACAAGGCTGATAAGCTTTGCCATTGTAGCATAGTCTCTTATCTTTTCTTTTCACATTTCTTGATCTAGACAAATTTCTGCTTTCCATTTAGATGTCAGTACCACTTTTGCTGCTGTTAATAGATACAGGAATAGTTCTTACAATTTTCCTGGTATGCCCTTTGTCAAAATTCCCAGTAATATAGCCTGCATCAATTTGAAATTTGATTTTCAATATTTTTGGGATTTCTGCATGTATTTCTTTCCAGAATATTTCCACTTTTTTTACAACATATGGGAAAATGTTCCATTTTCTTCTTGACATTCCCAACAGGTTCCTTTAAGTTTTTTATTCATCTTTGCAATGTCTTTCGGAGTGATATACCATCTGTAAAACATTTTATACCAGTTGTTGCTCAACATTTGACAAGTTGTGAATGTAATATTTTTCATCCATAAGGATTTCCAATGTTGAAAGAATATTCTTCTTGAAAGTTTTGCATCCATTTCACCATGCATTCTTTCACTTGTTCTGTTTCAGTCTCATATTTTAGTAAAAGTATATATGTTCTTCCTAACAGTAGTCATTTCTATTTCAAATTATGTCAACTCACTTAATACTCCTCTTGTCACTTTCAATTATCTTCTTAATCTTGAAACTATTTAAAAATATAACCATTGTATTTTCTTCCTTTCATCTTTAATCTCTTGCCATGATTTCATTCTCCTTGTATTTTAATCAGTTTTTTTAAAAAATATTCATTGTTCTTTTCCACATTTTTATCATAATACGCTTCTAATGGAGATATTAATGGTGAAACTGCGGAATGGGCTGCCCAATCCAAAGCCCTGTGACAGTCAGGGTGGCTCTGCTGTGGCACTACCCCACCACCTCCAAAGCGCTTCTCAGTGGCGCAGGAAAGTAAAACACATACACAAAACTCCCCACTACCAAAAAACCCTTCACTAGGTTCAATGGGCTTACACCACCCAAAAGGGTAGCATAAGTCCATGCCCTGCCATCAGGATCCTGGGAGGAAAAACGGGTGGAGGCCAACTAAGATTGGGTCCAATCTCGACCATGCTTCTGGAACACCCCCAGCCATGCCGGTGAAGTGTCCTGGGTTGATCGGGCTAGGAAATGGCAGCCACTTCTGGGGTCAACACCGTGGAGCTGTGCAGCTCCCAGACACCCTAGTATTTGGCCCCTTAGCTGTGCTGGCTCCAAAAATAAGTCCCTCCCCCCCAGATTGGGTTCTTTGTCTTTTATATGTTTTTATCCAAATATCCATAAGCCCACTTATCATTATGTGGGTGTCCTTTAGATTTAAACATTTCATCTGTCCTACTTGTTATGTCAGTTAGTAGCTGTGTATTCCTATTCTTACCTCTGCAATTTCCAAATAATTTAATTATTCTTTTGGTTGTGGTGGGTTTTCTGGGCTGTGTGGCCGTGGTCTGGTAGATCTTGTTCCTAATGTTTCGCCTACATCTGTGGCTGGCATCTTCAGAGGTGTATCACAGAAGGAAGTCTGTTATGCACTGTGTCTGGGTGTAAGCCTTCGACAATATAATGATTCTTTGTTCTGGACTTTTAATCCAACCTGAAATCCAGGCCAATTCCACTGCCTGGTAATATATAATTTGATATTAGGTACAGCCAGTCCCTGCCTCTCTGCTGCATAGCTACAGAGGGGCACATGGATGGCAGCATGGCTGTGGAGGTCCATGCCTGCCAGGCCTCGTAGTTACGCAGCAGAGGATGGTGAGTGGGAAGAAAAAGCGCCTCCCTGTGAAGGTGTGCACCCCAGCCAATGTGCTTGCTGACCATGGGACACCCAGCCATGCAAACAGCCCGGGGCCACAATGCCATGCAAATAGCCCGGGGCCACTTTACATTTGCCATGTGGGAAGGGCCAAACACTCACTCCAGAACCTTGGCTGCGGTATTCTGTACCAACTGTGGCTTCTGAGAAGGTCAGATCTGTGTAGCAGGCATTAAGCAATCTAATCTAGAAGTTTCCAGAACATACACCACAGTGGCCAATGCCTCTGGTCCTCTCCAATTAGTTTTATCTTTAGTAACCCACATTGTTTCTGACATTTACAGTTATGGCCAAACCAGTCCAAAGGACAGACATAATTATGAATATCTACTACCAGCTCTTAATAATGTCAAACAGGTAGAAAAGATTCCTTTCCATGCCAATTGGAAAGAAAGACAAAAATGCATTATCAAAAGCTTTCGAGGCTGGAATCAACTAGCTGTTGTGGTTTTTCTGGGCTGTGTAGTCATTGCCTGATAGTTTTTGCTCAAAAAAGCCTCCCAAAATCCCTAATAGAGGCCAGATAAGCACACAGTATTCTATGGGGAGGTTAGGTGGGCCAATTTATGGCAAAAGGTTGCAACAAGGAAGCAGAGTCAGCTTAAATAGCTGCTCCCACTCATTCTTTCTATTGACCACGCCACAAGAGGCAATATGGCCCAGTCACAGCCTAATAGAAGCCTTGTAGGTGGGCACAAAACTTCAGCCAGCTCAGTAAACTTGCAATTAGTTAATCATACAAGGGTTAAATCAAGCTATTTTTTCCCCCTGAAACCAATATCAAGGTTGCTTCTGATTTATGTGAGGTTAGATTGCACAAGACACAGAGAGAGATGTAAGAGGACTTTCGGGAGAATAAGGATTTATTTCTAAGTCTGCATGAATAGGAGGTTTATGACTGCTATGTCTCCTTTGTTACCGCTCAAAAAGCATTACAAAATACAAGGTAATGATCAAGCATTTTTAAATGGTTGCTACATCATCATTTATAAGAAGTGATGCATCAAATTAAGCAAGTGTGAATGTCATTTACACATTTGTTTGCATTAATATATGCATAAAGCAGATCCTGAGAAAAGATAATCATCATACAGGGAAGAGTGGAAGAAGCTGAAAAATTCACAAAGAGGCCATATGCCTTTTTCTGGTGGGAATTGTTCTATTTGAGGTAAGAGGGAAAAAAATGAGGAAATTATGGCCCATTTAGCCACACCTGAGCTTTTAAAAACTTTCCCATTTTGGTCATCAAATCTGAAAGACTCAGTTGAAAAAAGTCACAAACTACTAAAATTAAATCCAGAAGAAGTGACTATAGTATCTAATTCAGTTAAGATGCAAAAAAGCTGTCTGTCTCAGTAAGAATAAGACAGTCCAAAAAGGTCAAAAACTCTAAGTGGTGATTTCTTTCTTTCTTTTTTTTTTTTAAAAGAGTTCTGCCTAGGAACTCATTCTCACGAACATCAACTTAGGGGGAAATGCTTAACATGCTTGAAAATGGAACTTACTTTACTGAAAATGTTCATTTTATTTATCTAAACTATTTATAACCATTATCTCTAATGTTGCCAGGTCCTTGCTGGCAACTGGTGGGAGCCTCACAGACCCAGGGTTGGGAGCAGCAATATGTGTGCCCAGAGTGATGACATCACTTCTGGGCTGAGGTGGAAGTGACAGCATTTCACTAGAGAAATCTTTTGCCTCCTCTCATGAGTTACCAGAGTTCAAATTTGCAGTGCTGTTTATTAAGCAAGTGCTTATCTGTTCAAGGTTACTGTTTGCCCTCCATAAAATAGTTTGCCCTCCATAAAATAGTCTCTTGCATACCTTTCTGTATGTGGCAAATGAAGGTACTCTCCACACCTGCTCTGGTAAGTCATTCCAGAGGAATTGACCTAACCTAGGTAATGCACATGACCAAAATATTACCAAAGGAACCATTCTAAATGGTTCTACCATTCTACCACCAGGAAAAGACTATCAGAGGAAAGCACTTGGCACATGGAAATATATTGGGAAAATTTATTCAGGATGTAAACAAATCTAAGGCTTTAAAGGTGATCACCAACACTTTGCACTGGACCCAGAAGCAGATAGACAACCAATGCACTGGCACTACATGTTCCAACCAGCTGATTCCAGACAGGCGTCTTGCTGCAACATTCTTTACTAATTGAAGTGTTCAAGATGTCTTAAAAGGCACCCCATGTAGACCACATTACATTAGGTCAATGGGGAGGTTACAGTAGCATGGATCCGTGTGGTTACGTCAGTAGCACGAAATAAGGGGGCAGCTTATTAGCCTGATATAATTGAAAGAAGCTACTCATAGCAAGACCAGCCTGCTTATCTATATTGTACTTGCATTTATAATTTGCGTGTGTTTTCAAAAGATCAATATTTCCAAATAGATTTTTATCTGCACAATTGGCAGTATTCCCCATCACATTAGCAGTCAGTGAGTACATGCTGTTGTCAAAAATCATTTCATATGGCAGATTTATGCCAGTATATTTTCCCTTTGCCCCCATTTTTCCCCACTGGCCTTTGAAGCATTGATAGGAACCGAGGGAATTGTTCCAACTTTTATGACTCCCAGGGAGCCTGGATTGGGATATCACTGGATTGGGATATCACATATCACTTCCAGATTGGGATGCCAACCTCCAGGTAACACTGGGAGTTCCCTTGGAATTACAATTGATCTCCAGACTGTAGGGATTAGGTCTCCTGAAGGAAATAGCAGTTCTGGAGGAAATCCTATGGCAGAACATCCCCACTGAGCTCCCTTCACTCCCTAAATTCAGTCTTCTCCAGTAATTTCCCAAACTAGAATTTACATGTGGTTGTGGTGGGTTTTCTGGGCCATGTGGCCGTGGTCCGGTGGATTTCTGTTCCCAACGTCTTGCCTGCATCTGTGGCTGGCATCTTCAGAGGTGTATCACAGAGGAAAGTCTGTTACACACTGTGTCCAGAGAAAAGGGAATGTTTGGGATATATATTGTCCATGTCCCAGGGTGGGGAACCAATCAGTAACTGTTTGGGTAGAACTTGTTATGCAAAGATGTGGTTGATAGTATTGTACTGCGGGTGGGGCTTATCAGTCCAGTGAGTAATTCATCTGGCCATGAAAGCCTTCGACAATACATTGGAATTGACATGTTTATTTTCAGCTCAGATGCATAGCCTGGGAATTTAGGAATGAGTGGGAGGCTGTGCAGATTGACCTTCTTCCAAGGCATGGATCCCCATAGTGATATATGAGAAAAAACATACCAATGCAGTAAAGTTATACTTACACATACACACGAAAAAAACCCTGATTTTTCCCCCAGTAGGGTCACATTTATCACTTATAATTCAGTCCCTATCCTGAAAATATTATTGGATCAAATATAATAATATTAAGTCAAGCTAGGTAAATGTGTGCCGTACTTCCCTTGCATGCTGAGACACAGTGTGGGTGTTGTAGAATTATAATAATTTTTTGGGAAAAAATCCCTTTGCATTTGCATTCTTGAATATTTTATCATTATGTGTGCAGCAGAAGTGCAGTTTGTTTCTCCTTAATTGTGCACAGAGTGATAGACATGTGGGGGCGGGAGAGGAAATGTAGACCTTTCAAAAGGAAATGATAGCAGCACACAAAGAGCTGCATCCTGGTCCAGCAATCTGTTCTGTGGGGGCTGGTGTGATAGCTGCACAGAATCCCCACTGACTTCAGTCGAAGCACAGTGTAGGCAATGAAATCTGCCTGTGAATGTTCTCAGCCTTCATTCTGAACTGCCAGAAGTGAGTCAGGTCTCCAAACAAATACTGGTCCGTTCAGCACAACAAAGACAACATGGGGGGGTGGGGGGGATGTCTTAAAAAGAGGTGACTGCTTCTTTTCAATAGACTGTCAGTTTTTTCTTACTGCACAGAAAAATTTAAGACCATCCACAGAGGGCATATCTACCCAATGCTCTTCAAGACGCAGCAGACCAATCTTTCGAGTGGCTAAGATTCTCATATTCATGTCTATGCAGCTACAAAGACCGTCCACCATTTTTTTAAAAAAAGGAAAACTGTATGTTTCCAGAATATAATGCAAAGCACCACAAATGACTGAACTGTATTTTTTTTAAAAAATTAATGAATATGGAAATAATTGTTTCTTTTTCGTTTGGGGTGTGTGTGTGCATGTGTGACATGCCAGCAGTCAAGTTAGACATTTTCCAAATTTTGACACATGGAGTCCAAAAGATTTGCCATCACTGCCATAAACCTTCCTAGTAAGGTCCACTGCTGATACAGATAGCAAGATAGAATCAGTTCTGAAATTAAATTTGGCTGGAAAAGGAAAAAAAATAGAAGAACTGCTTCACCTTATACATCAATGAACTTTGTTCATATGAGATGTTCTTCTCATATGTTCTTCTCATGAACAGTGTGATGGCAGAAGTATAAGAATTTGTGTTTTCTTCCATTACCCAAAGCCTAACCTTCTAGTTGGCTACTAGGTGAAAAGCATACTTATTCAACCAGTTGACCATCATGTCCTCTCAGCAAGTTGGTTGCCTTCAGGTCTCCAGCTTTTGGCACTGCTAAGCAATCAATACATTCTCATTAAAAAGTCACACATTCAAAGGGCCCCCTGTACCCATCTGCCAAACTCTACTGTAATGTAATGTGCTAGTGCTGTTCAACCACATGGAATGTACAAGATAGTACCGTTTGTCACCGGGATAGTGTTTATTGTAACTCATGGATCATTACTCATAAAAATTATGGGCTCTGCATGTTGCAAATAAGGAGAGCGACAGATACAAATGTGTCAGTCCTCCTTGAAAATGATTGTTTTAATGGAGGTGCTGAGCTGGAGGGAGATTAGTCTGGTCATATGGCAGATGGGAGCAATATACTGTCATTTCTTGGACAATCAACGCCAGCCAAGATTTATTGTTTTGCAGACAGTTGGTCCATCCTACTGATAATTACATCTCTAGCACTGTAAATGAATGCATATGATGACCTCAAGGAGACCAAATAACATTTGTGTCACCTCGTGGAGATCAATGCTAACATAATCAGATATTGCTGATGGTTGACTTCTATTACCCACCATAGTGTTTAGGATAGGTCTCCCCAAAAAATGCAGATCTTTTTCAACAGTAAAGGCATGAAACCAATGTTCTTTTTAAGTTTGAGTTGACATATATTTTAGATTCCCTTTCTGTGTGATTGATAGTACTACTGTGTATTAAAGATACAATTGATATCTCTTAATGTCAATGTGTAGGAACAGCTGAATGAGGAATACTTCAGCTTAATTTCTTCTGCTCTCCTCCATATCCTTTCTGTGAGATTTTTTTACCCATGTACAACAGCCCATGAGTTGCACAAAAATGCTGTACAAAAAGAATCCTGCTCAGTTTTACAACAGACCACATGGAAAGCACTTTTCTCTAGTGTTTAATCACTGCTCTTGTATATATCATATGGGGAAATGATGCAAATTGACTAGGGGCCTGCAAGCTGTTCTAAGGTATCCATGTTCCAATTCTGGAATTGATTTTGGAAGTTCTAGTTAAATTAGAATAAATGAGAAAAACACAGCAGTGCTAGATTTGAATTTTAGATACTTATACCCCACTCTGCTAATACATATTGATGAGCTATAAGTTGTACAGGTTGGCTAGTACTTACAGTTATAATCTGTGAGCTTGCAACTCATTTTATTTTTGTTTAAAAAGCAAAGTTGTGTTTATTTTTGCCACGTTTGTGGGGGCAGGAATGTTGAAGATCTATTTAGAGCAAATCAAATTTTGAAATAATTTTTTGGTTAAGAAAGGAATGCAAATCAGAAATGTCCCTTCTCTCAAACACATTTCTGAGCTTGATGTGCAGTACATAATTAAATACTTTCTATACTGATATATTGCAAGGTCATCCCAGGTGTCTGCTAAGGATGGGGGCAGAACACAACTGAGGGCAGGCAGGCAACAACCTTTTGATGCTTTAAAGATGCAGGTCTTTTCTGTCCAACAGAGGAAGGTGCTATATATACCCTGGCACAAAATAATAGGGCCTTTTACAAAGATCAGGATGCTGGGGAAATTACTCACTTGCGTTAACTTGCTGGAATCCGTTCTCTGATTTCCAGTGGTACATGAGCTACAGGACCTGACCTACAGTGTTCGGATTCACGCGATCTAATTGAAAGTCACTTTTGAAACATTCAGTGAAGGATCGCTCTGCATTCTAAAATAATCATTACTGTCTTTTATAAACAGCAGGGGAAAAAAGAAGGGGAAGAAAATTAATCTTAGCCCGTCTTGCCACTTCAGTATATTAAATCAAATTGCTACTGTCAAGTCACCTTATTAGTCATCAGGCTAAAAATAAAACAAATTCTTCAATATGATTCATCAGGTCTCTTCAGAATCTGTAGTAAATAAATTTTGCACAACTGGACGGTAGAAGTTAGATGTAAAAGGACTATGCATTGGACTCCACCATTTTGTTCCATCAGCAGGGGAACATTGCTCCAGCACAAAGATGCTTTCATTGATGTAAGATACTCTTACAGTTCAACAACTGTGACTGGCATCAGTGGAATAATCTTGTGCTGTAAGATTGTGTGACTTCCAACAGAATGAAATGGGATGATCCAACTCTATGCTCCTTTTCAAGAGCGCTTTCAATGTTTCTCTCCTCTGAATTACTTCCTGGATTTTGGAATTCTCTGCATTATTATGTCTTATTTCCAAAGTCACGTCAATGTGTTAGGAATTCTTCACTCTTCTCTTTTGTCTTTCCAAATCGTACGTAGAGTATTGGGTACTAACACTTTGAGGATAGTTTCCAAGAAAAGCTACCCTTGGTCTGCAGTAGAAAAGCTGATTCGAATCCAGCAGCACCTTACAGACCCACAAATTTTTCAGGATATAAACTTTGAGAACCAAAGGTCTGTTTGTCAGATACAGATAGGAATAAAGATTTGTGAGTTCTTGTATCCCAGTCAGAATTTAGAAGGGGTGTTGCAAAGAAGGGAGCCAGGATGAAAAGGTACAATACAAAATACAACCAGGAAACAAAAACAAGTAAAAATAATCTTTTTATGATCAATTTGAAAAAGGCCAAAAAATCCTACTTGCCCTCAAAGAAACCAATTATTCCCACTTTGCCAAAATACAGGGACAGGAGGTGTGTGGGGACAGGAGGATGTGCAGTTTCAAATGGCAAGTGCTATTACAAGCCAGGAGAAGGTTATATAGTTGCTTCTTGCATTTGCCTGGTGAGGAGTTCAGTCTCTCCATATGGCTCCTAAAGAAAGTGGGGCTTCCTTTATGGAAAGGATGAAAAAGAGTTTGGAATTTTACCCTTCTTTTCTCAACTGTAAGGAGTCTCAGAATGAGTTATAAACTCCTTCCTTCTCCCCACAATAGATACTCTGTGAGGTAGGTGGGGCTGAGAGAGTTCTGAGAGAACTGTGACTAACTCTAGGCAACCCACCAGGCTTCATGAATATGTGTTGGAAAACAAACCTGATTCACCACGTTAGAATCTGCCGCTCATGTGGAGGAGTGGAGAATCAAACCTAGTTCTCCAGATTAGAGTCCACCTGCTCTTAACCATTACACCACACGGCAAAAGTGAAGCAAAGGTGGCCACCATGTTATGAGTGGCAGAGCTGGAATTCAGTTAGCTAAAATATGACATAGGAAACAAGGAGCTGCTCAAAAGGGGATAACAGTTTGCAAATGGCATCTACTAGTTTTATATCCATCCTGCCCCTGACATCTTTTTGGGCACATAAGTGGGGTTCTAATCCCAGGCCTCGGAAGAACAAGTAAGGAAAGGGAGGTCTTTGGAGTCCCAGTAAATGTCCCATGGGATCTTTTATTAAAGTCTACCACCATCTGTTCTTGGAGTCCAAGGGGTGTTTGCAGGTTTTTGAAATGGAAGATGATTCTACACTAAGCAATAAAATTCCACAGGTTCCAACTGTGGAACATCCGCTCATGCAGCTGCTCTGAGAATCCCTGAAAATATGCTAACTCACATCTCCTTTTCTTGTAAAAGTAACATCCACTCCATTCCAGCTGTGGAAACTAAGAGGTCCTGATAGCCCTTTAGATCCCAGCCATGCTCCCATAAGGTCTTTCTTGCAAAAGACATCAGCAGTTCTTTCAGTGCAAATCAACTCTTCAGAAAGGCAGCTTTACATTCAACATTGCAAACATGTCAGTGATACAAAGGAAGACAGCGGTAGTGACAGCCTTGTATTTTTTGTTCTTGCAAGTGTAGATGTCCTGCCATTTTTGCAACAATTTCTCTGATTCTTAAAAAAAGGGGGTTGCCTTTCTTTTAAACTTACCCCGTCTTGCCCCGCCTTAACAGAGTTTGACTATCTGTCAACCTCACTTGTACAGTAGAATTCTTTGTACATGCACAGGGAAAATTGAGGGCTTGATCTTGCAAGCATATTTTTCTTGACACAAACATTCTTTGGATACGCTTGGGCAATTTCTAGAGCAGAAAATGACTATTTTCACTTTACTTATTCTAACCTAAGTAGCTCAAGCAATAGGAGTAAGAATCAAATCACATTGTTCTAAATATGCTCAGATATGTTCAAATCATTATCTAGCTATTTTTTTAGATTAAAGAAGGGAGAGAGATCAATTGAGAAATGACAACTTTTAAAATTGATGTACTCCCTCTTCTCCCGTCTACAAATGAAAGAGAAATCCCTCGCTGACTCACAGTTCAGCTGCGTGTGCTTCTGAATCGGAGGTTGCCTGTTTCTGGTGAACTTATTAGTATGCCTTTCTTCTTCGCAAGGAAATTATAAACTAACAGATTCAGGTGACATACAATTTCTCAAAGCACAGATCTTTAGATGTTTGCAACCTGGGAAACAATTTCTGTGGTCTGTAATTGGCAGGATACCCTTTGCAGATTATTGTACCAGATATGGCTAAAGGAAGTACAAGCTTGGGTATATGCCAGGATCCTAATGAGTTAAAAATGGTCTACTGATTCAATGTACCCTCTCCAACAGGTCACTGAGAAAGTCAACAGATAGCACAAATGAATTCTCCTATTTTTCATTGGTTCCGGCTTCATACTGGTTTGGTTTTAAGCATGCATTCTTCCACCTTTAACTTTCACATGGGGGGGGGGGGGTTGCTTCTCTACTTTCTCACTCACATTTTTTCCACCTCTTTTGAGGCCACTTTTGTTCTTAACGTTTTTCACAAAAGTGATTTTGAGTCGTCTTTTTCCTAGTGTGAAATAATTCTACCTATGATCTTTTCCCCATCCACCTCTCATCATTGTTAAACCACTCCCTCTCCCCACCCTGAAGACAAGTAATTTTAGGGGTGGTTTAAAGCTCTAAAATACCAGTACATCACTGTAGTAGTGTAATAATAGCTTAAGCAGGTTTTCTGAATTCCCAGTTTCCACCCCCCCCACCCCCCCTGGAAAAAGTAAGTCTTTAGTCCCTTGTGGAGTTTTAAGGAAAAGAGCATATCTCTGTGAGGGACAAGATAAGAGATTTTTTTTCTTTAAATGGAAGCTGGGCCAGTCCACTTCAGTGTGAGGCTTCCCATGGATTATTGTTGTTCATCTCCTTGACTTTCCTGTTTGCTCTGCTGTTCATTGCCATGTTTTTTGTTTTGATGTCTTTAGTCCACCTCACCAGTTCAACATGATTCTGGTAAAATTTGCTCACTTGGCTTCACACACAAAAGTGACCATCTCCAGGACTGAGCTAAGGAATTTTTTTTAGTTAAGAAAAGATGATGAAGGGGAGGATAAGATGTCAATAAAATAATGAATGGTAAGGACGGAGTAATGATATGGTATGGATAAAGACTATTTTTTCACCCTCTTTTATAACACTAGAACTTAACCCCTAAAGTGTATAGGTTAGTCAGCATCTAAAATGTGGAAAGTTGAGTGATTTAATGACAATTCTGGTGATCTATAAATTTTTTAAAGGGTTTTCCATACTTCCATACTTCCATAAAACTGTACTCCCACTTCGCTGCATTTATTTATGCACTGAAAGATTTATACCCTTTCTTCCCCTTATTCAAGGTGTATACCTATTAATACATTTAAAACTTCCTAGCTTTCCTGCCCATTGCAGTTTTCTATGCCGCTTGCAAATTGTGCAGTGGACTATCAGGAACAGTGGAGAGTGTAAAGGGGGGGGGGGTAGGCTGCAGGTAGAAGAAATCAGCAAAACTCACCCACCCCCCCACCCCTCCAATCCAAATGGAAATGTATTTCTGTCAGAGGAAATGCTTCTGCACCAATGGTTCCAAGCCTATGTCTACAAGATAACATTATACAAGTTGTCATTTTTTTAAAAGTGACATTTAGCTTAATAAGAAATAACTTAAATACACCATCATATAAATTCAATTTATTTTTTTACCCTTGGGTTCTTCGCAATGGCATGGTCTTGAATTGTTTCCTGAAGGACAGTAGTATAGAGACTTTCCATACCACCTTGGGAAGGTCATTGCAGAGTACTGTGTTCATCACCTAAATGCTCTAGCTAGTAGTAGGGAGGTTTGAATTTAGGGAGATACGGGGAAACTGGCCCTGTTCTTCAAGTATGATCATCCCAGATCATGAAGAAATAAGTAGCACACTAAATTGAACCTAGAAAGGAATAAGCAACCAGTGAAGTTGTTCTGTTGTTCTTAGATGCTCATGGTAACTCATGAATATCAGCATTTTGTAATTTAACAGAATTCAACAGAATTACATTTGTTAGAAATTATACTTTTCTTTTTGGTGTTGAATATGTGCTGTCAAAGTGCTGCAGGAGAAGCAAAAGGAGACATGGAATTTGTTATGGAAAAAAACATGACAACAATAATCTTCCCAATCAGGCACAAAAGTCAAAATAAGATAAATAGGTACATCCTCAGACACAGCAGCTGAATGGAACCTCCATACTCAGGGATATTATTAGCCTCTGAATTCTAGAAGCTTTCTTGCCCTTCTTGTGAGTATCCTGGGTGACACTGTTGAAAGCAGGATGCTGAACTGGGCCTTGGTCTACTTGGCAGAACTACTGTTGTTTTTTATCATTTCAGCCCTTTTTTTTCTGAAAGGTCATGTTGGTAATTCCGTATCCAGATTGCAAGCTGATTCCAGAAGAAAAACTTGCCAATTCCACCCCTCCCCCCTACTCCAGTGCTGACAGTCTATTTATGGTCAGTGAAAGAATACACTTTATGTAAATAAGTCTTGAGACTATGATTCTGTTGCAATTAGCATCTGATGTAGAAATTTGAAACTCTGCACTCCCTTCCTCTTTATATGTGCCTTTTTCTTGAGGCATTGATCACTGCAATGAGGGTTTTTAATGACTCCCACAACAACGTGGAGGACATGGCAGCACAGACCATCATTCCAATGCCAGCTAGCAATGGGACACCAGTTAATAGGACTGGGGTCAAAAGGTTTTGGATTTCTGAGTTTGCATCACTAAGTGCAATGGAATCATAGCTTTTAGCCTCATTAACTTGGAGGGCATTCAAGTAGCTTTCACCAACTATAAGCAAGCTGTCTGTTACTAATTAAACATGACTACCCCTTCTTCAACATCCTTAATTTAATGAGCCCTCTATGACTTTGACCCCAGGAGTTGGGAAATTAATGCTTTGAGAGGCACATACTGAATGTGGTAGGGGCGATTCTGAAAAAGGGGTGAATACTTTGAGCCACCGGTGACATGAAGATTCCCCAAAAAGATGAGTGACATTTTCCAAGGGTTGTCTGCATAGAATGGTTGTTAATAACCAATTAATACTGAAGATGATCACATGCATACAGATGAGCAAGATTTAGGTTTCTAAACAAGGCTTGTTGATATGAGTGGGAAGAGAAGAGACATGCAGATATAAGGGAAGCATTACAAGTAAACAAGCCCCTTGTAAAATGGGGATCTGGCTGCCTCCTATAGCTGTATGGAAATAGTCCCACCACTTCAGAACAGAGTTGCCTTCTATTCCATTTATTGATTGTTCCAGAATTTTGCTCTGCATTACATTTCTCCACAATTCCAGCTTGACCTGTAGAATATGTAAAATTCATTCTGCAATTAGAGCATGTACAGGTTGCTGCAGCTTTCAGTGCCTATTTCACTTGTAGTGAGCTTGTACATACTGAACTGAGAAGATCAGTCTTGATGCAGCCATGCCTAGGGGTGCTAGCTCTGGGTTGGGAAACACCTGGAGATTTGGGGGTAGAACCTGAGGAAGTAGAGAGGAAGGATGACATCAGGGCACAGTGAAGTACAGTCCAACTGTCGAAGTGGCCATTTTCTTCAGGGGAAATTATTTATGTTCCCTGGAGATGAATTACAATCCACGAATATCACCCACCACCACCTGAGAGTTAGCAACCCTACCATGTACATATTGGCATCAGGATTCTTATTGCATGGTGTTCAGGGAAGAACAAATGCTCATCTATTGTCAAAGGCTTTCACAGCTGGATTCAACTGGTTGCTGTGGGTTTTCCGGGCTGTGTGACCATGGTCTGGTGGATCTTGTTCCTAACATTTCGCTGGCATCTGTGGCTGATATCTTCAGAGGTGTGTCACAGAGAGCAGTCTGGCTCTGTGAACCCACAACAACCAGAATGCTCATCTGTTCAAATCACAAAATTGATCCCAAATCCCAAGTACCATATTGGAATGCTTTAAAAAATCAACTGTTATTGCAAGGACAAAGTGTTTCTTGACAGGGGACCTCCTGGAATCTGGAAGCATATTAAGTCTAAGCAGCATGAAAGCACACTATAACTGTGAAGTTCAGTGATAAAATATGAAGCTATAGACCCCTGCCTCAGGATAATTCCGAAAGTCAGTAGTGAACAAGATTTCCCAGCTGCAGAGAAGAGATTTTGTCTTTCTATATCTAGGTGTCTGTGTTTTAATGTCTCAAAAGTGGGTGACTCCGATAACATTAAATTGGAATAAAAAGAAATACTTATTGGGTTTATCTTCTGTTCAATCTTCCTTCATAAATGGAGAGGGCTCCCTGCTGAAAAATATATATTTTTTTCCTGACCAGAGTCTGCACACTGCCAGCTTAGTTGCTGGATTTCTCCTTATAACCATGAGGATCAGAGAGACTTAGGACAGAAAACTTTACATACACACACACGTCTTCAAAGTTTTATGCTTGACTTATGCCAATAAAGGTTGGCTGGCTGGCTTAAAAATCACTGATTTGAATGCTTTAAATTATTCTAAATGACTCCCTCTGTTGTCCTCCTTCAGCCATTGTCTTCCTAGTCACCTAACATAATCATATTAACTTAAAAGTGGTGGGTTCCTTGGTAGTCGTGAGCTTTTTGGGGTGGTGGTGATGGTAGAAAAGCAGTATGGCTTCTTTCTTAAGTAGTCCTGTCTTTCCTAGTTTACTTGCCTTCCTTCCAAGGACAAGCATGTTCATGTAAGCTGAATGTTCTAAATCAGATTGAAAATATGCAGTGGCGTTCCTGCCTAGGGACAGGGGGTACCCTGGTCACATGGGGGGGCGCCAACATTTCAGGGTCGTTTGTGTGTTTTAAAATTTTTAAGTGTTTTTTCACGTTCCGGCCTGCAGGGGGCGCATTTTTAAGGCTAGCGGCACCAAATTTTCAGGGTACCATCCAGAGACTGTCCTGGTAATACCACCCAAATTCAGTGATGTTTGGTTCAGGGGCAGCAAAGTTATGGACCCCCAAAGGACCCCCATCCTCATTGTTTTCAATGGGAGCTAACCTGAGATGGGGGCTACCCATTTGAGGGACCATAACTTTGGTCCCCCTGAACATAACTTCACCAAACTTGGGTGGCATCATAAGAATAGTTAACAGATGATACCCTGAAAATTTGGTGTCACTAGCTTTAAAAATACACCCCTTCCAGGCACCCCAAGAAATTTGCCTAAGATTCTTTGTTTTGCAGTGACTTTGCTCCATTGTAGCCAATGGGGAATTTCTGAGTGTGTAGGCAGGCTGCAGGCTGCACATTTTTTAAGATAGAGGCACCAGACTTTCAGGGTGGCCCCAGGAGTGCCTCCTGGTAATAGCATCCAGGTTTTGAGACCTTTGCTTCTGGAGGTTCAATTTTATGGGCCCCCAAAAGGCTTATTTTGTTTTCCCGCTCCTGCACATGAAAACCTGTGGGCTGAGTTCTCTCAGAACTCTCTCAACTCCCCCCCCCACTCCAGAAGCAAAGCTAACCAAGCTTGGATGCTATTACTCAAGGCCTCTTGGAGCCACCTTGAAAGTCTGGCGCCTCTATCTTCAAAAATGTGCAGCCTGCCTCAGAAATTCCTCATTAGCTACAATGGAGCAAAGTCACTGCAAAACGAAGAATCTTGGGCAAATTTCTTGGGGGTGCCTGGGAGGGATATATTTTTAAAGCTAGTGACACCAAAATTTCAGGGTATCATCTGTTAACTATTCTTATGATGCCACCCAAGTTTGGTGAAGTTATGTTCAGGGGGACCAAAGTTATGGTCTCTCAAATGGGTAGCCCGCATCTCAGGTTAGCTCCCATTGAAAACAATGGGGATGGGGGCATTCCATTTGGGCATCCATAACTTTGCTGCCCCTGAACCAAACATCGCCAAACTTGGGTGTTATCATCAGGGCAGTGTCTGGATGATGCCCTGAAATCATGGTGCCGCTCACTTTAAAAATGCGCTCCCTGCAGGCTGAAAAAACACCAAAAATACCCCCCCCCAGCCCAAATACCTTGCATTCGCATTTGTTCATATTTGGGCAGGACATAATCGGACAATTTTTGTCCAACTGTGCCCAAATTTGCCCAGATTCCAGCCAAATCTGCTATTTGTTTCATCTGAATCTCCAACCATCAAAAGTGATGCTGTTTCAGGGTGGGGGAGAATCCACCCCCAAACAGCATCACTTTCAATTTTGTTTTAACCGGGGACCCCAGATTCTCCCTTTAAGGTAGATTTAAAAGAAGAATCTGAGATCCTTAGTTTAAACACCATTGAAAGTGATGCTGTTTGGGGGCGGATTCCACTGGAGGTGGTGCTGACATTTGTTTGGTAAATGTTTTACTGGGGGTAATTTGTGAGAGATTTACATGCTTAATACCCACTTGCACTGGCTTGGAGTTGTTTCTCAGGCTAACAACCTACCTCATAGGGTTGTTGTGATTAGGAAATTAGGAAAGAGAGTTGGTGGGGAGAGAGCCATGTATGTTTTGATGGGAGTGGGAGGTGTTTTGTGAGCTGGTACAAAAAATCATTGTTTGGTCATGGTGGGGGAGGGTGGCTGCCCATACGCTGGGCGGTGGGGGGGCGCCAAACTCAGGTTTTGTCCCCGGGCACCAGTTTGCCTAGGTATGCCCCTGCAAATATGTCACATGACCTGGCACTGCCAACAGGGAACTTGTAGTTTGGCCCAGTAAGTTCAGTGCTACCAACTGGTTAACACTGTCAGTTTCACAGGCCACAAAAGCAGTTCAAATATTTGGAATTCTGATGGTTAAAATGACCCTGGACCATATATAACCCCAGTGAGCCAGCAGGTTGTGACCAGCAGTTGCACCTTCCAATTTTGCAAAACATGAGCGAAGCAGGTAGGAAGAAAATGTTTCTAATGTTCCAAGACTCTCTTGTAAGCTTTGATACCAATTACCATTTTAGACTATCGACCTATTTACATCAGAATGCTCAGAGCTAGTGTAATTAGTTTATTTAATGTAACACACCGGTAAATCTTTGCCTTTCAGTTTCATGCAAGAGCTGTTTAAAGAAATCCTCCTTGAAACAGTATGCTGATTAGAGCTGGGATAAATATTCTCTCATTTTGACTTTCATGTCAGGCCTCCAGACTTCCCCAACTGCCCCAGCAACTTCACTTCAAACCACTTACCTGTAAACTTGGCAAGCCGTAGCAGCCCAGAGAGGTGGAAAAGCCAGGCAGCAGCTATCCCAGGCCTGGGCCAGCAAAGGCAGGGCTTTTCTCAGAGCCCCATCTGGGAGGAAGCCAGCACAGAAGCTGGAACAGCCCTCTCATTTCAGGGCCAAAGAGCAGAGGAAGGGCCAGCCAAAGGAGCAGGCTCAGGGGTGGGGCTGTCGTGGAGAAAGAGCCTCAGGGAGAGGGTCAGGGAGGAGAAGTGAGCTGGTGGGTGGCTGCTGTATGGCTAGGCAACTACTAGTAGCTGCTCACTGGGGTGCTAACCAGGTTGAGAATATCTGAGACCCGAGGAAGGTCTCTGAGGTGATGGGAACACCGTGACTGAGGTAACGAAATCCTACTCACAACAAGTGTGAGTGTATTTAATGAACTTGGCTATGTTACCAATCTCTCATTCAACCTTTCAAATAGTGCACTGTTTTGACATTATTCAAGGCTTTTGTTAGAACTGAGATTAGTTTTTTGCTAGAATTGCTAAGGAGAAGCAGGTAGGGAGTAATTTAGGGGAGGTTAGTGTATTTTCTTTTTCTTTTTAATCTAGATGTTGTTTTCCCCATTTCTTGATTTTATTTATTTATTTATTACACTTATACCCCACCTACTCTCCTGAAAGACTCAGGAAGTTCTTACATGGGTTACTACATGGGCTATTGACAATGTTTGGGGGGGATAAAGGTTGACATTATCTTTCTTCTTATCTATACTTTTTTTTACTTTTCTAATTTGTAGGGTGGCAGGTTCACCATCTTTGTAGTTATTGTGTGTGTGTATATATATACACACAAAAGGTATTTTGTTCTTCAGGATTTTGCTGCTGGGTAACATTGTTCATCCTTTTATTTGTTGTTTTACCAAGTTTGTTCATGCTGCTGTTTGGCTTTAGTCAGGGCTGGCATTAGCCCACCCTGAGGTGGGACGGCTTCCAGGGACTGGGGTCTCTGGTATGCCCCAAAGATGCAGAGCCACCCACCATCACATGTTGCCAGGGAAGGACAAGCAGATGCTGCATAATGGCAGCAGTCCTGATGGGCACAGTAGGCATTCCGCACACCACCCAGCACTATCAGGGAAAGAGACATGTGGTCAGTGAGGAGGACCCACAAGAATGTGTGAGATGGAAAGAAGACATAATTGGGGGATCTGGTGGCAGGGCTGCATTTTTGTAGGCCCTAGGCAGTCTTGTGTTTGACTCCCTGCCTTACCCCTATGTATCCCTAGGAACAGACATGCCATTCCAAAAACTGTCCTATCAACCTCTAATAATGTATTACAGATGAGAAAATTAATTTTTTTGATTTTTTTTGTTTTTCTTCCCAATTTCTGTAAATTTTTTTGCTAATCTTATTTTTGCAGGACTTAACATTTTTTATAGGCTCTAGGCACTGTGCCTAACATTCTTAGTGGATAAGGCCACCCTGACATGTGGTCAGAGGAGGGGAGGAGGCCCCTTAGTACTTTCTTCCCAGGACCTCCCAAAATGTGGAACCTTTCTTGCCTGTAGTGTCCCATGTGGTTTAATTGATAATGTTATGTGATGGGTCACTTCATCCAACAAGAATAAAAAGCAGCATGGGCAATTGCAATGAGAAAAGATGACAAAGGAGAATGAATGTGGTGACCAAAAGCAACGAAGCAGCCCAAGTAAGTTTATGTCGAATGCTGAAAAAGGCTAAAAATTCAAGTGACTTTTTAACACCTGTGGAAATGAACACACACAGTAAATTAAGTTCTTTCAGTTCTGCTTAGATGCTGACTGTATAGATTAGGTACATTGTTGACCATGCTTGTGAAATCACTTTGCCTTTTAAACTCAGAAGGGCACAATGTGCTGGAGCTCCTTTCTTTCCAGCTAATGGAATCTTGCATGATAATCACTTAATCTATCTCCAGCTCTCTCAGATAGCAGCACAAGTTTATCTAATCTATATAACTGTCATGACTTTAATTGACTAATGGTTAATAAGGATTTCTAAACAGATTAAATTAACGGCATTAAGCAAAAAGACAGCTTTCTAATGAGAGTCATTGATTTGATGGTAAATTTTTTAAAAAAACATCGTGGCAAGTGCAGGAAACCCAATACTGGACTGGTTCATCCTAGTAAGAGGGTTGCCACTGTTATTTAAGATGCACTGCATAGATTATCAATCATATAATACGTGCTTGAACTGTATCCTCAAAAAAACATCAGAGATGTTTATAGGTTGTGATCAGGATTGGTGCACTAGAGGTGAAACAGTTAGTTCAGCAGGTCCTAAAACAGGGTTTGAACAGCAGAGTTACCTTGAACACAATTACCATGAACAATAAGCTACTTAGCTAAAGCTGGATTTATACCTTTATGTGACCAGATGTGACTGTTGGCTCCTTGCATTGTCTAATGTCTGCTGTATTCTTAGCTAAAGAACCTTCTTCCAGTCATCTGCACTGCTAGTAGTGTCATACAGTGGGGTGAGTGGCCAAGCCAGCCTTGGATCTGCAAACTGCAAGAGTGGCATAGAGCCTGAGCCCTGGCACCGCCTGAGTTTCTCCATGCACAGGAGCAGTTCAGCTCAAACCAGCAGTGATGCATCCTTTGATTTCAGACTATGCCCTGTGGACCTTATTGCGACAATAATAACTGTCATTATCATAATGTGGCAAATCTATCAATCTGACGCAGGACAAAAGAGACCACAATGAGTCAACTTGACATATGTAAATAGGTACATCCTTACTCTCTCATTCAAATACACAAGCAATGGATATGCATATGATTACACCCTTCAGATATATTCTTGTATTATTTACAAACAGCTTCATTTTTATATACAGTACGAAACCAAGACTCAATGCATCAAATATCACATTCATTTTCTAGTTCCTTGCCATTTCTAAATTCTCCCCTTCCTCTGACTGCTGTAAGTTGCTGAAGTTTGAACTGTGGATGATTAGGACCGTAGACTAGATGGAAGGTTTGCATGTGATGTGAGTCAGGTGGGAAAGTACAGCTATAATTTCTTTCTTCTCAGGAATATGGATAGCACAGACAGTGTAAATAAGTGTTTCAGATTGGTGGGAAAGATCCCAGGAGGTTCTGTGTTAGCAGAGATTCATACTATCACAGTCTGTAGTTTTGAGGTAAGCCAAATGGTACATAATTCTTCCTTGTCATTCAGTTGCCAGTTAGCACTATCACAGCTGTGCTGGCTAGGCTGCAATGCATACTGTGTATTCCCTACAAGTGGAGGCCATCTTGTACTTTGTCTACCAATATCCAGCTATCATTTCTTTCCCAGACACTGAATTTTGGTATTATGAACACGATATTTATAACCCTAACTGCATTGTCCCAGACCGATCACTTCCTGGTAAGGTTATTAGAGATCCAGAGCTGCTGCAGGGATGAAAGTTCTCTTAAAATAGCCTGTCTCTAAAGAGTTATGGATCCAGTTGGTTTCCTGACGACTCCGGGGTTGCATCTATGTGCCATGTTTGGCAGTTCTGCTGAAGCTTTTGTTGGAGTCTGGAATTAAGAGACATCTTGACTGGTTGACATGATTGCACCACAATGTTTCATTGGTGAGACTTCATTTGTTTTCATGGTTTGCTGGGAAACTGAGTGCAATAAAACAGTAAAGATATTGGCTTCAACAATGATGGAGAACTCAACCAAACACACACGTGTTGGATCAATAAATATGGGTTAGAGCCCATTTTATAGACAGTGATGTCTATAAGGCAGTGATGTCATATCACTAAGGCAGTGATGTGATATTCTCCTCATGACACCAAAGTCCCTTGGCTTGTCTACCAGCCTCTTCCACATGCTACTGTTCTTCAAACTTAAAAAGTTTCACTGATGTCAGTGATAATGTTTGGAATTTTCCTTGTCTATTGTCCCATAGACATTAATACTAGTGGATGTCATTCATTGCTTTAAGATGGTGGTCTTTTTTTTCTCTCCTGGCTGTCTGGTTGCACTCAGGAAATACTACAGTCCACCTGAGTTTTGTTCAGTTTGGATGGAGAACTATGCAGGTACAGACCCAAGAATGGGGGAGTGGTCTTCCTTTGAAAACTGTTGGAAATAATGAAAATTAAATATGAAAATTAAAAACAATAACCAAAGAAGAATAATGAACCAGTCCCTTTAGAATTAATAACAAAAGTGAAACAAAACAAACTCCCATGCAGGACTCTAGTTCTGAGCAGTGAGGAAACTAACATTCACTGTCTGTAGATCTGTAGATCCCTCAGCAACTTACTGTGACCAATTTGCTAAGCACTTTTACTACAAAATTGATCACATCGATACTGCCTGGACTCTACATTAATTACAGTTCAAATGATGGATGTTCCAGAGGCTTATACTTGTCATTTTCTTATGGATCTTTCATCCTGTACACCTTGAGGATGTGATCAGAATCCTTAAAGTGAGGAGGGCTACCACCTGTGATCTCAACTTTGCCCCTTTTGACTAATTAAGTCTGCCTCAATATGAAGGGTGAAGTGGACAGGACAGATCATGAATGACTCATTAAAGATAGAGTCTGTTCCCGAGCTTCTGAGAGAAGCTGTAACAATTAGAGTTGGCGGATCGGATCCGACCGAACTGCAGTTCGGCCCAAGATCCGCTAGTTCGGAGTGTTTTAGACCGGCAAGGGTCCGATCCTGCCCCCTTGAACTATGCTCGATCCGAACGCCAGTGGTTCGGATTGGGCCCTTCCCCCACCCCAGCGGCGGCTCTTCCGAGCCAGCCGGGGGAAAAACTTTAAAGCGGCAGGCGGCTGCACCCTCCCCAGATGCTTCCTTCCATACGGAAGGATTGCCAGGCGGGGGGGGGGCGACAAACAACCACCCACCCAACCCCTCCGGCAGCGGCGGCGGTGCGCCTCCCACCCACCACCCCAGCCGAAACTGCTCCCTTCCAAGCCCCTGATCTGCACGCACACACAAGTTGTGTGTGCGCGCGGATCGGGGCTTGGAAGCCCCAGGGGCGACTTTGGGGGAAGGGGAGGGGCTGGCTAGCGGGGCGAGGGAGGGTTGATGGGGGCTCAAGCCCCCAATCACCCTCCCTCGGCACCCTTGCCAGCCCTGCAGCCTTCAAGCCCCGATCTGCACGCACACACAAGTTGTGTGCGTGCGCGCGGATCGGGGCTTGGAAGCCCCAGGGGCGACTTTGGGGGAAGGGGAGGGGCTGGCTAGCGGGGCGAGGGAGGGTGGATGGGGGCTCAAGCCCCCAATCACCGGCACCCATAGTTAGCCGCAGCCTTCAAGCCCCTGATCTGCACGCACACACAAGTTGTGTGTGCGCGCAGATCGGGGCTTGGAAGCCCCAGGGGCGACTTTGGGGGAAGGGGAGGGGCTGGCTAGCGGGGCGAAGGAGGGTGGATGGGGGCTCAAGCCCCCAATCACCCTCCCTTGGCATGCTTGCCAGCCCTGCAGCATCCCAGCCCACACACACACACACACACAAGTGTAAGCACCCACCCACCCATGCCACCCTTCCCACCCAGTTTCCCAACCAATCCCCAGTAAAAAAGATATTCCACTTACCCACTGTCCAGAGGATTTCTCCATGTACTGCTGAAAGAAAAAGGCTGGAAGTTAAAGTGCTGCAAAAGTATTGTAAAAAAATCAATACACAATCAAAGACCCCCCCCCCCTTCTGGGAGTTTCTAACCAACCTTGCCCCAAGAATCTCCCTCAACCTCCTTTGTTTGCATTGCCCCCCCCCCCCTGCAGAAGAACAGATGGGATAAAGAAGACCTGTATTTCATTATTATTTTTTGCTTTGACTCCCCTGCCTTGGATAATGGGTGGGGGAAGAATTAGGCCAAGTAAAAGGAAACACTTCTTCACTCAACCTGTGATTGGTGTTTGGAATATGCTGCCACAGGAGATGGTGATGGCATTGGCCACTCTCCTGGATAGCTTTAAAAGGGGTTTGGACAGATTTATGGAGGAGAAGTCAATCTATGGCTACCAATCTTCTTGATCCTCCTTGATATGAGATTGCAAATGCCTTAGCAGACCAGCAGCAGAAGGCCATTGCTTTCACAGTCTGCCTGTGAGCTCCCAAAGGCACCTGGTGAGCCACTGTGATTAACAGAGTGCTGGACTAGTTAAGAACATAAGAACATAAGAACTAGCCTCTACTGGATCAGACCAGAGTCCATCAGACTGAGTCCCTACAGACACCTTAAAAGTTGGTGGGAATGGAGAGAGTTCTGTGATTAGGCTTTCAAGGAATGTTGGAAATCTCAGAAATTTTGAAATCTGTGTTGCACTGTGATATTTTTTTCAGTATAAAGTGGTTTTCCAAATTGTTAAGCTTCCTTTGTGCTGGCTCCTGCAGTATTTGATGTGGTGACTGCGTGGGCATCAGTGCTTGGTAGCAGAGTCTGGTTGTGTCCCCGGGCTCTGAAGTGTAGTATTGCACCGAGTGGCTTCCATTTTTTAAAAGAGGTGGAAGGAGGTTTGTAGGGTTTTCCGGGCTGTGTGGCATTGAAGTCTGATAGATCTTGTTCCTAACATTCTTTTGCCTGCATCTGTGGCTGGCATCTTCAGAGGAATTATTATCACAGAGAGAAGCTCTATTACACAGTGTCCAGTGATGATTGAGCAGGCTTCATGTGTAGGGAGCAATGGTGAGGATACAGGTAAAGCCCCTTCAAGTTCTATGGTGGGAAAAATCTATTTTCCCCCACCATTACAAATTTCCTTTAAATGGGGCTTGCAGTTATGCCCAGCTGCCTCAGTGCTGCTGAGATATTTATTGAGGAGCTCTTCGCATGTGTCTTGCTTGCTCTGGGTGGGGGCACTTATTTTCTGTAGGGCTGCTGGTGTGGAGTCTCCTGAAAGGAACCAGCCAGCAGCTTTGGCCTAAAGATTTACGATGGGAGGGGCAAATGCTGTGGGCATCCATTGGAATGTGAACCTGATGCCTTAGCAGCATGCCTCAGGAGCAGCAGCAGCAGAAGGCCGATTGCTTTCACATTCTTGCATGTGAGCTCCTCCAGAGGCACCTGGTGGGCCACTGCGCTAGTAGCAGAAGTGCTGGACTAGATGGACTCTGGTCTGATCCAGCAGGCTAGTTCCTTTATGTTCTTATGTTCTTATGTACACAGTTTCTAATGGGGAGTCAATGGGTGATAAAGGACCACCTGTTAGAGGGTCCATAACTTGGGCCCCTCCTGAATCCCTGCAAACTGCACCCGCCAAACATGGGGTGCATGATCAGAATAGTAGTCTTGGAAGACACCCTAAAAGTTTGGGGTGATGATATCTTTAAAAATGCGCTCCCCCTGCATAAGCACCCCAGAATTCCCCATTGAAAGCAATTGAAAAAATTCAATGCAAAACCACAGAATCTTGGGCAAACATTCTGTACAGAGGGTGCTGCCTGATAAGGGGGCGCATTTTTAAAGGTAGAGCTCGGCATGAAGAAAAAATTGCAGTGTATCTTCTGAATACTGTTCTGATCATGCACTAATTTGGTGCATTTAAGTTTAGGGGCTCAAAGTTATGGACTCTCAAAGATAGCCCCTACATTCCATTGGCTCCCATTGAAAACAATGGAATATAGGGGCTATCTTTGAGGATCCATAACTTGGGGCCCCCCCCCTAAACCAAACTGCACCAAACTTGGAATGAATGATCAGAATAGTATTCCAAAGATACCCTGCAATTTTCATGCCGATACCTTTAAAAATGCGCCCCCTGCAGGCCAAAACAGGGGAAAACAGCAAAAAAAATAAAAACGAACCCGAGAATCTCGGAAATTCGGGTGTATCCGAGCCTGCGGGGGGGATCCGACCCCATACATCCGAACTGGACCCGAATCCAAACCGGGGCCAAATTTTTTTCCCATTTACCAACCCTAGTAACAATACTTCTACTTTAAAAAAATGGTTTCTATCTAATTTGCTCTTCCTGGATATAGGTATTTCAGCAGGAGGCAACAACATTTTCAGGAGAAATTCATTGCACTAAAGGTTGCAGGGACGCTTTGGTGTGTTAAATGCTTTAATAGCTGAGACCTGGAAATAGCTTCTTGGGCAGAGCTGAGACATCAATCCAGCCACTTGTTATGTGAGGGTAGGGGCAGGACAGAAGGGAGACTATGGCTGTCTGGGGTTGAAGGGTGTGAACAGAGGAAGGGTTGAATGTTCATGGCGCCTGTGAATTTGGGCACAGAGGAGTTAACAGCTACTAAGAAACTAACACGGTTGTCCTATGCAGACTATTACAGTCAAGTCCACTGAAATCAGAATTAAGTTCCTTGGGGCCCTCAGGGTTGACTGCCTATCTGGCAAAATCTAAATAGGACAATAAAAACTGCTTTACAACCTAAGCAAAAGGTAATTGAAGGTGCCTTTAAAATGCAGAATGATAGGCAATTAAGAACTCAGGGAAGTCTTTAACATGTATCTGCTTTTACACTCAGAATCTGCTTTACTTGGGCTTGTCAAGAGTAAAAAACAAAAACAAAACCCTGCTTGCTTCACATGTCCATGTCAGATTCCCCAGATGTTTTTCTCTAGGTGGAAGCTCCAAATTTGCCTCAAAATTTTCAGCCTTGGCTAAATTTGGCAGCAATTAAAATGCTAATGTTTTCTTTTCTCTTTTTGCTCCAATGTGCTTTTCCGGTTTCATCCATGAGGAAAACATTTTTCTGAATTTGGGTAGAATCCTCTCCATCCCACCCTTTGTCTAAATATTTTATGTACTGGGGTATGATGTTGAGGATTCAAGATAACCCATTCCCCTTTTCTACTGCTGTTTTGAAAGGATGGTTTAGTTGCTGGTAAGTTAATTGCATTTATTCCTTTTAATTTTTTTCTTATGTTTTATATTTGATATTGGGAGCCATTTCCTGAACATTTTTTTGTTCTTGAAAGGCAGGGCATAAGGGCAGAGACCACCTCTAGCAAAAACAGGGTGCAAACTGTCCTGCCTGCTCCTCCTGTGGCAGCCTGCTGTACTTTCACAAATTATGCCCAAGCAGGTGGGTCTGCAGACCCCTGAGAAAAGCTGGGTGGGGGGAATGGGGGTTGACTCAAGGGAGAATCACAGGCTGATTCCACATGGGCCAAAAACAGCAGTGTGAAAACGGTGTGAAAATGGTGTAAAACGGTTTAAAACGGTGTAAAGGGGTTTATACTGTTTTCACACTGTTTTCACACTGTTTTCACACCGCTGTTTTTGCCCCATGCAGAATCAGCCACAGAAGATTGTTTCACTTTTCATGGCGGAAGTGCCTTTTGCCAGCTGACTATCTCAGCCAAAGAGTTCCAGAAAATTAACAAATAAAATAACCAGAGAAGAAAAAAGTTTGGAGCAAGTATTTTAATGCTCAAAGTTTTGTTCAACTTCTCATTTAACATTTCAGATTGTTTTCCTCCATTATATTTCTCTGATCCCTGTAACTCTGATGGGCTCATGCCTTCAGTTTTATCTATGCTGTTTGGTAAATAAAAGAGTGGAATACAAGTAGAGGGTAGAAAAAAGGTGCAATAAATGTCAAATTTGTATGTTTGATGGGCCATATGTTGATGTGACCCATTTTGCACTGATTCATGGGTGGTTATTTTATCTCAAGGCAATAAATGGAAATCCAATCAAAAACCAAAAAAAAGTCAAAAGTCATCTTAACAAAAATCCCATGCAGATAGGCAGAATTCTGTTTACTTATTTGCTTATCTTCTTATAAAAAACAAGTTATTATTTTCTGTTTGTAGTTGATGAAAGTTTACTGATTTGTAGTATCTGACAGTGCAATCCTATGCAGAGTTATGCCAGTCTAAGCCCCTGCTTAGACTAAAGAAACTTCTCATAGGATTGCATTGTAAAAGAAGTACCTTGATTTCCTATTTATAAAGCAATCAAAACACTTTATTTGACTTTCATGAATTTCATATGCTGTGGAACTGTGGACATGTAGTCACCCTGGATGAAATTCAATTAAACTGAATGCACTTTGCATAGACCTACTCTGAATGGATTGTAACTGGGTGACATGCTCATAATAAATTTATAGAGTTGTTTAAAGCTTTTATTGTCTAGTCTCTGCCATTTAAAACTGAAGCAAAAAAGAAAGTAAATAGCAAGCAGAGGCAGATAAGCACATGCGGAGGAGTCTTCCCTCATGTATTATGATTAAAATAGAGAAAGGATCATCTTTACCCATATCTTCCATTAAAGATTAAACTTCTATCACAAGCTTCATTTGACAAAAGGGTACGTGTGATGGAATTTGACGCTGCTGAACTTGTTGAATGAATGGAGTTGCAGTGATGCCTCTGTCAGACAACTAATGTTATCTGAATTTTCTTTTCTTGAGAAGGACAATTCACAGATTTAAAAAAAACCCCAAACATATTGAAAATAGCATCAAAGATACTTAAGTTTCATAAGGAAGTCAGTCTGGCATCTCAAATGGTGTTTTGCTTCTTTCAGCTGGTATTGAGCTGCGCGCAAGGAAATTCTGGAATTCCTCAGAAGATGGGATTCCTCAACAAGAAGAACAGAAATGGGAGGACAGGATGGTGTAGAACAGGCAGATCCAGGTTCTAATTCTCTTCATTTCTGAGAACTGACCCGATTGGGCTGCACCATGCCACCTTCCCACCAGAGCGAACAAAAAATAAAAGTTCCCATTTAACATGGGGCGAGTGATGTTGTTATTTTAAGATGTTGAGCTGCACATCTGGAAACACTCCTAGGTTAAGTAACAGAACTATACTGTCTACTCTATCCGCTTCAGATTCAGCACACAGCACATTGCATGAATGTCTCCCCAGAAGCTCTCTGCTTTTCTCCTTCTCAAGAGCAATCTGCTTCTGGACAGATTGGTTTCTCAGGACTCAGTCCAGCCAAGAACATTTTTTAATCTAAGGTAAAGTTTTGCCAAATGTTCTGTATTTTTTTTTTAAAAAAAATCAGTTGTAAAATAGCAGATTTGACTCAGGCGAACAGATTGCTGAAGGGAAAAATACTTTTTCTGCTAAACTCCACATGGCTTCACTACTGTTTGCTGCCCTTTTAATCTCTCCAGTCGCTGTTGCTGATTCTTGGAACTATTGCCCTGCTCTGCCCTCACCCTTCTTCATGCCCCCTCTCCTTCACAGTTGTCAAATTCATCTGGCCATGGTGATCCAGGTGATTTTGCTCATGAGCTTCTGTGCTGTCATTGATAAAAAGCACATGGCTGCAGGTAAGGAAAGGAGGGATAGGGTTTTTCTTTTATTGTGGCCTAATAGGCCTGAAAAATGCTGACAAAATTCCAAAAAGGTATTTTTCGAGGGTTTTTTTCTGGTTTACCAAATGTCCACCCCTACCTATTAGATATGTTTTCCATTTATTTTCTGAAATCTGCATTTTTCTACTGTGATGTTAGGTGTCCATGTATGTGCTCTAATTTAACCTTTAGCAATAAATCTTACTTCCTGTTTAAGAAAGCAGACTATGCCTGAAATCTCACACACAGGTTAAGACTGCTCACACACACAAAGGACATGTACTGATATATGTGTGTGTGAGAGAGCGAAAGTAATTGAAATATATGCCCTTTGTACTTGCTCAGAGGAAGCAATACAAGCATACTCTGCATAAAAGCCACTGTGATTTATTGGTTGTATGCACAAAAATGGAAAACCTCATTGATATCATCAATAGAAGAATGGTTTGTGACAACACTGGAATTGGCAGAGGTGGCTATGCTTACTTCTTTGATTAGAGAAAGCAATTCTGCCAAATTCATTGATAACTGGAAAACCCTGATTGACATTTTGCATAAGACAGGCAAAAAAAATGAATTGATGATTTGTGTATTTGAGGAATAGAACAGCAAGAAAATAGATATAACAGAGAAAAGTGTGGACCTTATTAGTATGAATAATTAAGAATAATTTTATTGCACTATTTAGAGAACAAGTAGTAAATTTTAAAGTTTGTTTATATTTGGTGTGGAGAGAATCAAGACCCTTCCTTTTCCCTTTGTAAACTTTTTAAATGTCCTTTTCGTGTACATTTTCTATTTGGTTTCTAACTTGTGTAGTGCTTTTTTGTTTTTCTCTTTATGTATACCTTAAATCTTAATTTTAAAAAATGGACAAATAGACTTGAAACTGACAGCAGCAACCTGGCAAGCCACAGAAGCCCATAGCAGACATAGAAATAAGGAAAAATGGGAAGGGAGGGAGGGAGAATCAGTCCCCATAAGCCTGTGAATGCTAGCTTCCAATTTTTCCAGTTATTCCCATATATTTCTGGGATTTGAGGTACCTTTTTTTGCTATCCTAGAAAATTTCTATTTGGGATGCTGAATTTATATTTTAAAAACGCAGTATGGGTTATTTTGTGTGTGTATGTATATATGTATTCAATGCAGTTTTACCTGAAAAGCACATCCATAGTAGGAAGGAGTGATTGAAATATGGAAAGGTAAAGGTACTAGCATTACCAGAAGGTAGGAAAAAGGAAATCGTGTGGGGAAGTAGGATACAATGGAAACTGTGATGCTCTCTGAAACTTCTTGTGGATTCCTCACCAACTGGGCCCAGTCTGGTAGCAAGCATCACAAAACTTGGCCCAACCCACCAGTTGGTACCATGTCACTGGGGCATAGTTTTCCCTGGTAGAGGGTGCCAGAAGACAGAGGTGCAGCTAAGAAGGAGAGAACAAAGCTGGAAAAGGGGGCAGGCTATGGGGCCTATAATGGAATAGAAAGATTAAATTGTGGGGTTGGGGAAAATGTGATCTCTCCCACAACTCACTGTAGGTCCCCTGCTTGACTTAGTCAAATGTGCTTCCAGTAGCAACCCTTACCAGCCACTTTTCTCCCATTCCTCTGCTTCACATTAATTAGTATGTAAAATAAAATAAACTCTCACTGCCTTCTATAGGCTTGTTCCATACACAGCCCACTACGGTTCCATACATAAATGTAGTCTTTGAAGGCCAAGGATGCAGAAATAAATTCTGCACTGTATGGGGAGTCCAATAATGGAGCCTGATAATTACTGACTCTTCGTGAGAATGTCAGAGATTTCTGGAGGAGCTTATGAGTCTGTCACTTGCTTGCAACAGGAAAAAAATGATAATGAGCTGATTTCTATTAAAAGCTGTGTAAGCTACTGATAACATGTAAACTTTAATTCTTTTCATTAAATGGGATCTTAGCCTCATTACCAGCTTAAAAGAAGCTGAGGTTATTCATCTTTTTCCATTCTGATTTGTTTAAAGCCAGACAAGTTCCAATCACTTATGCTACCTGTATTGCAACCAAAATGTATTGTTAGAAACTTAGATCCAATATTCCTCCCTCCCTCATTATTTCACAAGGGGACTCAAAGAGATCAAAAAGATCAGGTTCATACACCTGATGGATTGTGGATAATAAGTGACGGTTGATTTGAGAGGCTGACATGATTGAGAAGCTACTGAAGTCCATGATCTCAAAGAGGCTCTGCTACCAACCAAAAATATTTGGCCCATCTGCTCCCAGCAGGAAATAGGAGGTTGCCCAAGATGCCCTGAAAGCATCTTGGGATGACTTATTTCCTGTTGGGAGATGCCCCTGGAAGAGTCAGGGATCATGGCTCTCTCATGCAAGAATTGTGTTCCTCCCTTCTAGGCAACTCCCATTAAGAAACAGAACATTGTTATATCATAGGAACCTTTGGGATTATCTCCCATTTCCTGATGGACAGGATGCCAGAGGAAAAGCAGTGAGCATACTCCATTGCTGCCCTCATAGGCCTGTCCCTCCAGCAAATCTGAGATAGTTGAAAAGACCTTGACAATAATGAGACTTCTGGGGCAATCACCCCTATCTTCACTAGAAAGAAGGGTTGGCATGTTGAACCTGGCTTGAGGGTTGAGGGTGAGGACATGGGGGTAGCATTGCTGGAGTGACAATGTCAATTCAGGGGAAAACCATAGAGTTTCTGTCCTTTCCTAGAGCCACCTGTCATCATTTCTGAGTTTTCCCAAAAAGGGACACTGTTGTGCTGGAGACTCTACCTTTAAAAAAATCTCCACCAATGCTTGGAACAGTGACAGGTAATGAGTGATCAAGTTGGGGAATCCCCCACCCCTACCAAGATCTTGGCAGAGAGTCTCTGGAGGCAGTGAAATGACAACTCCCCAATTCCTTTTAACCCTGTTTATTGACCCAGAGAAATAGGTAGAGTGAGGGGAGGCAGGATGAACACATGAGGTGAGCTTAGCAGGGGATCACCAAAGAGCCTGGTTCAGAAGAGTGCTTTTGAAAAGGAAGTATACCTAATTATAATCAATTGCACTGTTTATTTTATGTACTCACTTGCTTTTGCTGCCTTATTTTCTATTTTTGTAATTAATGTTCTGCATTGTTTGTGGTATGTCATATGTTAATTTGTGTGTGTGTGTGTGTGTGTGTGTGTGAATTGCCTTCTAATTTTGTAATCCTAGTCCTATTGCCTTATTCACTGGATGTCTTGTGCTATCTGATTCAACAGTTGTTTTTTTATTTTATTTTCTAACTCACCAAGAGTTCTAGCAAGAAAGGTGGGCAAGAAGAAGAAGAAGAGGAGGAGGAGGAGGAGGAGTTTGGATTTATATTCCCCTTTCTCTCCTGTAGGAGACTCAAAGGAGCTTACAATCTCCTTGCCCTTCCCCCCTCACAACAAACACCCTGTGAGGTGGGTGGGGCTGAGAGAGCTCCGAAAAGCTGTGACTAGCCCAAGGTCACCCAGCTGGCATGTGTGGGAAAGCACAGGCTAATCTGAATTCCCCAGATCAGCCTCCACAGCTCAAGCAGCAGAGCAGCAAATCAAACCTGGTTCCTCCAGATTAGAATGTACCTGCTCTTAACTACTATGCCACTGCTGCTATAAGTAAATGAATAGAAAGTTACCCTCAGACCTTGGTGCTGGTCCTGAGTTTATCTGAAAAAACATATGCTTCAATACATTTCTTATTCCAGTTAAAGCATTTCATAAAATCACACTGTTGAAACCCACTAATAATAGAGTGTGAAAATTTTGTTCCAATTTTGGCTGGAACTCTATGCACAGTTCATACAGAGAGAATGTATCATGTGTAGAAAAGGCCACAGGTAGCAAAGTTGGGAAAGACTCCCCACATAATACCCAGGACGGCTATGTCAGAGTAAACAATTCTGAGCAAATGGTCTAGTAGTCTAATTCAGTGTATGTACGCATTCTTTTTGGAAAATGTGGAAAAATCCCTATGTTTGGCTTAGGGCACAGTTGCTTTGAAGGAAGCTAAAAGTGCACTGCATCTACATTAGCAAGATGATGTAAGGAAGCATTGTTGCAGCTAAATGGAGACCCAAGTACCTATCAGAGTACTTCAGATTCAATTGCTCGGCATCTAAATGTTGATGAAACAGCAGCATTGCCAAAAGAACCCTTGAGACTTCACAAAAGGGAACAGCCAATGATATATGGACTAACTTTAATTAGTTTTGTGACCTGCAGATGACATCCTCAGCCCTTTTACAGTACTCAATTGTTTTGTCTTGGCAAAATAAAATAGGAACACCTTAAAAATGAAACAAATACACACAAAAAATCTAACACAATTTTTTTGTGAGTCTGAGCTCACTTTAGCCAATCAAAAGAGCAATCAGAATAATCAAAGTAATTTGTCTGGGTAACTGACTTGACTCGTCAACTCCTGCTAACTTATTTAGTTTTATATTTATTAAAACATTTATATTCCACCTTTCTTCAAGGTTCAAAGCAGTTTACAATAACAGTTAAAAACATTTTCAGTTAAGGCAAAAAATAAAATAGCAAACCTTAAATATTTCCCCGTCCCCAAAAATGATGCCTGCCATCCAAACCCCCTTAAAAACCCTGCCAAACAGGCAGGCCTGGCAGCTCTTCCTGTAGCTCTCCAAGAAGGCCTTCCTTTCAATTCTTTGGGTAGCCCATTCTGCAGAATTGAGTTATGATTATAAAGGTTTAGGCTCTGGTCAAAGCCAGATAGGCCACACCAAGTGGTAAGATAGCCAACAGATCTCGGCATGACAACTGTATCTGGCATGCAGGGACATATGGAAGTGACAGTCCTTCAAATATGTGGGCCGCATGTTATGAATGACTTTAAGGGTCACAACCGACACCTTGAATTGGATTCTGAAATAGATTGGCAGCTAATTAACCATTTTGAAAATGGGCAATATAGATTCCTGGTGGCTAGCTCCCGACAATAGTCAAACTGCCACATTCTGGACCAGTTGTAGTTTCTAGGTTGTCTCCAAGGGCAACTCCATGTAGAGCCCATTGTAGTCTTCCAAACATGAAGTTATACAAGTATGGATCAGCATGTCCAAATTGGCTCAACATAGGTAATGTTGGCAAATCAGATGCAACTGACAAAAAGTGCTGCAGAAGGAGGAGTTTGGATTTATACCTTTCTTTACTGTAAGAAGACCCAAAGGGGCCTACAAATTCCTTTTCCTTCTTCTTCCTATAACAGACACCTTGTGAGGTAGGTGGGGCTGAGAGAGTTCCGAAGAACTGTGACTGGCCCAAGGTCATGCAGCAGGAATGTAGGCATGCAGAAACACATCTGGTTCACCAGATAAGCCTCTGCTACTCAGGTGGAGGAGTGGGGAATCAAACCTGGTTCTCCAGATTACAACCCATGTGTTCTTAACCACTGCACCATGCTGGCTCTGTCTTTTTTACTTCAGGAAATGTTTGGAAATATATCAATTATATTATTACGCCTAACTTACTGGGAGTGCTGTTTGCCAATGTACTCCTTGGTGTCATTTTGAATCAGAAAAACAGCATGGAAAGAGGCAGAAACCCCTTCCTTCCTCCATGACACAGTGGCCCCACCCAACCAGAATCAGGCCCCTACAGCACTGTTAAAAACAGTTTCAAACTGGGAACTCAGTCTACAAAATGGTAGGGCATCCCAGGATGCCATATTGACTAGTTTGGCCCTACATCATTCGTCTTCATAGTATATAAAGAATCATACTACTGATGCATTTAGCTCATTATTGTCTTCTTGGGGCTCTTTGCCATCCATATCATCTTCCTCTCATAACAGCAAATGAAAACACAACTCCTCTGCTTACTCTTCCTGCTCCTTTTGCCAGTGTTGTAAGGATGAGAAGGTGGACAATGACCAGCCCTCTTGACTTAAACAAACACAAACCAGCACAGCTCTTTGAAGAAAATCAAGGATGCCTAAAACATGTGCAGACAGAGAAGATCAATTTGAGAATTAAACACACGGATGTGAAGTATCACTTAGTAGGAAATACGCAAGAAGGACTTGATGAGTTGCAATACCGCATTATTATTCCACAGAAGAAATGATTGCAGATGCACTCACCAAGCCGCTTTCTCAAGAAAAGTTTGAAAGTATTCATGTGAACTTTTTATGCGAGACCTTGAGAATGGATGCAGGAATAGGAGATCATTGATGTACAAAGAAGAGAGAAGGAGACTGTGCAGGGAAGACTGAGAAGACAGATAGGATAGTGAGGATAGTGAGGTCAGCACTGTCTCTCCTGTTAAGTGTCATTCCCTTTCTGTATCCAGATTGCCACTCGTAGGTGGCAATTCTACTTCTAAGAAGTTGCACAGTCTATCTCTCTCAGCTAGTGATATAGCTAGGAACCTATCTCTGTCTTCTTTACTATCAAAAGTGTGTTCATTATTGAATAAAGCTTTATCTACGCTCTGATTAGAGTGTTATGTAAATCAATCTGACAACATCTTAGGCTTTCTTGATTATGATGCTGAAAACTTTGGAACTTCCTCCCTAAGGAGATTCACCTGTCTCTGTTATTTTCTTCCACTAGCAGTTGAAAGTTTTCTTGTTTTGTTTGGTGTTCCCTTATTAACTTGTATTACTCCTCATCTCTGATTATGTGTTTATATTTTTTGTTTGTTTAAAATGGTTGTATATATCCATATTTTAAACACTGTTTCAGTATGTTCTGAAATGTTTAAATGTTTGGAATGTTTTTTAAAGATTGGATGTTTGCCACTTTGGTGACCTGTATTGGGAAGAAAGGCATCATAAAATGTTTTAAATTAAACTAAATTGTGAGTTTATGTGTATGTATACAATTGTGCTTCCTCCTAGTGATAGCGGAGCCAGGAGAGAATCCCGCTCCTGGAATATGTCTGAACTAAAAACGATTGGAAAATTTATTCTGTCTTGTATTTGTTTAGGTAGAAACTGATTTGTATTAGGTAGAAATAGGATTTGTAAGTTTCCCTGTATTTGTGCTTGTATGGAACCTCCTTGGCCCAGGGCAGAGAGCCATCTCTGCCCCACCCGGACTTATCCCATTCACGTGTAAAGTCTCCTGATGCACGCGGACAAAGGGAAACCTCAGCCGAAGCGCCTTGCCCTGCCTAATCTCGCCAGCAGGCAGATAAGGGGACTCACGTCATCGCTCTTTGCTTCCTGACCCCGGACACCTGGAGAAAACCTTTGTGTGTCCCCCGTCAGTGGACACGTCATCGCCTCGCCCTGCTCTGGCGCGAAACTTGAGAAGGGGATGCCTATCGGACACTGATTGGTTCCTGCATGTTGCAAATGAATGATTGGTTGTTTTGAATGATGGTGGGCTGTCTTTGATTCTTCCGGGCTCCCGACGGGAGAAAGTGTACTTAAGGTGTTGTAAGGCTGCTAGGCGGCGCAGTTGTTGTGCGGAAGGGAGGTGCTGACACTTAGGTCAGCATCTCAATAAATCACTTTTATTTATCCGAGCCTTGTCGGGTCTTGCTTGGGTTCCTGGGTGCTGCCGAGAGCGGGATACCTCTGGGACGGAAAGTGTTATCCTGAGCAGCGCGGTAACACTAGCAGTCACTGAAAATTCTCTCTTTGCTACATTATTATTAAAGTTACAGGGCCTAATAGTGAACGATTGGACATCTTTGTCTGTGAGGATATCTTAAATAGAATAATTGTTTTCCAGCAAATTTGAAACAAAAGAAAAAACCCTGCTAAAATGTCATCATGTTATGTTTCTGGTAATAACCCTGCACTTTTAAGAGATGCCTGACAAGCAGGACATCAAGAAGTGGAGCTTTTGGTAGGATTAGGAGGATAGTAGTTACATCTGTTGAATTTCTGCCTGTTGTAATGTTGCTGAAGTGTATTTTGGCAGAAAATTTAGTTAGTAACCCTCTTTACTGTGCTAGAATGGTACCCATGAAGATATTTCACTTTATCTCATTGCTGGCAGTCTCAAGTAGTTATATCTTTTCCGGGTCTGACCTTAGAAGAAACACAATTTCCTTCTATTCCAGACAGTAACCTTAAATGTCATTTAAGTAAAAGTCAAAGCAATCATACCCGGCACACAGCGGCGGATTTGACCATCTGATATTTAGAAATAAAAAGTCTTATCTCCCCTTCTTTTAAGCTAAGTACATTGGATAATCAATACTCATAAAAACATATTGCTTCTGGTTGTACATTGTTTGTAACGCGGATATTGCCTCACTACAGCCCACTGCCACTGTGGCTGCCTGTAACAAGAGGGGATTTGAGAGTAATATGCTTGTAAATCTTCCTGCTGCACATGAAAACGTGCCAGGAAAGGGAATCCCCCTCCCAAACAGTCAGTTTTATCTTCTTCATGCAAGGGTGTGTGCTGGAAACACTTTTTGTTAACTAGCCCAAGCCAGAACTACACAACATGGATAACCGAATCAATCATAGCCCACCAACCATATACAGACTTCCTTTCAGATGCTCCCCAAAAACACTTTTTTCCTGCCTTCATGGAATAGAAAAAACGAAGCAGCTGTCACAACCCATCCTCCAAGTATTTTGCAATCTGGAGCTGGCAACCCCCCCCCCCCCGATTGCGTCAACATGTTAGTTCATTGCCTGTGTATGTTTTTAAAGGATGTAAAAACCCCTACTGCCATTTTTAAACATTTTCAGATTTTTCTGCAAACCTGGGGAGTCCCCCAAGGTTGCAGAATTATCTGTTTTTAGTCAGTATGGATCTGATCCACAGATTTATATACCCACAGATAGACCCACACTTGACTGTTAGACATATGAGTGAGATAACAGCACAGAGAGTAACACAGTCTGAGCTGAACTGTAAGAACGTCTAGCTTTGGACAGATTTTATGTCCATTGAAAATACCACATGCCCACGAGTCTTTGAAGATTTGTTGTAGCCAGATAGTACTGTATGCTGGCAGCTTGTTATGGGTTTTCTATTGAGCTTAGAGAAGCTTTCATTGATGGTTTGAATGATTGTATGTTTTGACATATATTTGTGGAGACTGGGGCATTAGTTGTTTAATAGCCCTACTTGTAGACTTTGTTCACACTAGTGATTGAATAAAGAATTAACCTATTCAGTCCTACTAATGGCTAGCCATTGTTTGTGCATTGCTCACAGTTTTAATGACTAGTGCACAACCCCCACCTTTGTATTCTCAAAATGAGGGAGTCGCAGTCTTCAGATTGAAGAAGGATCTCTTTTGCTGGCTTCACATTGTTCTTGAGAGGCTGGTGAGTGAATCTGGCTTGATCTTTTGGGTTTAGTTAGGTCTTAACTGGGGAGTTTGGAAGGATTTGTGTGGGCTATATACTAGGAGTTAATTGTAAACTGGCAAGATTCCAAGTTTGTAGTGGGTAGGTCTTAAACCACTAGCATAACCTATTGCTGCCATAACCTATTGTTGGTTCATCAGGCACCCAAGATCACATGAATGGCTCCCAATAATTCTTTGACTGGCTCTTTTTCACTGTTGTGGGACACTCTGCAATTTAAAAGTATGCATGGATTACTTCAAAACAACTATAGAAAAAAAGGAGAAGAAATCAGTTTTCAAAATTTATTGGTTCAGCAGTGCAGAGAAGTAAGGCAGGCAATAAAAAAATAAGAAAAGAAAACCAAAGCAGACTCCTTAATTGTGAATGGAGAAATAAGTAAATGAATCTTAGATTTCTGTGCAGAACAGTGCTTAAAAGCAAATGAAAAGGCTGTTAGAGGCCAAGACTCTGACACACAGTAATGTTTCCAATGGAAAAACAATTTGTTAAAATGAATGTGAAGGAGCACATTTATATGATATTAATTTTGGAAGTAAACAGTGAGAGAGATTTATCCATGTTTCTTTTCCCCCAGATTTAAGGTGAGTCTTTCACATACATACATACATACATACATACATACATACATACATACACACACACACACACACACACACACACACACACACACACACACACACATTTATTTATTTACTAAATAACTTCAGTATGCAGTACCCAACAACAACAACCTTTATTGGCATGAGACTTCAAAATTACAGAGTGCTACACAAGTCACAGGTAATCATAGTGAGAGGAACTTGGCCACCTCCACTGACATTTGCGGGTACTGGTCACCAAAGAGGTAGCGAACTGTTGCCCTATTGATAGACAGAATGTCTTCCTTAAGTAATTGCCTTATAAATGTTCCGAAGAGGGTTCAGGCTGCAAAAAAATTGCAGTGCAGCAACACGTGTTTTTTAATTTATTATTATTATTATTATTATTATTATTATTATTATTATTATTATTATTTATTCAATTTCTATACCGCCCGATCCCCAAAGGGTTTTGGGTTATCTCGATGGACAAAGACAAAGTCTTTCACTATGTGGAATGTGTAGGAAGCTACCACGTAGGGTAGTAGTAGGAAGAACATTTAGGCAGGCCAACATAAAGACTCAGCAGAGCTTGGGAGAGGTAAAGATTAGTGAAATACAAGTGAAGGGATCTATAAGGGATCTATTAGTGAAATACAAGTGAAGGGATCTATAAGGCAAAAACGCCGTCTCCAGGCCGCCATTTGCAAGGGGGGCGCAGCTGCAACGCAGCAGCGCCGCCCTCGCGCCACCCACCCGGCCTGAAGCCGGCATTTCCCCAGAGCGCTTCCCAGCGCTCTTTTTGAACGCTGCGGAAGCCGCTGCCGGTTTAACGGCAGCGGCTTCATCGGCGCCTCCCCCACCCGGCACTACTTACCTTCCGGGTCTCCGGCGCGTCGCCGAGGCCTGGGGACACGCCCCCTGCCCTGCGCCGCTGGAGCAGGTGCGCAGGGCCAGGGGGGCGTGTCCCCAGGCCTCGGCGACGTGCCGGAGGCCCAGGGACATGCCGGGTCAGCCGGGCGCCGGCGCTCCTTGGCGCCGGCTGCCCGGCTGTTCCCAGGACCGTCCGTGCGGATGGTCCCAGCATCGTCGGGTCGGCGTCGGAAACGCCGACCCGGCCGTTTCCGCCTTCATGCGGAAACGGCCTAAGACAGTATTATCCCAAAACTGAGCAGTGAGCAAACCCTGTGCTTTCAATCTCCAGGGCCCCTTCTGCACACGCAAAATAATGCATTTTCAAACCACTTTCACAACTGTTTGCAAGTGGATTTTGCCATTCCGCACAGCTTCAAAGAGCATTGGAAGCAGTTTGAAAGTGCATTACTCTGCATGTGCGGAATGAGCCCAGGAGATTTAGACCCATTTCAACGCAAAGGGTAAGATATGCAACAAAGTTGAAACTTCCTAACAGGTGGCAAAGAAAGTTGGATTGAACCTGTTCCAGTCTAGAGATGGAATACTTATCCAAATGGGCACCCATATAGTGCTTAAGGAAGCAACTTGGCTTTGAAGACTTTAATTGCTTTTGAGGCAAACTGGTTGCCTTTGGTGTAAAAAAGAAAGGGTTTACTGATGCTGCTCTGTATTCTGCTGAATTAATAACCTACTTCTGCTGAGTTGACCAACTGAGATTGTATTGAAGCAAACTGCAAGATACTGGAATTGCCTCACTTAATATATGCTGTTCATGTTGACTCTCCCTTAAGAAGGTTTCCAAGATTTGGAGAACACCAGCACCTTGAATTTGCCAAAGCTGATGTTAAGGTGATTTTCTTTGCAGTAGTTGGAAAATGCCTGTAGAAAGCAGCCAAGGTCTTTTTTTTTTGGTACTGGAGAGCAGCACAGCATCTTCCACATAAAGCAGAACAGGCGCCACCACTTGAAGGCCCAATTTAGGGAAATGGCTATCAACTTGCCAAAGACTAGGAGCTAGATCACTAAGAAAAAGATTGAGAAGATGGGGAGCTAGGATGCCTTGTTTCACTCATTTAATAAAATATATGTTGGGTGTAAGTTGGCCTAAATTGTTACAATGAATACAACAGCTGGTGGTTGAATATTGTTTACAAATAAAGAACAGAAGATGCAGGTACATTCCCATGTTGGCCAGTTTATGCCACAGGTGCTCTTTAGGGACAGAGTCAAATGCACTCCTCAGGTGGAGAAAGGCTGCACATAATTTGCTCCCCTTTGATCCACTGCATTTTTCTGTCAGGTGGTTTAGCATGTATGCAATACCCTTAAGTCATGCTAATCACAATTCTTTGATGGACCATTGGTCTATTTCTAAAAGACCTCCAAATACTTACTGGTTGCAAATACTGCTGATACAGCAAGACACTTGTTGCATTTTGAAGGAGCACATGTTCAGGATAGGTTAATAAAGATTAGCTATGCCCGTGCTATTTGAGAAAGCCTGAATGTGCTGAAAATTTAAAACATATTTCTGAGCCTTTGAAATTCAAATACAACAGGGCCTGATAGTGGTCTAGGTCAGCTTAGAATAATTTATAGGGTCTTTGAGTGAATAAACCTTTGCTTTTCAACTTCGATTCATTTATTTTGTATGTCACCTCTTCATTAAAAAAGTGCTGAATGAAACAAATAATTAATAGTGCAATTGTAAACAGATGAGTTACACCACTAACTTCTAAGGACTTGGAGGAATCTAACTCTGTTTAGGACTACACTGTAAAAAAAATATTAATATTTTAAAAGGTCCATTACAAAACTTTAAAAAATAGCAGCAGAAAATGAAACAAACTTGTGTTGTACAAAGAGCCAACTTGATATGAGAGTGGGTGTGGTTTAGTAGTGGTTAGAGTTTCAGACTAGGGAGACCTAAATTCAAAACCCAGTTATGCCCTGGAGAGTTGCTGGGTGATCTTGGGCTAGTCACCCACACTCTGCTGTGAGAATAAAATGGAAGAAAGTAAGAAGAAGAGTAGGTTTTTTTATCTTGCTTTTATCTACCTTTAATGAGTCTTAAAGCCCCTTATAATCACATTTCCTTCCTCTCCCCACAACTGACACCTTGTGAGGCAGGCGGGGCTGAGAGAGTTCTGAGAGAGAACTGTGACTAGCCCGAGGTCACCCAGCAGACTTTATGTGAAGAAGTGGGGAATCAAATCCAGACTGAGACTGTTGTAAAGGCTGGAGAATAAATCATCATCATTGTCAAACCTTGTTTTAACCTTGGCCGTTTCTGCACGGCCTCCTTGCGCCCCCACGCCGCCAAGAGTTCTGGCGGCGTGGGGGCGCAAGCCCGTTCGCATGAACGGGTGAAGCGGAGGTCGGGTAGACGGCAGGCGGCTCCGCGACGGAGCCGCTTCTTCATCTTTACGGTGTACCTCGTGTTGCTGGGCGCTGCAGCCCCGCCTTCACGCTGCACTCCAACCCCTGGAGGTCGGAGGACAGTGTGGGCGGGGCTGCGACGCCCAGCAGGCTGCACGAGGACACCGTGGAGGGGCGGGACGGGAGACAGCGTCTTCCCGGGCGCCGTTCGCATCAAGGGCCGCCGGAAGACGCTTCCTCCCCAACAACAACCCTTTAAAGGGTTGTTGTTTAGGGCGGCCTGACGCCGCCCTGGGGGGAGGGAAGCGCAGTCAGGTCGCCGCTGCTGCGTTGCAGCAGCGGCGCCTGTGCGAACGGCGGCCTGGGGGCGGTGTTTTTACCGCCCCCAGGCCGTCGTTAATGGGCCGTGCGGAAACGGCCCTTGTTTTAACCATTGCACCATGCTGGTACTCCAGTGTGTAAGCTGCTTTGGGTACCCATTTGGGGGAAAGGTAGGATATAAATGAAGATCCAGTTGACAGTAATGCTCAATAATAAAAACCCGAATACAAGAACAAATATAAGTAGAAATGAAAATGTGGGGATGTTTTGTGAGCCAAAGTGCCCAGACTTCAGTCCTTGTTATCTCCCACTGAAAGAATCTCATGCTAGTAGAGCTGGGGGAAGAATCTCCACTTAAGAATGACTGCCAAGAGAGTAGGAAGCACTAGGTTAGATAGACCAAATGAATGTTCAAATGTATTGGGTAGGGGCTATAGCTCTGTAGTGGAATACAGTAATCCCTTCCACATTGTGACTTTCCCCACTTTGGTTTTGGCTTATCATAGGTTGGCATAAGAAATTACCATAAAAGGGAATTGTCCCAGGGTGGCAGCTGGCCCCGGCTCTGAAGCAGGTGTCTGAGCCCAGGGACTCAGGTGTGTCAGCTGCCAGAGAGGACTCCATCACCCTGCAGTTGCCAGAAATCATAAAGTCATACTTCCTGGCTGGACACACCTTGCCTCCCTTCCTTGACCCATGGGCAAGTCAGGGAGAAGATGTACATGGATTATCCAGATTGTGGGGTGGGGAGGGCACAGCCAAACCCCTGCAATGTGGAAGAAACAGCTGTATACTCTTTGCATTTCTAAAGTTCCATGTTTAATTCTGTGAATTACACTTAAAGGATCACAGGTAACAGAAATACAAAATGACTTCTGCCTGTGATCTTGAAGAACTGCTGTCAAGATAGAATGCACAGAACAGACTAGATGGAAAAATCATCTGGCAGTACAAAACTACTTCATGCTTCCTAATTTTTCAACCCTTCATCATATTTAAATATACCAGTCACAGAAAAGAATGCTGAAATTAGACTGTATTTACATTTGCTGGATGATGTAAAGAGCCTCTCAGTTAAAGAGAAGTCTGTGCACCCAAGAGTGTCCTTCAAATTCAATTATTCCACATCTCAATGTTGATGATTCATCAAGCACACCAAAAGAGCTCTTGGGTTTACAAAAAATTAGAACAACCAATGATATTCACACTAACTTCAAGCAGTTTGGAGCTCTGACCTTTTGCGTTACTCAAGAGCCTTTCTGGGCAGTTGACTCTCATGAGCTCCCATTTGTTGTCTATTTACTTCTGGAAAGTTTGGAAATAAGCCTATTATTCTGATGAAAACATTTTGCCCTTCAAAGAGGGATAAGGGCTACATCCCAGTGATAGAGCACTAGTATTGAATGCAGAAAGTTCCATGTTCAGTTCCTGTTATCATCAGTGAGAGAAAGTATCAAGCAATAGACACTATGAAAGATCTCAACTGGAGAACTGCTGCCAGCTAGAGAAGACAATGCTGCTGCCATTGTCAAAAGGAAAACATTTTCCAAAGGACTGAGTCCTTCCATCTGCTCAACCTCTGGATGCTCATTTGATTTTTTTACTATGCTGTGTTTTTCAATTGTGCTTGTATCTTGAGTTTTGTAAGGTGCTTTGAATCTTGCTTTGCAGAATAAATACAGAATAAAAATACTTAAAAGAGCCCATTAATCCTGACCTGGATGGACCAATGGCCTGACTCAGTATAAAGCAGCTGTCAGATGCAAAATGGTACCTGTGGCCTCTTGTGTCCAACTCACTCAGAAGTCACCCATACAAATGCTAGCTAGGGTCAGGGCTGAGAGTATGTGACTGGCACTAAGGTCACCTAGCATTTTCTATGGCAGAGTGGGGATTCAAACCTGGGTCTATCAGATCCTAGTCCCGTGGTGGCGAACCTTTGGCACTGCAGATGTTATGGACGACAATTCCCATCAGCCCCTGCCAGCATGGCCAATTGGCCATGCTGGCAGGGACTGATAGGAATTGTCGCCCATAACATCTGGAATGCCAAAGGTTCGCCACCACTGTCCTAGTCAAATACTTTATTCAATACATCCTGCTGGCTCCTTGCAGACTTAGAAGCAGAAATATAAATATTTGGCAACCAGTGTTAGACATGGAATATATCTTCCATGACTCACACAGGAGCAGCAGAGGTGCAGTGGTTAAGAGCAGGTGCATTCTAATCTGGAGGAACCAGGTTTGATTCCCCACTCTGCTGCTCTAGCTGTGGAGGCTTATCTGGGGAATTCAGACTAGCTTGTGCACTCCCACACATGCCAGCTGGGTGACCTTGGGCTAGTCACAGCTTTTCGGAGCTCTCTCAGCCGCACCCACCTCACAGGGTGTTTGTTGTGAGGGGGGAAGGGCAAGGAGATTGTAAGCCCCTTTGAGTCTCCTAAACTCTTCTTCTTCATGTGTATGTGTATATGGGTCACCATAATCATCTCTTCTATTTTGGATTAGATCAGTGCATCAAATAGAAGCCATCACTTACCAGATCTATTCATACCTAAGGAACTCTACCACTTTTGGTTCAAAGTTATAGGGTCAGAGGATCAGGCAGTTAAGTCCATAAGTTAAGGCCATAACTATACCTAGGGATGGGTGAAATCCATGAAAGGAATTCCATCCACAGTATTGTGTTCCTAGTTGTGAGTTTAGATTTCTATGAAAATATTTGTTTGTGCAATCACTGTTTGTTTGATTTTACATACCCTTCTCACAGTATTTTCAATTGTTCCATTTAATTTATGGCCAGATAATGCTGCTTTCTGTCAGAGGTTCTATGTTTGAAAGGCACATATTGATGTACATGGTTAGTTCAAACAATGTTCCAGTGTATTCTGGATTTTGCAGTCTTAAGGCATTTGTCCTCTTGAATGACTCAGAAGGGAACAGAGTGTTAGTGTGGAGTAAAAGGTCAGAATGTTACTGCTTCCTTTAGCATGAAAATATGATATTCTGTGGCTGGATGAATTAGTGACTAAAAAGAATAAAGAATGTTTCTTGCTGTGGCATGAAAGCACTAACATTACAGATGCTTTCTAGAAGGAGAGTCAACAAAATCCTTGCAAACTTTTGCAAGAGTGCCTGAATTTTTGGAACAACTTTCTGAATGGACAGAGTCTCAAAATTTGACCTATGTTCCACAATTAATATATATTTGTGAATCCTAGTTGTGCTCCATATTTGCAACTAAACTCCATTCATGGGAAGTGCTTGAAAGTAGACTTGTGTGTACTTCTTGCAAGCTCGAGATGAGAACATCTGAAATGTTCTCATTCTTCTCCAATGAAATCTATGGTCCCTGTCATTGGTGGGATGTGTCCTTTGGTTGCTTCCTCCTTGCCATTCCCCTCCAGGTGAATGTGAATGGCAGCGGTGACTATACCAATCCATCATGAAGTCATTGAGATGGTGATAGTTACGCTCTGTACTATCTACAGTCCAGTTTTTTTAGACCAAGCATTATGGATAAACATCTCATATGTCAAATGCAGAGGCAGGGGGAGGGCTGATCCAAATCATGAACAATTTTTGCAGAGCAGCAGCTGACTGTCGCAATCAAGGGACTGATCAGTTAAACACTGCAGAGTATTAGAGTGGTTTGGACTTCTCAATTTCCATATCTCATTGCTAACCAACTGGAAGAAGCATCTGGGCACATCCTTCTAAAAGATGTTCTGTTAAATGTAATGAATTTTTCATCAGCTATAAGAATGTAATAAGAATAGAGGCTATGTTTAGTGCTGCTCATATTACACAACATTTGCTTTGATGGCTGCTTCGGCAGATCTCTTTGATTTTGCTCACTTCATAGCTCCACATCCCCACCTATTGCATTTTACTTTTTGACCCTCATTTTAGCACAGCATGTAAGAAAGCCTGCAGGATAATGCAGGGGAAATCTATTTCAGAATTTCCAACTTGTTTTGGATAACCTTAATAGGTATCCTATCATTAAAGAGTGAAAAGAATCAAAGAAGGGGAATGTAGGTCATTGATTTTGCTTTGTATGATAAGAATGGCTTGATTAATGCCAAATAAGAAAAGCACACAAACAGAATTTACACCACCTCAATATCCCCTGGCATTTTCCCATTCTGTATAAGGTTATAGTTCCAGAGCCAATTTTTTTTTAAATCAAGAAACATAGGCCTTAAACCTTTACTGGTTAAAAACATTTTTTTTTGTGGGGGGGCATCTGCTATGTGATTTATGGAATCATAAGAATAACCAATAGGCAGCAGCATCTAAAGTGCATCTTGTAGATTTCTCAACCTCCATGTGAGGACTAGTGATCTTCTGGAATTATAGCAGATCTCCAGAATATAGAGATCAGTTACTCTGGAGAAAATGGCAATTCTGGAGAGTAGACTCCTCCCCCAAACTCTGCTTTTCCCAGGTTCCGCCTCCAAATCGCCATGAATTTCCCAACCCAGAGTAAGCAACCTTAGCATTTTGTAGACAGTAATAGAAAATTATCTGTTTCCACTGAGCCAATAGTAGAGAGTAGAGGACTGTAAGACAAATGAATGAAAATGGCAATATTATTTATTGGGTGATGATATGAAAGTGGCACAAATATGAACAGCAACTATATAAAAATTGAAAAGATTAACAACTTACCTGCTCTTAAACATTGGCCACTGATGCCAGAAAAACAGCTTGGGAGGAAAGGAGGCCTAGTTTTTTTCCCTTTCATTCTTAGTGGTGTTGGCAGTTATAAACCATTTGCCTAGACCAGCGGTGTCCAACTCTGGTGCCAGTTAGCCATGCTGGCAGGGGCAGATGGGAATTGTAGTCCATCAACACCTGGGGCGCCAGAGTTGGACACCCCTGGCCTAGACTGAGAGCCTGTAGTACCAATTGGAAACAAATGTGAACATTTCTGTGGGGTCCTGTTCAGGGGACCAGAGATGCAGAAGAGATACTTTCTATGAAATTCCTCCAATTTTAGCTTGGCCATAAGAATTTTTAAATTATTATTTATTTGTTTATTTATGCCATCTCCAGAATACAGAAATAGCTTACAAGTGAAAACAATACCATAAAAATTATAAAGTACCATAAATTATCTATATTTTTAAAAATAGCACAAAACATGTATTGAGCAGCATAAAAGATATTCATAAAACAGATCTCAGATAAGCACACCATAAAACAATTAAAAAGATGCAGCCCCTTAGTTATTTGTTTTAAAAATATTTTGGCCTGGTGCCTAAAATACTATATGGGAGGCATCAGGTGAAGACAGCCAATTTTTTTTAAGAATTTCCCTTCAAATTTCCTGTTTCATTTTGCCTAAATAAGAAATTGTCTCAAATTTGCGTAGTCAAGCAAAGCACATATCATTTGTCCTGTGTGTTCCCACCATCCGAGGACATATTGTCCCATTCTTAGTTATGTATTCCTTTCTAAAGACTGAGTTCCTCTGAACAAATACATTCAGCAATACAACTGCAGCCACATAATATGTCAACATGGGGTGTGGGTTAGGATCTAGGGATGTTTAATTTAGATTCAGAAATATTCATTACTGAATAATGATCTATTTGGAATATTTTAGGCATTGTATAATTCTCAATTTGACCAGCAGTGGTGTAGTGGTTAAGAGCAGGTGCATTCTAAACTGGAGGAACTGTGTTTGATTCCCTGCTCTGCCGGCTGAGCTGTGGAAGCTTATCTGGGGAATTCAGATTAGCCTGTGCACTCCCACAGATGCCAGCTGGGTGACCTTGGGCTAGTCACAGCTTTTCAGAGCTCTCTCAGCCCCACCCACCTCACAGGGTGTTTGTTGTGAGGGGGGAAGGGCAAGGAGATTGTAAACCCCTTTGAGTCTCCCACAGGAGAGAATGGTGGGATATAAATCCAAACTCTTCTTCTTCAATGTTCAGAAGAATTCTCGATATTTGCAGGAACTTAATCCTAGCAAAACAGAGGAGCTACTGGTATGTGGGCAGGGATGAGGGAGATCTGCATGGGGTAGCACTCCCTTTAAAGAAGCAGGCTCATAATTTGGGGTACTTCTGGACATTGGCTTTTTGTTGGATAAACAGGTGTTGATGGTGGCCAAGGGGGCCTTTTAGCAGCTTTTGCTGGTGAGCCAGCTGCAGTCTTTTCTGGACAGAAAAGATCCTGCCAATGTGGTCTATGCCTTGGTAAAATCTAAATTAGATTACTGTAATGCACACTTTATGGAACTGTCCTTGAAGACTGTCTGGAAGCTACTGTTGGTATAGAATGCAGCAACCAGTGCTGGCTGGAGTGGTTTGTAGAGACCATATCACTCCAGTCATACTCCACCTACAGTGGCTTTCACACTTAGATCCCCCCCCCCTACACACACACTTGTTTATGTCTGATTCCATAATGAAAAAGCTGCTGGGTTTCCCACAAGTCAGAGTGGGAAACAGAAAGAGAACATCCAGTTGGTGAGGGAAGAGCCTCCATCCTGTTGAGATACATAGAAATAGCTGGAGCAAGGTGATGAAGAGGGGTGTGTGGGGATGGAAGTCTCCTTTTGCCCAAATGCCACATAGACCCTTCACCTTGGACCATGCAGGCTTGTATAATATCAATGTTTTGTTCATCATTACAAAAGCACCTTTGGTGTATAAAGGAGTGGATGTTTTTGTTTGGATTTTGGGCCAATCTCACCGCCTTGACTTAATTAGATCTGTGGTGGTGCTCAAAATAGAATCCCTTCCTGAAATATAGTCCATGTTCCATGAGTTACTTTACTATTCATATCTTGGCAACAAGGCTGAAGGGAGAGGGGCAGCTGTTTCAAGCACAAGAAAGAGGTCGAGGCTAAGGGGGCTGCTGCTTGGGTCCCCTGCCTAACCAGGTCCCAGTGCACTAGAGAAAAGAGAAGAGAAGAGAAGAGAAGAGAAGAGAAGAGAAGAGAAGAGAAGAGAAGAGAAGAGAAGAGAAGAGAAGAGGAGATCCTGGTTTCCTTTTTAGAATTAATTCATTTCATGCTGGGACTTCTTTTCCTGATGCCTTCTGCTTTTCCTAGTATTATTTTCTTTCTCATCTTTTCCACTGAGTCTTGTCTTTTCATGATATGGCCAAAGTCAATAGCTTCAGCTTGGTCGTTCTTAGCTGCTAGAAAGGATTTCGGTTCGATTTGATCTTTGTGTGCATTATGTGCAGCCAAGTATCTTCCAGTTTATGTCGACCCTATAAATTAACCACCTCCAAAACATCCTGTCATTAACAGCTCCACTTACGTTTTGCAAAGGGGTGGGGTGCAAGGCTTCCTTGATGAAGTCAATCTGTCTTGTGTTGGGTCTTCCTCTTTGCCTTGGGAGCCCGCCAGAGGCCTTCTCTCTCTCCCCTCATCCCAAAAGGCCAGCTGGGTCATTGAGGGCCCAGCAGAGGCCTTCTGTCCCCCCACCCCACCCCAAAGGCCAGCTGGGCCCACAGGGACCTGGCAGAGACCTACCCTCCCACCCCCTGCTATTTCCCACACCCCTTGCCACCCTCTTCCACTCCTAGCCATCTGCAGTAGAATTTCCTGGGCAGAGTATTACCCTATTTTGGGAAAATGTGTCTGTCTGGGAGTGCCTGAAGAGCAGAAATGAACAGTGGTTAAGGAAATTATGATATTTTATTGTGTAAAGTTAAACATTCACTTTACATATATATATTTCTATTCAGCTGTGATCAGGACACAAGCATGGGGCCATGAGAGAATATAAGTGCATTTTACCGGGAGGTGGAGTATCTGGCCTGGGCTGAAGGTATACCATTTTAAAATTTCTAAAACAACACAGGACTTTTGTCCGTGGTTCATTGGATGAATGGCCTGAAATCAGGCTGAACTGCAAGCTTGTATTGGTTCCTGGGAAATGATTGTAATATTACAGTACAGTGGAGGCCAGTTTCTCAGTAGAATTTATGCTCAAATGCATTATTACTAATATGAAAATTGTTGATATTGTATTTTATATGACAAATTACAGTTATGAAGTAGCAATGAAAATAATTTTATGGTTGGGGGTCACCACGACATGAGGAACTGTATTAAAGGGTCTCGGCATTAGGAAGGTTGAGAACCACTGGTTTAAGTGGTGGTTTGCCATTGCCTGTCTGTGCATGGGCTGAGAGAATTCTAGGTATTACTTTGGGCAGCACTCTTTCCTGATTCCATGTTTTCTGAGACAACTTGAATGGGGGAGGGATGTTTTAGAGTGAAGGAAGGGTATTTAACCCCTTCATGGTTGTAGTTTTGCCATGCAGTCGCCAATTGCCAGGCAATGTCCACAGCCATAGGTTTAAGTTGGCATTGTAATAGACAAAAATGTTCTTGTCTTTCTTACTTACAAGCAAACAAATGACTTTTCCCAAACTTGAGAGAGAGAGAGAGAGAGAGAGAGAGAGAGAGAGAGAGAGAGAGAGAGAGAGAGAGAGATTTTATTGCATAAAAAATCCACACTTTGAAATATGCTGTTCTTTTAAAATGTCATCAGTCTTGCTAGTCCAAGTGAGCCCCATGGGCACCCGCCCCACTAGGGAAAGTCAGAAAGGTCAACAGTCTTTGAAGATTCTTGAGGGAAGATCAAATGCATCTGGAATTAAAGCTCTTTTTAATGTGCTCTGTGCTACTTATTGGAACACATGGGGCTGTTCCAATGGATGTCTTTGGAAAACCTTCACATACCAAGCTGGGATCTTAAAATCAAGTGACACCATGTAACCCCAAGGAAATGAGCAGCATAGCATCAGAATTATTGTGGGAAATGAAGGAGTAAATTGAGATTAATCTTGGATAAAAGGCAAGGGGGAATTCTCAACAGTAATTTGGAGCGATTAATCAGATTGGGTTTCTAATAAGATTGCAACCAGCTCCACCTGGTCTTGTAAATTCTAAAGTTCTGGTCTTGTAAATTCTAAAGTTCTGTGATTGTAGTATATAATTGATACTCAGATTGGTTCTTAAATTTTAGAAACTGTCTTGCTGGATCATGCTAAAGGCCAATTGAGGCTACAGTCATGTTTCAACTGCAGTCAATTTACGTTTTTTAATGTACCCTCTCTTGAATTATGAGCTGGTTCAGTCTAAGGGCTCTGCCATATGAATTGGAATGTTTCAGTGATCCCTTTCCCCATTTTCTTTGTTGTTGTGATTTTTTCCATTCTGCTCATCCTTCTTGCTGAAATTCTTGGTTGATTTAAGTCTTCGATGACATTTTGATGCTATTTAACTTACACTTTCAATGCAGCCAAGGCAAAAATCACATTGAAAAATATGTACATTGATTTTTCTGAGGGGTAGGATTGAGAATCAGTATGAGGAGGCAAAAACTGGCAAGAAAATTAAGACTCAGAATTTGATTTCCTTGAGGGATAGACTATCGAAACAAGGATTATTTCTATAGGGAACCTAAAGCTAGAAGTCTCTATGGCTAGAAGTCTCTATGGCAATCCCATGGTATAGGTTGGGATTTCAGATGAGAAGCTTCCCATTGCCAACAGTCTGGAACGTAGAGGGATTATCTGAATACCAATACAATCAGCTTTTCCTAAAAACAGAATATTTGCTTGAAGGAAGAAAATAGGACATTTGAAGAACCGCTGTACCGCAGGAAAATGAGCAATTCCAAAGAATTTCTATTTCAGGCATGTCACCGTTGAATAAAGTGCCTCAACTGCCTAATTACATTTTCTTTCTTCCTTCATGATATTTTCCAGATTATATCTAATTGAAAAGAAGCAGTCTAATCATTCCTGAGCCATGCTGCGCCTAGCCATATCGATTCCCAATATTCATAAGGTTCATCTATTACGATATTATTTCTAGCCAAGGTGCCAAAATGGGAAAAGCCTCATTAATCTCCTGCATGCACGCTCTCCATTAAAATCTAGTTGATATGTTAGCTACATGGCACAAAGCAGGGATGAAAATAACCCTTTCAGCTTTCCTGAATTAGAAGAGAAATATATTCCTATGTCACATATTTGTAAGGGCTCACATCAGAAAGAGCTTATATCAGAAAGCATAGCTGAGCCAGTGTCTTCACTGGGTGCCTGGCAGCCCCGCTTAAGCACAGTTACACCTTTGTAAGCCACTAAATACAATGCAAGTCTTTATCCTGTAAATTAAATTGTGGAGCAATTCACATCATCACAGGAACAGCATGAAAACTTTATCTGCCCAGTGATGTCTCTACAGTGAGCCTTATTACCTAAAAAAAGGAAGACCTTCAAAAAGTGGTGTCTCTTTTGCAGTTCTCAAATCCAACCTATAATTAAGGTTTCTGACCTGGAGATAATCTTTTAGATCTTCGCCCTTGTAAATATACATGAATACATTTGAATATTTTTGACATGTTATTGCTTGTGAACTACCTTGAGTTTTCCTATCAGAGCAGAAACATGGTAACAGGAATAAATGAATTAACTTGCTAGTCTGCCAATACCCTTTCCTCTCAGAAATACATGCATCTGAATTAGTGGTAAGCAAAGGTCCTTGTTTTGTCAATTTATATTTGTTTACATTTTTGCCCACTGTTTTTTCTACTCTCCACAGTTATTGTGTTTGTATCAAGTGCATACAGTGAGCCATATCTGTACACAATTTAAAGGGAATTTACATCATTTATCATGTCTCTGATTCTGAACCTAGGCCACATTGTGTGGATTGAAAGGCAAGTGTAATTTTTGAACCAACCATGTTTGTAAAAAAAATCATTTTTTTAATTGTAGAAGACACCCCCCCCCCTCTTTCTGGAGAAGCTCTGTCTGTTAAAATGCAGTCAATGTAGAGGATTACTATGTGTGCATATTGATAACAGTGAAACAAAAGTGGAGCAGAAACCAGGAGGGCAAGAAAACAGATGGATACATAGGATCAAACTGATAGCTAAAATGGCAGATGGTGGTAGGAGCTACGGCAAGCCAGAAAAAAAGCCAGATAGGCAACCAAATGGCAGAGCTGAAAAAGAAGAAGTGATGCTGACCTGTCCTTTGTTTTTCAGATGCCGTTCCCATCGGTTACCAAGGCGGATTGGCGCTGCTGGTATTATTAGATCTCACCGCAGCGTTTGATATGGTCGATCACAATCTTTTGGCCCACCGCCTGGTTCAGGGGTAGGGAACCTGCGGCTCTCCAGATGTTCAGGAACTACAATTCCCATCAGCCTCTGTCAGCATGGCCAATTGGCCATGCTGGTAGAACTGATGGAATTGTAGAATTCCTGAACATCTGAGAGCCGCAGGTTCTCACTCCTGGCCCCGTTGCTTCCGGAAAGCGGGCACTGTCCTTCACAGTGCATTGTCTTGTCCTGGCGGGGACCAGAGTCAAAGGCGTGGTGTGGGATCGCTTCCCAGAGGTGCCTGCTTCATTGCGATGTGCCTCAGGGGGCATTGCTATCCCCGCTATTGTTTATCATCTATATGCAACCCCTTGCTCAGTTGGTGCGGAACTTTGGGCTGATCTGTCACTAGTATGCTTATGACACTCAGCTCATTCTGTTGATGGAGGGGGGGCAGTCGCTGCCCCTGCAGCTCTACAGCATTGTTTGGAGGCGGTTGCTGGATGGTTGCAACAGAGCAAGTTAAAACTGAATCCATCAAAGACGGAGATCCTTTGGCTGGGCCGCGGGGGGGAGGAGGGGGATTTTCAGCCACCGGAGTGGGAAAGGGCTATATTGGCACCAGCCTCCTCCGTCCATAGCCTGGGGGTCCACCTGGATTTGTCTCTTTCAATGGAGACCCAGGTGGGCTCTATCACCCAACCCGGTTATGCTTCTTTCATCTTCGACAGGCTCCATGTGTTGGCCCTCCCCTTCCTCTCCCAGGCATCTTGCCACTGCATCCATTCAACTGTCAATTCTAGGATTAGGAACTCATTGTAAGTTGCCTTTCTATGCGCTGGACCTTCCCCACGTCTGATCCAGAAGTTGAAACTGGTCCAACATGCAGCAGCGAATGTGCTCACAGGTGGTGCCTTCAGAGAACACATTCAACCTGTGTTACGTCGCTTGCATTGGCTGATCTTGAGTTCCGAATAATTCATAAGGTGTGGGTACTTACCTTTAAGGCCTTACGCAGCCTGGGATCTTCGTACCTTCAGGACCATCTTACCCCATATGTCCCTGTACGGCCTCTATGTTTGGCCAAGGCCAATTTGCTGGTTGTCCCTATCTCCTCAATGATGCAGCTGGTTTCTTCCTGGGCCAGGGCCTTTACAGCCCTGGCCCCTGCCTGGTGGAACACTTTACCACCAGCTATCCGGGCCCTACGGGATCTTGGAGAGTTCCGCAGGGCCTGTAAGACCAAATTGTTCCACCGGGAGTTTGGAGGGGCCAGCCGCTGATGTGAGCCCTTCTCCTCCCCCTTTTACACTCTGGGCCCCTTAATTTCTATGGGGCCCTACGCTCTCTGGTTTTGTTTCATCCAGGGTGGGTTTATGAAGTTTTACGAAGTTTTATGATGGATGCCGATGTAATTTTGTTTAATCCGCTGTTTTAAATGGGGTTTTAATGCAATTGTTTGTTATTGTGTTGTTTACCGCCCAGAGCCCTTCGGGGGAGGGGTGGTATACAAAACTGATTATAAATAAAAAGAAAGAAAGAAAGAAAGAAAGAAAGAAAGAAAGAAAGAAAGAAAGAAAGAAAGAAAGAAAGAAAGAAAGAAAGAAAGAAAGCAACAGCCGATTTCCCAAACACCAATCCCAGTGCAAGAGAAAAGGCAGGCAAGTAGAAGAAGTGGTGGCTGAGACAATGATTTTTTTTTTTGCTTCCTCCTTTCTTCCTCCCCCACCTGCTGCCCAAACCCACCTTCCTGAGAAAGAGAAAGTGGGCAAACAGCAAGGAGAGGGAGGAAGATTCCCTCCATCTTGTTGTGAGGGACCCGTTTTTGTAATTCTATAACACATGCATGATGTTGGATTGTTAATGCACAATGAATTCTGGAATAAAATGTATATACTTTATAGTGAAAATTCAGTGCGGGGGAACAGAAAATATTGTAGAAATGAAGATTTACAAGGACAGTTAATACAAGAAAGAAGTTAATTACAATGAGATTTTCAAATCAAAACAGCAGGAACTGGCATCTTCCAATCATCACTCCATGTCTACATCTCTTACAAGGCAGATTTTTTTCCCCAGAAGCCCATGAATTAAACAGCTCTTTACAATTTTTTTTGTCAAAGCACCCAGAGGTCTAGCAGTGCATACAACTGTGGTGAAAACCATACAGGGAAACTGACAGTTAGCTCACTGTGACTCAGACATAACCTCTAGCCATAGTTTATTTTACCTATGGTTAGGTTGCAAAATCAGGATTCACTTTACAAAGGATGATCCAAATGCTGGATTGCCGTAATGAATACTGTTTTCCTCATCTTTTTTCTCCGCCTCCCTACCAAAGATCCAAGGAAACTGGAGCAAAGTGTGGCCCCAGGGAACCAGCCAGATTTAAGGCAGGATGCTCATATTCATGCCATTTAAACCAAAATTAAGATTAGCTGTGGTTAATAAACCCACTTCGAGCCATGGTTTTAGATTCTGAAATGGACAGGACTGCCAAGTTTCCTGCCACTCCTCAGTAGGGCAATGAGGATACAATGAGTTTGAAAAAGGTTGTTGTATTGATTGTGTGAACATTGAAATGATGTCATGCTCGGAAGTGATGAGGCAAACCCAGAAATGACATCGCGCAGTTGATGTGATGGTTCCCCCCCCCCCCATGTCCCTACCAGCTTGCAACCCTAGATTTGGGATACCCTAAATAACAATAGTTAGTGGAATGGACTGATTTTAATGATCACATTAACCTTATTTAATTAAAGCATGGTTTTCATTATGTCTAATCTGACCCTGAAGGTAAAGTTGTGACTTTCTCTGATATGTTTCCCAGATATATGAATGTGACTCTAAAAATATCTTTACCAAACAGTTCCAGACATGTTTCCGAAGTTCCCCACAGCTGAGTTTCCCCCAGGAATTTGGAATTTCAAATCAACCTGGTTTTGTTTCCAAAATAAAAATGATGTATTAGGAACTTTTGATGTATTAGGAATTTAAAAATTCTCAATACAAGGCACTGTTCATGCTTGGTTTGCCACATCTTTCATTTTTATTTATATATCTCCCCCCTCTTTACATCACCAAATGCTTGTATGCATTAATAAAGCAGTACAAAAAGCCACAATTTGATAGGGCTTCATATTCCAATTTATCAAGTCTGTTCTTGTGTGATTTTTATTAATGCAAGAAAGCAATATAATCAGGCATACATTCCTTCCTTCCTTCCTTCCTTCCTTCCTTCCTTCCTTCCTTCCTTCCTTCCTTCCTTCCTTCCTTCCTTCCTTCCTTCCTTCCTTCCTTCCTTCCTTCTTACCTACCTACCTACCTACCTACCTACCTACCTACCTACCTACCTACCTACCTACCTACCTACCTACCTACCTACCTACCTACCTACCTACCTACCTACCTACCTACCTACCAACCAACCAGCTTTGTACAGATACAAATTTCTAATGTAGGAGAGGGGTGAAATATGCATATGCTTGTTACAAAAGATGATCTTTGATCTAATCTAAGTTTACCAATCCTGGAGATTTGGAGGCAGTGTCTGGGGAGGATGGAGTTTACGGAGAAGAGCAAGCTTAATAGGGACATAATTCCATGGAATCCACTCTCTGACGCTGTTATTTCTTCCAGGGAAACAGAGACCTATAGGGTGGAGATCAGTTGTCATTTAGATGACTACTGTGTCGCACTTGGTAGATGGTACCAAGATGGTACCTCCCAGCTGTCACTTCTTTGACATTTACTTTTACTAGGCATCTGTATGCTATGTGTAGCTATTTTGAGAATCAGAGATTATCTTCCCAACCAGAAACAAAGAAACTTTCCGTCTGAGTGTTCTTGAAGCAGAAGGTATCAATTGGCACCAAATGCCAAATTTCCGTTTAAGTGCCAGTAATTTCATTGGCTATGCCCTAGGTATGAATATGTATTATATTACCTGAATGAAGAACATATAGGAGGGCATTTTGAATTCTTCCCTATACAACGGGGAGATGATTAAAATATCTTATGCTTATGCCATCCTTGTGTTAATTTACTTTCACATTAATTCAATTTAACTATCAAATAAATGACATTTTTGACCATAACATGCTCCTCTTGGGCAAAATGCAAAAGTTCATCTCTAAAATTATCTCTACCTAGGGAGCTGTAAATATTCATCATTCTGTAGTAACTTCTCCAGCCCTATTAACATTGCAAGCTTCTTGTGGTTTGATCATACCATATCATTCCTTCTATTGGCAAGTGTTTGAGGGCCAATAATCAAGACAGAAAAAGGGTCCCAAAGAAGACATACTTGGAGTGCTGTTTGCTTGGAGGACTCACCAGGTATGAAAACAAATATTAGGTGGTAAGTTTTTTTATTTTAAAAAAATCTTCCCAAAATTAGATGTGAAAGACCAACCAAGTGTGTTGCCCCCAGAAAGTTGAGAATCAGTTAAAGGAAAAGGGAAATGCAAAAGTAAAAGTGATGGAGAAATTTGTTCAACTGAAGCACCACTAATAATAAACTGGGAGGAGAAGATCTGAATGTGTGGTGTGAACTGTCCCAATCATTTATTTTCCCTTTCCTGACCCACACTTCTTTGTGGATCTTCAACTTGTTACAATCTCTTCTTTTTGGCATTTATTTTTGTGACTTTTGCCATTATTCAGATGTGCTGGAAAAAATATTCTAGTACCATGTTAGATCCCATTTTCATCCAGCGGCAGAAACATTCCCTTGAGACAAGATGCTTGTTTGATTGTCTTCTGTGAGGGGAATGCTCCTTCCATCAGAGGAAAGCAACTTCACTAGGATCCAGTTCATTAGACAGAGGATTTGAACAAAGGGAGAAGAAAACTCTTAAAAAACAGTCGGACATATGTAATCTTATCAGATGAAGAAGAATCTTGAATCAAAAGGCAATTTTTTTCATATAATGGATGAGGTCTTTCTAGATATTATAAATTCCATTTTGGATTGGCCACCAATGTATACTTTCAAAATGTACTGGCTATTACCATATTTTGTGCCACTGAATTGCAATAGGAAATTATTTATGCATTACATGGAGAAGTGCTTTGGTCTGTTCTTTTGAACCTATGGCAAATCAACTTCATTATATGATTCAGAGTTTCAGTACTAAGAAAGAAAGTTAATATTGATGCTATTGTCCTCTCAATCTTGCTACCACAGTGGAAGAAGAGAGCACCATGTTTGAAAATTAGTCAGGACTTAAGAGAGAGAAGAGAGAGAAAGAATGAAAGCAAGAAATTCATGTTGAGATACTGCCAGCAGGCACAAGATAAAAGCTGATAAAAATAGGTTACACCTATCACCCTAATGATCTTCAACAGCTGTTGCATATAGACCCTTGCTGGTGACAGTGAGGAAGTCGCAAAGACATAAGCTGATGCTAATGGTTATAATATACCAGCAAAACCCACCTTGTTATTAAGCCAACCTTGTATGTTGCAGTGAAGTTTTGTATATCACAATGCAGAGACACATTGTACTTCTACACACATGCATGCTCATATAGGAAATATATCACTGCAGGCTAGGCCACCCAGGTCTTACCTTCATCATGTCAGTATTGCTAAACACAGCATTTTTTTTCATTAGAAATAAATGGCAACTGTTTATTTATATGTAAAGAATAATGCAATATGCTCACAGACATCATTAGGGCTAAATATTCTTCTTGGTGACACCAATAATTAGAATGAAGCCTGCTCATTTCTTAATAGTTCGGCTTCTTCATCTACATCATTCCACCTGGATTGTGGATTCCATCATTATTTGTTAGCAGTTGGACCTCTCCTCCCACTAAAGGGTACCACGATGGCATAGGAGGCCAAAGACTGGCATAAGAAGAAGACACTGTTCCACACAAAATACATGCCTCTCAGATAATTTTGGGGTCCATCTTGTGTGTCAGTCTTGGGCAGGAAAGTGGTTAGAAGCTAAACAATTCCCCTGCCCCTAAAGTGTGTCATGCTGGACAATGGAGCTAACTATTCAATTTGTGCATCAAGCAGATCAATACTCATCCTATATGTTCCCATCCCAGTAATCAAACCGATACTCAAAATAGTCCAGGCATTCTCATTGGATGACTCATCAAGCATCTCCTATCTTTTTTGTTGGAACCCTGGAAAAGCAATCTAATCTTTATCACTGACTCTTCTGGCATCTTGCCGCATACCACCACTGCATACCACCACGTTGGGGAATATATCTATTGGTTCTGTGGCCATTCATTGTGTGTACGTTTTGGATCTGTGTGTGCCCTTCCACTTGCATGTGGACTCGTTCCTTTGCCCCTGGAAATGCTGGTCGTTTTCCTCTTCAGCGCTGCTTTCTTTGGATGACCCTTCAGGACTGGTAACTATCACCCATCCCTGAAACTCTGTCCAGCTTCCTCCCTCTTCTCTTAGCCAAGTCTTGGATGCAGTGTGTGTGTGTGTTCATTGCTTAAAATGTACTATTTAAATTATTTAAATTATTTAATAAAACCATATTTTAATTATACCTGCTCATTTGAGAGTTTTTACCCAGGACTATCCTTGTATTACATAGGTTATCAGTCCCAGTTATCTCCTCTCGTTCTCTAAAGTGGACTGCTGACTTAGAGTAATGGCATGACTATTGTGCCACAATCTTGCCACTCACAGGGTCCCAGCCTGCAGATTAAGCTCACTCCAGCCTGGAGATTAAGTCCTGCCTATGGAAATGTTGGAAATCACTGTTGTCAGATGTAACAAATATTGGAAAGTAGCACATATCTTTTTGTGCCCTCCCTGCCTGGAACTAAGCCAGGAGCCAAAATAGAGTATTAGGCTGCAGATTAATTAATCATCTAAAAAACCAGGAAAATGTTGAAAAAACAGGAAAATGTTGAACTGTATAAGCAACTTAAATTAAATGCATGATTTGTCAGCCTATTGTGAGGATGGGGTTCTTCATCTTTGCCTTCTCCACAACCACATAACTTAAAAAGAGTGTCCACAGCTGCTTGCCAGCTCTCAAGTGTCACCCCCCACCCCATTGTTGAATGCCAGACTATCTGTGGGGAGACTCAAGTGACTCTACTTGGCATCCCCCCAAGTACTCATTCTCCAATGGAACTCTCACACCTCCCAAGGAGATGTCTTGGGCTGCTGTGCCATTTGCTTATTTATTTATTTTATTAGATTTAAATCCCACTCTTTCCCAGCCAGAATGAGGTTCAATACTCAGCTTTGCAAAATGAGATAAAAGCTGAATAAAAACATACACAAATATTTATCACTGTCAATTTTAATATTACCATTTTGTATATCCACCTAACTAAGGCTCATTCCGCACATGCAGAATAATGCACTTTCAAACTGCTTTCAGCGCTCTTTGAAGCTGTGCGGAATGGCAAAATCCACTTACAAACAGTTGTGAAAGTGGTTTGAAAACGCATTATTTTTGGGTGTGCAGAAGGGGCCTTAAAAGATAAAAAAGGAGGAGGAGGAGGAAAGAAAAAATGGGTGGAGAAAAGGGATCCCTTGAGTTTGGGGAACAAGTTCTGACAAAGATTTTCTACTCAACAGACCATAGCATTCAAAACCTGAACTGCGTGGGACAGCTATCACATTGAGATAAACCGAAAGTGGGCCATGGGTTTTTTTCTAGGAGCAAATGTGGCCACAGCTGGAGACCACTACTGTCAAAACAGTCTGTGCGACACTAAGATAGTGGGATACCTTTCCCCTACTTCATCCTTCCCCAGGGGCATAACAAGGCAGCCCTGGGCAAACTGTAGCCCTGGGCAAAACCTGAGTTGGATGCCCCCCCCCATGGGTGGCCACTCCACCACGACCAATTCTTTTGCACCAAGACATTGGTGCCTGCAGGGGGTGCATTGTTAGACATATCAGCACCAAAATTTCAGCATATCATCAGGAGACTGTCCTTATGCTACTCCCCAAGTTTGGTGAGGTTTGGTTCAAGGAGTCAAAAGTTATGGACTCCCAAAGGGAGTGCCCCATTCCCCATTGTTTCCAATGGGAGCTAATAGGAGATTGGGGGCTACAGTTTTGAGGGTCCATAACTTTGGCCCCCCTGAACCAAACTGCACCAAACTGGGGGGGGGGGTGCCATCATCTCCAGATGATACCCTGAAATTTTGGTGCCAATACATCCAAAAGTGCACCCCCTGCAGGAACATCCTAGAAATTTGCCCAAGAATCTTTGTTCTGCATTGAGTTTTCTGCATTGCTGTCAATGGGGGTTGCAGGCTGTGAAGGCACCGTCTCAAAACTTTCAGGGCCTCATCAGGAGACTGCCCTAATGATACCCCCTGGTTTGGTGCAGTTTGGTTCAGGGGGGCCAAAGTTATGGACCCTCAAAACTGTAGCCCCTATCTCCTATTAGCTCCCATTGGAAACAATGGTGGATAGGGGCACCCCCTTTGGGAGTCCATAACTTTGGACTCCCTGAATCAAACCTCACCAAACTTGGGGGGTAGCATAAGGACAGTCTCCTGATGATACGCTGAAATTGTGGTGCCGCTAGCCTAACAACTGCGCCCCCTGCAGGCCAAAAATGGAAAACCACTAAAAATACCCCAAAACGAACCCAGCATTTTGATGCCCCCCACAAGGTGATGCCCTGGGCAGCTGCCCACCTTGCCCAATGGGCATTACACCAGTGTCCTTCCCAGTGGAGGGAGACCAAGTTTTCACTCGATACAGAGCACAGCCAGACTGCAATTTGTTCTATAATATAGTAACTTATGTAGTGAAGAACACTTTGCAGTACTGGGGTTTTATATGTGTGTAGATCATAAAAAGCTGGGTCCACCATGACCAAAAACTAGATACCAGGATGCAGGGAAGGGAAACATGAGACATGAAGCAGCTTAAGGTCATTACATTCTCACAGAGAGAAGGAACACTAATGTGCCTTGAGCCCAGAGTCCAAAAGTCCTTGCCAGATCACTGACTGATTTCACTCTTCTTCCATTTTGCTTTCAATCTCGCAAATAGTTTTGTGAACTAATAGTTTCTCATTGAGAACATACTTGCTTTAAGTTGAGCCTGTTCTTTTTTCCACTGTTCACTACTAGTTTTGTGAGCATGGCTTTTGCATATGCAGTTTGCAAAATATTTGCACTGTGTATGTCTTTTATACATATAATATACATAAAGCGCATATTGGCATACTGATAGCATTGGACATGTGTGTTTCATGGAATAAGGTGTGAGGAAAGAGAAAATAGCACAAAAATAAAAATCCAACTGGATTTGCATACAAGAGAACAAAATTGAAATGGGGATTTAGAGGTCAAAACAACAGAGACAGGACATTTTAAAATTATCACTACTGGAAAGGATAAAGAAAGATAGCCTCTGGCCAAGACAGAAAGATTTCTGATTAATTATTATTTGGATTTTTCATTAACTTGAATGGAAAAACAATTAGTTTTCAAATCTAGCATATAGTCCTGAAAGTTCTTGGTTACCTGCTTGTGTGCTTGCTGTAAGCATCTTCCTTGCGTGCATTTGGCATAATTACTTCTGTAGGTAGCATGATTCATTATAGAACAGAACAGAAAGCCTTTATTGGCATATTAAAAAACACAATAGCTACAAAACAAACCAATACAGCAAAACACATCCAATGCAAACCCGCATGACACATCGATCCATGTTCACATCTTCAACAAAAAGAAGGCCCCCAGTTCTCATTCCACTGGGCCCGAACCACCCAACAACAAGCAAACTCTGTCTGCATCATACTGGCCATGCCTGTCACGATTACTATCAGCAAGAGACAGAAACCGAAACACATATTAAATCTAAAATTAACACCACAGATAAACACCTCAGAGCTGCTACAGAGACATGCCAAACTCCCAGGTCAATAAACTGCAGCATAGCAACAAAACACCAAAGCAAGGTGGCGTGATAAGGAAGGGAGAAGTTAATTACTTATGCTCTAAACATTGCCTTTGTATCCATTGCTGGATTATTTGCATTCTCAATTATTTCAAGGAGAAAGCACACAATCTCAGGGTTGGTATTATTCAGAAGAATTGGAATTGCAACCAAGTCAGCAGGGGCCATGGTGAGTAGTGGTATGGAATTTACATACATCGATCTCTGACTCCCCTTGGTTCTCGAAAGCAGTGAAACAGAGAATGGCCTATGGTTTCACTCCGCGCTATTGCAGGAACATAATCTTTGAGTTTTATCAAGACTATTGAACCTGCCACGCAAAAAAGCGGAGGGATGATTCATTATATATTCAAGTAGGTAATTACATATGTTAAGAGCTCACAATGAACACTATCCTGATACAAATAGCTTGCTGCATATAGCACCCTTGGCTGAAAGCACAACCAATTTTAACCTGCTTCAAAACCAGTGTTGTACCATCTTTGCAAGAATACCTCCCCCCCTCCCCCCCCCCCCCAAAACCCCCCAGTAGTTACAGCACACACAACTGGATCTTGATATCTGAGAATTCAGGAGACCTTCAGAAAGTCTATAGAGGGAGTATGCTGTGAGTCAGGGTGCCATCCGATTGATAATTTATCTCATTTAGCTTTTAAATAGTGTGTCCTTGTCTTACCTATTTAATTTGTGACTTGTTCACTGTGCTCCTGGTTGAGACCTTAGTGTCTTTACTTCCCATGTCCAGGGCTGAGACCTAAAGCCTTGAAATTCCAGTGTTCAGATTCTAACTTCACTTTCTGTTGTCTCACCCAAGATTGCATATATACTGACTAACTCCCTTGCCTCGCTAGTTCTTGTATTATATGCACTTTCTATTATTTCAACGCTATTCTCCGTGGAGGAGTGTTGAAGACATTAGGAAGGGCAGTTAAATAGAGGTGCACTCACCGTGAGTTCCACCCCTGAGAAGCCTGAGGCAAGCATGCATCCTGCACGTTAAAACCCTCACATACACATAATGCTTTCTCCTTCAAGCCACAAAAAAAGAAAACAACTTACATTTTGCTTTCTGCCTGTGTAACCTCAGCTTGTGGGTTCTGTGGGGCAGTACTTGGAATGAGTTGCAACAACAATTTTTAAACAACAAAATGGTTTACTTTTTCTTTTACAATTAACACTTTTAAAACATCAACATTTAACGTGCTACAATTCAAGGTCCTGTTCAGGTTGCATTTCAAGTCCTTCTATTTACAGTCTACTGATATTGCCAAGTCCAAATCTTCTTTGCAAGTTGGCTGGCTCCTGAAGACTCCAAGGGCTTGATGAACAGGTTGCAACATGATGAAGGTCTCCAGGAGAACTCTCACCCATTACAACCACCAAAGAAACCCTGAAACAATAAACTCCAACATTTACAACACAGCAAAACAACAACTACCTTCCCAGTAGTTCCCAACAATATTGGAATTACCTTAACAAGGTGTTAAGGGCTTATAGAAATCAAGGTCCGAGTCTGGTAGCCTTGTTCTCTTCTGCAAAAGAGCTCTTTCAGCCTCTCTGCTGCTCCGAGTCTCCACCCCTTACTGGGTCAACCCATTCTGGGCCAACCCATTCTGGGCATGGGGGTTACACCTGCTCCTTTTCTGCTTCCTCAAAGAGTTCAGGGCACATGCCTCTGCCTCAATGAGAGTCTCCCTTCCACCCACCGACCCAACTTAGCTTCCAAGATCTGATGAGATCATGCTATACTATATTATTCCACACTCTATATTTCTGTTACAGACTATATTTTAAATGGAAAAACAAAACAAAAGTCATATCCATTCCTTTAAATATTTTAATGGTAGGTACTGAATAGCTAATTTTGTTGCAGTATTGAGAGGTGTGGCATAAGCAATTAGTCATTCCCCCAATTTGTTCTAATTTCTGATTTCATAGTTTCATTTTCAGCTCAGTGTTTTCCAAGCTATTTGTCAGCCTTTACATGATGGCATTACTATGTAATAGGAGTATATGATAATATTAGTATGTGCGGGTAATAGCTAATCTCATCCTAAAATTTGCTTCTAAATGATGTTTTTGCTATTAGTGTAACTGAAAAATTGTCTTTAAGCCAATGACTGTTGATCTTAAATAATGCCCAATTTCTACAGTTATAATAATTATATACAAAATATGTATAAATGCTAAAAAGAGTAGGAGTTAAATATACTGAGATATTCATATCTCATATGCATAAGTAATAATGGAGAACAAGCTAAAATACTCATTTTAGATATTAGATGTATCCTAATATGCATATTTTGTGGCAAATATTATGTATTTAAAGGGGTTCACCCAGGGTGGATGGTAGTGAAATTTTTAATCAGAATTACATAAAGACTTTTAATGTGATTGCTTAAAAGTGTAACAACATGCCAAAATTATTCAGGACACATTGCTTTCATTCTGAATTTACATCAACACTATAGGTATTGAGCTAAATCTAATTGACTGCGTTAGAGTGTGATGTCTTTCTTATAACTATGTGATTCCTGATTGGCTTGTACCACCCAGGTGTTTTATAATCATCTTTACCTGAATTTAGGACCAGAATTTGGATGAATGATCTGGTCTTGTTTTTGCCATGAAGCAAATATATTAGGAATGCCCTACCTAAAATAAAATAGTACAGTACAGTACAGTACAGTTAACCTTTATTAGGCATAAAAAATAAAATAGAATTAAATTAAAAGCTTTGATGCGGAAACTTAACTTTTTATAGGAATGTGTGAACCTAATATTTTAAGTCTGACCAGAATATACTCAGAGTCAAAATACTTCCCACCTGAATTCATGTCACTGTAGCAACACTTATCTTGCCTGCCTGATTTCCAAGGATGAGCAAGTTTATGTTAATCAGAAGTTCTAATTTTAGCTCACCAATACTTTGTGTATTCTTATAGTGCCACCTGGGAACTATAGTTCAATCCAGTAAGTTCTGACTGTGAGCCAACATGATGAACCCCACAGGGTGATGAATGCCACCAACTGCACAACTGCCGAAACATCATACACTCAAAGTATAGCTGATTTTAGGTGATGAATGAACAGCCCAGATATAATGACTCGAGGATATGTTTTTTTTTCAAGCAAGCTAGTAAATGGTGAGCATCTGCCAGACATATCGCCACATTACATACCAAGTGCACAGATGCAAAACCACTCGCAATATTGCTTCTTTGAAAGTGAAAGAATAAAAATTATAATCATGCAAGTGTATGCCTGTGAAACTCTCAGGGGGGATCCCATCTCCCCTTACAATCTGCTCCCCTTCCATCCCAGCTGCAGCCAAATGGACCTTTCAGCAGCTCCCAGATGCTGCTGCATCTTTCCATCTCTCTCTCCTTCTCTCCCTCTCAGCCAGAGGGTGTGCTGAGGCCCCTGCTTATTAAGATAGGGAGAATTTACACACACACCCATGTATTTAAAAAACTTTTGGGGATTTTTCTACAGACCCAAGGTGTCCCCCAAGTCCATGGGAAAATGTTCCACCATTTACAGATTTAGCTATATGCAGGCAGAGGGCACATACAGGAATTAGATATATAGATGGAGTGTCTGACATGAGAAAAAATGGTACCCACAAGTTTGATTGTCAAATTGCTCATTTGCTAAACAAGGATCCATCCCTAGCCACCATACATAGCTTTGGGCTGCATTTTATGAATCAAATTGTACACACCTTGTCAGGGCTATATGAACATTTTTCAACCAACATAATTTCACAAGGATGATGTGGGCAAAGCTACCCACCTGGAATTCCTGCCTGAGAGTGAAAAAAGAAATGAAATCAAATTAATTAACACATACCTTGTCATATGTTTCTTGTACATGACAGCTTTAAAAAAACTTCTTTACAATGCCTTGGAAGATGTTGTTTCTTGTCAGTCACTCTCTCCTTCTGGAAATATTTTCTCAGAGATGTGGCTGTTTTTTTTTAATGATACCCTGTGGAAAACATAGCCACTTTGAGTCATAAGTGGAATTCAAAAGACTTGCTTCTTCCTACACTTTTCCCTTTTGAAAGGAAAATGTTGCTCTTTAGGGAAGCTACTACCCACCCGACTATTAGAAAGGTTAGTAGTAGGGTTGGAGATTCGGCCAGTCCAAATCCGAATTTTTACCGACCTGCACTGATTCGGACGGATCTTCGGACGAGAGGCCGAATCTGAACTGTCCGAATCCTAACAGATCCGAATCCATGGGATTCGATCACCAGCCGAATTGCGTTTTTATTTTCGTTTATGTTTGTTTTGCAGGGGCGCATTTTAAATATATCACATCCGTATTGTCAGAGACTGCACTCTTCCGGTGCTTGCGAGGTTTATAGTTAGTTATGGACCCCGTTGGTGTCCCTATCTCCACTTTTCCAATGGGAACCAAGGAGATGAGGGTTACCCCTTTGAGGGTCCATAACTTTGGCCCCTGAACCAAACTGCACCTCAGTCTTTAGAGGGTATCATCAGGACAGTCTCCCGGATGATACACCGAAATATTGGCAACGATAATATCTACAAATGCACCCCGCAGGCACCCCCCAGAAATTTGCACAAGATTCTTGTTCCTTCAGTGACTTAGCCGCATTGCTGTCAATAGGGAAATTCTGATAGAGGGCTGTGGAGGCAATATTTTTCATAGAACTCATCAGGGTACCACCATTGTGTTTGGGGAACTTTACCAGGGGCAGTGGAGATGGACCCCACCTTTGGGTCCCATAATTAAACCCCTGAAGCAGGGCTCTCAAACCTGATGGTGTCATCCAGAGATCCTCCTTGATACCCTGAAAGTTTTGTGACCATACCTTCAGAAATGTGCACCTCACAGCCCTCTACCAGAATTCCCCCATTGACAGCAATACAGCTAAGTCACTGCAGACCGTTAATCTTGGGCAAATTTCTGGGTGCCTGCAGGGGATGCATTTTGAGATGTATCGGCACCAAATTATCAGGGTATCATCAGGTGACTGTCCCGGATGTTGTCCACCAAGCTTGGTGCAGTTTGGTTCAGGTATGGACCCTCAAAAGGCAACTATCCCCATTGTTTCCAGTGGTAGCTGATAGATGGGGCTACACCTTTGAGAGTCCATAACTTTGGCTCCCCTGAACTAAACTGCACCAAACTTTGGGAGTATCATCAGACAGTCTTCCCGATGATACCCTGAAAGTTTGGTGTCACTAGCTTTAAAAATGTTGGTTTGTGTGTTTCAATCGGCCACTCACTCCAGCAGGCTTCATGTGCAGGAGCCGTGACACATGAAAACCGAATTTTACAGGGCACCAAATGTCATCAGAGACTGTCCTGATGACACCCCCCGCTTGGCAGTTTCGTTCAGGGGCAAAGTTATGGACCCTCAAGCCTCTCCATTGGTTTCCAATGAGAGTTGAAAGGAGATGCAGGCTTAACATTGAAAATCCATAATTAAGCCTTCACCAAACTGCACCAAGCTTAGGTCATCAGGATTTCGATGATACCCCGATATTTGGTAAAGGATATACCAAAATGCGCCCCCAGTAGGGCACCTCCCTCAAAATTCTGCCCAGTTGCAGTGCGACTTCGCATTGTGCCGTCAATGGGGAATTTCGAGGGCTGTGGGCACACATTTATCATAAGTGGCCGTCAAGCTGTCAAATAGGGTATCTTCAGGGAGATGACACCATCCAGGTTTGAGGAACTTTGCTTATGGGGGCAGTAAGATGGACCCTACCCATAACACTGAACCCTTGAGCTAACGGTCACCAAACCTGGATGGTGTCATGAAGAGATTCTCCTGAAGACACCCTGAAAGTTTTGTGGTTTACCATGAGAAATGTGCACTCCACAGCTCCCTCCCACAGGGGCCTCCCATTGGCTGCAATACCGGAGCCAGCCAGCCACTACAGAGCACAGAATCTGGGAAATTGCTTGGGTGACTATGAGGGTGCAGTTTTTTAGGAGCTACTGTCAGAATTTCAGGGTATCATACAAGTATTACCGTCCCTAAGGATACTCACAAGTTTGGTGAAGCTTGGTTCAGGGGGGGTTCAAAAGTTATGGACCTTTAAAAGTGTAGCCCCCATTTCCCGTTAGCTCCATTGGAAACAATGGGGGATGGGGCACCCCTTTGAGGGTCAATAACTTTGCCCCTGAACTAAACTACACCAAATCCTTGGGGAGAATCATCAGGACAGTCTCCAGATGATATCCTGAAAGTTTAGTGCTGCCAGCTTTAAAAGTGTACCCCCTGCAGGCCAAACGTGTAAACACCACCAAAAAAATTCAAAAAAATAATAAACGACCCGAATTTTTCGGATTTACCCGAATTTTCGGGCATATCCGAATCGGCTATGATTCGGATTCGGGCATACAAATCATTTTATGCCCCAAAATACCCAAATCCGAATTTTACCGAATTTTTTTAGTATTGACCAACCCTAGTTAGTAGTATTTTTAGCTTTGATCCAGCCAAGTTTAGTTGGTCAGCTCTTTAACACTATGTATTGTGTACATAGTTCTGGAAGGGACTGAAGTGTGCCCCCAGTAGATTGATTCAAGACTTCAATAACTTTGCCTGCAGGTTTTCTTCAAAGTTCCCTCTCTATTACTTTGTGCCTTACAAAAGGGACCACTATGCCTTGTCATGGTCCTGCTGCCACCTTAAATCCTCACTTTATGTGTATGTATGACTGAAATCATAATGGTGGAAGGTACATGGTCATAAAACAGCAGGCCACGAACAGCAGAGAAGAAATGAGTGATGAGAATGAACACAGTGGCTGAGTGGAACAAGACAGACGTGTAAATTGTAGCCATCCTGACTTCTTGACAGATCATGGTTAGTAGTTAAAAGTGCCATGAGCAAAAACTCTTATCCCCAAGTGTTCAACTCCACACTAAAACTTTTGGTGAGTGACAAGGAGAATTTTTGCTGTGATAAGCTGATAATTGGCTTTATGGGTAGGAAGAATGCCATATGGACTATGGAGAGAGAAGCCAATACCCAGTCAAGTATGCCCAAGAGTCCTATGGATACAGTCATACAATGCAATCCAAGCAGAGTTTGTCGATCAAAGTGAGTGAGCATGGCTTTCAGTTCCTATGAGTAGATAAACCGAGATGCTTGCAACCCTACAGAGATCCTCCTGAAATGTGCTGTCTCTGTGTTCTCTGAACGGGGCAGCACATGGATTTTTTTTACTGTAGGACATATGAGAAAGAACTTGGAAAAATCAGGATTTGGTGTATCATGTACACTTGACTTTATTTGCAGGAATCTATACATTGCCTCTTTGAAACAAGAGGATCAGGATTAATGGGCACTATCAAAACACAGGCTGGGCAACTTCACAGGATGTATCTGAAGAATCTCCTTACAATTTCCAAAATACTCATTTTGAGAGTAACTCCAGCCTTAGTTGCATCAAATGGCATTGTTTGAGGAACTTAAATTTAGGACTGCTGTTTGCCGCCCTGAGCCCCACGGGAGAGGGCAGGATATAAATTGAATAATAAATAAATATATAAAATAAAATTACATTAGGATGAATTATATCAGCAAATCTAGAGCCACATTCAACCTTGTTAATGCTTTTGAGTGAGGTGGCAAAGCAAAAGTGGATACCTCTGTAGAATAGCTTTCAGGATAATTTGATTGATTCTTCTCCTTTACTCTTCTCCAGTTGTCTCACCTTACCAAGGTTTTTAGGATATGTGGGTCAAGACTGGTTTGCACAGTTGTGTACATTTCTCTTTTAATTACCATTTGATGATTGAGTCACAACTGAATTGTAAACTGATTTCACTGAGAGAAAGGTGATGTTGAACTCATCTCTGCTCAAACTAGAATTGACTCCTCAATTGGTTTGTAGCAATCTGCACATGCTAAAAAACAACAAACCAAAACACACACAATTCTCTGTGTGTGCAAATGTATAATGTACTGTGTCCTAGGAATTTCAGTATGAGGGTTAAACAGGGAAGGGAGTGCACTGCTTTGTCTGGGTTGAATATTTGTATATGCACTGCCCTTGAAACATGCACATACACACAATCACAATATTTCTACTGGAATAGACAACCTCAGTGGAAGCCAAGGCTTTCCCCTCCTTTATTTTTTCAAATTGTACTCTCATTAAAATAAATCAATTCAGAAACAAAAAGGAAGCATAGCTTCATTGTGAACAGGATACGTGGTCAATGTAATGTACTGTGGTCAATGTAATGTGTGGTGTCAGTAAGCTTCCAGCTTTGGGTTGCACTGCTGAATCTGATCACTACTGACCATATTCTATTTAGGCCCCAATGCCTGGAATATATTTCATTTTTAGTCACAAAAATGCATGGTTATCTAGCTCTTCAACCCAGGACCTCAGGGCAATGGTTCTCCAGCTAAGTGTGTGCATATCATCAAGGAGCCAAACCCTCACAAGTTCCCATAATCCCTTAACCACGTGTAGTTGATCAGATGCATAGCTGGATAGAACCAACTCTATCTCATTTTTATCTAACTTCCATCAAGGTTATCATGTTTCCCCTATTCTACTCCTGTGATTTATGGTAAGCTGAGAAAGAATGGCTGGCCCAAAGGCTCGGTGTGGCGCAGTGGTAGAGCATCTTCTTGCATGCAGAAGGCCTTAGGTGCAACCTCTGGCATCTCTGGTCAAGAAGACAGGAACTATAGCCTGGAGAAGCACTGCCAGTCATGCTAAATGATACTTACCTTGATAGACCAATGATCTCATTCAGGATAAGGTAGCTTCATGGCTTCATGTTGGTAAGTGACTTTCTGAGCTGAAACAACACACCAGGACTGGGCAGACTCAGTTTCAAACACTTCCAATGGCTATACTACAGTAAGAATTTCAAGGCAGGTAAAATATAAAGAAGAGGGGAAATGATCTTTTGAACCTGTTATTTTGAAACTTCAATAGAATCAAACTGAACAGCATGAACATTCTTTCAGTGGCACATGGGCCCATACAAAATTGCAGTTTTGTATGATAACACATGGGTACACCAGGTACATTTGATCTTTTCTAAAGAAAGACCCTATTCTCCCCCATCCCCCAGCAAGCTGTTGCCTATGTTTTCCACTGATCAATATTATGTCTTGAAGTCATTGTTTGTAGGAGATGGCAGGACAGAGGGAACACATATCTCACAATTTACACCAGTTATAAATAGCTGATCCCAGTAACATGTATTTTCAGGACTCATGGAGACGCCAAAGGCAAACACTACAGCCTGCATTTGTAGAAGACCAAAGATAAATGACTGACCTTTTGCCAGATGTAGCAAGTACAAGGGAACACAAATAATTCATGAAGACAGCAGTTAGTTCTTCATTAGGGGTTCGATTATGAAACAGTGACTCTTTATCTCTCAATGGGAGATTGTTCAATGAGGAACTGGATGAAAAACATGGATTCAGATTTCAGCTATGTCTATTCCAAGCTGTAAACTGGGTTCTACTGTAAGATAAAGCAAGGGCCAGATTAAGAGGACCCCGTTAAATTGGTCCAGCTCAAACCATGGGGACCCCAGGGCAGAATAATTTAGATTGTCACTAATTGTTGCAGAAAAATGATATGTGGTTTAAAATTCACAGCAGTGGAAGACTTTACCTCACCCCCTTTTTTGTTTGTATTCTTGTGTGCTGTGAAAAAGCTAGTGAGTAGAAAAAGCTAGTGAGTAGACTTCTAAAATTTTACATAACATTCACAAATATTCTCACTACAGGTAGGGTGTCCTTCCCCGTCCTCTGGTTTTATCTGGAATTGGACTTGGTAAACTGAGCTATTTTTACTGTAAATAAATGAGATAATTTTTCCCAAGTCAAGATAAGCAAATGGTTGAACTCTTAAATATATATACACAAATTCCCTTATTCAATTTAGCCCTTGTTTAGATATTTATACACTGCTTTTCTCTCCGATAGGGACCAAAGCAACTTATAACATTGCCTCCCCCTCATCCATTTTATCCTCACAACAACAACTCTGTGAAATAGGTTAGACTGTGAGACAGTGGCTTGTCCAAGATCACCCAACAAACTTCCATAGCGGGATTCAAACCTCGTTCTCTTTCAGATCATACAGTCCAACATTTTAACCACTATACTATGCTGGCACCGTAAAGTGTGCTTTTCTTTTCACCCTATCATGGGGCGTTTCCCCACTTACCTTTGCTGCCCTTTGCTGCGTGCTACTCTCAGCCCGCAGCATCTCTGGCACGTGCCCAGGCATCCCCATGACCCCGCACTCTGCGCGGGGTCATCAAAAGGAGCCATTTCAAGGAGCGCCAGGGATGCCGCACGCTGAGGGGGTACAAGAGCAGCAGTGTCGGGGCGGCTGCGTTGTCGCTGCCCCTGTAGTGGGGAGTGCTGGGGGACCCTACGCTACTTGAGGAGAGTGGCGCGGGGCTTAAGGTAAGTGGGGAAAGGGCCATGGAGAATAGCCATGTTGGAGGAGTGTTTTTAATAATGAAATATTTTTTGGGGGAAGAAATTAGCCTTTGGGGGAAGAAATTAAACAGTGTTACAGGTCTTGAAAGACCAGAGATCCTTATCACAGATCTTTCAAACCTCACCTAGTTTGGTCCCAAAACTGCCTCTCTCATGTTACTGAATTCTGCACACTCACATTATTGACAGAGGATACGAAAAGGCTGATACTGACTTGCACATTAGTTTTGTAGTCTGCAACACTGCTTGTGTCATAGGATGCAAGCTGTAGATAATAATTTTGCCAGCAAAATATTTGCCTCTGCCACTTTATTAGCACTGCCTGTTGCATGTTAGACATCCCAAATAAAGGGCCTGTAATCACAGTGAGTGACAGTTTCCCTTATGAAGCATCTCAGTTGTTAAACACTGTGCCCAAGCCACTGTGAATGAGCAGCTGAAGGGCTTACAGAGAAGACTTGCCAAAGCCTCTGTTGTTGTTTGTAAGGGTTACAGGAACCCTTTGACCCTTTTTTTTTGAGTCAGTGAGTCCAAAGTCAAAGTCACTGAGTTACAGAACTGCAAAATCAGAGCTGCAAAGTCAGTGTGTCACACAGTCAATACGGCTAGCCCCTTCTGTTTTTGATCAGTCAAAAATAAGAACCTGTGAGCCGACTGGAGCTCCATGGTGCTATTGAATAGAGGCTGGACAGGAAGTGGATTCAGTCCAACCAGAAGGGTGCTCATCCTGACTAGAAGTGTTGTCCTAGGAGGATGGCATAACACAGTCAACCCAGTATGGTCCATATTTAACAATGACAGCCTAACTGCATCAGAAATTTACCTCATGGAGAACTGCAATCTGAACTCTGCCCCAAAGCAGCATGCATCAAAATCCAAGGGCCAGTTAACAGGGCACAAATGAAAATTACAGGAAGAAAACTGGGTAGCTTTAGACAGAACAAAGAAAAGACTTCAGTTTGAAGGGATAATCTACAAATAACAAATGTCCTTTGGAATATCACTTTGTGACCTGAGGTCAGAGCATCTGATGGCCAAGTGTGAGGCAGGACACCCTTCTCCTTCTGAAAAAAGCCAACCCTGCAAAGATGCATGAGAGATAGAAAGGGTGAAAGCCTTTCAAATGCTTCCAATCTGAACATCTCCCAAAAGCCATAGATAGTTAATATGGATTGGAAATAAAGCTACTGCTACTTTTTTTAAACAGCCATACAATATGAAACTGGAGCCACTATTTTCAAAGGAACGGTTGGTAAGAGCTAACGAGTTCCACCCCCAAAATTCTCCAGTTTAAAAGCTTTGAGGTGCAATCAGGGAAATCCCTTTGATCTCTAATGGCCCCATTAAATCACCAACAGCGGCAAACTTTTTTTTTGTTACATTTTTCCCCAGCAAATCCTGACTTAAAACACGAGTCTCAAAATAGGACGTTTCCCTCATTGCTCGATTTAATGGGAACAGTTTCCTTCCAGGTCCTTTAGATGATGTACTGAAATGACTTTGTGCTTTTAAAGTAGTTTTCGTTCCCGTACTTTAAATTTTAGAGAGAAGGGAGGGTATAAGTGGAAATAAGTTTGCAGCCCTGTTAACCAGAAATTAAGATGCTCCTTTATTATGGGTGACATCTGCAATATGGTTTCAGAGAGGGCACACAGGGTAAGTGTCAGGAACTGGCACGATCTACCAGCTGCTAGTGCCCACCACAGAGTGCCAAGGGACAAGGTTCACTAATCCATCATCAGTAATAATGGGTCTTGAAGGTGTACACTACTTTGTCTTGCGTGGCCTTCCTAACAGGCACTAGCACAGAATCCCATGACAAGGAGCCCGTCCTACATTGCAGTGGGGCAAATACTTGTAACTGCAAGTGGTACCCATGAGTAAAGTGTGATCCAACAGTGTGCACTGGCAGGACTTGGATGGGGTGGACGAAATTGCTTAGGGAGTAACAACACAGCATGTCTCTCTTGCTCTCCTTTAGCTTCTTTGGGGCTTGAAGGATTTCAAAGGCATCATCTACTGCTTCCTCTGGCGTAAGAGAAGTTGCATGTGTGGATGTTTACAAAAGGGACTCTCACAAGAAATCATTTTGTTCAGCTCTTCCCATCTAAGAGGCATCAGTGTTTCTAGAATGCAGGCAACTTCTGTGAATCTCATCAGTGTAGCCCCTTAGGATGGAATATATGGGGTTTACACATGAATAATATTCCCACTCTGTATGTGGCCTTTTGAGGTGCTCCATGCAAAGTAAGAATAATGGTACTGTTGGTGTGCTGGGCTCTTGCAGCCATTTGAATTGAGCCCTGCCCCTTCTGCACATATTACAGAGGTCTTATTATTGGGGAAAAAGTACAAAAATATCTGGATCTTTGTAGATTTTGACCTTCTTTAGCAAGGGCTTTGGAATGAATTTGGGTTCTAAATGAGAAATATTTGATTGACATACAAATGTATGGGTTTAAATTTAAAGGAAGGAGTTATTTAAGTGGAACTGTAAACTTTTTTCATGTCTGGATATACCATATATTTAAAGGCACGTTGTGACCCTCTACCCCTAAGCATGCTACTGAAAGTCTACCTTCTTATATCCTGGTCACAATTATTCACAGGATGAAATACATTGGCCAGCACCCTACACTTGAGACTTCTCTATAGAGTTCTCTTCAGCTTTTGAGAATTGCTACAAGCCAAGGCCAGCCTATGGCAACACCATATATGGAATCCCATGCTTTGTTCCTGAGAGCCCCTAAAACCAGCCTTCTCGCTTGCAAGTAATTTCACTGTTACCATTTGAAAGGAGATGCCCAATTTAAAATGCTGCAGTTCCAGTTAAGAAGTAAATCAGCTGGCATGGACAATCCCAGTTTAGGATCTCAACTCAACAATGATTCAGCTGGTAGTAAGCCTTTATCCTTCTTACACAGGACAAATCTCATCTTTCCTACCTGCTGTAGACCTTACACCAAGACTTTCTAGCTGTCCTCAGGAAATCTTTGCTTAAACATTATTATCTACAACTCTGAGGTCTCTGGTCAGAAACTTGTGCCTCTGTCCCCTCCATACTACTTATGGTCAAAGTGAGTGCAACAATGAAGGCCAAAGTAAACATGATGTGATTGGAATAACTTGCTTCAGAAATTAAGATTCTGCAAGTTTCACAATGAACACATTCAACAATTGAACATACCAAGGAAGATCAAAGATGAGTCATCAGGGGGCCCTTTATTCTCATGCATCATCCATGATTTAAATAGCCTTTTTGAAGTTGCAGTTAGCTCTATGGATAGAAAAAAAGACAGGGAAAGTGCTAATTATAGTTAACAAAACACACACAAGAAATCTGAATCACCAAAATAATGTGTTGAATGTGATTTGACCCACAAATGTTTGTTTTTTTGTTTCCCAGCAGCATTGCAAGAATCCAGTGTTGTCAGCACTACATTAACTTTAAAAAATATCCAGTTTTCTCTTAACATTTTAGATGAGTGGCTAACGACCAGAAAGCATGTTGGATAATTGCTGTCACTAGTTCCATAGAAGGCTCAGAGAGAAGACTTTAGTCATCATCATTGACTGTTTTCAAGAATGAGGAGGAATACAGAGGAGAGAGCCAGTTCTGCCAGCCAAGCCTGAGCAAGTATCACCCAGCTCAATATCAAGATCTAATATAAAGAAAAGCTACAGCAGGTTTGCGGAGGGGATTAGGAATGAACACATCTAGGGTTAAATCGTCATTCACCAATGAAGCTCACTGATTAGGTTTTGATCTAGTCACCTTCTCTGAGCCTAACCTACTACAGTGGGTTGCTGTAAGAATTAAATTAGGTAATAACAACCCTCTGACAGAAAACAAATCTGTTCTGCCCTAGAGGAAGGTTGGAATCTGAATTGTATATCACTATGGATTTGAAGTGACAACCTCTATGGGTGCTAAAAGCATGACATAAATAAAACAATAAATGAAAATGTTGGGATGGATCTTGCCAGTCATTTCTACTGACTGAAAGGAGATTGATTTTACTAGGAGATGTGTGTGGTTTTTTTTTTTGGGGGGGGGGGTCCCCAGCCCCTCAGGAGCAACATGGAACAATTTGGGATGTAGTAGATGGGGGAGAAGTCATGCTTCACTGGTGAAAATCCTTCCATCAGCAGAGTTTTTTAGTGGGTCCTAAACCAACATATAAATAGAAATATTGTATGCATTTTTGCTTTCGGAAGAGGGGCAGCTCCTCCCTTGGCACTCTTTTCTAGACAAACCACAGAATTGTTGGTGGAAGGAGGAGTCATCCAATACAAACAGCAAGTAGAACACCTCCAATTTAAAAGCATTTTTGTTTCTATAGGAACAGAAATTTGCCTCAAGAACCCTGACAAAAAACTACTAGCAGAAATCTCCTGTGGAGAATATAAAATGGAACATATAGCTAAACAGTGGAAGCTACTGATAGAATGCTTTAAAACCAGGACTTGTCCACTCAATGAGAGGGATGAGATCTGCAGCAGTCCAAATTATGTCTTTTTTCCTTGGTGACCATACTCCTTTAGAAGAACTGGCACCATGACATGGAAAGACAAATGTTTAAAGAAATTCTTTGAATAATATTTGAAATTGCAGTTCTATAATGTTTCCAAATTCTTGTTTACGTGTTATTGTTGGAAATCACTTGGAGTGACAGGAAAAGTGGTATAAGCATTTTCTTAAATAAAAACCAAGCTGTGCTAAATTTCAGGGTGGTTTTCAAGAATGTGTCAGCATCCCTGATCTGACGAACTGTGTTGATGTGGCAGCTCTGTTCTTTCAGACCTTATCTGACTTCTATAAATAACCAATAATTTCTTTTTAGGAAGATTCAGTGTTAGTGGATCAGGGGCGCATCTACCTAAAATGGCACCCAGGGCAAGCTGCGCCCCCACAGCTGTGCCCTGTCCCCACAGAGTGGAGTACAGTTGAAGACCTAGTCGCAGCCTAAAACAATGTTCATAAAACATTGCTTAAGCTAAATGCAGATCATAAAAAATGGCTTAATATCATGGAACTCTTCCGTTAGAAGACAAAGGAAAAATCTATTTTTTGGCCTAAAGGTTGGGAAATAGTTGATATGACATTCCTATGAAAAAGGACATTCCATAGCCAAGGGACTATTAGTGAAAAAGTTTTGTTCCAGAAGTGGTGGCACAGAGGCTAGAACTTGAAGTAAGACTTTAACTTCGGAACTGGGCAATGGGGTAAGAGGTAGTTAAAGTAAGGCCCATAAACTAATGATCAGCTAATACAGATCTCTGAATACTCTGTATCCAGTTCCAGCAATAAGCATAGTTGCAACATTTTAATCTCAATGAAATATCCAGATAGTTGCTATGATTCATCTAACATTGGGCTGTCTATTCTGCTTAGAATCATCTCTCTGGTTGAGGGAGGTTCCTAAGAGCAACTACCCAAGACTATCAGCAGAATATGCCAGGAATGGAAATTGGAATTTCTTGCATGAAAAGCACATGGTATTTTCCTCATACTACCCCCAAGGTGCCATAGTCACTGAAGGACAGGGTCTGGGGCCTTAATTGAACAGAAAAGGGCATTTGAAGGACTGCACCTTCTCTCACCCCTGGTGGCAAGCTGAACCTGCCAACGCTTCTTTTGCTTAAAGATATTGGAGCCCTGCTCTTTTTATCCCTGCTCTGTTGCATCTTGTCCAGTGTGATCCCTGGCACAAATAGTATTCAGAAACATTGTTAAAGCTTCAGAAAGATTAATATCTGCACATTAAGCATTTTATTTACTTACAATATAGTTTGCTATACATTTGCATGCAGCAAAAGATCAGTGTCTTCCAAAGAAGACCAATTTATGCTCATGGCACATCTGACAGCTGTGCTTGTAAAATTCACAACCCTAAACAAATACAGATAAATCAGTTTGTTAAATGTAGTCAGGAAGGGGGAAAAAAGAATAAATGCTAAACTGTTTTCCAGTCTATAAAGTCAGTATACTAATCAAAGATTTGGAAAACTGGGATGAAAAATAGTACACACATACTAAAAGGCTCATCCTCAGGAACATAAATAAACAGAAGTTTTCAGGCACCTTGAAGACCCAGTGTTATTCCTGCATTGAGATGCATCTGACAGAGTTCATATATGACACCTGTTCTCCATTCACACAGAGTGTCTAAAATCCCCTAAAACCTTTCACTAGCTACGCAAATGTAAGCTGTGAAATTTTTTTTAAAAAAAGGAAAACGGAGGTGAATAAAGTGCCTCCTCCCTGGCTGTTCACTCAAGAGCGACTGCAATTTGGGATTTTTTTAAAAGACTCACTAATAGCACAATTCTTTAAAAAAACCTGGGTTTGGGGAAATAACATGGGACAGATTCATTTTAGGGGCAGGACTTGTGCAAGTCCCCCCCCCAAAAAAAATTTTTTTAGTGTCCTATACCTTTTTAGTGTCCTATACCTTTTTAGTGTCCTATACCTGTGTTCATTGGCTGCGCAGAGAGGGCCTGGGACACTAGCTACTTAGGGGTCAGAGTTTTTAGAGCAACTCCTCCAGGTTCCCTTGGAATTTGGGACAGCTTTTAGTACCAGTACAGTATGACTTAGAACTAAACTTTAGCTACTTTCTCCTGTCCAAAGAAGTTTTACCTTCCATCTTCAGGTCAGAATAGTTGGAGGCTAACCTGAGATAGGTTTAAAAATAGGTCGCTATTTTTTAACTTTTTATTTGTACCAAGTTAAGGTTAGCAAAGTGTTTATATTGAAACAAGAAGTTAACATTCGTTTATGGTATCCAGATAGCACTAAAGAAGGTAGGAAAGAAGTTATGTTTCACCTCTTTTATTTTTGAACTGTGGCCCTATCTTCCCTATTGAGATCCTTTGTTGCAAATTGGCCATTTTCACCCAGCTCTAAGAATCTTTTATCTACAGTTTCACTCAGCCAAACACACTATTTCCCCTGTCAACTTACTCAATGGCAATTCCCAATTGCTAACTTAACCACTGTTTTCCAATTCTCACCCAGGCATTCTTTCAGCTCTCATTGGTTGCTCTTAGGAAGAGGCAGAATATACCCTGCCCATCACACCATGCCATCTTATACTAGAAAAAAAACCTATGCACATAAATGTGCATGTTATGCATAAACTGACCTATGCAAATCTATTAATAACTATAGGCCAGGGCATAACTTGCTGCTGCAATCCCTCTCCCTACTCCTAATATAAAGAAAAGGCATTTGAAAACACTGAAACATGCAAAATTAGACTTCTAGTTCAAAGTGAAACAATTTAAGAATGGCTCAACTGAAGCTTATATAAACTATGGCCGTTTCCGCACGAAGGCGGAAACGGCCGGGTTGGCGTTTCCGACGCCAACCTGACGATGCTGGGACCGTCTGCATGGACGGTCCTGGGAACGGCCGGGCAGCCGGCGCCACGGAGCGCCGGCGCCCGGCCGACCCGGCATGTCCCTGGGCCTCCAGTGCGTCGCCGAGGCCTGGGGACACGCCCCCCTGGCCCTAAGCTGCTTGCCTCCAGCGGCGCGGGGCAGAGGGGCGTGTCAACATGCCGGGCGACGTGACGGTAGGACACGGGACAAGGTAAGTGCCGGGTGGGGGAGTTCACCGGTGAAGCTGCTGCCGTTCGATAGGCAGCGGCTTCACGGCGGAGTTTCCCCAAAAAGAGCACTGGGAAGCGCTCTGCGGAAGCGGAAGCTTCAGGCCGAGCAGGCGGTGGCAAAGGCGTGCACGGCTGCATTGCAGCTGCGCCCCCCGTGCGAATGGCGGCCTGGAGGCGGCGTTTTTACCTTCTCCAGGCCCCCATTTAATGCCCGTGCGGAAACAACCTATGTGACAATTCTACCTTCTGTGACCTTTCAGGCAGAAACGGACTTATGAAGATCTGACCCAAGAAACTCCCATTCATAATTCCTTCCAATTCTAACAGAATTATTCCTTATATTTAGGAGACGTTTAAAACTTTCCAATATGCATGTTTATTCAAGTATATTTAGTTTAATTTTCCTGGATATTGGAATGTCTGACATGGATGTCACACAATTAGAACAATGAGCTGATCTTCCAGCCAAAAAAGATCATAACATGTATTTTCCTCAGGTTTAAATTAGGCAGTCTAGTTTAGTTTTCCCCTTATGCAGAATGGAATTTTTTGTCGTGTCCCGTGGTGACCCCATCCATTCCTGGATGGGACATAATCCAACCAAAACAGTGAATTTATATTCCCACTAGATAAGGTTATCCTGATTGATGATTTTCAGAAATTGCAAAACATAGGATCTTAGCACAGATTTTTCACCCTGTGTTATGGAATTTTTGTCATGTACCATGGTGAAGCCATTCCAAAAGTAGTTGAAATTGAGTCTCATTACAGCTGCTAATCATGTTGCAAAAAAGTTTCCAGATTAATTCAATTACCAGCCTCTAGGATCAAAATATGCTTGATTTTTTTTTTAGATTTAATTGCTGTCTATGCAAGTTTGTGATAACCCACTGATTCACAATTTGATTGATTCACATTTTTTTTTTTAAAAAAAAGCTTACTGGCAAACCTAATCTATATCAGAAAGAAGAAATAACAGGAACAAGGCACAAGAAGTAGCAGCTCCGCCTGTCGCTGCCCTCTGTTGTTTTCAAGCAAGCCATCAATGTCATTCAGGCATATGGTATCTATCTATAGAATGTGCTCCTGCGAATGGAAGCATTTGTGCTTCCCTTATGGTTGTTTAAATGTTTCCATTGGTGAATTGGCTGCACTGTCATCTTGGAACAGGTGTTAAGAGGCAACAGTGTTAAAGAAAGTGATTACACTAGAGAGTGGAAAGAAGAAACAGAGAAAGAAACAATTAGGAGCTTGCTTCATTTCTTGGATTTTTATTATGAACTCCTGAAGGGACTATTTTGTTATTGGGTTGCTTCATATGGCTTTGTTTAGTTAGTGTCTGTTTTTTAATTGCTGTTTTGTTTTCATAACACTATTTAATTATTATTTCCCATTGATTTCAGTGGAAGTCCCCCAGCCCCTTCTTGGATGTGAAATTTCAAGGTTTTCTATTCAAATAGGACAAAGCTCAGAGTGACTGTAGTATTCCACTGGGATAGTCACAATGTCAAATTTCAGATAAAAGAAAATAACAATGAAGTCTATAGGAGTCCTATGGCTCAGAGTGCTAAGCTGTAATACTGCAGCAAAAGCTCTGCTCATGATGTGAGTTCAATCCTGGTGAAAGTCAATTTCAGGTAGCTCGCTCAAGGCTGACTCGGCTTGCCATTCTTCTGAGACTGGCAAAATGAGTACCCAGCTTATTGAGCTTAAATTGTAGATGACTGGGCAAGGCAATGGCAAACCACCCACTAAAAACACAGTCTGCCTAGTCAACTTCATGATTTGACATCACCCCATTGCTGACCGTTGGGGTGATGGAGGCTGCCATGCCGTCAGTGCTCCTGTAGTCAAAGGTAAAGGTAGTCCCTTCTGCAAGCACCTTTACCTTTGACTAAAGGAGCATTTACAGCGCTGCAGCCTCTTAGCTTAAAATACAGCAGCCTAAAAAACAGGTGGACTGAAAAGGCAAGGGAATTTGGTAGCTTAAGGAGGGTAAAGACATCTGGACAATCAGGCAGGAACAGGAGGACCTTGAGGAAGAGAATGGGGATAAGGTTTGGAGAAAAGCAACTAAGCAGTAGAGTAAAGTCTGCAAGGAAAAACATGAACAGCAAGCAGGTACTGAGAGGAGGCATTGAGAGAAGGTGAATCTCCAGTCCATATCCTTCAAGACTGAAATACCTCATACATATATGTAATCCTAGTGTCTGCAGTTTGTAGTCAATCAAGAAAGTTCAGAAACTTGTCTTTCTTTCTTTCTTTCTTTCTTTCTTTCTTTCTTTCTTTCTTTCTGCCCTCTTCTCTCCCCCCACTCTTTCGGTTAAGGAACTCTGTGTTTTTTATTAGGGAAATGCTGCCTGCCTTGTAAAAATGTAGCCAATAGAGGCAGAGATTGTAAATATGAAAGGAACCAGAACAACAACAAGAAAATCATGAGTGATTTGTTGTTCTTTTGTTGTTTTGATATAGGCTGCTTAGATGGAGGATTTGTTTATTTATTTTTCATATTAACTAGATTACTGAACACTCTATTTTCATTATTATTGTATTAATAACAAAAGATACACACAAGACTAGAAACTATATCTTGGTCTATTTTTCCCTATTTGCTGAAAGGTCTTCCATCAGACTGTGTGGGGAGGGTGTTAATACTATGAGGGATTTTATTATTCTTATCAACACTCTTTGGGATTCCCTTGAAGTACTTCATATGTTTTAATCTGAGAAAGAACTCTTTTTTAGGTGCTGCTTTGAAGGGAACTCCATATTCAATCAGTGTACAGATGTGAAAGAACATTTGTTTTGCATGAAATTAGTTTTACATTCAATTGTTAGCATCTGTAGCTAAGAAGATCAGGTAGTAGATCATGTGCAAGATTATCATCTCAGATCCTGGAAACCTACTTCCACTTAGAATGTAAATTTATAAATTATGTATTTCAAAAATATTGAAAGTGCACACATGTTATTTAAAAGGTAAGTAAAGTAAAGCCTTTATTACTTACTTACTTATTTAAAAGGTATTCAAAATTCTTTATTGGTGTCTGTTACGCCAGTGGTTTTTCAAATTTTCTTGCAAGGAATTCTGGGTTCCTTTAGATGCTTAAGACATGTGCAACTAGATTCCAGTACAGGAGCTCCTTAGGGACCAACAAGATTTTGAAGGCATCTGCTTTCAAGAATCAAAGCTCCCTTCATTTTGTTGGTCTCTAAGATGCTAGTAGGCTCAAATCTAGCTGTACTACTGCAGACCAATACAATTACTCTCTGAAACCATTTTCAGTTGAGATGTGTAGTTTAATGAGAAAATAAGTAAATATTTTAATAAATAAAATAAAGGAGGGGCCATCTTCTTCAGTGTACAGACAATATGAACTGTGTTCTGTGGGTTAATTCTCAATTCACTAAAAGGAACAATGACACCCAACAATCTTTGAAAAAAGCTGAGGGCATAATCTGGACTATTTCCCAGAATCTTCTGCCAGTAAGTGACTTTCAAGGTCTCTCCAGTAAATGTACTGATGTGGAAAAGGTTTCCTAAAAGTATAAAATCTGAAGACCTCTGTGCTGCGTTATTCTAATAATGAAGCATTTCTGAGTCACTGTAACCTCACGCAGTTGTCTCCTTCAGAAGTGCTTTCCTTCCCATGCAACATTAAGTGCAAATCTCATTTTCTCTCCCTCCTGACACTGTTAACCTCTTAAACAAGGCAATATCCACACTTCTGTGAACAACTTTTCCTCCGTCAAATAAACCACTGAAAATTAAATCAATGCAATTCATAGCTGCATACCAAATCTGTTGGAATAACTGCAAGCCATCATCATTATGCCTGGAGATTATACTTTTATTACTGGGAGCTTTCTTGGAATACAGCTTAATAGGAGTCAATAAATCTCTCATTAAGTAGAAAAACAATGGCATGGCAGCATCAATAGGCATTTTCTTTTAATTAATTAGCATCTGCATCTTATGCATGTGAAACTCCAATGGGGGCTGTTAAACCAAAAAGAAAAAGATTTTCTATTCTTTCTCCATTTTGCTCTATTTTTATACATGGATTTTCATTGGATATAGTTGCTTCAGTAATTAATTAATTTTTTTTGCCACAAGAGAAGGTATGATAGCATTACCACTTATGAAGAAAGAGACACATTTGTTCTGCCTTCTGCTGTCACATGAGACCAAGAGATGATTTGTGATTTGTTTTGTATGGGGGTTTCTTGTAGCGATATGGCAGGGGTTCACTTGAACTACTAACCAGGTTGCCTGAATCCAGTCAGTCTGCCTGATCCAACTGTGAAGCCTTGCTGCAAAGAAACCAGTAAAGGTCCAAATCTAACATCCACCTGAAGAAAGGAAGACTATTGATGTATACTATGACCATGTATGATTGTACTCCTTAAGAACCAAGAACAACATTTGTAGTTAGCTATTTTGTATATTCTTATGGAGCAAATAAAATTGGGTTTTGCCTTTCTCTTGGTGGGCCAGATTTCTATTTCAGTTACATCATCTATTGAGTCCTGGATTAAATGGGGATTTTTCCTGAAAACATGAAATACATTTATTGATTATGATTGCCACAAACCCAAACAATGAAGGAAGGGGAGAATGTGGAACATTCAGATAGTAAGCATATGATGAACAGAAACTGGCTGGAGTACTTAGTGACTTGTAAGAATATTTATTTACTAATTACATGTGTATCTTGCCTTCTATGGAACTTAAAGAAGGAAAGAAGGAATTTGTGTATTTATTAATTTGGTGCACTTAGTATCAAAAACAGCCCTTCCTGCTCCACAGATACGTTCCCCATAGGTGCAATGGAGTCAAATAATGTCAGATTCCTGAATAAAATGTGGGTTTAAATGTCATACCAATATTTAGATTCCCCCCCCCAAAAAAAATTAGGAATTATTTTTCAGATTCAATATATCTGAATACAACAACAACAACGCACACACCTAATTCTCACAACATTGGAAGTCAATTTCAGGTAGCTGGCTCAAGGTTTACTGAGCCTTCCATTCTTCTCAGGTTGGTAAAATGAGCACCCAGCTTGCTAGGGATAAGATGCAGATGATTGGGGAAAGCAATGACAAACTACCCCATTAACATAATCTGCCTAGTAAATGTTGTGGTGTGACATCACCATGTGGGTCAATAATGACCTGGTACTTATGCAGGTGACTTACCTTTACCTTTTTACCTAAATTAGGTTAGAGTGAAGTGTGTGTGCTTGTGTGTGTTACATGTCATCAAGAACCTTCAGACTACACATAAGTATGAAGAAAGCTGGGGAATCCAATGTAAGTATTTGTTAGTCACTACTGTGTCCTGAAGTTTGTGAGCTCTCCATAGCCATTGGATCAACTACTGTGACATGGATACAGATGTCACATCTACCACAAGCTTATGGTTCTCAGCGTGCACACTTGAAGCTAAGTTTGAGGATTCCTAGATGAAAGGAATGACAACTAGAGGTGTCATTTTGGGACAGAGTAGTACTGCAATCCTATGAAAACTACAATAGGGCCATCAAAATCAGTGGGCCAAGACTACAGTAATTTTGTATAGGATTGTGTTGTCAAGTTCACAGTTTGTGGAAAGAGAAAGCCTCACAGTATGCAGTGCATTGCCATGAATACATGAGGGGAAACAATCCTTTGAAAACTGTTTTCATGTGGGATGTGGCTCTCACCACAAAAGAGATTTGAGTCATATTGTATGCCCCTAATATTTTTCTGCCTCAGAAATTGTCTTCTAGAAACAGACCATTTGTTTTTCATAAGAGAGCTGCAAACTGAAACCTTATTTGACATTTCTGATCTGGCACATCAGTTTGAGATCTGACGTGTGTTAATGAGGGAAACCAACAATATTTCACAATTAATTTGACCAGTCATGTCAAGAGGTTAGAAATAGATTAACAGCATTAATTGGTTTTTTTTTAATTAGAGGTCTAAGGAGCTGTTTAAGTAACTTGGTGACTTTCAACAACAATGATCTAACTCATTTCATTTTTGATCCACTCAGACTCCTTTTTTAAAAAAAAATCTGGGGCTGAGGTGGAATTTAAAGTTTGATGGCTGAAAATTTCCCATTCTAGATTTAACAGACTCAAACACTGACTGATGTTTTACATATGTTGAAGAGAATAACAAATGACAGTCTATTACTTCACACTTCACACATCTCTTCAGCTTGGCTTATATTATCCCAGTCCATAAGAATGTACAACTTGAGACTCTGGAAAATGAACACTGCTTATGACAATTTCCAACCAGTGATTCAAACTATTACTTTTTAAATGGTAGAGACCAACTGTGGAAAATGTAAGATAATAACAATACGGTAAGAATAAGTTTTCTTTTTCAGACAATTTGCATAATGGCTTTACTTTTATCATTTGCATCAGTTCTAAACAGCCTGGATTGAGAGAAAAGAACATCAAATTATTTTGTCCTTCAACATTACACAGATAAAAATTTGCAACCTTCCAATCCTCACAACAAGGAACACTGCAAGTCCCTCCACACACTCAGACTACTGTAACTCTGCTTATTTTAAATATGTTTCATTTCTTTTTTTTCAAGAGGGAGACTCCAGCAAGACAGCCTTCGATAAATTCTACTATGTTAGTGGGGTGCTGTGTGGTTTCCGAGCTGTATGGCTGTGTTCTAACGGCATTCTCTCCTGACGTTTTGCCTGCATCTGTGGCTGGCATCTTCAGAGGATATGATAGTAGGAATGGAAAGCAAGTGGAGTATATATACTGTGAGGTCAAAAGGTGAGGCCATCTGAATAGAGTAGCCTGGTATGTGAGTCACAAAGAAGTCTGTAGCATGTGAGTAACAATGAAGATAGCAAGGTCAATAGGTGAACACATCTGAATAGAAGATGCAGCCCGGAAACCACACAGCACCCCAGTGATTCTGGCTGTGAAAGCCTTCGACAATACATTCTACTATGTTAACCAGGAGTTAAACAGAGCTAATCCTTTTCATAGCTACAAATGATAAACTGCTGAACCTAGCTTGATGAAGTAGTTATTACCAGTTATATCCATTCTGGTTTTGGGGCATATTTTGGAGTTTTACATAAGGGGTTGTCTCCTGTGGGCTGGAAATTTCCTAAAAGTTTTGGGGGTTGTTCCTGTGGATGGCAGGGTTTGAGAAAGGGAAGGCCTCAGCAGAGTATAATGCCATATAGCAGTGGTGGCGAACCTTTTCGAGACCGAGTGCCCAAATTGCAACCCAAAACCCACTTATTTATCGTAAAGTGCCAACACAGCAATTTAACCTGAATACTGAGATTTTAGTTTATAAAAAACAGTTTGCTCCGAGGCATGCGTTACTCAGGAGTAAGCTTGGTGGTAGTCAGTGGCTTTGCTTTGAAGCAACCGTGCAACTCTTCCAACGGGTGAATCATAACTCAGAAGTAAGCCCCATTGCCAGCAACCAAGCTTACTCCCAGGTAAAGCATCACACTTCAGTTCTTTGCATGAAAATCAGTGGGGTTTAACAGCGCTTAACAGGGTTACCTACACTGCTTCCTCAAAACTAGGTCTTAGGTTTAATGATAATAATTGAGCCCAGTGGCCCAGGCCAGCCTAGATGGGGGGGGGGGCTCTGTTTGCACGTGCCCACAGAGAGGGCTCTGAGTGCCACCTCTGGCACCCATGCCATAGGTTCGCCACCACTGCCATATAGTCTATTCTCCAAAGTCAGTGTGGTATAGTAGTTAAGAGCAGGTGAGTCTAATCTGGAGAACCAGGTTTGATTCCCCACTCCTCCACATGAGCACTGGTGAACTGGATTCCCCTCCACTCCCCCACATGAAGCCTGTTGAGTGACCATGGGCTAGTCACAATTATTCAGAACTCTCTCAGCCCACTACCTCACAAGGTGACTGTTGTGGGGAGATGAAGGAGAAGGAGTGTGAAAGCAACTTTGAGACTCCTTACAGGAGAGAAAGGCAGGTTGTACATCCAAACTCTTCTTATTTCTCCTCTTCTTTTTCACTTTCTCCAGGGGACTTGCCTCCTGTAGTCTGGAGATCAGTTGTAACCCTGAGAGATATCCAGACTCCACAAGGAGACTGTTTACTTAGCAACATCGCAAATTCCTGAACACATTAGGTCTTTGATCCCTGTTTTTCTTTCCCTCTGCAACATATATATTTCTTACAACTGAGGTTCCATTTCAAATAGGTTGGATGCAGACAGCTTTTTAATTCAGTTTCATCAGATTCTCCTCCCCAAACTTTGTAGCTTTTGTACACATAGATCCCATGATCCTCAGCACGGCCTTCGGGGGGGGGGGGTTAAAGGGGACCCTCTCCTCCCCTTTTCACCAGTGGAAAAGCTGGTGGGATCCAACTCCAGATCTGATTTAACGAGCCCTCACCTACAAAATCTGAGGCTTCAGTAAATATGTTAGTTGTTAAGTTAGTTGTTAAGGTGCCATCAGATGCCTTTTAAAAGTAGACTATCCAAACAGCTACCTCATTGGGAATGACTTGAAAGCAAAGAAGATGGTTGCTCTTGTGGTTAATGATATAATAGAAAAATTGAATTATTCATCTGTGATTGTCAGCAGTTCCAGATAGACCTCAACACTTTCAGCCAGTAAAATAGTAAGTTATGTAGAATGAGATTTATCCACTCCCCACAAACAGGTTTAGATTGCTGTCATAAACACAGGCCCCTTCCGCACATACAAAATAATGCGTTTTCAAACCACTTTCACAACTGTTTGCAAGTGGATTTTGCTATTCCACACAGCTTCAAAGAGCACTGAAAGCAGTTTGAAAGTGCATTATTCTGCATATGCGGAATGAGCCACAGTCACATCCTCTAAGCCCACTGATTTCAGAAGACTGAAAAGATGGTGACAAAATGGATAATGCCTAAGGATGCTGAAGAGGAACATGAAACCCAAAGAATGCAACTCACACAAATACACCCTTAACAGAGTAACTTCAAAAGGCAAAAATTAGAACAAAATAGAGACCATTATTTATGAAGAATAAAATCAAGAGGAGTAACTGTGTTGCAGTGCAGTTCTATGAAGAGTTATTTCAGTCTCAACCCACCAAACCCAATGATTGCATTGTCAGTTTGTTACAGCTGAAATGATAAAGGGTTCAGTCCAGACAGCTTTTTCTTTTTATGTCACCCCATTTTTTTCCATTTCTGCCATTCTTGTCTCATGGTTTTTGTTTGTGAAAGTCCCATGATGCCCAACATTGCCTTTTAGGTGGTCAAAAGGGTCATTTTTTCGCTAGGGTAAATTCTGGTTGGCTCTAAGGCAGCTTTTTCATGGCATCTTAAAGATGAATGAATATATTGTGGCATAAGCTTTCGTGGACCATTTGTCACCTAATGCAACACTTCATGTCTCTGTTAAACTGGGTTCTGGCTCACAAAAACTTGTACCATCATAAATTCATTTACTTTTAAAGAGCCACGAGAGTCTCTATAGCTTTGCCAGGTCTGAAAAGAGGGACAGTCCCTGATAAACAGGGATAGTTGGAAAGTATAACATCTGAATGACTGGCTTCTAGAAAGAGCTCACTACCAGCATCTTAAATTAATAATTTATTCTTAATCCACATTAAGAATGTACAAAACACTTGGGAGGAAGTCTATATGTTCAGTCACTCTGGAATCACAAATTTACACAGGTAATCTACCTGCTTTGTTAGATTTGGGTTGGTACTGTTTGGCTACCTACAACTTTCTACTCTTTGTCCCAACAAAGATGCCTGATTCATTTGTGTATGCATATTTTTCTCAGTCAGTGCATCATAGGATTCTGCACCGCTAAAGTATTCTATGAACTGCCACAGTAATGTTTATGCAGGCATGAATGCAAATAACTTCAAATTTCTTTAAAAAGATGGCCCCAGTTTCATACCATCAAAAGACCAAAATGTAGGAAGGATGTGTAGGTAAGAAGATTTAAAAATGGAGAAGAAAATAATTATCAGGAAGGAAAAGGATAAGAAAACTGGCGGGTTTTCACCTATGGTTTAAGTAGATTATGTTTTCATGTCATGAAAAAAAGCATTAGAGAATATAAAAGGATAGCAGAAAGGTGCCATTCAGATTGCAGAGAACATTGTGAGGGGACATAGAACGGAGATAACGTGATGGGGAGAATAGAAACATTTAAACATAACGAGCAGAAAATGACTGCAATGTGGAAAGGGAAGCCAGTGAAGAACAAAAAGAAGAAGAGAAGTCCAATCAGGCTGAGAGAAAGAAAAGACAAAATGAGTGGTGATTTGAGAATGGACAAAATTGACTGCCTGTGAAAATTAGGCAAAGCACAGAAAAAGTAAATGACAACAAATGAATCTGAAAACAATGAAACAATTACCCAGTGCTTTACCTGTAGTTGATGGGAGAAAAAATGGAATGGCATTTGGTAATATTGAACACACGAGGAGGGCAGAAGATAGCAGGGACATAAATACAATAAAAATGATAGGAGTTTTTTTAAAAAAAAGGAAAATCAAAACTACAGAACTCACACAGGTCTTGTGACTACCAGCTGAACTCTTGTACTGTGACATTTATACTCTTAAGAATTCATGAGAAATGATTTTGGATTTCTTATTGTCCCTGCAGTTTTCAGTCTGAGAAATTCCATATTGATTTTATTTCTCCCTCATGTGAGTCAAACCTGTAATTCTTTCTTTCCATGTGTAAAAATTGTTTTGAATGCTGGAAGTTTTTTCTTGGTGTTGAAAAACAATAGCTGCAAAGTTTATAACCAAAACAAGCCTCCCTTAAATACACTACTAAAAGCGGGAGGGGGCAGGTTGGTCAATAAATGGCTAGATCCCCGGGAGTGTGCAAGAGCTGTACGTCATCCTTGCAAAAGCTAGTCAGAGAGAAAGCAGGAGATGATTTCGGACAATAGGTGGACCCTGTAATTGCAAATCACTGCTGAGGTGCTAGGAATGCTGGCTCTTGCACCAGGTAACACTCCAATTGACTAGGGGTGGCAGCATAAACATTTAGAAAGAAGTGTCCATTTAAGTCTCCTAAAGGCAGCTATCATGTCTTCTGCAAAGCTGTGGACTGGTTTCAGTACAATATCAGCACTGATGTTAACCATTAATCTCAGTGGACAGTGATGTGAGGCCAATCTGGCTGCAATATCTATCACTCCATTGATTGTCAGGGATGATTCAGCTGATCAGGCTAGCTAGGTGGGTGTCCCCTACCTCCTTCTCTGCTCCATGTACATCCCTCCCAAAGCTGTGTGCTTGGTGGAAGAGAAAGACTGTCCTAGATGGAAGGAGTGTGCTGTTCTTTGGTCAAGGCTATACAATAGCTGTGTGTTCCCTGCTAGAAATGAGGAAGCTTTTCAGGAGTTGAAAGCGTTGGGACATTGTTGCCTGGGGGGGTGAGAGATACGACAGCTGAGGAGTGCCTCAACCTCTTGGGAGGGATCAGAATGTAACAGCACTTATGGATCAGCAGGATATTCTATAACACCATGCAATATTCTCTTTCTTTAATTAGTTTATGTATATGGTATGTAAAAATGACATCCATTGTATGTACAAAGATTGTGCTGAGCCCCGGAGCCCAAGGACTGCCCAGAGTGCCCCTCCCTAGGGTCTGAAAAGCCCTCTCTCTACACAAGGCCTCTAGGAGTTGCTGACTGTCCCCGCCCTTCCTTGTGGCTAGCAGGTCCTGTGATGGACCACAACTACAAAGGACCATCCTTCCTGGCTGTCCAGGCCCTCATTCTTTGCATTTCCTCACCCAAATCTGTGCTGCAACCTCAGCCCATCCCCCTGGCTCTTCTCCCAGAGCCTTTAAGGGATTGTAACCAGCCCAATCTCCTTTTCCCTTACCTACTGACCAAGCTGAACCCTATCTCCTCACTGTTACTGTCTCTGGAGGGCAAAGGCCTTAGCTGGGCTTCTGGGTTGCTGGTGCAGAGGCGTGCCATATCTGGGCATGGCTCAGCTTGTTCCCCCAAGCTGACAGGTCTGCTCAACTTGCCATGCAGCCCAGCTGTGGCCACCAATTGCTGCAGGGCCCAAGACTGCCTGTTGGGACTGGTCCACCTTCTGCGGCTGCCTCTTGCAGGCCATCTCGTGCCACTGGGCCCATCAACTGCAGCCGGCTGCCACCTGGCATGCCCCCAGGGACAAGGTGAATCTTTTGCCCAGGGCTTCTCTGGGGCCTTCTGCTGGCCAGAGTGGGAGTCTGGGGGTATAGCCCCCAGACAGACTACAATCCTCAGGACACTTTCATGGGAATAAGTGTTATTGAATAACATGGGACTTACATCGATATAATTAAATCTGCTTATGGTTGCTCCCTGAAGAATCAGAGAACAAAGGGAACGGCCCAAACAAGAGATTCATGGCTAACTGAAGCTAGGGGTTTGGGGAGTTAATTATTTTCATGCTGGGTGTCATCATTTGCACCCTCTTGGGAAATGGTGTTGAAAAACAATAACTGCAAAGTTTATGCACTGAAAAGGCAAAGGGAGGAGCTATTGAATTTCCATTCTGGTTTATCAACACCTCTGAGCAGCACTTTTAGAAAGTTGCATAGTCCAGTTGTAATTTTTATAACTCTTAATTTAACCCATGACATGAGTTTAGTACAGGGGTAGGGAACCTGTGGCTCGAGACCCACATGCGGCTCTTCTGCCTTTGCACTGTGGCTCCACGAGCCGAGCCGCTGGCTTCATCCTTGTCCGCCCTGCAGGCAGCAGGGCAGGTGCATCCATGCGTTTCTCAGAATGAGTGGAGTAAAAGGTTAAAAAAACCCTATATATATAGCAGCGATGGCGAACCTTTTCGAGACTGAGTGCTCAAATTGCAACCCAAAACCCACTTATTTATCACAAAGTGCCAACACGGAAATTTAACCTGAATACTGAGGTTTTTGTTTAGGAAGAATGGTTGGCTCTGAGGCGTGCATTACTCGGGAATAAGCTTGGTGGTGGTTGGTGGCTTTGCTTTGAAGCAACCGTTCAACTCTTCCAACGGGTGAATCACTACCCTAGGAGGGTTTACTCAGAAGCAAGCCCCATTGCCAGCAACCAAGCTTACTCCCAGGTAAAGGATTGCGCTTTAGTTCTTCACATGAAAATTAGTGGGGTTTAACAGCGCTTAACAGGGTTACCTACACTGCTTCCCCAAAACTAGGTCCTAGGTTTAATGCTAATAATGGAGCCCAGCGGCCCAGGCCAGCCTAGATGTGTAAGGGGGGCACTCTGTTTGCACGTGCCCACAGAGAGGGCTCTGAGTGCCACCTCTGGCACCTGTGCCATATGTTCGCCATCACTGATATATAGTGTTATCTTTATTTTAAATGTCAAAAAGTTATTTGTGGCTCCAAGTGTTTTCTTTTCCTGTTGAAAACGGGTCCAAATGGTTCTTTGAGTGTTAAAGGTTCCCTACCCCTGGTTTAGTATCTTCCTTTCAAGCTGTGAGGAGGGACAACAGTTATTCATGCTGTAGAAATACCAAACTGGAAAGTGCTGGTTTTTATGCTATTAAATGGCTGCAATCCACACAACTGGCAATATTGTGGTTAATATTTGATACTAGATTTGAAACTGTTGCTCATATATTGATGAGTTAGAGTTTTGTCAGTTGAATGTATTGATGTATTGTTCCATGGGGAGGATGAGATGCTACAAAGAGGGGCCAGTTTAAAAATAGCAGTCTGTTCTCTTAGGCACAATTCTTTCCACATATCCGAAGAAGGAGGAGAAAGAGGAGGAGGAGGAATTTGGATTTATATCCCCCTCCTGTAAAGGAAACTCAAAGGTGCTTACAATCTCCTTTCCCTTCCCCCCCCCCCCAGCAGACACCCTGTAAGGTGGTTGGAGCTGAGAGAGCTCTGAAGAACTGTGACTAGCCCAAAGTCATCCAGCTGACATGCATTGGAGTGCACAAGCTAATCTTATAAGCCTCCACAGCTCAAGTGACAGTGGGGAATCAAACCTGGTTCTCCAGATTAGAGTGCACCTGCTCTTAACCACTACACCATGGCGAAGCTATGTGGGTTAGCTTCACCCCATGAATAGTAATGGGAAAGTTTACGAACAGGGTGAGGTTGGGATGGGGTGGTGGAGCCTACTTGTATATACACCCTCCATGCTGATAAGTATGCATAAGGATGGCGTAAGATCAGCACACTTGTGCCCACTCCATTCTGTGTAGGGTCATTTCAACATACGTAATGTTGCACTTGAAAAGCAACTGAAATGGATGATTACAAATATGGTACCTACAAGTTTTTGACAACTGATTTTGGGCTCTCATTTTATTGGAGCAGGTTCCATAGTGCAGTATTAGAGCACACAGTTTGTATTTGGAAGGTCCCAGATTCAGTTCCTAATATCTTCAGTGAAAAGATTTCAGTCAACAGGTGCCATCAAGTCACAGCTGACTTAGGCTCATTCCGCACATGCGGAATAATGCACTTTCAAACTGCTTTTAGTGCACTTTGAAGCTGTGCGGAATGGCAAAATCCACTTGCAAACAGTTGTGAAAGTGGTTTGAAAACACATTATTTTGCGTGTGCGGAAGGGGCCTTATAGTGATCCTGTAGCATTTTTATGACAAGAGACCTTTGGGGGTCGTTTGCCATTAACCTGCCTCCACATCAAGATCCTGGTATTTCTTGGAGGGCTCTCATCCAAACACTAACAGAGATGACCCTGCTGAACTCCTGAGATCTGATGAGACCAGGCTAGCCTGGGGCTATCTAGGTCAGGGCCAACAGGTACTGGGAAAAGTTTTTTCTTTGCCTGGAAATCTAGTGAGTAGCTGCCAGTCACAGCAGACAAGACTGCTAAATGGATTGCTTGACTTGGTATAAGACATGTGCCAGTCCATGGCCTGCCTGAATGTGTTTTCATTTTAAACTACAAGAAAAATAAAATGATGTAGGAAACACGTGTCCCAAATTTAATCAATACTCCAAAGAGTTTGTTTTATAGGACCAATAAAATTTCATAAACCAGTTCTCAAAACCTGTGGATTTCTGTATTGTATATGCACAATTGCAACACGAAGCTGTTAATAGTCTCCCCTAAAATATACTTTGGAAGACTTTATGAGGAAATAGATTTCTTCGCTTAACAAAGATTTAGTCCCTTCTGTCCCTAACCTGTACTGAATGTTAGTATTGGACCACAAGGGAAGAACACTTCAACTGAGTGTTTGACGCAAACATTTCACAAGTGTTGGAGACCTGTTGGCCTTGCTCTCTGTCTGCAAAGCTCCCTGACAAATATTACCCCATCTTTAATTCAAGATCCTACTTAGCTATAAATACATCAGATGAACCATTTTTGGTACTATTTTTACATTTTAAATCCAAGCTGTGGCAGTTTATCTGCAAAGAACAGATAGAAAAGATTTTGAGGGTTGCTTAAAAAAAGAATAACAATAATGAAACAACCATGGGCAGCTCTTGATCCCGCCACAGAGCGCCTAGTAACTGTTGCCACCATAGAGACAGAACGATGGATTCCTGTTTTTCATCAAGACTACCCTAATAAGGCATACTGACAACTTTCTTATGCAACCCTGGAGGATGTTTTGTGCAGCTATCTCATTTGTCAGTCAAGCAGGGTGGAGATGGGGGAGGAGATGTGTATTCAGAGACAGATGATTAAATCCAATACAGTGAAGTGGTTTTTTGTCCTTGAATGCGTTGGCCTCTGCAAACATCAGAATTCAATACATCCACCTCCATCCACATTCTGTGCAGTTGTTTATGCCTGAACAGAAGATAACAATGCTGCAGTGTGCTACAGATGGCATGCCTGTGATGAGTGAATATAGAAATGTGGGGCCAAGGAAAAGGTTGTACATACCGCAAGATTCTGAAGAGTTATAGTGGAAAGAAGTGGAAAATAGTGCAAGAATGTTTGGCTCATTCCACACATGCAGAATAATGCACTTTCAAACTGCTTTCAGTGCTCTTTCCCCGACCCCCAAAATCCTTTATTTGCCCTATTTTAGAGCTGTACTTGCATTTAAGCATAAGCATAAGCATTTTATTGTCATTGTGCACGCACAACGAAATTTACAGTAGCATTCCTCGATGCACACAATTTCAGACTCATACCCCATCCTCACTTTCCCCTTCCTCCACCCATCCCTACACAGCCCCAAACACATCAACATGAAGCCACAGAGTTCAGCATCATCACAGCTCTAGAGTAGAAGCTGTCTCTAAGCCTCTTTGTCCTAGTTTTTATAGACCTATATCATCTGGCAGATGGTAACAGTTCAAAAAGAGAGTGTGCGGGATGAGACGGGTTTCTCAGAATATTTTGGGCTTTCTTTAGGCTTCGGGAATTGTAGAGTTCTTCCAAGGAGGGGAGAGGGCAGCCGATAATCCTCTGTGCAGTAGTGATCACCCTTTGGAGCGCCTTCCTATCTGCCACTGTGCAACTGGAGAACCATACACAGATGCAGTAGATTAAGACACTCTCTATAGCACAGCGGTAAAAGGACACCAGGAGTTTTCCATTCAGTTGTTGTTTCCTTAAAAGTCTCAGATAGTACAGTCTTTGTTGGGCCTTCTTAACCACCGCGGCAGTCTGTACGCCCCAGGTCAAGTCCTCTTTAATCATAACGCCCAGAAATTTAAAACTAGCCACCTGCTCTACTTGATCTCCATTTATAGTCAAGGGCTGAATTTCTGAGCTATTCCTTCTATAGTCCACTATAAGCTCCTTTGTCTTGTTAGTATTAAGAACTAGGCTATTTTCCCTGCACCATGAGAGCAGTCGGTCCACCTCACTCCGATAGGCAGACTCATCCCCTCCAGAGATGAGCCCCACTACTGTTGTGTCATCGGCAAATTTGATAATGGTGTTACTATGATAGACAGGAGTACAATCATATGTATAAAGGGTGAACAATAAAGGACTCAACACACAGCCCTGTGGCGTTTCCATATTTAGAGTAAGAACTGAGGAAACCCAATTTCCCAGTCTAACCCTCTGGGAACGTCCAGACAAGAAGTCCCTAATCCACAAACAGATTGAATGTGAGAGTCCAAGATCCACAAGTTTTGTCACCAGTCTTTGTGGTAAGATTGTATTAAATGCGGAACTAAAGTCCGCAAAGAGCATTTGCACATAATTCCCCTGTCGTTCCAGATGCATCAAAGCAGTGTGGAGACTAATGGCAATGGCATCCTCCATAGATCTATTAGTCCGATATGCAAACTGATGTTTATCAAATGTATCTAGAAGGCAAGAACTAATATGCCTATGGACCAGTGTTTCAAAACACTTCATGATGATGGGGGTGAGTGCCACTGGTCTATAATCCTGAAGATTGTCAGCAGGAAATCTCTTTGGTAGTACTTAATACTGTACATGCACTTCCAAAATAGAGCAAATAATTCCCCCTTGGCTGTTTTGGGTCAAGGAAATTATGTGGGCAGAGGTCGAGGCCCCTTGTCTTCCAGTACCACATTACTTATCTGATTTGGGTTCCTGTGGCATTAAAAAAAAAAAACTAGTTCCTTGCAACTGTCATCTAGCTGTGGGGAAAGCAAAGCAAGCTGGGCTACAGGGACTTATTAAAAATATAACATCAAGTTTGAACTTTTATCAAAGCCTCACATTTCAACAGAAGGAGGTTTAAGAGTCTTTTTATCCATATATTAGCTGGAAAGGAAAAGGCTGAGGTCCACTGGTGCATGACACATCTGTAACTATATTAATGGAGACCCGATTTGAAGCCTTTGGTTCTCATCTTCTATAACAGTAGAAATCACTGTGGTCTGAATGAGAAAAGTATCCTCCCAGGTCTCTTATAAACTGACTTGGACCATCTATAAAGTAGGTTACACTTTAAAGAAACATTTTTAATCTTTCTCATTTTGTACCATTTGACCTTATTATATTCATTTATTAATGTTATATTAATTTATTTCACATTTACCTGTTTGTCTGTTTCCTTTCCATCCAGTGATCAGCAAGGCAGCTTTTAAATACAGAATGGTCTAATAATGAAACATTAGTATTTAAACCATGCAAAAGATATACAGTACATTAAAATAATAAAAAGGTTGCAGCACCTATTCCCACAGCGACCAGGGAGATTATTAAACTGTTATTTGATAAATCAGAGAAAAAAATGAGCCTCTCAGGGAGCTCTCCTCATAACTGGGGTGTTATTCCTGAAAAGGGCCTCCTCCTGAAAAGGGCCACACTAGAGGATCTCAGTTTGAGACTAATAGGTTTAAGCTACCCATTACTCACTTCATGTACAGCATAAGGATGAACACAAAAATCTTAGTCCAAAAACAAATAGACTTGTGGATATTAACATAACATTGTATGCACCTGGTCCAAGTTAACAATCATGCAGTCTTAATGGTGACCTCCAGCAGAGTACCATAAATTGCCAAATTGGTCAAAGCATGTACAATGGATGCAAGGTTCCTTGCCCCTCCCCTAGCAAAATCACAGCTAGAAAATCAGCCAAAGCTGGGGGCGGGGAGAGAGACATGCAGGATAACAGCTACCACTAGAGTTTCTAGTTGTGGATCCAGACATTTAATTTATCCATAACTAACTATAAATTAAGATAATGGTAGTCCCCTGTATAAGCACTGGGTCATTACTGACCCATGGGATGGCATCACATCACATTTACTAGGCAGACTGTGTTTACAGGTTGGCTTGCCATTGCCTTCCCCTGTCATCTACACTTTACCCCCAGCAAGTTAGGTACTTATTTTACCTACCTTGGAAGGATGGAAGGCTGAGACAACCTTGAGCCAGCTACCTGAAAATGACTTCCATTGGGACTGGATTTAGGTTGTGAGCAGAACATTGCTGACTATAGACTTTGTTAAGTACTCCACAAGTGGTTTTTTCTCTGGACTGAGATCCATAAATCATTTGTTACAATTTCATTAACTCCTTCTTGTGACTTGGAAGCAACTTTGAATATATGATGAACTTAATATACATGTGTGGTGTATTCAGTGTCATACTGCACGTAGACCTGATTCATGCATGCAAACACCTCCCTTAATTTTGTATTATTCAGATACTCAACAGCTGAGGCTGGCTGACATGTAGAGGTTCACATTTGATGACCTCCCCATAAAATGATGCATAAAATGCCTGCATCAATGGATGGTACAGTTGTAACTTTGCAGACAAAACCTGCTGAACACCCATAATCACATCAAATGCAACATTTTGCAGTTCAGTCACTACACATTCATGTGCCAGTCACCAAGAGTATGTGTATCTTAAATGCCCTCTGGTCATCTAATGCACTTTAACTAAACATAGCTTTACAGTCCAACTTAGCCTATCTCTGTAATTCAATATTATTTTCTTAATTAGAAATTACCATCTCCCAAGCTGATTCAAATGAGACTTAAAGAAGCATGATCTTCCTCTGGATTATAAATCTGTTGTATTTTTTTTAAATAACCCAAACTGAATACTCAACATTTTTTTTTGTGGGGAGCTTTGCTTATCTTGAGGAAATGTATGGAAGAGCTGAAGTTATTTGTCTGTAAAATGATGTGAAAAAGAAGAGAAACCTTTATTACAGCCGGAAAATGTCTTCTTACAGTCAGTAGGATTGCCTTCATTTCATTGTGTTCACTGACACTGTAAGCATGAAAATAGGGTTCTACTGGAAAGAGAGACTGGAATATCATAAAGGTTACTGTCAGCTCAGTGTCAGCTTCCAGTGGATCAATACGTATTTATGAACTTTTCTGTCTCTCCATTAGTTTACAAATCACATGGTGTTTAGGATTCGCAAACAGCATGGTTATTTCCCATTCTTCTCAACTGTCAAGTTTTCTTGACCTGATTTTTCCTCTTTTGATTATTCTATCTCTTCCAAACAGAATGTAGGCCTATGACTGAAGAAGCAAGCACTATCAAGGGTGAGATAAAATTAGCCCAAAGGGAATTGTTTCTGAATTTGATCCGAAGTCAACTTTGGGATGAAATTCAGAGTTCTGCTTGTGTAAAACACATAGGTCAAGCTTCCTCAAGATGCCGCTTATGCACCCCACGCCACCAAGAGTTCTGCCGGTGTAGCAGCCTGTTCGCGACGCAAGCATGCGAAAGCAGGCCAAGCAGAGGCCCCCCGCAGGAGAGGCGGTTCCACATCGGAGTCGGGCTTTTCATTCTCATTTATATGTTACAGTTGAGCCATGAAGCCAGCTTCTGATACAGCCTCCGGACCCCTGGAGGTCGGAGGACAGTGTGGGCGGGCTTCCACGGCCAGCAGGCTACGCACGGAGACATCGCGGAGTGGGGGGCGGGCGTAAGGGAGACAGCGCTTCCCGGCGGGCGCTGTTCAATAATCAAGGCCAATTGAAGATCGTGCTTCAACAACAACCCTTTAAAGGGTTGTGCTGTTTAGGGCTGCCTGACGCCTCTGGGGAAGGGAAGCGCAGTCAGGTTGCTTCAGGTGAACGGTGGCCTGGGGTGGCGCTTTACCGCCTCCAGGTCAAGCCATTTTTGGGCCGTGCGGAAACGGCCATAGTGAATTTTGAAGAAATCAAAAAGTTTGAATTAGACATTTCTCAAAAAATATCAGAGGGGAGGGGCTTAGGATAGAAGTACATGTTTTGAATGTAGAAGGTTCCTGGTTCCATCACTGACATCTACAGTCTAAGGATCTTGGTCTGCAGGCAGAAATGCTTGAAAAACCTGACAATTCGACTTGCATTTTACATCTCTGTCATAGCCCGGGAGCCATCCATTTGATAAGGTATTCAGGTGCATTCGAATGAATTTGTGTGAGTCCTTTTGTGCAAATAAGACTATTTCATCCTAGCTACCACAATTTGGCTGCCTTCACTGCTGATTGCAGTTGTTCAAAGTTCTAAAGTTAATAAATGAAAGGAAAAATGTGTGTGTAGGTGGGGGGGCGGGGGTTGCTGAAACATACTACTTGGAATACTTGTATGCTTTTAGTTTCTGCCTATTCACCTAGCTAATTTTTTAATTTGTTCTGGTGATCACTTCATGACAGAAGCCACTGACTGCACAGCCCTAAAAAGGAGGTACCATAATATGTACAACTGTTAAAGGATCCATCAGCGCAGGAAAACTTAAAAGAAGTTAAAGGACCACTGGGCCATCCTGGGCAACATTTCGATATGACCATTCAAGTTGTTCAAATAAAGTTTCCCAACCCAAAGTGATGAAACCACTGAAATAATGAGAACATTGCTTGCCACTTCCAAGTTTTCACATGGTGTGTGCTAGGAAAAAATTGTACAGTGCTTCTAGAGCCCCCACCCCCACCCCAGGTTAGGGAAAAAACCCCTATTTATTTGTGCCTTAGGTTGGTTGTGTCCAGTTGAAAGCTAAGTAGGCTAAGTTATTAAATTCTAATCACTTAGTTGAACAAAAGCCTGCTCCATTAATCATTCTTTAATAGCCTGTCTAAAATTTCGCAAGGGTGCTGCAGCTGCACTGCAGTGCATCTCTGTCAATCAGCTCGCAAGTATGGAAATGATCCAGCCAGTAGTAGTTAAACCAAGAAAGAATCCCACACCAGTCTGGGTGTGGCGATACCATATCATTTGGCAAGTCAGTGTAGGAGCGCTTGAACTGACTCAGTTCTATTGAAATGGATGATCTTTCACTGTAGAAGTTGAACTGAACATTTGCCTGGCTCAGCTGGAGGCAAGCATAGCACTTTGGAGGAACAATATATTCCCCACTCCTGCTGTGCACTTCCTGTTTGTCATTAAAAATTATCTGCTGATTTAGTGTCATTAGGTTGGATCTAGACTGCATTTTCCAGTGGTGGAATGGAAATTTTCCCTCTGCCTTCTCCTACAGCAGTCCACATCTCCACAAAGTGCTCCTATTTAGTGAATTTCCCATTTTTTCTGGGTTGTTGTTTTATGCAGTGGTTTCCTCATCCTAAATACTAGTAAATGCTTGACAGCAGTGATGCATCCAACCCAGGTTAGCCAGACTAGGAGTATCTTGTGGCACTAAGGGCCAATGGAGACCCCCCACGGTTGCTTATTTTAGGCACTTGGAGTGTTTCTTCAGACACAGGATTGTGTCTTTTCAGTACAAGGATGGGTTGCCTTTGCTATTAACTCAAATCATAGCAGTCAGGCAAGAGGCATCATTTTGCTTTGATGCTGCCTGGGATCCCCAGTGTTGCCTGATCCTGGTGCTTAAAGAGTTTCCTTTGAAAACAGAGATGTGGCCCAGGTTGCCTTTTGTCAACCCAACAGGTTGCTCCTACACTGAACCTAGCAGTAAGCCCAGCTTTTATTTCCCTAATTAAGTCATTCTCCTCTGCCAGCTATGCTGAATTTTCTGGCCTTGCTGATTCTTGTAAATACTTAACCCAGCACTGGGCCACCACATGGCAAGTGCTTTAGCAATGTTCTTGTGTTGTGAAGTGCACCTTTACACCTTGTTCCTTCACTGGTCTTGAAGACTCTGGGTGGGATAGGCTCTCTGGTTTCTATCTTGGCTCCTTTGACCCTTGCTAGAAAGAACTGCCTTCATCCCCAGCCTGACACTTCCACATGGTGGAAAGAGTGTCTGGAACAGCACATCACTGGCAATGTAGTGGGTTGTGGCTGGGAAGGAGCCCCTTGGTGCTGAGCAACATCTTTCTGGTAGCAGCTGTGTGGTGCATTAGATGAGTGGGGTGGACATTTCGCAGGACACTGTGTGCAAGCAGGGATAAACAAAGTCAGCAGAAGATGCTGGCTGTGTTCAGAATCATGGTCGATCTGCCCCCAAAGGGCAGCCATGGACACACTTCCTTAGCACAGCTTACCCATTTCAGTATGCTAGCATATTCAAATTTGATGCAAATCAGTTTAATTAATAAAATGATAAACCTCAGCTGTTGTCTCATGTCTTCTTTGAATGGGTGCCTGGGGCAAATCACTGTTATCAGAAGAATCATCACTTTTCATTAAGCAAGCACTCTTACTTCCTTCAGTATTACTATTGGAAAACCACACACAAAAAAGTTCACAGAAGTGTCCCTTCATTAGACTGCATCTTATTGGTGATGATGGATAGTACATCAAGTCATAGATGACTTACAACGACCCCAGAGTGTTTTCAAGGCAAGAAACATTCCGAGGTGGTTCAACATTGCCTTCCTCTACTTAGCAGCTCTGGGCTTCCTCAGTGGTTTCCCATCCAAATACTAACCAGAGCCAACCCTGCTTAGCTTCCAAAGTCATTACATTGGGTTAATTCTCCCGGACTCAGCTCCTGCTTTAATAGTTCTATGACTTTTTATAGTTCTATGACTGGACCCTAAAGTTCAGCTTTAGGAGCATTAAAAGTCTTGTCTGCGAAACTGTTTCTTCTTTGAACAGTTTCAGAGGATACTTAGGACACATGTTTGCAAAGCAAAACTTCAAATCCTTCTTGGGCTTTCTCAGTTTGTTGCTCTGTTCTGTAGATCTTTACAACAAAGCAGTTTTATGACACCTTCATTTCAGAGTTGCACAATGTATAGAAAGTGGATTAGAGAAAACTCTTTTTCTTCCTTCCAAGCACACATATATATACAATGATAGAACTCTGGATCACTTAAATAAAACTGATGGGCAAAAGATTCAGGACAGACAAGTAGAAAATACTTATTCATGCATTATTAGCTTCGGAAATTTGCTCCCACAAGAGGTAATCATGGCTACTCGTTCAGTGTCTTTAAAATGTTACTTGGAAACTATTTGGAGGACAGCTATCAATGGCTATTATGCATTGTGAATATTTGAAACCCCATGTTCAGAGACAGTGTAATAACAGCAGGAGGACTCTGAAGGTCCACTCATAAGCTTTCTAGAAGCAAGTTTCTGGATCAGAGAGGCCTTTGGTTAGATCTAATGTGGCTTGTATGTATATCTTCCAGAACTGCAGTGGTGTAAGAAAATCCCTGCAGCTCATTTACAATTTGGCTTCTTAAAAAATTGCTCCGTTGCTGACTAAATGGATTCAGATTAGGGATGGTATAGCTGTAGAGCTAAGCAAAAAGTCTTAAATAACTGAGGAGTTGACCTGAGAGAGAGAGAGAGCGAGCGAGAGAGCGCGAGAGCGAGAGAGAGAGAGCAGAAAGAAGCATCGTTAAAAAATAAGTACTTGCAAGTATTATGGAGCAGACACTGCTGCTACTTGTATCATGAATTCTGGGTCATTCTTGAGGCCTTCCCATTGTGTTGGATCCATGATAAATTATACAAGCAACACCATTATAATTAATGTATGAGGTGGTAGTGATGAAAATTTGTAGCTCTAAACCTCTGTCAGAAAAGGTTCCTATCCATCCCGTGGCTAGTCTTCCCCCCCCCCCCCCCCACTACATATTTAAATTTGAGATGAAATGAATAGTTTTTAAGACAATCTGTGACTGGGAATGCTGTTCCTCTTCCTCCTTTTCCCAGGTTGGGAAAACTGATTTTCAGGGTCACCTTCTTTATGAAGTTATACTCATGCACAGATTCATAAGATGAGAAGACATGGTTAGGACAGAACTATTCAGTAGAGCCAGCGTAGTGCAGCAGTTAGAGGATCACAATAGTATTGGGAGATCCAGGTTAGATTCTGTCACTGATATGAGGATGAAATGGACTAAGGAAGAGCAACACTGTAAGCCACTTTGGGCCCCTACTTGAGAGAAAAACTGGGCGTAAATATCTAAATAAACAAATGCATCCCTGCCTCATACATAACTAAAACATATGAAGTTTCTTTATGTCAACTCAGACCTTTAACCCATCTATCCCAGTACTGCCTACTCCGAATAGCAGCAGCCATCTAGGGTTTTAAGGAGAGAAAGGTCTTTCTCAATATCAACAACCTGAGATCCTTCAAATGTCAGTGATTGCACATGAGACCTTGTGCTAGGAATGGGTTTGAATTTTTCATTCCTGCTCCTCTGACCTGAAAATGCCCATTTTTATTTCACTTCTCCCTTGTGCCAATTCATCCCACAATTCTTCATTTTTATGTCATTCTCCGTTTCAAGGGGTGAGAGAAATGGGTAGAATCCCTGTAATATGAGTAAACTAATATCAGATTTATATACTCTTACCTGTTAAAGTGCCAGATGCTCAGCTTCCCCAACAGGCTCAGACTAATGATTATTCTTCCTTGAATCTTATTATCTAATAGCAAAAACCTCCTTCACCAACGGAACATTTCCAGATGTTGTCACTTTATGGGACATATTTTAGGAATAGCTTTACAATGGAAATGAAATTTGCAGCATATTAAGGAATGTGGGAGTCTGTTAATGCTTGGAAGGGGAAATCAGAGCAAAAGTGTAAATCAAGCCACTGATAATCCACTCCTTGCAACTGCAGATTTATTTGTCAAATGCATCAGAGAATCATTCTATTTTCTGTTGTATGGAGATGTGAAAAGCCAGTTTTTTTTCCTGCAAGCACAATTACACCTTGTAAATTTCTGTATAATACACAGCTTTTTTTAAAAAAATGCTCAGCTAAAGACAGAAAAGAGTTAGTGCAGCTTTGTAACATTCTGAATAGCTTCTTTAAAATAAATAAAAGAAGAAGAAAAAGACACCTCTCAGCAACATGACCTATTCCATTATGGGCATGTTTTTGTGCTTTACAATGTAAAGAGAATATTGGATCAGTCCAGAACAATCCTGAAAACAGACAGAGAAGCTGTAGAGCTATCAGCAGCATAGTTACCACATTTTTATTCCACCTTCCTCCAAGGATCTCAAGGTGATATACATGATTCTTCTGTCTTCCATGTTACCCTCACAACCATCCTGTGAAGTCAGGTTTGCCTGAGGCAGAGTGCTCCGTTCAAACATAAAGTAAAACCATGGGTTATTTGAATTATGAGTAATATACTGAATGAACTTACATTTTAAAAATTGCCTTTAAAATGCCTTTTAAAAATCCAGTCTGGACTTAGTGGAAGGCCGTTTCCACACAGGCAAAAAAACCCCAGTAAAATGACTGTAAAAACAGCGTTATGGGTGGAGACTTCATACAGCCGCTGCTGCAGAAACAATGCTGCAGCGATACAGCAATGCTCCAGCAGTCCCAGAACGGTGTATTCGAAAATCGCTCATCAAGCAAGTCTTTTCAACAACAGTGCTCTGCAGCCAGTGCCGTGCAAAGCGCTCGCCAGGAATCGGTGCTGCAGAGCCTGCCCCCCACAATGGCAGCCCACACTGGCCAATCCTGGTGCTGAATGCCCGTGATGTCTACCTTGGGAAAAAAGAAGGCCATTTGCGAAGCGCAGCTGTGCGAAGCACCGTGGTTCAGCTAATGCACTACCAGTCCACGGAGCAGCTGGCCATGCAAACACTTCGTTGCTGCAAATAACACCAATGGCAAAACGCTGTAATTGGCTGTGCAGAAATGGCTTTAGTGTCTCGACATGAAGATGCTAGACTAGAGAACCAGTGTAGTATAGTGGTTAGAGTTCTAAGCAAGAGAACAGTGTTTAGAGTACAGTGGTTAGAGTACTGCCATGACAGCTTGCAAGTCACATACTCTCAGCCTAACCTACTTCTCAGGAGGATTCATGTGAAGATAAAATGGAGGAAAGGGGAATGATATAAGTTGCTTTGGATCCCCATTGAAGAGAAAGGAAGGGTATAAATGAAGTAAATAAATATGTGGGCCACTTCAATACCTGAGGGAAATCTCACAAAAGCTTCACATTTAAGGTGCAACTACACTTTTGTTTATGCCTACTCCCTATGGTTAATTAGACCACTTCAAACCACCCTCTGAAACCATGCTTTCATTATAAACCTCAGTTATAGTCCCATTCAAACTCAGGGGCAATGGGCTGTGACACTGATGCAGCACTACCCCACGGCTCCCCTATAGGCTTCCCAGCAGTGTCAGGGGGCTTAAAAAGTTGAAAAGCTTCCCTGCCACCAGGAAACATCTACTGGGCAAAATAGACTTATGCCAAGTTTTTGGTGGCATAAGTCAGACATCCTGCCCACCAGTGCAATGCAAGAATAGCCGGGAGGAAGGTAACCAAAACTGGCCCCTCCCCCAGCCATGCTTCTGAATTACCTCTGCTAAACTGGTGGCAGGGTATAGGGATGCTGGCAGTGCATATGGCGCTGCTTTCCAGTGCTCGGGAGGGCCTCAGTGTCCACACACCAGCTGTTTCACCTCTCCATCAGGGCAAAATCTGCCAGAGTGGCCATGCACTGCTTCCACCAGTGGACCCCCCCCCCCTTGGATGGGGATGTCAGTCTTAACTGTGCTTTTGCATGATGTCTGAATGTGTATACCCTGGATTAATCTTGGCTTGATCCCCAGCTCCACCCTCACCACGCTGCTGAGTTTCTGTGAGACACGGGATAGGGTAGAAATGAAAAAAAATCAACATTTGTCAAGGAAAATGCAGATCTGAAGCCAAATCCTTGTTTCACAAACAACCCATAGCTAAAGTGAACTGCAGCCTTTCATTATATTTGAACAAAGGCTGTGACCGTCCTAATGCACATCTTCCGAGACTTTAACTGATACTCTGACCATGAGATCAAAGTAGCTTTTCCACTGTAAGATGGAAAACTGACCAGACCAATTGCAAAATGTAACACCCAAGAGAGGCTCTTCAGTAATAAAATCGTATTTTTAAAAAGCCATCAGTCAGGGAGTACCCCCAATTCTCCTCTTGAGCTTATAATTAAAAAAGAGACCCAACATGAAACTGTTACCAATTTAAACCAGCATAATTTAAAATAGCCCAATAATATAGTGCAACATGTGGGATTACTAGAAAAAAAAACTTGAATAAATTTTCTCACTCTTTAAATCCAGCAACTGATTTCAAATGCTAGCTTTTATTTTAAAATATGTTGAAGTTTGTAACAGTCTGAGCTAGCATATTCTGCTTTATATTATGACAGCACATTAGAGATGAAAGCAAAGCAAAGAAGAAGAATGATATTGATTGAGAATAGTATCTGATAGAAGATATTTTATCTCTCCCCCCATTGCCTCCCCAAGTATGCCTGACTTGCATTGCAATTCATTCTTTTAAAAGGGAAAAAAAATTATGTCCCTGCTGTGTATCACAAAATGCAAGGCTCTTTGCTATAACCCAAAGAAGGTCAAAACATTTTATTTTAATTTTTTTTAGCACTTGAGGATGACATTCACAGGCTTAAAAAGTGATGGGAGCACATCTACATTTTCCAGTCTGCTTTGTGCGTTTTAAGTTACAAGCACTGATGACCACATCTACATAATTCAGTTTATACTTAGGTGTTCATCCAACTTCAAAAACAAGAGTGAGAATTACATAGGGCTGGTTTACGTACCCAAGTCAAGCTCCTAGAGACCACAACATCCATTTACAGGTCCAAATGAACCACTGCAGTTCTAACACTACAGCAGAAGTTCCATATCACTTCATGCCATGTCTTATTACTGATGCTGCTGAAATTCTTCTCATCCAGTTTGGATTTGTAACTTTCCAGTGCAGAACCAGTGATTTAGAGATTAAACATGATTCTGTTTCCATTTCTGAATTCCGTACTGAAGGCACTGTGTGTTTCATTTGCTCCAATTCCTTCGCTCCACTTGCATTTTCTTTCCCCCCTTCTCTGTTTCTGATGTCTATGTGCACATTGATAAAATATTAAGCTTTATGGACTGTATACGCAATTCTGTTGAGATTCTTTTTTACACATATGTACATTTTTTAAAAAAAACAGTAAAAAAAATCTCAGAACAACCTTGTACATAATGGCATTAAGATGAGGCTTTTAAAAGTTTTATCAAGAGCTGTCTGCTGCTAGATGGAATGTCATGTAACAGTGAATGTTTATTGAGCAGCTAACTTTGCTATTTCTACCTTAGGGATGCCATGGGGCCAAATAGATGTTCCAATCAGATATACATATATTCCCTACCTCCAATCACTTCAGTATATCAAACAGATAACATACTTTTATCTCTTCTTTCTTTAGAATGCAGCTGATCCTATCTTTGAATATTTCCATGCTCAAAGCCTTTTTCAAACAACACTTTAAATCTTGTTTGTTTGTTTGCTAGCTTCTGCAAATTGTTTCAAGGGGCACTTTCTTCGGTTCTTGCATGCACTCTAAGGGAATAGTTTAATTGAATAGTTTAATTGAATTTTATTTTATTTTAGCAGGTTTTTATTTTTTATAGAGTCTGTAAACTATAGTAACAGATCTGATATGCTGCCTCCTAACCCAGTGCTTTTCTGCATGCAATATTCCTTCTCAGTCTTTTCACTAACATCAACTGTAGTACATGAAATATTGTACACTGGAGTGTGCTAGCATGTGCTGAGCAACAAGGATGTATTTTCCCTTAAGCATAAATTACTGCTTTCCATTTTCCCTAAAAGAGGTTTACTTTTAACTAAATAAAAGAAGTTCTGGAGGCACGCTCGCCCGCGGAGACTTATGGATCCTGATGGATTCCGGAATGCTCTGCGGGATCCTGAACCCACCAGCACCCTCGATGGACTAGTAGCGGATTGGAATGTCCGCCTCTCAAATGCCATTGAGGTTATTGCTCCTCTCCCGACGCCCTCTTCGACTCCCCGCTTCTCCGGGCTGGCTTCCTGTGGTACACTGAGGAGCTACGCTGTTTGAAGCGGGAGCTTAGACGGCTAGAGCGAGTGTGGAGGAAGTCTCGTGACGAGGCTGCGCGAACATCTTATAGGACGCCATGTGAAGCTGGGCCTAAGTGATGGCGCATCAAGGAGGCTTAAGAGAGTGTTCTTCTCCTCCTCTCTCGCTGGCCTGCTAGCTCTTGTCCCAGCGCAACTGTTCCCAGTATAATTCAATCCCTTACCTCTTTATCAGAGGGTTCAAAAAATGATCTACTGGCTATCAGCTGTGAAGCACCATGAGCTATTAAATCGCTGCCTGGTCTCAGCCAGGACCAACCTGCCACCTTGGAGATCCAATGGACCGTTTAACTGGAGGCTCCCTTGCAGTCAGCTCTTGGCCCTTGTTTGGCCTAGTTTTCCCTGCTCTCCTAAGACGATAAAGACAGAGTCCTGGCTGTTGTTAGACCCACTACCTGTCCCTTCTTCTGGGATCCGTGCCCCTCCCAGCTTGCCAAAGCATGCTCGGGAGGAGCTACGGACCCCACCCTGTTGGCTGGCTATCAACTTCTCCTTTGAGCAAGGAGTCTGTCCGGGTGGGTTGAAGGAGGCAGTGGTCCCACTTCCACTCTTAACCAACGACCATCTTTAGATCCTGAGTGATTCATAACCACTCCACTTCCTGGGCTCCCACCTTTCGCTGACTTGGGACAGGTAATTGAGGAGAGTGGGTGTTGGAGCAGCTCTCAGGGTTTTCTGAGGATTTCGACATCGGCCTTCGATCCCTTCCCTAGTCCCAGCTTTGCCAGCGCATGGGACGGAGACTGTTCTCGCCGCTGCCACAGACATACGCGCCTGTATACAGCCTCGACCGGTGGCGGATCGGGTGCTGCTGGTGCTGTTAGGATCTCACCGCAGCGCTTGATGTGGTCGTATCACCACCTTTTGACCCACCGCCTGGCCAAGTTTCCTGCACGGGGTACTGTCCTTCAAATGGGATTGCCTCAAGTTTCTCCCGGACCGGGAGCCAGCAAGTGTGGTGCGGGGACCCGGGCTTCCTGGAGGTGCCCGCCCATTGTGTGGTAGGCCTCAGGGAGCACCTGCTGTCCCCGCTGTTATTTAACATCTATATGCGACCCCTTGCTCAGCTGGTATGGAGCTTTGGGCTGGAGCAAAGCCATCAGTACGCTGGATGATACCCAGTAGCTCATTCTGTCGATGGAGGGGGAGAGCAGACACCGCCCCTGCAGCTCTACAGCATTGTTTGGAGGCGGCTAGTTGGTTGGTTGACGCAGAGCAGGTGAAAACTGAATCCAGCAAAGACGGAGATCCTCTGGCTAGGCCGCCGGGGGGCGGGGTTTTTCCAGCCGCCGGTGTGGGAGGGGGTCTCATTGGCACCGGCCCCCTCGGTTCGCAGCCTGGGGGTCCACCTGGACTCGCTCTCTTTCCATGTGGCACTCCAGGTGGCCCATGTAACCCGGGTTGCGCTTTTCCATCTTCGCCAGGGTCTCAAGCGGCTGGCCCCCTTCCTCTCCCCGGGATGGACCTGGCCACAGTGATCCATGCAACGGTCACCTCCAGATTAGGATCATTGTAACTCACTCTACGAGGGCCTACCCTTTTGGAGGCTGATCTGGAAATTGAAACTGGTCCAGCATGCGGGCGTTCTGTTGCTCACGGGAGGTGCCTCCAGAGATCACATATCACTGCCCGTGCTGCACCGCTTTGCACTGGCTCTCTGTTGAGTTCCTGGAATCGTCTTCAAGGTATTGGTGTTAACCTTTAAGGTCTTTACGCATGGTCTGGGACCTTTCTGCACCTTAGGGGAATCAGCCTGGGTCTCTATATGTCCCACGGCCGGTCTCTGCCTTCGGCAGAGGCCACCTACTGGAGGGCCCCGCCCCCTCTATGATGCCAGCTGGCCTCCACTAGGGCCAGGGCTTTTACGCCCCTGGCCACTGCCTGGGTGGAATGCTCTGGGTAGTGCTGTCCTGGTCTCCAAGGGACCCCAGTGAATTCCGCAGGGCCTGTGGGCAGACTGAGTTATTCCGCCGGGCTTTTGGGGAGGCCGGCTGCTGATAGGTGCCCATTAACAACTGAGATCCGCTGTTCCCCCCTCAGAGTCAGAGGAGTGAAAGGTTGAACGCCATCTGTTTTAAACATTTATAAGCTTGGAGCACTGCATTTTAACTTGTATAAATTTTAGTATTTTATCTTATTATCCACTTGTATGTATTATGTTGTAAACTCATTCTGAGTTCCCCTCTCGGGGAGAGGGCTACGTATAAAAGTGGAACAAATAAATAAATAAATAAATAAATAAATCATCATGATATTTTTAAATTGCTCATCACTATTTCAACAGGAGGGGTTCACCTTGAATTTTATCACAGTCAGTTTTATCAGGAAGGAACACCATGCTCAATGTTTCTGACCATCTATAGACTGAGATTTGGGCTGACCTGCCTAATTCCAGGTTAGGCAACTGCGCAATAGTGATTAGCTTGGTGAGTCTGTAGAGGAGACCTGGGGATGCTGCTCACGGGGTTCATCCTTGTTCATCAGGCCACTCTTCATGAGTACCGCATGTGCACATGGTTCACACAAGAAGGGGCCCAATGGACCCAGATGGACCCCTGACAGGTATCTAATCAGTTGGGATGTGCACCTGGTGGAGGGATGGTATTTTTGGATCAGGACTTTTGGGAAGAGCATAAAAATCATTTGAATGAACTCTACATGTGTTAGCCTTTGAGGACAACTTAGAAATTTCAGCTGGTACAGAACACAACACCATGGTTACTACCAGATTAGACATTACAGCTATCCTATAGTCTTTCCATCGGCTTCCATTTAGTTGCCAGGTTAAGTTCTTGGTTTAATATTGGTCAGCAGGGCCTTGAAAAATGTTTCTGGTTTGTATATTATGACAAAAAACAGGCTGTTGTTGTATAGACACCAGCTAAGTCCAACATCAGCATGGTCATGTGGCTCCATTTGTGGGATTGCAGCTGCTAAATATTAAAAGTCCCTGAGGATATAAATCTTGATTTCGCTGTGCTGAATCTGGAGAGGACACACTCATTTAAGCCAAGATTATATTGCCTTTCCCAAATGGCCAGTATTATGTAATTTTATTGTGGCTCTGTTGCTTTCTGGGCTTTTCATAAATTCAAAGGAGTGTATAAGGAATTAACAGTGGCACTGTGAGATAGGAAATTAACCTTATGCCCCCTGTAAAGCTTTACTAGAGTAGCACATCAGCTAATTAAAGGTATGCATTTAAAACTCTTTCTTTCTTTCTTTCTTTCTTTCTTTCTTTCTTTCTTTCTTTCTTTCTTTCTTTCTTTCTTTCTTTCTTTCTTTCTTTCTTTCTTTCTATATGTCCAAATATGGAGGAGAGGCAATTGCTTTAGCGATCAAAGAGGGACTAAAACTACGAGGAACTAGCACTATATATGATATTTCAGCCTTTGCAAATAGCATGTTCAAATACTGAATGTCTCTTGCTTGCAATGTTTGTTTTCTCAGAGCAAGCACTCTGTATGTTCACATAAATGATTTATTCACATTTTTAAAAAATGAACAACATTTTTTAGGTTATTTCCATTGGCGCATGTGCAGCGTTGTCCCATAGGCTGACAGTTGGCAAGAGTTGTTGGTACATGCTCAGAACTTACTGGATTGTTAGGATTGATGGGAACTGTAGTTTTCTCAACTTCTTATTTCAGTTCAGAAGCTATAATCCCCCACAACCACTGTAGCATTCATGCTGGGCAAGACTGGGAAAATAGTTCACATAACAGATAGGCCAAGTAGGAGATTATTTACATTTATGGCCAATCTTTATAGCCAGATACTATTCCACATTTGGCAAGATTTATGGCTGGGGGTGGAGGTGATAAAGAAAGGGAAAATGGTGTGCGGAGGGTGGATGCATTGTGGCAACTGTGAGTGTGCCTTTGTGTGCAATCCTCCTCCCTGCCCCCCCCCCCAGAACATGGCAGGCCACCTTCTTTCAAAACTCAGGCAATCAGCCCTTGAGCAAACCAGAAAGGTGTAGCCCTGTCAGAACAATCCCATTTACCTAGCAGGATCCCCTTGCTGCTCATGATTTCCTCTGAAATAGTGTTCAGAGACTTTTTTTCAGTAGACTTCCACTACCTCCTGATGCCTGCCTCCTTTCCAACTTGGTGCTAGGAGGGTCATCTAAACTGGGGCTGCTTTGGTAATGTTAGCCACTGCAAAAAGCATGAGTAGGAATCAAGGTGATCACTTTCTCTTAAACCATTACAAGCTTTATTCTATGGGCAAAACTCAAGAGAAAATATATGCCTAGAGCACAGACTAATAAAAGAAATGGAACAGAGAAAGATTGGCCTTTTCTGCATAAGCCATTCACAGTGTTTTCAGGCTGGAAATAAAATGTTGAAAACCAGGAAAATGAGTACAATGTGATCAGCAAGAAGGGGAACCCACTGTACCCTGGCTGCCAATTACTGACACAACTCAACCTCAAGTGCAATTTTAATGGAGTGCAAAAGTGCAAATAAGTGCAATTACTATACATTCTATCTTATAATAAACTAATCATATTTTCAATGTATTAACTGGACCACAACCAGTAAAGTCATTGTTAAATGCACCCTAGCCTTTTTGAGTTCTAAATGCAGATTACCCCTCCTATTTGTGGGAAAAATATATATTTATGACAGGCTCCTAAATTCTAAACAGTCAGTACTCAGTAGCAAAGTTGTCCGCTCTGTCAGTCCTTCAAACAAACTCTGAAGAGGTTCTCCAAATAGCCAATTTTTCTTTCTGCTGGGACCCGTAATGATCTCCCAGTGAAATTGGCATGAATATGCTAAATGCTGAGTAAACTGCAGAACACAACTCATGGTAAGCAGAGTATTCAGGAAAATCTTCCTCAGTGTTAACATTTGTTCAGCCTGGTTTACTCTAATAGTAAATGGATAATGATTACTAAACCATCTTTACTGGTATACAAGTTTATAAACTAATAATCAATACAATAATAAACATCATCTCAGAACATTCTAAATTTTTTGCCCAACTTTATCCAGAATGAAATGTGGGTAACTATTACCCTGTTTCCCCGAATATAAGACATCCCCTGAAAATAAGATGTAGTAGAGATTTTGCTGAAGTGCGAAATATAAGGCATCCCCCGAAAGTAAGACGTAGCAAAGCTTTTGTTTGGAAACATGCCTGACGAACAGAATACAGAAAAATAAGACATCCCCTGAAAATAAGACATAGCGCCTCTTTGGGAGCAAAAATTAATATAAGACACTGTCTTATTTTCGGGGAAACACGGTAGGTCTAGTCCAGGGGTAGGGAACCTGCGGCTCTCCAGATGTTCAGGAACTACAATTCCCATCAGCCTCTGTCAGCATGGCCAATTGGCCATGCTGGTAGGGGCTGATGGGAATTGTAGTTCCTGAACATCTGGAGAGCCGCAGGTTCCCTACCCCTGGTCTAGTCTATTGAATCAATATCAAACCAGAATGTTCAGAATGTTCCAAGACAAGACCTTTTAGTCCATAAGACTAGGGCCAATAATAATAATAACTTTAATGTGGCCCTAGATTTTACTCCTTGCACACAAACCATCAAGCACATTATCTATAACCATTGGGATTTAGTCTCTGATATTCCAGGTTGCTCTGTTCCTCCAAAAGTGGTTTCAGATGTACTGGTGTGAAATTTCCTCCACGTTTCCTCACCTAGACATATTACTCATGTGTATTTCAAGCGTGGTCACTGCAATTTATCCATGGGCACGAGAGCTTTTGTCCATCCCATTACTAATGACGTAGGGCATTTTTCAACATGTGCTACAAAACAACGTGTTTATCTTCTGATGTGCACATGGAAGAAATCATACATGGGGATGACATGCAGAATGGTATGAACACGTGTCTTGCATTCATCAAAGACCAACAACATGTGGGCAAATGCCCCCATGATGCAACATTTTATTGAATAAAAACACACCCATAGGGATTTTAAGTTTTGCGTTCTTTATAAATACCAAGCAAAACTACAAGCAAGAATAGATATCAGAAAACATTTATTAATACAGGAAGTGCAGTGGATGCATAAACTTAATACATACTCAGAGTGGGGACTAAATATGGATAATGATTTGTTCCACTTTCTGTGAAATTTGATCAGACAGGTTTTGATGGATGTTTGTGGGCTGTCATGGTCCTCAGTTGATCTGCAAAATAAAAAAGCATATTAATACAAATGTAGATATGGTGTACTTACCTTTAAAACCAGTTGTCAGCAGGCCACATCTGTTTTCAATTAAGGTCTTTAAATAGATTCATGAATATGCATTATTTAAGCACAGATTGGCAGTGATCCAGCCATAGCAGGGCAATGAGAATTTTATACTACAATTTGTAAGTGAAATGTTTTTATTACAAAGTTATTTATTGTTAATGGTATTTATTGTGGTTTTTAATATGATATTTATTAGTGTATGATATTCATTATTGTATTTATTATTGGTTTATAAGCTTGTATACCTATATAGATGGTTTAGTAATCATTATTCATTTACTATTAGAGCTCTGCAGTAAAACAGGCTGAACAAATGTGTACACTGAGGATAGGCAAGCACACATTATTAAAAGTGAATGAAACATAGAATCGAGAGAGCTATACCGAAACTTGAATTTTAATTTCTGGAGTGAAATGTTCTGGCCCTATATCAATGGCATTCCTGAGTGTCCCCATACACTCACTTCTGTATATATTTGCTTTAAGGGGTATTGCAGAATAGGCTGAAACAGAATTACTACAGCAAGGTTACCCAATACATCTCATGGCAAGTTGTTATTTGAACCTTGGTCTTCTGCTCATAATCCTACGCTCAAGCCACTGTACTACACTCTTGCCATCAGAGCATCCTTGAAGATGGCCATTTTGCAAGTTGCTAATGAAATTACACTTCTGTTTACAAAGAACTGAAGGAAACATATTGGAATTTGTGGGGCGGGGGAGAGAATGTCAATATTCACTATGCTGGAGTACCTATTTAATTAAAGTCTTCTGGACCTTTAAACTGTATTTGGAGAAAAGCGCTCTATCAACAATTTATTCAAATATATCCAAAAACTTAATTACAATACAACCAAGGTGAAGCTTAGCTTAGCAATCAGCTGCATAAATAAATTGACTGGGACATCCAGCATTAAGAAGATTTGTTATTACATTCCTTTTCTTTTTTAAATTAATCTCGGTGATTTGTAAGACTATTAGAATGACATAAAAATAAACAAACGTATCCACCTTCCCGTTCTGAAAAGGAGAGCATCACTGAGCTGCAAGGAAGATTTCTTTCTTACATCTATTAAACAAAGGATGTCTTGACTGGGGATATACATTTCAAAAACCTTGAACCAAATATATATATATGCACAAAAATAGATGTTTTGGGTTGTTACCATGATTTCGAAGCAGGCGATTCTTAGGCATCATGACCCCTCTCCCAATGCATATTTTAGTGTGTTCAGGTGCTTACCATCTGCAGCAGCCCCAGGTGTCTTGTTTTACTCTGATTCTCCTGATTTCCTACACAATGGCATTTCCCCCCTTCCGATGGGATCCTTGCAAGCGATCAGATGTGCTCCCAGACAATCATCACTAGAGGCAAGCCCCAGCTACTCCTCTAAGCTAGAGGACATTTTCAGAAGAAATATCCCACCCCCAAGGAACTCATTAAGCATCAGTATTAATTAAAGTATCCCTATAGTGGATGCGCTCTGACCCGGGTGGCTCAGGCTAGCCTAATGTCATCAGATATTGAAAGCTAAATAGGGCAAATTTCTTGGGGTGCCTGTCAAGGTTGCATTTTTAAAGCTAGCAGCACTAAAATTTCAGGGTATCATCCAGTAACTGTCCTGATGATACCACCTGATTTTGATGAAGTTTGATTCAGGGGGGCCTGATGTTATGGACCCTCAAAGGGGTAACCCCCATCTCCTGTTAGCTCCCATTGGAAACAATGGGGATGGGGGCACCCACTTTGGGGGTCCATAACTTTGGCCCCCTGAACCAAATGTCACCAAACTTGGGTGGTAGCATCATATCAGTCTCTGGATGATACCCTGAAATAGTGGTACCACTAGCTCTAAAACTGCGCACCTGCAGGCTGAAACACGAAAAACACCAAAAAATACCAAAAAAATCAGACAGACCCGAATTTTTCGGGTATACCAAAATATTTGGACATATCCGAATATGTTATTTGACTTATTTGGGCATACAGATAATTTTATGCCTGAATAAATCTGAATTTTACCACATTTCTAGGGTATTGACCGAGCCTATGCACCACCTCTGTTTGCCTCTGGGATGTTGCTGTGTATAAGCTCCGATAGCTTTTAATATGTTGTTTTTAATCTGAGTGACTGGTCATAGCTATATTGGTTTATAAGCTTGCATATTGTGCTACCATTTTGCTACAAAAATCTGTCACGTCTAGGAGGGCTTCACCACATAGGTACATACAGCACAATGACAACTAAACTCTCTACAATGTGTAGATGCAGTCATTGGGCTCATTCAGGAAAGGAGGTCTACAAAAGTTTCAATTAATTAAAAGTGTATGTAAAGTGATGTGATGTTGTAGTCAATTTACAGCAACTGCATTGAGTTTTCAAAGCAATAGACATTTAGAGATTCTTTGCTACTTTGGACTTTTAATGGAATGGCTTTTCATTCTGGTTGAACCTCTGAGGGCCCCCCAAACTACACATTGCTGATAAGGGCTATTTTTGCCAGCTGTAGAACAGCTTAGCTCTCGCCTCCCCAGATATTGGGGACCTCAAAACAGAGGGTGAAGAAAAACAATAAGCAATAAGCTATCTGCGCACACCAACTAGGATAAAGGTATGTCAATTTTTTGCAACTGGGTGGATATTGGGCTGGCATGAACTGAAATTTTTGGAAAAAAGAACTATCAGCTTGAACTGTTTACTGTTTGCTGTGATGAAGGGAGAGGACAGAAACTGAAACTGAATGAAAACTGAAAAGAATCTATTCACCACTTTTCTGCTGTAGCCAGCTCCCCAGTTACAACTGAAAGCTGTCATTAAAAGCTGTGAATACTCATTGGGAGTCAGGTGTCCTTTGTGAGTGGAGGGTAAGTTGCTCCATTTTAAAGTTTTGAAGTTTCTGTTGCATTCCAGTATATATGCCAACACACACACACACACACACACACACACATATTAATAGATCATTTCAAATTAGTACAATATCATTTTAATAACCTGATTATGATAACATAATCTGAACTATGATAAGACTGTTTTACTAAACTATTATAACACTGTTTTTATGTAGAAAAAATATGTGTATCTATTAATTTAATTTAAAGGTAACCAATGAGAAAGTTGCAAGAAATTACTAGATTACTTAATGATTTATGACTAAGGTTGTTCTGTTACTGTTAACTTTATGTTCTTTGCCAGTAATCTTTTGTTGATAAAAAAATTAGAGAGAGAGATTGTTTGCCATTTCCAGCCTCTGCATAGAAACCTTAGACTTCCGTGGAAATATCCCATCCAAATATTAACCAGCTAAAACTGCTTGGATTCTGAAATCCAGTGAGGTCAGACTAGCCTGGACTATTCAGATTGAGGCAAATAAATAAATAAATACAATTTAATAGATACAGAAAAGGAGAGGTGCTACCACTGCAGTGCAAATCTACTGTCTCTAATTCAAATAGTTTTTTTAATGCATGCGAAGGGGAGAACGCTCCATATTTCTGCACCGTATCAGAGGTGAAATTTAGGTTACTTTCTGTTGCTGTGATTGAACTTCACCTTGTACATTTCAGGCAAGAAGCATATTATTTGTAAGCTTGTGTTAAATGCTGCATACTAAATTCACCTATTTTTTTCAATGTACCATGTATAAGAGTTTGTATATTTAGTCATGATCCCCCCCCCCCTCCCCGGTCAGACATAAGGAGGTGGAAAGTTGGTTATGTGCAAAGCAGAATTTTCACTGCTTTTCAGCCACTGCAGAAATTGTTTGTGCAATTGCATACTTTCCTGTGTGACCCTTGCATAAGCCATCTCTCCCACTTTTAAAATTTGGCTCACAAGCACTTTGGTGGAGGAACTTGTCTATGCAATTCTGGCAAGCAACTGAATATTTTTGTAACTAAGTTGGTGTTTGCTGGTGTTGCTTACTGTTAAAATTGCATTTTAAAAATAAAATCCAGTGATTAAGTATAGATTTACTAGGTCATAATTATGCAGCTGAAAACTTGGTTGTTTCATAAGGGCTGTGTGAAGCACAGCAGGCCACCCCCATAGCTCTTTAGTAATCTGTTGCACTCGTTCTGTTCAGCATCATCTTCCACCTCCCAGCTGTGTGACTTTGGTTATGTTGCAGTTGTTGCTATAGTGCATATCACTGAAAAGCCATCTGCTTGCACAGAGGGGGAAAAAATAAAGGTTATAATGTATTCATTATCAGGCATGTCTGTTTCCCCCTCTCTCATAGAAAAGTAGGCTGGTCCACCATTTTGCTACACAGAGAGACCTTGTACATAATTCAGCTCCCAGGCAAGATGAGACAGTGACCTTGGGGGACACGGCTGTAGGGGACACTACTGGCAGCAGCATCCATTGCTGCCTTGCTCTGTCTCCCTCCTTTTGCCCTCTCCACCTCCACCATCTTCTCTGCTCCCTTCACCATGACCATGTCCAAGCCAGAGACAGCTAATGCTTCTTCTCTACTAACTTTCCTAGGTATCTTTAAACACTGACCCACAAATTATACTGCCCTACAGGAGGTTATTTTCTCAAAGACCTGCAAGAGTGTAGGAATACCTATTTAGCTTATTGCAGCATGCTACACTGTCTTTTGGTCTGGAGGGTGGGTATGAGGTCAGCAGTGCGGAGCAAATAGCTGTGCCAGGAAGGCTGAGCCCTTGTTTAAGGTAGTATCTCTATCACCTCGATTGGTTGGGATCCCATCCATCCCAGTAAATAGGCCCTCATGCTTCATTTGAACAGGCACAGTGGCATCATCACCAGGTTCATGCTGGCATTGTCCTGTGCTCCTTCAGAAAGGAAACAAAAACAGATCCTGCTGAAAGGAGTGGATACCATTCTCATATAGGGAGAATCCTGTAGATGTGTACTACATGGCCAGGTTTCTGGCCACTTCATCACAATTGCTCTGAATGCTGTGTAGCAGACTCCAGAGTTTGTGAATAGGCTTCCTACACACTTTTTGGAAGTGACGCATGTCTCCAACTCAAGAACTGAATCAAAATGAGTCCTTTTCCATTTCAAAGTCATGACTCTTTCAAGATGTTCAAACTGAAGGTTTGTTTCTTATTCAAAATGAAAAATTTGGGGGAGAAGAAAGATAATTTTATAAAGAAAACATTGACAGATCCTTGACTATGCAACCAAAATATAGCACAGGAACAACATTAACAACTAGTGACAGATCAATGCAAAGGAAAGACAAGACAATGGGCATTATAAGAATAAATGTAGCTCCATTGGCAGTAGTGAAAGTTGTCGAAAAGCATAATGATGTTGGATGAAAATCCAATCCCACCCTCACATGGCTCTACTTCCATAAAATGTTACATATGCAGAAACCAGTTTAAGTTAAAGACTGAAGTGACTTGAAAAGCTACACAGGATCAAAGTGAATATTCCTACAAAAGACTTAAAATGCATTAGTTTTTCAAAGGTGACACAAAACCAAGCAAGCTAAACAAATTAAAGACAAAAGGCATTTAGTGCCTTGGGAGGTGGTGAAAAACCACCTCCACTGGTCCATTGAGCAGAACAGGATGGAAAACGTACTAGCCAGAGATTTGAAATGTAGCTGACAAAGAACAGGAGAACACCTGCTTATGTGTTAACCTGCATGATTGCCGCAAGGCAAGGCTGGGTATACAGAAAAGGAGAACCGTCTTTCTAGGTGCCAAAGGAGACCATGTCGTACCATGCAAAGTATCATGTAGGAAGCAATCTGACATAAATCATTTCAAAAAATGCACATTGTGCAGCTTACCATGCAACTCTAAACAGTACCCTTCTATGTCCCTTGACATCAATAGGCTTATACAAAATTTAGCTGTGCTTTGGATCACACTATTTTCTTTATCCGCACAAGTTAAGGATTATAACCGAGGACCACCACAGAGGTCAGCCAAAAGCTTTCCTCACCTCTTCTGACTTTGAAGTATCCAGGTCATGCATGCTCCACATGAGAACAGCAGCAACACGGATGCCATTATTCTCCAGCTGATTTTCCAAATTCAGATTCCCAGCTTCATTCTCTCTCTTTTTTTAAATCAGAGCATATTTTGCTGGCCTCTGTTGGTAACATGGTGCTGGACTAGATGCCCCCTTGGTTTGATCCTGCAGGGCTCTTCTGATCTTCTTATATCACTTTGTAGTTTGTGGGTTTCTCATCCCCCTCCTCTTCCCCCCTAAATTATTTCATATATTTAATGGATTCTTTTTCATTCATTTCCTATCTGGATGGGTCCAGCTATTGCCTTTAATTTTTAATCCTCAGCCACAGCATACATTTCTTATGTTGTTCCTAGGGAACCAATTACACTCTTCCTAGCATCTTTTTTTCTGCTATTTTTCATCATTATGAGTTGGAACTGGCTGAAATATAGATGGCAGAGGGACTCAGTTTTTTATTGGTTACTCAAATGTCAGAAGCTTAGGGCTGAAATACTGTCCCTCAGCACTATTTTCTAGCTTCTTCCAGATCTTGTCCTTCCCTGACCTTCCAATAACCCCCTTCTCTCCACTTCTACAGCTCCATCAATAGATCTTTGACTTCCAGTCCCTTTCACAGGCTCTGCTGTAGGTTATTGGTACCTGTGTAGCAAACTGTTCAACATTCAGTAGTTCTGCCTGTAAAAGGTTTGTCACTGCCCCGTCCTATTCATTGCTACAATGGTTCTCTAGGTCTGCATTTATACTCTATCATGCCAAATAATTAAACATGTGAAATGTGCATATACACATATAAACCCAGTTGGCGTGACCTTTCGTTAATTTTTGAGTAGTGGTAAAGTGGTTAAGAGTGATGAACTCTAATCTGGAGAGTCAGGTTTGATTCCCTGCTTTTCCACCTGATGCCTCCTGGGTGACCTTGTGCCGGTCACAGTTCTCTCAGAACTCCTCCAAACCTCCAAACATTTCCTGCCTTGAAAACCCACAGGGTTGCCAGAAGTCAGCTGCAATTTGACAATGCACACACACACACACACATTAATTGGATCTCCATATGAAGACCTGCTTCACACAAAATGTGAATGGAAGGTTTGCTGGGAGAGCAGATGCTTCTTCACCAGATAACCCAACTGGATGGTTTGGTAAAAAGAGCAGGCAGGCTGCAGTTAGCTGTCAATTTGTTGATATACACCCTGGAAAGTATCCAGTTGGTATAATAATGACTTCTTGTGCTGGGTGGTAGCTCTAGAACAGCTCTTGTGGCCAATTGGTAGCTCTTGTGGCCAATTGGCCATGCTGGTAGGGGCTGATGGGAATTGTAGTTCCTGAACATCTGGAGAGCCGCAGGTTCCCTACCCCTGCTCTAGAATCTAGACTTCATTTGACTGGATGTCCTTTCATAAAGAGATAGCTGGAAGTACAAAATGTATCCTTTCTCAGTGCAACTAAGAAGCCACCTAGGCTCACTCAAGCATGTTAAACCCTTAATAAGCACTTATGAATCATATATTTGACATAATATTCACATAACTCACTTTACACAAAATGCTGGTTAGAGGACTCAGCACATACATTCAGTTCGCACATACAGGCATAATCATCTTATGAGTCAGAATGAGACAGAAATGAGAACTCCGAGGCAGTAGAATGGAATGAACCACTTCAGCCTGCAGGTGAAGGCATCACATGTTTGAATGCTCCCTTACATAAAAAGCTTTCCCTGCAAGCAGAAAATTAGTGAAGTAGACAGCACACTTTCTCCCTGACATACTAGATCTCACAGATACTTCCTTTTGTTGATTGTATGATTGCAACTACTGTCCAACTACAGACCGACTCCTGACCTAAGGTTAGTAGTCAGGTCCTCTATTGATCCTCCTTGGCCTCCATGGGGAGGGGTTACAGTTGTCACAAGTGAAATGCTGTTTGATGTTGAAATGCCACTAGTCCCACTCACCTAAACCCCAATATCTCCCAGCTGCTAAGAGAAATTCTTGTGGCCTTCTTCTTTTGCCAGAGGATGGCTCCCATTGATCCGATTCCTAACTCTTAACAGGCCCACCTCTCTGAGGACTGATGGTTTGTACCCCTCAGCCCTAGTCTCCTTGGCTGGGTCTTCTCCTCTTTTTGAGCTGCCACATCTTGGCCAGCTTCTTGGACTGCTCCAAGCTTTATCTGCTAGTGTTGGCTTCAGTGGTGTACCCCAGCAACAGCCTTCCCCTTGTCTGGCTTCTTGCTTTAGACATCCCCACTCTGGGCTTGCTGGAGCTACCACAGCCCTCAAGTATCTCTTGTTCTGCCTCTCCTGATTTAGTCATGGCTTCAGAGCCACATCCCCCAATTTCTCCTGATGCTGATATCTGGCTGCCTTTTACCTGTGTAGCTAGCTGGAATGAACTCCACTCTTCCACTGGAATCTTGGTATTACTTTCAATTCTACTGTGCACTGCACTGAAGCACCCTGGTACAATGCTGTCCCACCTTGTCTTGCCAGGAGAAAAGGGGAACTGCTCCTAGGGCAATTACCAAGCTGGAAGACTCATCTAGTGTCTTTCTAGGAAGAGTTCCTGCTGTGGTAAGAAGGATTTTTGGGATTCTTCCCCAGACTTGGTCTCAGGAAAAACACACAATGCTGTCTGATTAGGAGTCTGCCATATGATAGTGGTTAGTGTTGATATCTTTGGAAATGTTTTCAGAAATGCTTTCTGTTGTAGTTTAATAAGTTGGATTTATATTTTGACTTTATTAGAATTACTCTAGACTTTGAACCTGGTCCTTGGGGACTTAAAGGGTTACACGTATGCATAGAGATAACCACATGTAGCTGGCTATAATAAAGTTGTCAGCAATGAATAGTCTTCTCTCTGTTCCTGTGGAGCCATCTAGTGTGTCTTACAGCACTGGTTTCCAACCTTTGGGGATGGTGACCCACAAAATCAAATTTACTTGGAATGCCAACCCACTGATTTATTGTCACATGCATTTTGGGGCTGTCGGCTTTTGACAGTCATTTTCATGCATTTTAGCTGCACTTTCACTATTTTATAACTTACTTGAGGTATCCAATCAAAAATTTACTTAACACACTTATTAATGTGGAATTTGTTGAAATATTTATTGCACTTATATATGTTATTCAGTTTTTTATTCAAATGTGAGAGCACAGGTTATAGCTTCACGAGCTATAAAAATTATAGATGGACCTTGTTGAAACTTGAAAGCTACCAGATCTGTTTATTCTTTGGTTACTTAAAATTTAATTTTTTTAAAATGTTATAAAGAATTAATGAATCTTTTCCACACCCCTGCCAGAATGCACAATCATATGCATGTCTACTCACAAGAGTCTGTGTTCAACAGTGCTTTCTCTCAGGTAAAGAGGGAGAGGATTGTTTTGAAAAAAAGCCCCATTTAATTAAATGGAATTTTCTTCCCAGAAAACATATTTTGGGGGGTGGGATTTTGTCTCACCTGACATACAGAACCTGGGTTCCAGTCCCTGTCACCCCTGGTTGGGGTGTACTTGGGTTGCTTGCTATTTTGCTGAAAGTTTCAGATTTCAAATATGGAGCTCATCTTTTTTACAGTACTGTTTTAGCAATGAAGCATTCCCCTTCTTAATATTCTGTTTAGTGTCATATTCAGTGTCATATTTCTCCTTTTGGGAAACATATCTCCTTTTGGGAAACATATTCAGTGTCTTATTTCTCCTTTTGGGAAACATATCTATTCCTAAACATTAAGTACCTTTAGTTTCCTTCTGATTATCAGCTCAGACGAGTATATACTATCCATAGTTTTCAACATTATATTTCTGTCAGTGACTGGTGTGAGGGTGGGAATGAAACTGGCATTTTAAGCTTGTGAGCCGCAGGCTTAGGAAGCATATCAAATAGATCCTTCTTGGATTGAAAAATAACACAAACTCATATGAGAGAAAGGCAGCAGAATTCTACCTCCACCTATTCCTTCATCTGCACTCTCTCACACTGATCACAACCCTCGCCCAACAAAATGGTACCTTTAAAAAGCGAATGTTGCTTTTCAGTAGTTCATGAATAGGCAGAGGAGATTTGGTTATCTTTAAAAAATGAAATGAAATATTAGTCCACATGTAATAGCTGCTAAGTGCTTGCCATCCTCTAGGATAGACAACAAGCAGAACCCCATAGCTCCCATTTAAAGGAAGATTCAACACGTGGCGCAAGAATATATATATAAATTGTGGGTTCCCCAGGAAACAAAGGCCCTTTCTGCATGGGCCATAAACGGCGCCCTGGGGACGGCAAAAATGCTGTCCCCAGGGAGCCGTTCGCACAGGCGGCGCTGCCAAAACGCAGCAGCGCCGACCTGGCTCCCCTCCCCCTCCCCCAGGGCGGCATCAGGCCGCCTCCAAAAACCTCCCTCCTGGAGGGAGGTTTTTTGGAACAACAGCGCATTCCTGGCGGCACTGTAAGGAATTCCATAGGAGCAGAAATAAAAGGCTCTTTGGTGAAAAAAGACCGTTTATTCAGACATCTTAGAAAGCTCAAGTACTGCTAGCCGGTGGCAGGAATGACACTTCCGCCATGCCAGAAGTACACAGGTTATAACTCTCTATCCATCCCATCCCCCTCCCGACTTCCCATGGGAACAAGAGACCTCATCTCCAGCCAAGACAGATAAAGATCTCCGCGAGTCGAGCTGGCCCATCAGCCAGGCTGTGGAATGCACTCGGGTTACTTTGTACCATCAACACCATTGAAACCTGCCTTACACTCTGCTCTCCTTTGTGTTAAAGAAGACCCCTCCCCCCCGTAGGTTTATGCGAAAGGCCGCTGTGGAAAGCAGAAATAAGGGTGGGGCGTCAATATTTTCGAATAAACCCATTGATTGGTACCCAGAGGGAATATCCCACCCAAGAGACTAAATATTACCAGCGCTTATGAATTAAAGCGAGAGTCCAGGATGGCGCTAATTTTACCGTGGTGCTTGTGACCATCAATAATAGTCGATTGGGGGGTCTCTCCATGGTCGTTATGAGCATGCATCGGAAGCGGGAGCCTCCTTGAGCAAACTAAACGGAATGGAAGACAGGATGAATGTTACTAAGAGAGTTAGGCAAATCCAATCGAAGCAGTGACATCATCATTATTAATCCCCACTTTAGTAATCTGAAAAGGTCCCAATGCGAATCTTTTGCCAAGGATTTGGTAGAATTTATGCACCGCGTCTCTGAGATTTTTGGTATCAACACAATACACCCAGCTACCACACGCATGAGAGGGAAATCCGAAGCGGTGCTTATCCTGGCTACGCAGCTTTTGGGAGTCCTTAGCCTGTTGTAAAGGCGGTTCTGGACCGCATTTCCCACCCTCGACTGGGGATGAAATCCATTGTTGAAACTTCTGGAGGGTCCAAAGCTGTCGTGGTAGTTGTGGCTAACTGGCGGGAAGGAAGCGACCAGACACAATTTCAAGGGGTTTTCTTTTGTACTACTATGAACCGCATTGTTATAGGTACTGCATTCGCGAACGGAATGAGCTTCGCACCAATTCACCCGTCTTGGTGGTAGTTGGTGTAACAAGCGTAAATACTGCTCTAGGGTTCTGTTCGTTCTCTCCGTCTCTCACCGTCACTCTTTGAACATGGTAGAGGGGCGGCGACATGGCGACCCCCCAACAACTTAAACGCCTTTCCAGAACTTTGAAATGAATTGGGGTCATGATGGAGAGATCTCTACCCTTAACTGGGGCGGAGATGTAGGCGGTAAACATGTTGGAATGAACAGCCGCGTGCTAACTTAGAGGCCCGAGAGGATGGAAGCTACATGGAATAAAATGGGCTTGTGCTTAGGAAAATAAGTCCACCACCACCCACAAAACCGTGTTGCCATGACTTTCGAACTTGAAATCTGTAATAAAATCCATGGAGATGACTTCCCCAGAGTATGGGGAGGCCACCGGGAGAGGTTTCCAACAGCCCATGGGGCTTTCCCGAATGGTTTTGGCTTCTGCAACAAACCGAACGCAACCTGCTGATATAAGCCTCTAATGTCCTTAAGCGCATTGCGCCACCAGAACTGGACGGCGGACCAAATGCAGAGTTTTGTCAGAAAGCCAAAATGTTCCAGCCGAAGCGGGCATCGTGGCGAGGCTTCAAAGAACCTGCGTACCAGTGGGGAGGGGAGGCACGCATCAACTCCGCCAAACTCCATTTTCCAAACGCAATTGGGAGTCACTTTCCTCAGCTGGAGGCCGTCGCGGCAGCCCGCCTCCCTTGAGTTCCCCGCAGTGAGAGAGGAGAGACTTAGACTTGGAATGGGCGGTGAAGGAGGAGTGGACGCTTTGAGATCGGGTGACAACCAGTCCTAACTGGGAGGGGAGAGAACAGTCGCGTGGAATGTCTCGTGAGTGCAGCTCCGCACCCTCCTCGGTGAAACATGAGCGTAGAGCGTCAGCCAGCGTTTAGTTGGTTTTCCGAGGGAAAAATGGACTGTGAAAGAGAACGAGAAAAGAAATGTCGGCCCAACGGAGTTGTTTCGGCGGACATCTTGAGGGGGGGGTGGAAGCATTGGCCAGGTTTTGTGATCCGACCAAACCTGGAAGGGGTAAGTTTAGCCCCTCCAGCCAGTGGCGCCAAGTGGAGAGGTCTGCTACTTTTGATGGCTGCAGTCTCTTTTATCCCCACAGTCCAGTTGAGTTCAGCAATCGGAGAAATTTCTTTTGATAAATAAGCACTGGAACAAGCCTCACCATCTTTATTTTTTCTGCAACAGGACACTGGCCCAAGCCAGTTGTCCGCAGGGTAAGGTATCCATTGAACCACAAACGGGAGATCTGGGTCAGGAATTGCTTTAGGATAGGTTCGTGGTGGTAAAAGCTGGAGACTTTATTGAGAGCTGAAAGCGACGTTTGACATTCTTCAGACCAGAAAGGGGGCCCGAGGCTTGGCGGACAGTGGATCTTTACCCTTAGATGCAGTGAGGTCTGTGAGAGAGGGAGAGTCAGCTCCAGCGGGTAATTGGGGTATAAAGTCACGATAGAAATTAGCAAAACCCAGAAAAGATTGGAGTTCTTTTCTGCGGTTGGTGGGGCGAAGGCCATTGGAGGGTTAGCGTCAATTTTAGCAGGATCCATTTTAAATACTCGAGCGAAGATCCGGGTAACTCTAAATAGTCAATGGAGGTCTGGTGGAAACAGCATTTGGAGAAGTTTAGCCAAGAGAGAAAGCTGTCGAGCAAAGCGTTTCCAATACCTCCGAACCAATGCTTCATGCTCTTCTATGGTTTTGTGAATAAATTAAAAGCGCCATCTAAGTATACCACAACTCCTTTGGTAACAATAAATCATGGAGAACTTCTCGTTGATGAGGCCTATAAAAGTTCCTCCGGGGCCCCATCACTTTGAACCCGAATGGCATTATTAAATATTCTAAAACTGTCCAAACTTTTGTGGTTAAACGCGGTCAATGCTGTTCATAGCCTTCCAGCAATTCTGGACCCTGTAGTAAGCTTCTCCTCAAAGTCTAATTTAGTAGAGATCAGCCCTTTGCCCAGTGCATCTAAAAGGGTCCTTGATCAGTAAGGCAAAGCGATATTGTTGGACGAGGGAGACTGCATTGAGAGACTCCTCTGATAATCTGGTGCAAAGCCATAAGTTAACCCATCTTTCTTTTTTTTTACAAACAAAAGCGGGAGCAGCGTGTGTGTGTAAGCTTGGTGGAAGCCCGCCCAGATGAACTCACGGCTTAGAAATGAGTGTTCTTGTCCAAGGAAGGCACGAAGTTCCTTCTCCTCATTGGGACTCATACGGTAGATTCTACCTTTGGCGGAGTTGGCGCTCCTGGCTGTATAACGATTTTGCAGTCAGTGTGTCTCTATGGAATTTGTGTAAGTAACTGACGCAGCATTCTTGCTCCTGAAAAAACTCTGGCTAGATCTTGTAGTACGCCGATTGGGATGCCATATGCAGAATCCGGGAGCAATCGCTGATGAAGCCAGGAGGGAGGGTGTGTCAGGAGAAGTTGAGTTTTCCCCAATTCATGTGTTCACTCGCAGGAGAGGGTCAGTGAATTCTAAGATCCGTTTCTTTCCAAAATGAACTTTGGTTCGCTGTAACAATAACCATGGCATGCCCAAAACTATGGAGTGTTCTATGGCCGCAAGCTTCAAAAATAAAACTAATTTTCTCCCAATGGTCGGTATAGCAACGAGGAGAACCGGTTGTGTTTTGAACTGAACCGGTCCTTACGTTCCCGAGGGCTGCCTTTCGCCCATTTGGGTGAATGGTATAGGCTTAGCCAGGGGAATTTGGTCCAGACTCTAGCTCCCTTCTGCCACCTAGGGGCGCGATTAAGCAATGGGAGCAGCCAGAATCCACAAGGGCCGAGGCTATAATGCAGTATGTTTAGCGGGGTTGGCCAGAAGCTGGCTTGAACGGTAATGCCGGAGCGCTGCCTTCCCTTTCCACCAGCGTCAGGAGTCGGACCTGCATATCCATGGGGCGCTGAAGAAAGGCAAACAGCTGCTTCCCCTCCTCTGGAGTGCGCCGATGACCGTCCTTGAGATGAAGCCCGTCGAGGCGGCCTCGACTTCTGCGTGGTGGCTTGGCAGATGGGCAGTGCGTAGCGTGGTTGGAAGCGGTTGATTTTGTTTCTTCGGACAGTTGGCTGACTAGATGACCTGGGTCCTCCGCGGTACAGAACCGCAATCCCGAGTCGGCGGCAGTATCAGAGGTGGACTCGGGTGGAAGGCTGGAAAACTTGTCTTGGTGAAGCGCCAGTGGCAGGCTTCGGTGCGGCGACCTCCCGCACGCGGCCGTATTCAAAGCGAGGGCGCCACCTGGGATCCCAACTGGATCCAATCAGCAATAGTGCTTAGAGGGGACCCGAATTAAAACACCGCTTACCGCTTCGCGCGAAAACTTGCCGTCCAACAGCATCCGAGAAGTATTCGCGATTTCATCGCTCAGGCCACTTTCATTGTGAGGAGAGCTCTTGACGAGCAGCCGCATCTGCATCTAAATTCAATGGTTAAAAATTTTCTGCAAACGATTACGGTTGCCCTGCTGGGATAGTTTTGATGGTGCTGGATAGCCTCTATTTTCGGCGCCGGATCGCAGAAGCGCGCTCTGGAAGGCTTGGAGGAATCACGGGTACCGTATGCAGAGTCTTCATCTTGCAAATCCAAAAGAAAGTCACAAACCAGTTGAAGCTGCCGCTTTCGCATCCAGGACTGAGCCGGATCAGTCCACGTGATTTTTTCGCCAAGGCCAGACCGTGTTATAAATCATCATAGTCACTCAATAGCGGGCATCAAGTTACCGTTGCAAAATGAAGTAGGGAAGTTTGGAAGCGGTCCCACATCAAAAGCGAGGCTTGGTATCGGGCCTTATAGTAACCTTACCAGCTACGGCTCTTGATACGCTGGCATGGCGGGCGGTTACCGCGAGTTGAAAGCAGGTTGGGCAGAAGCAGCGGTTACAGAAGGGGCAGAATGAGGTGAGTATCAATACGGTCTGCTGGCGTTTGGTGGCAGGACCCAGCGGCGTGCGTTATAATGACGCCGGGCAGTATTGATGGCGCAACATAGACTCAACTTGGGGCTTCCCTGGTCTGCTGCCTCCTCGGTTCCTCTCCAATGCAGCCCGACCGCTCTCCTGCTGGTCAATGCATCCCTATGATAGCATGCTGAAGCTGCTTTTTCTCGTTCCAATTTAGCCAGTTAGTCCCGTTTAATAGCTGCGGTGGCTTTCGCTGCGTCGCGGGCACAAAGCATTTGAACGTTGCATTTCGCTGTAAATCCAGTCTAGGAATGTTGCTTCCGGAATACTTTATAAACGGACTGACGAATTCTGGGCGCCAGTGGTGCCATTGAGCGATTTGGTACGTCCTTCGGTTGAAGGACTTCTTTCGTTGCGCTTCATTCCCGTTACTCTGCAGGTTTGCTGGCGCTCTTGCCTGGCTGTGCCCGTTCACTCCTCCCATAGCTGGCGTTCGCGGGATTCATGCTTCTTGGGCATCTCGATGATGTACGCCCCACTTCTCATCCCAGTTCTCTTTCGATGGGAGGAGGGAACGGATCTGACTGGGAATGGGGCACTTTCTTGGACTCTTAAAATTAGTCTGGAAGCGAACATCGGAGACGCGTATACGGGTAACCAGACTGGTCTCGATGCGACCTTTTAGGCTGACCGATCAGGGGGTCGATTGGAAAGGCGTGCACGGAATGCCTCCCAATCCCAGGTTTAGTCCGAGTGTCCTACTGGGGCGAACCCCAGTGCTTTCGCCACGGTGGACAACTTTGGGAACATCGCAAAATCGAAGTCAAGGAGCCGTTCGATAGACTCCCTGGGTTGCCGCATGAAAGCGTGGTCAGGCCGTCTCTCCCCTCCATGACTCGGTTACCATCTGAGGTTTAAACGTCACGAAAACGGGTGGGAATCGATCCACAGGCGCCGATCCATAGAATGGCGCTAAGCGACTCATGTAAGTCCCTCATGGTCGCCGTCCACGCCCCTCGCTCCAACGGGAGGAATTAAAGCGAAGACTTCGGTATGATAATGCAGGACGGAAATTTGAAGAGTCACCAGCGAGGCCCGCTCTCCAGGCCCGGGTTCCTCCAGATCCAGGAAGGGAAAGGTCGAACCCTTCTTTGGGGAACTACCGCGCCTTCGCAAGCAACATTCAACCTCTCCATGCCGAGGCACTCAGAGGTCCACTGCACTAGGAATATAGATGAATTAGGATTCCTGCCACAATGTAAGGAATTCCATAGGAGCAGAAATAAAAGGCTCTTTGGTGAAAAGGACCGTTTATTCAGAACATCTTAGAAAACCTTTCAAGAAGGCACGCAGTGGCAGGAAATGACACTTCCGCCAGAAGCGCTACAGGTTTCATAACTCTATCCAATCCCATCCCTCCCCGACTTCCAGCCATGGGAACGAGGAGGACCTACATCTCCCGCGCAGAGATAAAGTCTCCGCAGTCGAAGCTGGCCCATCGCCCGGGCTGTGGAATGCACTCAAGGTTACTTTACCATCAACACCATTGAAACCTTTACAGGCACGGTGCGAACGGCACTGCCGGGAATGCGCTGTTTTCCCCGTTCCTCTCCCTCTCCCACTCACCTCATCGCCTCCGTCGCCCTGCTGGCCTCCTAAGACCCTCCTTCGCTGTCCTCCGGCCCCTGGAGGTCGGAGGGCAGCGAGGGCGGGTTTACGGAGGCCAGCAGGGCGATGAAGGTGACGAGGTGAATGGGAGAGGGATGGGGAAGAGGCGGCTCCGTGCGGAGCGCCTCTCCTGCGCCGGCCTCTGCGGGGGCCGCTCACACGCTTCTGTGCGAATGGCCCCCACCCCTGAACCCGCAGAATTCCTGCCGGTGCAGGGGCGTCCGCATGGCCAGTGCAGAAAGGGCCAAGATGAGTCAAGGATAGCTTGGTTCTGATGTTTCTCCCTTGTGGACTACAAAAGGATAATAATCTCCACACTATTTTCCATTGTATTTCTTCCCTTAAATGTATGCATGCATACACACATAGCTGGAAACTGCTGCTGCCCTAAGGAAGGCCGAAGCAAGCAGCAGGAAAGAAACAGGGCATCTGAAGCAGGGAGGAGTGGTGTGCAGCAACTTCCCTGATAATTCCTTTGGCTATTTGTTGCAACTACCGCAGCAAGTACAATTCACAGCTGACTTTTAAAATGCTCCACAGTGACCAATTGCTGAGAAACAGCTAAGTGTTATTAAAATCAAAGGAAATAGGGAGGAAGTGACCATAGGAAAGGGGGAAAATGCTGCTTAGAAAGACAAGGAGCTCCTGTTTTTTTTTTTAAAAAAAAACCCTCAGAAGAGACATGTAGGCTAACAAGGATGCATCAAGAAGGATGCATCAGAATGCTGTGGCAAAACAGCTTACCTGAGGAAAATTGGGGGAGGAGCTTCAAAGCAACAGCTAGACCTGGGTAACTCTGGTGGGGAGAGGTGGATAAGGTCCAAACAGCTCACTAACTCCCACTCATTCCCACACCTACCGTGTTTCCCCAAATATAAGACAGTGTCTTATATTAATTTTTGCTCCCAAAGATGCGCTATGCCTTATTTTCAGGGGATGTCTTATTTTTCTGTGTTCTGTTCGTCGGGCATGCTTCTAAACAAAAACTTTGCTATGACTTACTTTCGGGGGATGCCTTATATTTCGCACTTCAGCAAAACCTCTACTATGTCTTATTTTTCGGGGATGTCTTATATTCAGGGAAACAGGGTATTGCAATGTCCAGCCTCCATTTCTCTCTGCCTTTTCTTATCTGGTGGCAAAATAAAGGGATGGCAGAAAGCATATTTGCTGCAGCAGAAATTGAGGCTTACTGAATTTTGCAGCACCCCAGAGTTCACCTCAGCTACCTGTCTATGCTAGGCAAGAACACATGTATGCTTCTTTCCTGGCCTGAAAACATAGCTACAACTTTAGCCTGGCTCAGTGCAGACTGCTGGCTGACCGGTGGTTTATTGTACTTCACCTTCTCCACCGTGGATATTCACCATGAGTTCAGCCAGCAACAGGCAAGGAAGGGAAGGGAACAGCCACCATAATCCAATAGGAATTCACGACCCACTTCCACAGGCATTGTGATCCACTTGCAACCCACAGGTTGAAAAATGCTCTCTTAATCAATTGGGAATTTAGAGATGCCCAGAAATAGACATACTACAGTATTAGTGCTACAATGGAGTTACGTCTACCATAAATACATGGCTGAATAATTTCCCACTACTTTTGTGAAAGTATTTTTTTGAAAAAAATAAGGAATTGCAAAGTGGAACAGAGCACACAAACATGTTATTAAAACTGGATGGGGCCCCAAGAGAATTGACTTTGCTGAGTTGAGTCTTGTTGCAATTACCTTGCTGTCTTGGATCACTCTGCCTTCTCAAGCAGAGTTAATTTTAAAAAATAACACTTTTTTGTGCTTAGTGCTGCCTTTTGAAAGAGACTCATAAAAAATCAGAGTCATGGATATTCTCTGTTGCCTCATACAGGGCTTGTAAAATGAAGCAACGTTCCCAAGCAAATGACAAGCAAACAAATAATAGAAGCTACAACAGAGAGGATAATTTATAGGACATTTCTTTTTCATATCACAAATAGCCACTGGAAAACTTCAAGCACCCTGTCAAGATTTCTGAATAAATAAATAAATAATGGCACTGCATAATTGATTTGCCTGGTCAGGATCACACAATGCTGTCAAACTCATTGCCTTTATTCTAATGTAAATGATAAATTAGTTAAAAGTGGATGGCCTATACTTAAAATAGAAGAGTTACAGCCCAATCCAGTGGGGGCAGGGCTGAAGGGTGATGTGAAGGCAGCATGGCCCTATGCTGATGGAAATGCCCTTCCTGGGACCCTTACTCTGGTAAAGGGACAAATATGCTAGAGGGCAGCAGCCACAGCCTCCCAGAATGTCCCAACATGGTGCTGAGGGTATCCATACTCCTGCACTGCCACCAGCCCTGCTGGCATAGCAGGGGTGTTCCGGAGGCACAGCCAGGGGTGGAGTAGGAGTTAGTTTCCATCCTGGCTTTCCCTGCTCTGGTGGGTAGATCCATGGAGCCCTATGGAGGGCTTCACAGGGCTGGGAGATTTTTTTGTCTTTTTTTTCTCCCTGCACTGCTGAAAAGCCATCTGGAGGTGGTGTGGTGGCAGCACAGCAGCAGCACCATCCCCACCTGAGCCTTTGGAATGGGTTGCTTAGAGGTCAGTTCAAAAAAATTTCCTCACCCAGCACAACCTAAGGAGAAAAGTAATCCATATGTTTTGAAATGTAACTCACCTTACCCATGTACAGGTGTTTGATGATGGCAAGGGGAGATGATATTAATTCACTTTATTTTTAGGATATATTAGAAGAGGGGTTTTTAATACCACACTTTTCTCTACCTTTAAGGAACCTCAAAGCAGCTTACATGCTTCCCCTACCAACAGCAATCATGTTGGGGCCGAGGGACTTCTCAAAGAACTATGACTAGCCCAAGGTCACACACCAAGCTTCTGGCTGAGGAGCAGGGAAAACCTGGTTCACCAGATTAGAGTCTGCCGCTCATGTGGAATAGTGGGGAATCAAACCTGGTTCTCCAGATTAGAGTCCACTGTTCCTAACCACTTCACCATGCTGGCTCCCTGTTCATACCTGGCCTTTGCCCAAGTATTACAGTTGCACTCCAGAGTTCAAGTCATGCTGACCCTCCATGCATTCTAGGAGATATATAGAAAGTGGCCTGACTTTGCGTACTCCAGTTGACAGGTCAACCGTATCACAAGTTGGATGCTTAGGCTACAATTCATTTCCCCCCCACCAAAAAAAAAACCCCATGGAAGCTGGACATGTGAAGGAAGGCAGGGTCTTTAAGTACAATCATGATTCTCTGTCCAAATGTACAACTCATCTCCAACAGAATATCTTCACAGCACTGAACTATTTATAATCTGGAGGCAAATGAGTAGCCAATGGACATCACTGATGAGATATATTCCTTGCAAACCATATGAGCAAGCAACCTTGTGCAAGTTGGCACCTCAAAATAGTCTTTAAAGGAGTTTGTGTGGGGTGCATTACAGTAATTTAACTTGTACATAGTTAGAGGAAGAACCTTCATGGCTGGATGCTGTTTCATGAGGGACAGCTGCAACTGGTATATCAGCTGAAGCTGACTAAATATGTTGTGTTCCACAGAGAAGGTCTCAGCAATTATCCATTGTCTTCAAGGACACTCTACATGGCTCTTAGGTGCTGTCCATGAAGCTGGACAAAAACAAGTATTGCAACCTACTGACGGATATGTCAAGATTGGCATAATGTAGTACCTAAATTTGTCAGGTTATACGAGGGTCCAATAGGATACCATGTTGACCCAGAAATCCTACACCATAGACTGTGTTGGCTATGGCCCAAGATTTTTTTATAGCAGGCCCAAATTGTCATTTTGCAATGTTCTTCTCCCCTTGTTTAACCCCATCACTTTTTCTGTTTCAAGCAATAAATAAATTTCCATTTTTAAAAAGGCTGTACTCTATTTCATGAAAAGCAATGAAAAGAGATGAAAAGCAATAACTGCTTAAATTACTTGGGTAGACGCAAACACACTTATATAAGCTAATTAAATTTGTCATTGATACATTTTTTAACAGGAAAGCCAAAGCAGCTTGGAGCAAACATTTTCTTGAGGAACTGTATCTATTTTGTATCACTTTACACAAGTAGATGCATTGCTAAATAGAAAACAATTACTTCAAGCCTGATTTTTTTTTAAAAAAATTAATAACTCTGTAAACATCTATAATATTACCACAATTGGTACATGGCTGTAGATTTTCTAATATGGTAACTGGAATTTAATCAAACAAAATATACAAGAAGTTGCTTAAAACTGACTGCCCCATTTAAAATTGGAATAGATCCTTTGAGGTAATGTATAATAAAACCTCAGGCAACGGATCCACATTCTGAAGGTTAAAAAACAAACGCATTCAACAATTCCTTCGAAATACATGTGTGCACAACTGCAGAGAGAGTTGGTGCTGGAATTTTTCTCACAGCGTAATTGGAATTGAGTTGGGGGAGGGGCTGTTCAATAGTTGACATGTCTCAAAAATGTTCATACTCACAGAGAAAGACCTGAAAAACAGGTATATGGTTGGGATATTGGCTGTAGTACTTCAAATGACAGCTGGATATATGTTTTTTTCTTCAGCATAAAGCATTCTGAGGAAACAGACAGTGCAATCCTGAGGGGCGTAGTAGTTATCCTGGAGACCGCATAACCATGACGCAGCTGCACCACCTCCCAAAGAGGCTTGGTGGACTTTGAACGGCAAGTTGAAAGTAACACTGCCCCTTCCTTCATGAGTTATGCAGCTCAATGGACTGCACCACTGATTTTGCCAGCAGTCTGCACTGACACCTGGGGAATAGAGTGGTGGTCCGGGGCCAAAAGGGCTCAGGCGGCTGACTAAAGCTAGCCTTACCTTTAGCAATGCTTCCTTCAGCGTTGGTGGGGGCTCTTGTGCTGGAGATGCACTGGTGCTATGGCTGCAGTGGCACCCAAGGTAAATGCCTCTTATAACAGTGCACGTGGCAGTTGCACTGGTGCTGGAGTCATGGCACTTCCTGAGCAGCCCCCCCCCCCCCTGCCTTTCAGGACTGCACTGTAAAAAATCAGGAAGAAGGACTGTCCTCAGGCTTTTGTTTGTAGAGATTTTTTAAAATGGGAATGGAGAAAATATTCTCTCTCCCCTTCACTGCATTTGTTTACGCCAGAGAGAAACTTCTCCAGCACAAGATTTGTTATCGGTCTGTGTTAACCAAAACATTTTGTTTCACTGTCCCTTTTGGCATATCTGTAGTTAATCTGCTATTAATTTTGGAAGGAAATTTGGTGCACATTGTTACGATAGAGAAAGGCAGGATACCTTGATTAACACTCAAGGAGGTCTTGGTCTCAGAAAAAAAAACTCTTCTGGGAAATGAAACAATAAATTTCTGAGATTTCAGGCTGAGAGGAGATTAGTTTTCTTTATGGAGACCATTTGCCCATCTGCCAGGATAAGGCAAGATAGATGATTATTTGGATATTCTGAGTTGAGTAATTCAGGCTTTGGGATGTGTAGCTTAATTTATCTGGAGAACAGGTACATACTGGTTTCCTGTTTCCTAATACAGTGAACTAATCACAGCTGTAACAGGAAGGGTTAAGACTTCTAGACACCCTGTCAGAAACATGCAAGCCATGGTCCCAGTAACAGGGAACAGTGGATGGAATGAAGCTGGTTTTACCAGAATCAATTTTTCAAGGTTCCAGTGGGCATGTTTCCATTTCAGGGAAAGGCCCCTATTTAATTTCTTTTAAAAATCACTTATATTTCTGTTAACTGTTTTGATTTTCTGCTTTTTGTTGTTTTTATTGTTCTGCATTCTATGATTTTAGCAATAATATATATTATTTACATGTATAATAGACATAATTTAATGTTTAAAATTTGATTTTGTCACCTTAAAGAAAAGAATGAAAAGTTCAAAATTATTCATTAGCCACTAAGGAAATTATAATTAAAAGGCAGGATACAAATCTGATCAATAAGCTTAGTAGATATTTTATTCTATGGGTTTTATTTTTATTTATATTTAAATATGTGGCACAATGTTACTGAAAAACCCAAACAAAAAGAAAGAAAGAAAGAAAGAAAGAAAGAAAGAAAGAAAGAAAGAAAGAAAGAAAGAAAGAAAGAAAGAAAGAAAGAAAGAAAGAAAGAAAGAAATTATATTTATTGGAGCCCAAAGAAAAATTCTGCACCCATCATTATAGTTATCCATTTGAGTTGTACCAACAGTGTAATAGATGGACAATTGTACAAAACATATTTTGCCAAACATAATGATAGCAATCCGCCAATAAAATCCCAGTAACTATGCAACCAATCAATAATGCAATTAAGCATGGTGACTTGAATTTAAGTCTTCTATAGTTTCTGACCTAGATATCTTGGGAGCTGAAATTGCTATCAATTAAGCTGACTGGCAATAGATTCAGGTCTGAAAATTGGATATAATTCACACAATGTATAATTAATGGAATTCACTGTCTGAGGAGGAGATGATAGCCGTTAGTTTAGATACCTTTAGAAATATTTAGACTAATCCATTAAATCTCCATGATTAAAGATAGTATACCTCTGAATATCTAATGCTGGAGACAAAAATGGGGAAAGGCTTCTTGTCTTTTTACCCTATTTTGAAACATCTGACTGGCCAGTGTTTGAAACAGAGTTTGGACTTGGCTCTTCAATAAGGTTTGGTTGTATCGGCACCTTACTGGAATATACCCACCCAGAATCCCTTTCCTCCCAGCTAAATACCGAACAACATTAGAAGTCCATAAGTATCGAAGGATTTTTACCCTGGCATGCTTCAATGCCTTGCTTTCAGTCCTTTTAGAAGGTAGATATATTTGCACTCCCGATATACAATGTGTATGCCCATACAAAATGAGAAAGGTCAAGATTATAGAGCATGTATTATTGCATTGTTTTTATTACAGTAGCATTCACTTGCAATATATCACGCCAGTGCTAGCAAATACCCCAGGAAGATCAGATCAGTTCTATTCTTCTTCCCTTCTTTCTGACCTTTCCTTGGAAATAACACACCATGTGGCAAAATTGTGCCTGAGAGCAAGTATCATGCACAACCAGATGGTTAATAAGGCTGGATTATAATGATATCATCAAATTCATTCTTTGATCCTTGTACTGTATTGCATTTCTCTAGGTTTTAACTGATGTATCTGCTTTTATATCACAATAAACTGAACTGAAGTAGATGGACTTCTGGTCTAATCCAGTATAAATATTTTTATGAACATTTCAGCAGAAGTTATTGGGCATGATCAGAAGTAACTAACAACAAAATTTAAAAAATTGAGGATTATGGATTATGGATAAACATTCATTAAAATGTATCTTGACAATAACAACTTGAAAACTAACAAATAATTTAAAAAATAACTAATTACCCCATAGTCAAGGTGATATTAGCCAGTAAAAAAGATGATGCAGTTCCTCTGCCCAGATCCTAGTGCAATAAGAGTGCTGGACAAAGACTAGTGGAAGACCTTGGTTCCAGTTTACAGTCTGTCATGAAGCTCATTGGGTAAATTTGGACTAGATGCTTTCTACAAGCCTGACTTACATCAGGTTCTTGGTTACTGTGGTTATTTTTTAGGATAAATTGAAGGTAAGAGAGCCAGGGAGGACTGTGACTGGCAGATAGACTGGCAGACAGATCCCTCCCATCTGTTCAAATCTCACCACTCCAGAACAGAGGACATAGGTACATGTATATTACTTGAGTACCCACTATTTGATTATTTATTGACAGATGTGTGAAGTTACCTACAATGATAAAATATTCTATTTAAGATGATATGGAGACTTTATCCAGTATTTCATTGGCCCATACCCAGATTGGCCTGTTATCAACTTGAGTGTCCTTCACAATTATTGACTAGAGTGCAAAGCAGTGGTGGGGTTCAGCAGGTTTGCACCACTTAGGCAGAACTGGTTGTTAAAATGGTGCATGTAAACAACCAGTTGTTAGTTTATTTGAATCCCACCGCTGAAACCGGTTGTTAAATTATTTGAATCCCACCACTGGTGCAAAGGTATACTATAACAATATCTGAAGTTTTCTTCTAGCTGTCTTCTTAATAGACTTCTTGTGCTCTTTCTCAATTATAATTAAGAATGTGGAGATAAGGGAGAAGGACTTTGTTTACTGTCTCTTCTTCCAACTTCTCAAAAACTGGAATGGGGTTTGTATACATACAACATTACTGGTCATCTGGACAGCCCCCTTTTGATTGCAGCTGTATACAAGTTCATGCAGCTGTATACAAGTACATGCCTTCAACTCAACACCTGGAAATCATGAGCAAATACAATGTGGCCTTCTCCTCACTACTGTCCCTTGAAATTACAAGTGAAGACCATTTTACACCTCCATTGATCTATCAATTACCTTTTACAGGCATCGTAAGTAGCCATTGTCACTTATACTAGTGGTAATGAATTGCAAAATTGCACTGCATAGAGAAAATTAGTTGGACATCTTTTTTAATAAATTATTTAGCAATGGAACAATGGCATATAAAGACTTAGCAGGACAATTTTGCTAGCTTTGTTAAGCACAACTGAAAGAAGGTGTTGGTTGTAGAAACAGAAGGAAGAGTGTGCTTGCTTAGGGAAGAGACTTCTGCGTCTGCTCAATTCATCACCATCTTTTATGATGTTCTGCAGACTTGTTTTGTCTTTGTGTAAATTTATAGTTCTTAGAGGTTGTAATCTGTAAAAGTTTTCATTCATTCTCAGTGTATGAGCTCATTAATGTGAATGAGTTATCCTGAGAGCACAATTCAGCAATCTTTGTTCAGCTATAGTGCACCAATTGGCTCAAGTAAAGATTCTTTCCCAGATTTTATTTGTTTTTTTTCTATGATGAGATTTTAATCTGTATGATTTGTTAATTTACTTTAAGAGTTTTTATATGTTTTTATTTAAAAAATCCTCCCTAAATCCACGGTTGGTATGTGCTCACAATTTATTGGCTTGTCTGATCCCTCCAGTTGGTTTACAATATTAAAAACATGATAATATCTATAATAAACACTTGTACAATACAAATATAAAATGGACCCCCCTGAAACACCTAAAAGCATATATGAAAACACTAAATGTTAAGTAAAAATATTCAGCCACCACTCTAACCGGTTTTTAACAGGTGTTTAACAGGTAATCATTTGTGATGATTCAGTTTTTCTTTTGCAAAGAAGATATTTGAAAATCACTTTTATCTTGCTCACAATTAGTTTTTTTTCTCTTAAGCTTACAACCCTAGATGATTTCATAATTTAAACCAAACAGTGTTTTACACAGTTTTGCATACGTGGAATTGACAGCATTTGCCCTCAGCTTAATAGGTTGTACATGTTTGCCGCCCTGAGCCCTGTTGGGAAGGGCGGGATATAAATCGAAAAATTAATTTAAAAAAATTAATTTTGCATGCACAGTATCCTAGGTTCAACCCCTGGCTGTACTAGTTCAAATGGTAGAAGGTGATGTGAAAGGCCAGGGAGAGCTGCTGCCAGTCAAAGACTGTCCTAATCTTGATGAACCAATGGTCTGACTCAGTGAAAGGCACTTTCATGTGATCACCTGTGTTAACATTTAGTATAATGGGTGATCTGGGAGCCACTGTTGGTAAATGCTCACAATTTATTGGCTTGTTGGATAACATATGTCCTAGCACCGTGGTGGCGAACCTTTGGCACTCCAGATGTTACTATTACATCCCAATTGGCCATGCTGGCAGGGGCTGATGGGAATTGTAGTCCATAACATCTGGAGTGCCATTGTCCTAGCATAATCTTAGGAAGGTCTTTTATCACTTTAAATAGCTGCATTTTTATTGTTTTTGCTGTTATGTCTGTGACAATCAGTGGCATCAAGCACATAAGGACTGCCTACTTCTTGAAAAGTGGTCCAGCTTTGGGTACCTCCACTATTTACGGCTAGAATAGATAAATAGAAACCTGAGAAAGGGTCTTGGCTGTGATTTCAAAACACTGGAATTCTCTCTCCTACAAGTCGCCTAATGTAGTTGTCTGCCATCACTGGGTGAAGACTTTTTTGTTTAGTTTGGCATACCCTCACCAACTCTTATTGGCCCTCCTTCCTGTGTATGTTTGTTTTTATGGGTGTGTGTCAGTGTATTTATATGTTTCATTTAATTGTTTTGAACACTATATGAATTGATATGAATTTTAACTTTTTTTTCTTGTTTGCCACCTTTAGAACTCTAAATTGGGTGGAAAGGCAGCATACGAATGTTCTAAATAAATAAGTGTTGTTGCATAGTTAGGATTTATGGGTCTGAAATAAAACACTCCCAAACAGCAGTGTCAGAATACACAAAACAGTTCAAAATATTCTGTTACCATAGTCACTTTGGCATTTTGGTAAATCAAATGGGCCAGGAGGATGGGATGCTAGATAGACCAGAGCTATACTTTCCTTATTTTATAATTTAGGGCAAATTGTATGTTGTATTTTTGATGACTTGGGTCCTTGCTTTCCATTCAGTCACTGAGTGGCTGTGTGCTAAGCCATTTTAAAATTCCCAGGAGTACTACTGAGTTTGGGTTGAGGGGGAGGGGGAAAGGGGACTTCCCCCAAACACACACCCTTTTTCTGAACTGAAATGGCCATTGAAGGGTAATTTGCCTATCTTTATGGAAAACTCAGGAGTGTTCCCACAGTTATACCATTCCCAGAATGTGAAGAGCAGAAATGTACAAGAGCACATTTTTATAATGGAATCAGAACTGTGTTAAATTGGAACAGTCTAGAAGGACCCCATACAGGCATAGGTTTGTAGTCCACTGCAGCGGTTACTGGGGTTATCATCTATTATTGAAGGCATCATGTAGCTTTTGCTGTGCTTCTTGTATCTTATAAGCCCACATTCTGCATTGTTCACACAATACCTTTGCCTCAGGCCATTCACTGTTCTCAGTGATACGTTGTCTTGAACTTTGTATTTGTGGTCCTATTGCATTGTTTATCGGATGTCTTATGCTGTACTATTACATTATTTTTTTTCTCTTTCCTTACTGTGTAATTCACCTTTGATACCAACTGTGGGAAAGCAGGAATAGACATGCTCAAATTATTTCCAATACAATATAAATTTAAGTGCTTGATTTAAAAAAATAGGGTTTTTCCCCCCAATAGTGCTTTAGGATATTTGTAATCTGCTAAAACATTGGTGTTTTAATCATTTATGATACTGTTTTCTATACTATTCCCATTTTGTTATAGCTAAGCCACTTTAAACATTTTTGAGAATGCAGTTAGTAAGTTTCTGAAGGCACAAAAGGTCAATTCAAATATGAGAAATGTATTTCACACTGTAGAAGGCAAGTGTGAGAAAAAGGATTGGAATCAAGTCAGGCCTTGGACTTGACAGGCAGTTTCTGAATCACACCTGCCTTGCTTGGCTTTAACAAGTTCCCAGTTCATATGTCTTTAGAGCATACCCTGGAAACCATTTTTGCATCGGTGATTCAATGTTTTGTCATTGTACGGTTAATGGAGGCTGCTTTGGCAACCCTGATGCTACGCAAATTTATGAAGTATTCCTTTTTCTGTAACACTGGGAGGAGACAAAAAGCCTAAAATTGGTCAGTTCATTATTCCTTGTTAATTCTGAATTCTTTTCCATTCATACTTGTGCAGTAAGATTCAGTTTAGGATCTGTAGTTATCATTTAAGTCTGCTTTTTAAAATGTTTGTTAATTTAATACAATCCCTCTGTCTGCTATGAAATTCTTGTGTCTCATTTCAGCATATGTTCTTCTCAGAGATAAAGTGAAATGTTCTCTTACATATGCTTTACAATGTTTAATGTAAACTTGGCTCCTTTGAGGGATACTTATAATAGTTCAGTTTAGCACTGATTGCTTTTCCAATCATATTCATCCTAAGTGGGTAGATAGCATAGTAGCGATGTGTTCATGGGGTCTCCCCTGCAGGTAAGTATCGGTGTATGGATAGGTAAACTGAAATAAAAAAGACAGAATTAACACTGATTTCAAAGGAAAGGAAGATGTGGAGCTCCCTGTCCTCCACGTGGCTAGACCATCCCTCCCTTTCTTTCCCAGGAAATCTTCTACCTATCCTCACTCCTGGTGGGTGTGGAGCAGCAGGCACAACTGGTGAGCTTGTGGAATCACAGGGCTTAAACCTGTGGTTCACTTGGGGGTTGCTGGTTGATCAGTGGGTAGAGCCGCCAGCAGAGTATGGGGCAGCCTGGGTCCCACATGAGTCACTGGCGAGGGTGGCTTGTGATGTCCCACCTCATTCCCTCCACCTCTTTTTCTCCTCTCCACTCCTCTCTCACTTCCCCCCTCTCCCTTTCCTCCTCCTTTACCCACCACCCTGCCTTCCCTTCCCCATTTATCTCCTCCTCCCTGCTCTCCTTGGCTTATTTCCTTCCTTTCCCACTGATTGATAGGTCCTCAGTATCTGACTTGGATGTGGAGATTCAGGCTTAAAACTCTGCTCAGTCGTAAATCTCACTTGGTCATTTACAGTCAATCATTCTTTCTCAGCCCAGCCTATCTCACAGCATTGCCGTAAGGATAACAATGGAGCTCCTTAGAAGAAAAGTGGGATAAAAATTGAATAACTTTTTAAAATGAAGTCTACGTAGGCATTTCAGGAGAAGAATCATAGTCAGGATGATAATGTTAGTAAATGGTCATGCCAGCTTTAAAATAGGCATCTTTCTGCTTCTCTGGGCTCAGCCATTCAGCGCTTTGTAGGTCAAAACAGCTCATCAATTTGTACCCAGAGAGTCAGATATGCATTTAGTAAGTCCAGTAGGACACTTTTGAGTGTTGCAGTGATAATGGATATGCACATCTTCATTAGCTCTGTGCACAGGAGGTTGCTTCCATGCATAGACTGATCTGTCATGCCAGACTGGGACATGTGCATTTTATTACTGTACAAGCCTCAAAAGTTGTGGCTGCCACCACATAGAAAAGGAAGAATCTTGGTATTCTGTTTTAACAATTTGTATTTGCTTAATAGGAAAAAAACCCACCATAAGACTTTTTCCTTCATACAACCAATGAAATATTTATAGTATAGTAACAATAGTTATTGTACAGTAGCATTCGTTTACTCCAGATCTCATAAACTCATTATGAATTAAAAGGTACATGATTGCATATTAAACATTCTATGAAAAAGAATGTTTCTGGCACAGGGGGAAATAGATCAGGAAATCGCCAAGATTTTTTTTTTAAAAAAAATAGCATTCACAAAACCAAAGCAGAATGCAGTTTTTTTCCCTTTTGTGAATGGTGATATTTTTAATGGTAACGTACTTAAATTTGAGGGGAAAATGTTTCAGGCTATTTTTGGAGAGGTATCTATGCCCTGATTCTGAAAGAGGGATGAAAAACATAGAGACCAGTCCTTAGCAGGCTTAGAGCCCCATCCAAATGGGGAGGGCAAATCTGGGGCCCAGTCCCTACATCCCCACCAGCATAGCGAGGGTGGTCTGGGGGCATGACCAGGGGAAGAGCTGATGTTAGTCAGTTTTCTCCCGATCATTCGCCCCATTGTGCCTGTGGTCATGGTGGCTGACTTATGCTGCCAAAAATCTATTAATAAATCTGTTAATTCCAATGGAGGCTTTCCAGTGACGGGAAGGCCTTTTGGCATTTTAAGCCTCCCCACACCACTGTGAAGCTCTGTGGCACCACAGACAGGATCCCGGCATCATGGAGAGACACTTTTTTAACAATCAAAAACAGTGTGAAGTAAATAAAAAGACAATTTTCTCCTACCAGTTAAAAGAACAGAAACAATTATTAAATATTTGTAATGTTTTGTTGTTATTTATTTGGTAAGCCGTCTCAGGCACATTCCAGATGGGGGCATTAAAATGTTCTAAATAAATAACATACACCTTGGCCCCAAAGCCAAGTTCTATTCTGCTTTATGAATGGGCCAACTAGCCAATTGTGGCCAACAAATAACTGACACTTTCTGCACAGGTAATTTACAACGGCTCAGGGATGGCAAAAACGCCGTCCCTGGGCAGCTGTTTGCATAGGCAGCGCCGTCCTGTGCGGACCCGAACGACGTGAAGGGGCCACTTTCCACCTCCCTTCCTGAAGGTTTTTTTGGAAAGCGCCACCTTCCCATCGGCGCGGTGCGAACCGCACCACACCGAAGGCGCCACTTTCTCGCACTCACCTTGACCTCCAGCATCAGTCCGGAGGGCTGCTGAGACCCACCCATGCTGCCTTCCAACCCCTGGAGGTCGGAGGGCAGCATGGGCGGGTCCCTGCAGCCCTCCAGACTGACACTGGAGGACAAGATGAGTGTGGGGGGGAGGCAGAAGAGGCGACTCCGTGTGGAGACGCCTCTTCTGTGCTGGCCTCTGCGGGAGCCGCTCGCACGCTCCCGTGTGAACGGCCCACTCCCCTCCACCAGCATAATTTCTGCCGGTGGAGAGGCACCCTTTCTGCTATGAAAGGTCTTGCTGTACTATACTGATTGGCCCTCAGAAGCCCAGCACAAGACTGGCTGATCCATGGTATCCCTAATTTGGAAAATGCATGTCAGCAACCAATGTCTTTTTGACAAAAGCTGGAATTATCATTCCAGCTGATCATAGTGGTCTTAGATACAAGAAGGAGGCAGCCTCCAGAGTTAGTCGGACCCCCATTGAACATTTGTTTACAGCAGCAGAAAAACCCTAGCAAGATTCCCAAACCTGTGGTCAAAAATTAATTCCGGCATGTAGGCACCTAATAAAGCAGAAACCTCATTTCCCTGTTAAAATAGAAGGGGAAACTGCGTCTTTTAATTGCTGGATGTATTTCCTGTACTAGAAACTGTTCTGAAAATAAAAGAATAGGAAAGACCCCCTGGAGGTCTCCAAATTATCTTCTGCTCAATTAAATATTGATAAGACGTTATAATGAATCCTTGCTTCTTCCCTTTGTGGGCACACTGCAGAGGGAAGTTCTCCCTCCCCCTCCAATCATGACATTGAATAGTGGGAACTGATTTCCCTTTTGTTATTTTCTGCTTTATTTACTTTCATTACATTTTTTATAGTGCTTTCCCTCCCTCTGATCGGTTCCTTTCGGTGACTCCGTGTGTGCGTGTATTTGTCATGCCGCAGAAGAGAGCTCTGGATGGCACAGAAGATTAATGTATAAGGCTGTTTCAACTGTGATTGCCTACCAAACAGTCTTCTTTGCTTTTTTTTCACCACTAATTCCAATAGGCGGCGGGGGGGGGGGGGGGGGGAAGCCTCACACTTGAATTGTTTTTATCTTGTTAAACACAGGCCCTTTCTGCACGGGTCAATTAAACCGGGATAACACTGGTAAAAAGCCCGGGTTGGGGTGTGGGAACTGCACACAGATCTTGATCCTAACACAGATCTGCTCTGCGTCCCCCCCCCCCACACACACACACCGTGTAAAACAGAGCAGCTCTAAGCTGGTCTCTTAGTCTCTTGTTCAGGTCAATCCAATGGGTATATCCCTACAAAAATATTCTTAGAATTGGATTGATAATTACCCTGCACAAAGAGAAAAAAAATAAAGTTCTTCCCTATACAACTATGAGAAAACTTTGTTTATAAAGAGAATAGTTAATTAACTTCATAAATGTGTACAACAACTGCCATGCCAAAATATTTAAAAAGTCCAATTTACAAAAACTCATTAAGTATAACATTTTCTGACTATGGTTACAATTTCTGGCCACTTCTTTCATCCAAGCAATCATTCATCTTCACTTATTTCAAGTTAAGATTGACATTTCTTATTTTGACCTAATTTGTGTATAACAGACTGACTTCCAGGTAAACACAGTCAGAAGTAAATCAATAATAGTGCACAGATGGGTTATGAACAGCACCAAATTTGACACAGAATTGGCTTTGGCTAGTGGTTGATTTTTTGTGATCAATCTCCATTTTGCTAATACCAGTCAAATAATTGAATGAAGGGAAACATTCACCCAGGTTTGGCTTCAAGGATCTTCTTATTTTAAAGTAATAGATCAGAAGATTCCCTTTTTGAATAATGATTTGCAGTCATAAGTTTGCATAATATGTGTTTGATAACAATAAATTAGTTCAACATTCAAGAAAACTACTCTTTGTCAAAACATAGGGGTGGATCTTTCTTTGCATCTGATTTTAGAGAAACATATGATCAAATTTAAATAATTTTAGAGGCCAGGGTTTTCCCCTCCTTTTTGTCACCACTTCATCCAATAATGGGTTTTCTCTTTGTCAGAATCTTTTCAGAGATTTCTCAGTAAAAAAGTCAGCAATGGAAGAAAGACCACTACCAGTGTCCCCTACGATGTGCAGATGAAATGGCATTTCGAGGATTATTTAAAAGCACCCACTTGGAGATATGGTGGGGTCCAACATGCCCAACCTGCTTCTTGCTTGAACAGAATGTGTGTTATTGAGAGCTTCCCACAATCCTCTGTAACACACAGTGATTCAGTAACTGGTGCTCATGATTTCTTCGGCAGAAAATGGGGTCTTTGATACTAAAAAACCCCTACCTCAAATCATTGCCCAAAATGTTTCAATTTGATTTCTTTTCTCATCATTAGAAAGCCTAAAGAAAGGAAATGGAGCAATTTTCCAGACATTGAAGGAAGTATTCCTTGGATAGTCATCTGTCATCCTGAGGTAGTCAGTCAATCTAGTTGGGAAACATATCTGTCCCAGGGGAGACTTCTGTCAGTGAGTCAAATTACTTATTTTGCTGTCTCCATAGCAAATCTGAACTGGACCCTACTTTCTATGCCCCACGTGCACGCTTGACCTAATTCCAAATTAGAACCTTCATTAGTCTTTTGGAATAGTCACCCCAAAGCTCTTAACTAATTAATGTATCTGTAGGTGCCAAGCTTTGGGATGTTGCCTAACTTCAAAGACTTCAGGATGTAAACAGAAGACCTTTAAAGAAGGTTACTGGGGAACAATTATCTATGTTATCACATTATTCTTTTTTTTAACTAAAAAAATCAGTTATGCCTTACATTGTAAAAAAAAAGGAACACACACAGAAAAAATTTCTGCTCTAAACATGCTCCATTGTGATCTTATGATAGAATGAATGGTTTTCCATTTCCTCAGAGTTCTCTGGTTCAAGAGGATCAATGAAGCATACATCAATTACTACTGTAGTAACAAGAGATCTATGGACTGAAATATGAGATCCTTCTTCAGGAAAGCTTTCAGGACATGCAGTAATTTCTTTAAATCAGTAGGAGGGGCCTAGGTATGCCTTTTGTTATCTTGAGTCCTCTAAGAAACAGATGATATACAGCCCATGATATACTACAGACATCTTTGGGTTTTAAAAACCCAGTTATCTAATATCTATATTTACACCAAGAGAAACAGGTACATGCCTAGAACATGTCACAATTTTTCATTATATGCAGGAGGATCATTATTATGAGCATATACTCTACAATTTTTGTTTCCATGAAGCAGAGAATAAAATGATTTGTAGTAAATAAATGGGCAATCCCATTGAAAGGGCCAGACAGCAGCCACTCCTGTAGAGACTTCCTGGAGGAATGGAGAGGCTTGAAAAGCCTTTTGGTGGCATTAAGTCTAAAGCTCTAGCTAGTGGCATGACACAGTTAGTGGCTGGGAGGAAGCCAACTAATGTTCGCTCCTCCCCCAACCACACTCCCAGCACACCCCTGCTACAGCATCAGCAGGGGCACTGGGATGCTGGCACAGCATCCACCACCATGTCCCAGCACTAGGGAGGGTGGCGGCAGCCATTCGCTGGCCTAATAGACCCATTCTAAAAATCTAAGGCCAGCCAAGCCTGGAAAACATGAACTGTATATACAGACGCAAGGCAAATGAACTTATTGGTATATGCAAATGTCCCAAATTGTAAAGATAATTGATAAGACATAAACCATTCGTAGAGGTATATTGTGTATATATGGTAATTAATGTGCAACTGGATAAAGGTTCACCAACATATAAAACATATAAAACAATGCAGGTACTTAAGCACCTTATGAAACGTAGTGGGGTAGTAATGATTAACAAAACTCTTAATCACTGTACACTGATTAAGAGTTTGCTTCTTCTACTGTGTGCTTCTTCTACTTCTATCTTCGTGAGGGAATCCCAGTGCAGTGGAAACTAGATCAGCAACTGTCTGTGAAGTCAAGCTGTTGGACCCCCACTGGGGGTGACAGATCCCCTGCCCCAAGCTACTGATGTAAAAAAAGAGAGGAAAAAATGGTTATTGGGCTGACAATGTGGCATCCCTTGGGGGGTGGTGGTGGTGTGGATGACAGTGTGACAAAAAGGCATAGCTGGGCCAGAGTGTGCCCGGGATGCACTCTGGCTCCCCCCCCGTGGCAACGGCCCCTCCACTCCCACTCCCACTCCCACTTACTTTAGAAAACCGAGCCGGCTGGAGAACAGGCCTTCCTGTTCTGGTGGGAACTACATTTCCCAGGAGACCCTGGGAAATGTAGTTCCCACCAGAACAGAAAAGCCTGTTCTCCAGCCTGCTCGGTTTTATAAAGTAAGTGGGGGGGGGGACACCCCAGGGGGTGGGGGAAAGGGGAAGGGGCTAGGGGATTTTGCGCCCTCCACATGACCCAAATTCGTGTGCCCGGTGCATCGTGCGCCCCCGTCCCCTGGGAGCTTCGCTGGTGGTGTGACACCATGTCCAGAAATATCAGTTAGAATAATGGGAAAGTAAGGTTTCATCTGGAGAGGCATGATGTCATACCATCTCCAGCAACACTTTCCTTGCGTCTCCCTGATATCTAGCTGGTTAAACACTTGCACACAGAGCAAGGCAGACATGTCCCTTCTAGACATTCAGTCTCTTGAGGGAGGATATCAGAGATATCACTACATGTTGAAGGGGAAGTTTTGTGACATTTAACACAGAGTGGAGTGATGACACCAGTTGTCTCACAGCATTTGTAGGCATGCAAAGAAAGGGAGATCCATAAGCCACAGTAGGCCCACTTTGCATAATGCCTCTGAAATGGTAGAGTCCTTTCCAGAAACCCTTCTGCCTAATCAGAATCCAGGATTAAAATCCTGTTGGTCTATATTTTCACCCCATCCTCAATCTAAGAATTTTAGCCATCAAAACTGTTTCCTAAGTACATGAGCACCAGATAATATCTTTTATCTATTTTTAAAGAAAGCATAATAACTTTCTGTTTTAAAAAGGGGAAAATAAAGAATAAATGTAAGTGCAAATGAAATTCTGCTCTTTACATTTCAGGTGGGATAATTTTATGTGCGAAATTCGCAGGCAGTCTTATCTCTTCAGGATTAGTGATGTTCTATTGAAAGTCAAGGGAATATTTATCTTTTTCAGCTCAGCAGTTTAAGAAGATGGAGATAGAAGGAGCGGTTTGGGTGTTTTTTTGTGTTGATTATGGTCTTGAATAATGTAGATCCTTCCTTTATCTCACTTGAACAATCTGATTGACGCAGTAGGGGGGCTATCGGTTTCAGAACTTGATCTTATCATTGAGATTCTGTCTATATATCGGGAGGAAAACTGGTTCATAAAAATAGGTCTGGGATAAGATGTATTTCAGAATCATTATACAAATGCCACCATGTACACTAAAATGATATTTGAGTTTGTGATTATTTGTGTAAGATGACATGTGAAATGGAGCCCTTGAAGGCAAATGGGATGTGGGGGGGGGGGGGGCAGGGGGGCTCTTCCCCCTTTTTGTTCATTTTTCTCATAAGGATAATTCATTAAGGACAGGCAATGATCTAAGATGGCTAAAAGGGAGCATAACTTCATCTATACCCCTTTTCCTTTTCCAATGGGGATCTAAAGTGGCTTACAACATTCTCCCCTTCTCTATTTTATCCCCTTCTCTATTTAGGCTAGGCTGAGAGTGTGTGGCTGGCCCACAGTCACCCAGCATCCATGACAGAGGGAGGATTCAGATCTGGGTCTTCCAGATCCTAATCCAACACTTTAACCACTACATCACACTGATTATCATATGCTGAGGCAAGCAGAGTGACCTGGGGGTGATGGTTATCCCATCTGAAATGCTTTCTAAAAATGTCTATTCATTCATTCATTCATTCATTCATTCATTCATTCATTCATTCATTCATTCATTCATTCATTCATTCATTCATTCATTCATGTTTTCTCAACCGCCTTTCCCTGAGGGTTCAGGGTGGCTTACTTAAGTTAATTAAAACATCCAATAAAACTGAATCAGTGCTGGTCACCATGGCACTCCTAAAGATGAAAGGAAAGCAGTGGCATAGCCACCAGGGCGAAGCAGGGGTCTTGCAGCGTGCTTTTGGTCGCGACCGGCCATCTCGTGAAGTGCCAAAACCTTCAAAATGTATTTTTAAACATATTTTACTGTTTTTACTTTGTCGGCTGCCAGGGGGCGCACTTTTTAGACTAGAGCAGGGGTAGGGAACCTGCGGCTCTCCAGATGTTCAGGAACTACAATTCCCATCAGCCCCTACCAGCATGGCCAATTGGCCATGCTGACAGAGGCTGATGGGAATTATGAAGTCCCTGAGCTATCTGAGACCTGCAGGATTCCTACCCTTTGACTAAGAAACACCAAAATTTGAGGCTCTGAGGCTTGTCATCCAGGTGACACTCCTGATGATATCAATAAGGACTTGAGTGAAGTTTTTGTTTAAGGGGTCCAAAGGTTATGGGACCCCAAAGTGGGTGTTCCCTATCCCCCCCATTAGTTTCCAATGGGAACTAATAGTAGATGTGACTTTCAGCTTTTGTGGTCCCTTAGCAACTTTTAGACCCCCCCCCCCTGAACCAAACTTCCCTAAAACACTGGTTGGTATCATCAGGGATAATCTCTTTACTGATACTAGCCAGGTTTGAGTGAAGTTTGGTTTAGGGGTCCCAAAGTTATGGACCCCAAAGCAGTTCCTCTCGTCTCCCCATTGTTTCCAATGGGAGCTTATAGTAGATGGGGGGGCTGTGAGGGGTCCATAACCTTGACCCTAATGAAACTTCACTCAACCTCGGCAAGAGTGGTATCATCAGGATCAGTCTCCTGAAAGTAGCCTGCAAAATTTGGTACTTCTAACCTAAACATTGCTCCCCTAACTGGAGCACTCCTCAAATTGTCCCAGATTCTGGTCCTCCTTCTGGTCCTCTTCTGGAGTGGATTTAAAGGGAGATTCTGGGCTCCCTAGATTAAAAAAAAAAACATTGAAATGACCAATGAGCCGAGGAGGCTTTCATAGATGGATTCAACTGGTTGTTGTGGGTTTTCCGGCCAAGTGGCCGTGGTCTGGTAGATCTTTTTCCTACTGTTTCGTTTGCATCTGTGGCTGGCATCTTCAGTGGTGTATCACAGAGAGAAGTCTGTAATAAGAGAAGTCTAGACACAGTGTACAACAGTGTATAACAGTGTATAACCCCCTCAAACAGCATCACTTTCAACTAGGGAGCCCAGATTTGTGAGTTGGGGCATGTGTTCAGATTTGTGAGTTGGGGCATGTTCTATAATGTGATTGTGACTTTGAGATGACATGGTGCAAAAAATTGTTCTTTGGTCATAGTGTGGGAGGGCGGCCTTTGGTTGTGGGGAGGCTGTCCATATGGGGGGGCACAAAACTCAGATTTTGCACTGGGCTCCATTTTCCCTAGCTACACCTTTGAAGGAAAGTGCATAGCAACCACCCTTCCTTGCTAATATCTTTATCAGTCATATTATGGATGGAAAATGGGAGGAGGGAAGGGAGAAGGGGAAAGAGAAGCCAGTGAGATGAAGCCAGTTGCTGTCCTCAATCATAAACCTGGTGGAACAGCTAGCAGTTGGTCATTGTGAGACAGAGAATGCTACATTACAAGGCCTGCAAGATTTTGGGTAGAGCGGTATACAAAACCCATAAATAAATACATACATACATACATACATACATACATACATACATACATACATACATACATACATACATACATACATACATACATACATATGGTATCTGTTGTGGGAAGAGGACGGGAAGGAATTTGTAAGCTACTTTGAGACTCTTTACAGGAAAGGAAGGTGGGGTGTAAATTCAAACTCTTCTTCTTGAAGAAAACAACTAAACAAACTGGTTTATGTCATTTGTACATTTAGCTTGGTTTTTTCTTCATTTTCCTTTTCTCCAGCGCACTCAGTATTACACTAAGAAAGTCACTGGAGAACTGATTCCTGATAAAGCATCATGGTTATGAACAGATTCCTTGTTTGACTCTTATAATATGGAACAGAAAGAAGCTGCATCAGAACCTTGTAGTTCAAATTGCATAACCGCAACCTCAACTTTTTGTTAACAAATTCATCAACATTCTGTTAGAAAAATCAGAATTTTAGAACCAGTGTGTTGTGATGGTTAAAGTATTAGAGTAGGATCTGGGATGTCCAGGCTCAAACCCCAATCTGTCATGAAAGCTTTGCATGGGATGTGTGGAGACTCATTCCAATCAATACTCTAACACATACTTGTTGGAAATAAATCGGCCGCAGCCCAAATTTTATTTTAACATAACCAAAACCTTGAAGCTGGGTGAGCATATCAGAGCACATCCTGGCCCCCAGGCAGCAAACCGCTGAACCTGGTTATAGGGCAGCCCAAGCTGACCCCTTAGGCCCTTCGGACAGAACCCCTGTCCGGTACATCCCCCGAGGGAACTGGAACAGGAAGTTACTAGGTGCCACATGGACGCAAATCCAATTTGTGACACACCCCTCCCTGCCGGGACAGCGAAGCTCTCAGCGAAGCCCCAAGGCTTTTGCTTTACCAGAGCTCTATCAGCCACCACCGGACCTCATATGGAGGCCCCCGAGGGTGGGGAAAGGTCCGGCACACTGGCTACTGCCTTCCCCAAATAGGATGTGCTCTTATGCCCTCCGCCACCGAAGCTGTTAAACAAACAGCTCCCCGCCCCAGCACTTGTGCAGCAGCCCAGAGTCCCACAGCCCAGTGCGTGCCGCAAAGCACTGCATCTGAGCATACGGATTTCAACCCGTCTCCAGTGCGGGCAGCGAAGCCACTGCAGCAGAGCATGTAAGCCGGACATCATGCAACCAGATGTCCCGGCCCCAATCCGATAAGTGGACCCCATCGGGCAAAAACAATGCTGGCAGAGCATGAGATATAGGATCCAACATGGGGAATAACTTATCCCCTCCCATGCTCTTCAGTAATTCAACCGGGCCGCGGACCTACGACACCAGTTTAGACACTGGTTTTATTAACCCTGGCGGGACCACAGCGTTCACTCCAAGTCCTCCGCTCTAGTAAGCCACGGCACCAGAACAGCTTCTTGGTCTTCGGCATCTCACGGGTGGAGAGCAGCTTCAAGTCATCCCTCATGGAGTTCTGCAACACCACCCCTTTAGAAGAGCAGGAATGTCATTTTCACCCAGTTGAATCAAAACTGCATCAGGGAAGCCAAACTGAAGCACCAGAGTTCCGGTGAGCCGGAGGGAAAGCAGAGCAGCAGGCCACATCATCCCCTCGTCTCGCCAGCCAGCGGAGAATCGTCCACAGAGGTGTCCAGGCCCAGATGTTCTCCCCAGCCCAGATTTCCTTTCGTACGTGGCGCCCAGCCCAATGCACGGCAATACTGTGGCCAACCAGCCAAACTTGAAGTAGCGATGGGCCACCGGAACTATAAAGAGAACAAAAGTTACAGCGAAAGGTGAGGCCGGACATAAACACCGCGATAAGCTAGAGACCTCCAGCGGACCTAAAGAAGCCTGAATCTCTCAGGTTAGCGGAGTGTTCTTGCTTCCTGAGAGGCCGTGGGTTGCCGCTGCCAATTCGAAAGGAGTGTGGGAACCAAATTGTTCAGCAGGGAGGCCCAAAAATTACCAAACAATGCCAGCTTAGAACCGCTGTAAATTGGTATCTGGACACTGCTAATCCATCATCGCTATATGGATGAACAGTGGACCCTGCCCATCAGGACGAACAGCCAAAAATGCAGCCATACGAACTACTGGACAAGGGGCCCCTGGTGGGGAGGGGGACAATGTTACTCTCGCTCCCCGACGACGCTGGTCAGTTTTGGACCCCGCAAGCCATATAAGCAAGTTCCCATCAACCAGAGACACATCGACCCTTTGTAGAGCCATAGGAGGCCGATGATGTGTGATTGAATGGGGCAACTATTTCCTTCTACACCGAAAAGTTTTCTCCCATAAAAGGCCAAAGTAAATAAGGCTTGGAATAGCAAAGCCTCATAGAGCAGGAAGCCACAAACAGAGTCTGTGGCATCAATTAGATTTCCCAGGAGTTCCTTCGTAATGGGCCGCCTACTGTCTTGTGTGTGGCCTGGGGGAGGCTGGCTGCCAGTCCAGCCACGGCTCGCTCTCAAGGCTTCAAAACAGCGGGAATGGTCAGTGATTCCCAGGGGCCTGGCTAAAAAAAAGGAAATGGCAGCCAAATGGACCTTCATAGTCCGAAAGCCAGCCGATTCGACCGGGTCCCTTAATATCAACCAGGTACCCGGAGCACCGTCCTTAGCAATCCCACCTGTCGGACAACAGGCTTTCGGCCCGATGGATGCTGCAAAAGCAAAAGAAGGTGCTCAAGAGCCAGCGCCTTCATATGCGCCGACGATGTAGCTGGAGGCCAGCGACTGCAAAGACACCTTCCAGCTATTGACTGCCACCAAGACGCCATACAGATGGGTTCTGGACTACTTCTCCTGGAAACTGGCTGGCTTCGGGAGCCTTCTGCAAGGGATGAAAAGCGGCTGAAGCCTGATAATGACGCAGACAAAGCGTCCAGCTATCCCATTGATTAGTTATACCTGGCAGGGTGAAAAAAACAGCTTTAAAAGAGATGTTGTTAGACAGGCAAACCATTACAAATTCCCTTACTAGGCCGCGATCACTTTCCGGCCTTCAGACCCGGCTGGACTGCCCGGGTTTACCACCCGAACCGGCCTGAGATTTGTCACACCAGAATTTAACTGCATTGGTTACAGCGAAACACATCCTTCCAGATGTGAACTGCAGCCACCAGAGGGAACAACAACTCCAGGAAAGTCATGTCCCACAAAATTCCGGTCTGAGTCCATGCCGATGGCCATTCCCCTACACACCACTGGCCTCTAAAATAAATGCCAAAACCTATAGAGACCAGCTGCATCCGGGTGTTGAACCTGAAAAGCTGTCACTGAAGCTCCCAAGGTACTTTGCCAAAAGGAAACCCCGTTATAATGCTCCAGAAAACTTAACCATTACCCTTAAGTCTTGGACACAAACCCGAAGTAACCCTGATGATGTGATGGTGGGGGAACTGGAAGTAGCCTGCCATGGTCCTGGCCAGGCGCGGAACAAAGAGGCCAGCCTTCCCGGGGAGACCACCCTACAGGCAAAATTAAGGTGCCCAAGCAGGGGACTGTATTTCCCGCGAGCCTACACTTCTTTTTTAGCAGAGATTTCACCAATCGGTGTGCGTAGCAGCTGTCAGCTTGTCAAGGGGGCAGGGGAAGATGTTCCTGCAATTGTGTCTAACTGGAATTCCTGGCAAGGAAAGTAGGTTAAAGCCAAGACACAGGCCCTTGGGTCTTGTTGGCCGCATGTAATGGAACTCCTAGCTCTGCCGCCAAGTCCTGAAAATGCTTCGACGAAAACATCACTGCGACAGTCATCAGTGCCGGCTGCACCTACAAATAAAAAAGTCATCAAGATAATGAGTAACTTTTGCTGATGGCATCGCGATCTTTGATTGCCCATTCAAAAAAAGGTGCTTCTAAAATTTTTTCAAAAGCCGGCAAGAAGCTATAGAGCATCCCCATGGGCATGCATTTATCAACATACCACTGTCCTCTCAAATTGAAACCTACAAGAGTTCAAAGTCCCTGGGTGTATGCAGGCAGCCGGGCAGCTGACTGTATGTCATGCATTTGGCTAACAGCGCAGGCTGTTCCCCACCTCGAATGATACTCACTGCCTCATCCAAAGTGGCGTTACGAACTATGAGCAAATGCCCGGGTGCGATGAAGTCGATTCACCGACCCCCCTCGCGGGGTAGGACAAGTGTTGTATCATTCTATATTCCCCGGGGGTCTTTTTGGGGACCACCCCAATGGGGGAAACCCTAAGGTTGGGCAACGGAGGCTCAGCGAAGGGGCCTGCGATTCTACCTGCCAGGCATTCTTTTGAAATTTTGGCAGCTACTACCGCGGGCAATTCCCTTGCTGATTTTAAGTTGGGAGCTGAAGTTGCCACCCTGCGCCCTACAAATGGGATTTTAAAACCAAATTGAAATCCCTCTTTTAAGTATAAAGCGTCGTCTTGACGCGGATACCTGTCCAGCCACTGGCATAAATGTTGTACACGCACCGGGGAAGGGGCGAGACTCTGTAGAACCTCCGGGACCTCAGGCCTTCTGGGCGGGGAAGGATCCTCCCTGGCCGCCACCGTCCTTCTTGAAGCCGCCGGAGCCAGGGTTCCGGCCACGTCGAAAGGGAGGCCGAGCCAGTTGTGGGCACTGTATCCTGGCGTGGGCCCCGAAACATCTAAGAGCAACTGTGCTCAAACCTGCACTTTTCTTTTCTACAAGAGCCTTGATTAAAGAGGCCCAGCAGGCGTGGCGTCAAAGCGGGTCTCGGCTTGGTTTGCCCTTTTTTCTTCAGCCCTTCCCCACTAGTAGAAGTGCGTGACCTTGACTACATTAGTCATCCACGTTTTGATGCGGTGGATTATGTCCCACCTGCGGCCTGGACCGATGTGGAAGCACTCCTTTCGAGAAATGCCCTTCATCATACTTCAAGGCTGCTGCATCCGCCGAAGGGATCGGGACTTTCAAAACGTTGGCCCAATGAGCAGCCAGGTGCCACGCCCATAGAGGGTAATTGCGGCTCCAATAAGTGCCATATACTCCATAAACCCCTTTTGACCAGTTGTCAAAAGAAGCGTTTCGAGAAAACTTTCTTTCCGGGCGTTCCCTCTTTCTTCTTCTGGCCGCACGGGAACCAGATTCTTCTGGATCCTCTTCCGACCGCAAAACCGTCGAAAGAGGTCCACATAGTACCCGTCCAGGGCTCTTTCTCTCAGTTTTCTCTCGGCAAATGGGGAGCCCAGGGGATCTCCAGGGTCCCATGCTGAGCAGAAAGCTCCCAGCTCCTAGATTACCGGCACTGTCCTCAAGCAGCAAAGGTCCCCTTTCCTCCCTTTGCATTATCCACTGAGGAAGAGGCTGGCACCTTTTCCCCTCGCTCCCAGTAATCCCCGGCTGCCTGGGCGGAATCCTCATCCGTCGACTCACCCGACGAGGATGAGCCTAGAGAACTGATGAGAACGGCGAGAGGCCTTCTTCCCCCTGCGTCTTGCTCTGGCATCGCATGCTCTGGGCCGCACTGGCTTGAAGAACCTGCCAGCTCTGGACCTGAACTATGGGACCCTCACGGCTTAGTAAAGGGGCTAAGCCTTCGGAAGGTGGCTGGTAACCCAAGCTCTGCTGAGCCTCGAGTCCCCCCACTAAAGGGAGAGGGAAACAGAGGAACTCAAGCTCTGGCTGAATGGTGGTCCCTGTAAAGGGGAGACGGAAGAACCCTGCTCTGCTGGACCTGAGTCCCCAAGCCACCACCAGAAGGCACTGTGGAACCCAAGCTCTGCTGTAACTGAGTCCCCCCAAAAGGGGGAACAAAGGAACTCCAGAACCCTGCTGGACCCTGAGAGTTCCCGCAAAAAAGTGGGAACAAGAGTGGAACCCAAGCTCTGCTGAATCTGAGGCCCCTAAAGCTGGGGCTGGGAGAGCTGTAATGTCCCTGAGGTGACCAAAGACCGGGATGCACCTATTGGCTTCCCCCAAAACCACCTACCCATTGTCCATAGCCAGAGGCGGGGCTATTAAATTCGCCCTGACCAAACCATGCCAGGATTCACATTCATGCCCATGCTCCACGTATGGAGGCATATGGGTGAGACATGACATGAAAACCGGACTTGAATTCTGTAGGCAACCCACTTTGAACCAGCTTTGGGCCATGAACTCCTGCAGGATTGCTTGGCCGCGCCAGTCGTGGAAAGGAGGCCGCGGTGTATTGCCCTGGGGTACCAGGCACTGGAGTGCACCGGCGCCGCTAGGCTGGCCTCTGTCCCCAGCTGAATTTGTGCCGGTAGGAGTCCACGGCCATGAAGTGGGCAATAATACGCCGCCCGGAAAAGCTTGCAGGGGGGGCAAGAACCCCAGAATCTCTCGCGCAGGAGTGAGCGGGCATCCCCAGATTGCCATGGGGTGCTCCTGCATCAGCATCCTGGGCTACTATTGGAGTGGGTCCCGGTTGCTGCTGCACAAAAGCCCTACTCGGCCGCGCCCGTCCAACATCTCCGTGCCCTCTTTTTATTACCAATTTTCGGGCTTAGTGGCCATATGGCACCAGGATGCTCACTACTGCTCCTGCCCTTATAAATTCCAAAGTAAACTTAATATAATCTACAAAGTCCAAGTAAGCTTATTATACTTCTTACCAAAGTAAACTTATTAGGAATTAAGAAAAGGACTTAAGAGAAGGACTTCAAATCAGGTAGACCCCTTTCTGCACAAAAGAAATGGCCTTAGAAGTCTTCTGTTTGCCAGAGGCAATAAGCGCTTACTGAAAAAAAATCCAAAAGAGGCCAAAAGAGAGGCACAAAGGGGAGGTGGCACTGGCGCTCACCACCTCCTATTATACTGCCACCAAAAGCAAGCCCTTCAAACGAGCCTTTAACCAGAAGGGCCCACTCAAATTGTACAAAATGGCCGATGGTCTCCTCACCCTCCTAAGGCTTAAAGTAATGGCCGCCAGGGGAGCCGTTAATGGTCGAGGAGATAAAATTCCTCCAGTTATTACCAATTTCAGCTCTAAGCCCCTCCCCAGGCCGCGAAACCGGGAAAGTATCCGGAAGCCTTGCCACCACTAGCCCCTTCTAATAAAAGAAAGGAGGGGGGGGGGTAGTTGAGGCGCGGTCAAAAAGAAAAAGAAAAATTGCCAAAATGGCGCCCGCTGCGACACCAGGCGGAGCTCTTCTGCAAAGGCCTTCGGGCCACTAGGCCCAGCTTGAAGCCTCCGGCAACCCGGGTCCCCGGGTCCATCAAAACAACGTGGAAGCGCTGGAGGAACGTGGGAGGAATAACGCCACTCCAGCCAATCGAAGCCAGCGCGCCCATCTGGCGGTGGACACCCTATGGAACCGGGGAGGGCAAACGCCCCCGCCCTCGCTTCGAATTTCCTTCGGACGACCGAAGCGGCGAGGCCGACTACGGAAAGAACGGCGCCCTAATTGAGCTGGCCCAGCGGGCGCAAGGACGCGCGGCCACAATTCAGAAAGGCCGATGGAATGCCCGGATCAGCTGGCTCCACGCCCACTTTTCACCCGGCCGATCGATCGGCCCGACGAGGCACCATTTGCAAACAGCCGGACGAAGGGGCTGTACTCTCCAGGCAAGCTAAAGTGGGGGAGGGAGGAGTAGATCGCCCAAGCTCTTCCCAAGGCCGCGAGGAAGCGCTACCAGCTGCCTTCCTTTCAAACCTGCCGGCCTCGAAAAGAGGCCGGACCCCGCCGACGCAGCCCTTATATAGGCTGCTCTGAAGCCCTTGTCACGTGCCGGTACCCGGCCACGTGACAGGCTCAGCCGGCCGGCGGGGGAGAGGTTTGCATTCCTTCCTCCCCCCCTGCAACGTCGTCCCAGGCTGAAGCCTGGGACGCGATTTCTGGGTGACCTTGAGCCAGTCACACACTTGCTGCCTAACCTTCCTCACTGGGTTGCTGTGAGGATAAAATGGAAGGAGGAGAGAAATGTATGTGTTGACAGTGGGAACATAGACAGTGTATAAATGAAGTAAAGAAATACATAATCAGTTGATGAAGAACTATGTTTCCAACAAGGAGCTTTATATCTAAAGGTCTAAACGTTAATCTATAAGAGATATGTCGTTGAAAGAGCACTTTAAAAAATTTCTTAGGACCATAGAAACCAATTTTAAAATTATGCAACCCTAAATCCAAGCCCCTTCTTCCAGCTCACTATGGGCCTGTGAATCATTCTACCACTTCTATATGGATCTTAACTGAATATAATTTGAAATTAATAAAATGCAATTTAGCCAAAATTCCTCCAGATAACTGATCTCTGCTAATTATTAATTCAAAATACATCTTAGGTCTTAAGCCATCACCCTTTCTCAAAGGGTGGGAAAAGCTCACAAAGGGTGGGAAAAGCTCACAAATGATATTTAACATGTAGATCCACTTTGACTAACAAGTCAACAGCTTTTTGAGGTCTCAGGAATGTGAAGGTCTTTTTCAGGCACCTGCTAAGTTAGATTCTTGCCGGGAATCGAACCTAGGACCTTCTGTATGCAAAGCATGCCATCTGCCAGTGAATCAGAGAAATCTGCCTTCTTGTTCCACAGCCGGATGAGAAATCACCTTGTGCTATGTAAAGAACATTTATGCAGCAGAGGAGATAAAGATTATTGCAGCCGACATTCAAATTCACTTCTGGATTCCATACTTGAGACCTCTGGGCTAGTAAATCTATAAAGGCAGCCCTGATGTCATATGCTTTTAATATAAGCTACCATCAATGTACATTTTTTTCTATTCAAATAAACACTTTTCACCCCATTTAAAAGTTTCTAGAGATTACTGATGTGCTAAACTTATTTAAATTCACAGAGCTTCTGAAGAACTTGGCAGGGTGAGAAGCCCTAAGATCTACTCAAGTAGCATATATGATGTCTTAGGGGACAGAGTTCAGCTTAATAAAAACAATCTTTCCCGCTACTGCTGCAGCCGATCAGAGAGACAGGGCTGAATACAAGAAGGTTCAAGTAACTGAAATGAGCCTCTTCCAATGTATTCAAAAAATATAATATACCGAATCAAATGTATAATATGGGTCACTGCAAACAGAACTTGGACTTTTATAGTATTGGCTATGGAAGGGAGATGCTATAGAGAGTTTCTTGTCCTTGCTAGTTTGACTCAGAATACCCTGTTACAATTTTGCTTTTCCACTGTGCAAACAAAATTTACAAGATTCTTTTTTTGCACAACCTTCTGGTTCTTTGGGCCAAATATTTCCCCTGAAATCTATTTTAGTATTATTTTGGGTCAGTTGTGTTTAAATGGCATATAAATAGAGTAAAATGCAAACGCCAACTAATCAGAAATAGGGATGCTGTGAACTTTGAAACCAACATGATTGACATTTAAATGTACAGTGATTAAACTGTTTGTTTACACATGATTGAGCTTCTCACTAGATTGCCTCAGTGTTTTGTTCCAAGTTGAAATTGAACATCATGTCGAATAGCTTTGCTTCTGTACAACAGCCACTTAGATGGGCTTTCCTGTATAATTGCTCCATAGGCTACATGGTCATGAACATGTGAAGGCAGAAAAGCAGAGCAACACTGTCATAATACAGGAAGGGAATCATGCAGTTGTCTAGGAAACAATCGTTCTTCCCCTGAAAAAAAATAGCTACTGCTCCTATTAGGCACTGCAATAACATACCTGTGCAAATTAATCCACATCTGATAGTTTACTTGCCTTTGGTATTAACCAATATGGAGTCAGACTTCCATAAAGGACACAAAAATCACATAAAGGACATCAAATTCAAATTCAAATATCCTTTATTGGCATACTAGAAACTAACAAATAAAATCTATATAAAATACATATAATATAAAAACAAGAGCAAGAAAATTACAGTTAGTCAGTACCCATAAATACAATGCTACTATTTTAATAGCTTCATCAGCTCTATTAAAAAAAATTGCACATTAAGGACATAAAGTCTCTCCATATCTGTAAATTCAGAAGAGGAAGAAGTAGTGACAGCCAAGAGGGAAACTCGTGGGAAAACAGTAGGTGATGGTTCATGTAAAATTGACTTTGCATCACATATTTGAACTCTTAAGACATTGGTGAATAGTTGTTGAACATCTGGCTATGTTAACTGGAGCTACTGAACAGACTGAAGAAGAAGAAGAGTTTGGATTTACAACACACTTTTCTCAACTGTAAGGAGTTTCAAAGCAGTTTACAAACTCCTTTACTTTTCCTCCCCACAAAAGATATCATGTGTGGTAGGTGGGGCTGAGAGAGTCCTGAAAAACTATGACTAGCCCAAGGTCACTCAGCAGGCTTCATACGTAGGAATGGGTGGGTGGGTGGGGGGAAACAATGTTGTTTACTGTAACTGTTTGTTCATCTAGTTTGTTCATCTAGTGCAGGCACACGTGGGACTGTGCTTGTGCAGGCCAGCCACAGAGAATTTTAGTTAGCTTTTTAAGTACTTATTGCCACTAGTTGAGTGTCCCCCTCCCCTCAGTCACTTCCCTGGGCTAGTTGTTCTTTCCACCCAGAATCACGTGGCCAGGGGGAGGGGCAGTGATGGGATTCAAACATTTTAACAACAGGTTCCGATGGTGGTGGGATTCAAATAATGACTGTTAAAAAGTATTTAAAATATTTTTAATATCACTTTTTTATTTTAAGCATTTTATTTTTAGTATTTTATTTTAAGTATTAAAAATATTAATAGAAGAAGAAGAAGAGTTTGGATTTATATCCCCCCTTTCTCTCCTGTAGGAGACTCCAAGGGGCTTACAATCTCCTTGCTCTTCCCCCCTCACAACAAACACCCTGTGAGGTGGGTGGGGCTGAGAGCTCCGGAAAGCTGCGACTAGCCCAAGGTCACCCAGCTGGTGTGTGTGGGAGTGCACAGGCTAATCTGAATTCCCCAGATAAGCCTTCACAACTCAAGCAGCAGAGCTGGGAATCAAACCCGGTTCCTCCAGATCAGAGTGCACCTGCTCTTAGCCACTACGCCACCTGCTCTTAGCCACTACGCCACTACTTAATACAAATATTTTAAGTATTTTAAAAGTGATATTTTAAATTTTAACAACAGGTTCTACAGAACCTTCAGAACCCTCTGAATCCCACCTCTGGGGAGGGGCACACTTTTTCCCTCTAGATCTCTCTTCTCTGCCACGTGGAGTGGTTGGTTCTTCAAGAGCTGTTAGCTGAGCTTGGTTGCTTGCCTTACAGTTGCTTCAAATGACTTTCTAGTTAGTGTGTGTTGCTAATTTTGGTTTCTACACATTTTACATAGGTTAGTGTAGTTTGTTTGCTTGTTTTGCATTTTAATTTAATTCAGGCTTTGTTTAGTCCTGAGGATACTGCTGTGTCACCTCATGCTGAGGCAAAATGGTGTCTGCTAAGTTCTGCCACTCCTATGACTCTTTTCTGAGAGCATCGGACAACCACACCGTGTGTGTAATTTGCATGGGTGAGAGCCATGTGCCAACTTCCTGCATGGCATGCAACCGGTTTTCTAGCAAAGTGTGCAGGTGGCCAAGCTTAAAGTTGCCTTATGTGCCAGAGTGGTCCATCTGATGAAGCACCCAATGAAAAAACCTGGTTCACCAGATAAAAGTCCACCATTCATGTAGAGGAATGGAGAATCAAACCCAGTTCTCCAGATTAGAGTCTACCACTCTTAATCACGACTCCACACTAGCTGTTACTGGTGACTGACCAAGCATCCTTGCTCAGGATCATCAACAATGAATGGAACAAAAGTGTTCACAAAAAGATAAACTGAATGGAGAATGGTGTATCTGTGGATCCCTGCAGTCAAGTGACCTTTTTTGTTGAGATTTCTGCCATTCCTCCAGTGGACATCAAAACAAGGATGCCTGCCTTCTGCATTTCCTAAGCCTTCTCTGAACTCTAGGAGATGTCCAGTGATGGAACCTACATTTTAACACTAAATATGAACTTCTACATGCAGGATTTTCAGGACCATTAATGAAACAGACATCATCTAAAGACACATTGGCTAAAGCATAGCTGGATCATTATAAACAAACAAAAAAAATCTGTTACAAATGGAAAACATGTAGAACAAAATGTTGTCCAAAATTGCTCTGGGAAATTGGGGGAGGGATCCTTGATGTCATCAACAATAGATAGGGAAAGCAATCACCATTATACAGAAGCAGCTTTGCTTGGCAGTTGAACAATCCCTTTGTCTTGTAAAACTGGATCCTGGAGAGGAACACACAGGTTTCAACAGAATGGAATGAGGCTGCTTTTAATCCTGATAAGCTGTTCTAAGTATATTACATCGTGAGTCTTTTATCTTTATATGTTTCTGTTGTTTTTTTCCTTCTATACCTGCCACATCTTGCACAGGTTTGTGGAATACATTATGAACATGCTTCATTGCTGTGAGTTTTTCATTGCGAGCTCTTGCAAATGCATGCTGACCAAGAAGGTGACTATTCTTTCACAGCTAAAATGAAAGCCACAAAGGAGATTCTGTGAAGGCAATAATCAGGTGTGACACTGTAAAGAGAAAGCCAAAACTATAACCTCTACAGGTGAAAGTGAAGTCAGATAGGTGGGATTCATCTTCCCTTTGTGTGTGTGTGTGTGTGTGTGTGTGTGTGTGTGTGTGTGTGTGTGTATGGTGTGCTGTGGCTTGAACACCTGCCAGTGAACTAACAAGGCTGGACTGACTCTTGATTGGAAATGGAATCAATTTAACTCCTGTTCATATTTTTACCAGGTTTTGTTATTTTATAATTGCACCAAAAGACTGGCAGGTGTGGTTATCGACAAAGTTTTTCAATAGCATTACAGCAGTCTGAACAAGTGCATCAAAGCAAAAATAACAGATAGATCCAACTTTCCCAGGCACAAGATGTTCTGCCAAAAGAGAGGGAGAATAAACACCCAGCATGACTGCAATCAATTCCCTTTGCATGGATCTGTGACTACAAATTAAGGCTCTTGAGCATGCAGTCACCTGAAGGTGGACATTTGAATTTGATATTCACCCAGACAGCAGTGAAAGGAAAGTAAAAGAATCCCATAGGAACTAGAAAAATTGCATTCCTATTTGTAATTTCCATTGAATTCAGAAAACTGTTAGCCATGGTAGTTAAATGAAACAGCCATATTCACCTCCTTGAACATAAGATGAGGAGAGAGAACCATGGGCAGGAGGGGGGATTCATGGACTGTTGGCAACCTATGCACAGGGATGGGATGATAGCTCAGCAGAAGAGCATTTGCTTTGCAGGCAGATGGCCCAGGGTTCAATCTCTGTCATGTCCAGTTGAAAGAATCAAATGATGTGAAGGATTCTGGACAACCCCTGCCAGTCATAGTGGACAATACTGGTCTTGGCCTTTTCCACAAGCACAGCTTGCTGCAGATTTTCCCAGGCATCAAATCCTTTCTTCAAAACACTTTCTATGAAATCATCACACTCACTTCCCCCTGGGTTTTGGGGCCCCCCCCCCCCCCGTGTATTTTCAGTTGCATTTATTCCACACATTACTGGTGAAAATATATTAACCCCAGTGGTGATGGGATGTCATGTGGATTGCAGAGTAACAAGCTTCTCCCCCCTTTTTTCTTTTGCACAGGCACTAGCATGACTGCACAGTTACATTTTGAAGAAGAAATTCAAAAATGTCTCGGCTGCCATTTCTACCATTGAGTACTATCAACCCAAAATGGAAGCCAAAACAATTCCTGGATCAGGTGTCATTACCTGAAGGAACAGAAATGGGTAAGCCACCCTACCACTGACAGAGAGCCACATTTTTCATCCAAATTTGATCTGCAGTAGTGTATGATTGTTACTCCTGCAGTTCCCAATTACCTATATTTACTCCTAGTACTCTTTTCAATCACCTCAGTATCTCAGCATCTTCTATTGCTGATGCCATAATCCCCAGCTTCAAAATCACTGTCTTTCCTAATGTTACATCCCTAGTTCCATGAGAAATTGACAAACCTGATCCAAATGATTCTACTTCTTTGTATCTCTGTTTGAAAGTAAACATCCTACATTCTGTGTGAAATTGACTAAGCTAATCCAATTAATAGGGGTGGGCAAAAAAACCCAGTATTTTTCGAATTGTGGTTTATTAGACCGAGAAATCCCTACACACACACACACACACACACAGCTGATACTACATATTGACTTTTTCATTTTTTTTAAAAAAATGTTCAGATTATTAGATCTGAACCAAAAAAATAAGCCTGCTTCCCCCAAAAAACCACATGAGGCTGGGAGGCAGTAGGCAGCAGAGCTAAACCTGTGCTGCCTGCTGCTTCCAAAACCCACATAGAGTCTGGAGGCAGGCATGGAGTTGAATGCTGGGCCTGGCCAAGCTGATCACAGCATTCAACTGCAGGCTCGGCCTGGTTGGGTCCGGTTGTAAATTGCAGACTCTGCCTCTGAAGGCCACAGTTTGAAGATGGACCTGGCCAAGCTGAACCCAGCATTAAACTGTAGGCTCAGCCTGGCCGGGTCCAGCTTTATACTTCAGGCTCCATCTCTAAAGGTCCCACGTACTTTAGAGGTGGAGCCAGCTGCATAAAACTGGACCTGGCTATGCCAAGCTGTGGTTCAATGCTGGATCCAACCAGCCTGCAGCTTGAGAAGAGAGGGAGAGGGGTTTTTTTAAAAAAAGGTGGTAGGATGAACAAGCACAAAAATGCCAATTTTTTTTGACATTTTTCAGGATCTGATTTTTAAGCTCCTTTTCGTTGCTGCCATTTTATTGGGTGAAACAAACCTGAAAAATAGTGACAAGGGGTTTTGTTTGTTTGTTTTTTGGTATAGGTTTACTGAATACCCACCCCTACCAATCAACCCGCTTCTTCTATCTCTGCCTCAACATTACATTGGTAGTTCAATATAACAAAGAGAAAAAATAAAGTCCTTTCTGAAAACAGCGGACGAGGGGGAGGAGCAAATGGCTGAGGAGGCTGTTGGGCAATTACATGAGGGTTTAGATAAGGGCCAGCTATTTGGTGGGGCAAAGAAATAAAGACCATTTCAACATGACTTCACACTCAGGGAAGCTACCGTATATACTCATGTATAAGTCGAATTTTTCAGCACATTTTTAATGCTGAAAAAGCTCCCCTCGACTTATATGCGGGTCATTAAAAAATTTTTTGTGTTTTACTTTGCCGGCCAGCAGGGGGCGCAGTTTTTATACTAGCAGCACCAAAATTTCAGGGTACCCTCAGAACACACTCCTGATGATACCAGCTAAGTTTGGTAAAGTTTGGTTCAGGGGGTCCAAAGTTATGGACCCCCAAATGAAGTGCCCTCATTCCCCATTGTTTTCAATGGGAGCTATTAGTAGATGGGGCTACCCTTTTGAGGGTCCATAACTTTGGGCCCTCTGAACCAAACTTCACCAAACCTGGCTGGTCTCATCAGGAGAGTCTCTGTATGATATCGGCCAGGATTGGTGAAGTTTGGGTCAGGGGATCCAAAGTTATTGACCCCCAAAGGGGATGCCCCATCCCCCATTGTTTACAATGGAAGCTAATAGTAGATTTTCCATTTCTGATAATATCCCTCTTAAAATCTAAGTTGGGTTACATTTGGACATACAGATGATGATGAGGAATCCAGTTTTGGAGGATTTTAACTCTTGTGTTTTAGCTTGGTTGCTGGTTGAGCTAAGGTTTTTGTACTTTTAAAGTTATTGTTGAGACCATATTGTTCTTGTGGACCCGCTTTTCCACTTACAGAGCCAGTTTACTGTTTTTCTTTGAAATAAATATTCAAAAACATTTAACCTACTGATGTCTCAATTGATGTAATTTTATTGGCATCTATTTTTATTTTTGAAATTTACCAGTAGCTGCTGCATTTCCCACCCTCGACTTATACGCGAGTCAATAAGTTTTCCCAGTTTTTTGTGGTAAAATTAGGTGCCTCGACTTATATGTGAATTAGGCTTATCTGTAGTATATACAGTACATCAGGAACAGATTTTTAAAAGCCATCACTGTTGAAATGCTCAGGAAAACAACAGAGGAAAAATGAAGCGTACATGTTTCCAGAACCAAGTGGAGGAAAAGGAATTAAAAATAAAAAGGAGCATTTGGTGACAAGATATGTTGTAAACTACTCATGTGGAAAACTCCCTTGATAAGCCAGAAGCCTGTCTCAATGGCCCTTTCCACATGGGCGGAATACGGCGCCCTGGGGACAGCAAAAATGCTTCGCAGCCGCACCGCCCTTGCTCCGCCCGAGCGGCGCGAAGCCGCCATTTTCCAACCTCACTTCCCCAATGAGGTTTTTGGAAAACGGCGGTTTGGAGCCACTGCCGTGTGAACGGCAGCAGCTCCAAGGCACCTTCCCTCCCCCCATGTCCAGGCGACATACCTGTCCTGCGGCCCTCCGGCACGTCGCTGAGGCCTGGGGACACGCCCCCTCTGCCCTGCGACTCCAGAGCAGTCGCGCAGGGCAGGGGGGCGTGTCCCCTGGCCTCGGCGACATGCCGGAGGGCCGCAGGACAGGTAGGTCGGCCTGACGACGGCGCAGCTCAGTGCCGTCGTCCCGGGAGGTTCTAGGACCGTTCGTACAGCCTTGATCCCAGAGGGGTCCAGTCGGCGTCATCTACGTAGAGCCCAGCTGACCATGCCGTCGCGGTAGCGGTAATATAAAGCTGCTTAATGTGTTCAAGTTTCCATAGGGATGTGGTTGGTCACTGCTTGAGATCAAATGCTGTTTTAGAGAGACCATTGGTTTGATCCAGTAAAGCTCTTCTTGGCCTAGCTTTTACTTAGTGATAAACGCAAATCTGGGCTGTGCTAGTTCAGACTATACCATGTTGCATGTACTTCATGTGATTGTCATCCAGGGTAGAAAATACACCATCCACAGAAAACTAACATGTGACAGTGAAGATAAGGCTAGTAGTGTTTTCCCTGATGTTTCACTTTCTCTGGGTGGGGAACATTTAAATTGAAATTGCATTCCGTCCTGTGAACTCCTACCTGGAGTATAAGATGGTACCTGCCAATCCAATGTTTATGTTCATCTCATGCAATTCCACAGGGCCTGTAAATCAGAGCTGTTCCACCAGGCATATGGTTAAGGTAACCATGGTACCATCTGGTCTCTCCTTCCCCTCTCTTTCCCTTTCCTTTTCCCCCCTTTATCCTTCCCTGACTTTTTTCCTGTTCTGTCTTTTTTTCCCCTTTTATTCCCCACTCACTGGGATGCCAGGGTTACACCCCAATAGGATTGCGACAGCTGCCTCTTGGAGCTGCTGAACTGGTTGAATTGTGTTTTAATATTTGTTAGATGTTTTATATTATGTATTTTAAATTATGTTCTAAGTTGTTTTGAGCCTGAAAGGGGAGGGGTGCAGTGGTGGGATTCAAATAATTTAACAACTGGTTCCGGTGATGGGATTCAAATAATTTACCAATTGGTTGTTTACAAGCACCAATTTAACAACTGGTTCTGCCGAAGTGGCGTGAACCTGCTGAATCCCACCACTGGAGGGGTGGCCTATTAAGTATAATGTATTAAATTAAATTAAAATGTTACCCTCAGACCTGCTACTTTAATATCGTCTACTCAGCCTGACAATGACTTTTTAGGATTTTGGGCACAGAAAACTTCTTTTCAGCATCTGCTACCCAAGCTCTTTAAACAGGAGAGACTACAAATTGGATTGGGACCATTTGCAGACAAAGCACGAGTTTTACCACAGAGCCACAGTCCTTCCCCAGGCTCTCTCTTGAGAGCTTTGGCATCACACTTCCTGTAAGCATTGCTGGGGAAACAAAACTAATGATCCGATCAACATCAAAAGTGTGGAAAACCAGAAGCAAGTGTTAAAAACTGCCATGTTAAAGTCTGCCGCCTTCCCTCCCTGCCCAGCATCTCCTATGCTTGTGCTGCTACCTGGTATCTGTCTTGGCAGGAATCAATGAGCAAAGACTGATAATGCAACAGCATATGCTCCGGCAGGGTCCCTTCTTTTCAAATTTTTAAAAAAGTTAATAATTTAGAGCTAGATGATCCACGGGTGAAGAATGTGATGAACAGAGGGATTAAAAGGTCTCATTTTGGATGATTCATTCACTTACTATAGCCTTTCTATGTTTCCTGCCAGCACTAGGCAGAAACAGGTGAAAGCAAAACAAAACAATGATGCGTTTATCTGCCTTCATGGGTCTTTCTGCCTCAACTTTGGCAGCTTCAATTGCACTTTTGTCTGAAGACTTGACACTTTTCCTGCAGGAGTCTATTTCTTTGTCCACTGTTCTATGCATCAGTTAGGTGCTATGGGATTTTTTAAGGATACAATTTGCTGTCCTACTGTATTGTAATTGACAGCATCCTCAAGGATGTCAACAGGCATTGCTCCCAGCTCTTCATAGCAATCCTTTGCTGACTATGTGACACATTTTCCTTGCATTGTACTTTTCACAAGCTTCCTTTTATGTGTTCAGGCCTGGGCAGATGGGGAATGAGCAGGCAAACCTGTGTCTAGGCTATACCAAAGCAGGGGTCTTTCGTAACTGTGCGTTCTCCTATTATACACATTTCTGCATATAGAAAATTTGCCTGCCAAGAGGGGGAAAAAGTTAACCTAGTATTTTTCTGTCTGACATGTTCTTTTCTTGCTTTTCAAGTAGGATGACATAATTGTGGCTGCCCCACATTATCTTATGGAAAATGATGACCCTATCATGTTGTGACACTTTTGGGGGTTTCTTTTTTTTTTTGTAGTTTAATACACACTTGATACATGTAACAGGACAGGTCAGGCATACAATACAAATACAAATAAGAAAATAAATTACCTAAGAGTCTGTCTGAGTCACTGTATCTTTTCAGATTTTCTCTAATTTATAAATATCATGGTAATTCCGAAAAGAAGTGTCGAAGTCATCAGTTTTTCCCAATAATTGTTCTTTCTTAGGAATAAAATTTTTAAAAACATTTCTAGACATTATCTAGGGCTCATTCCGCACATGCAGAATAATGCACTTTCAAACTGTTTTCAATGCTCTTTGAAGCTGTGCAGAATAGCAAAATCCACTTGCAAACAATTGTGAAAGTGGTTTGAGAACGCATTATTTTGCATGTGCGGAAGGGGCCAAAGTCAAGACTTGCAGCAGTTATCCTATAAAAGATACCACTCATTTTCCCCATGATGAAAAAACAAACAAACCCGCAGTGTAATGGTTAAGGTGTTGGATTAGGATCTGGGAAACTCAGGTTTAAATTCCCACTCTGCAGTGGAAATTTGCTGGGTGAAGCTCCCACCCCCACCCCTCATACGCTCACATACTCTCAGTCTCATCCCTGGGAAGTATTTAGAAGGGAAGGGATACCAGGGGCATGATGCAGAGCAGGAAATGGAAATTACTTCTGAATGTTTCCTCCCTTGAAAATCCTATGGGGTTGCAAAATGTTGGCTGAGACTTGAGGACACTTTACACACACACAAAACTCATGTAATTAAGGAGGAAACATTCTGGAGTGCATAAAATCAACACCTATCCCTGTTGACAGTACAATGTTTTATCATGGCCTGATATTTCTGAGCAGACAACCAAGACCGCCACATATGGAAAAAGCTGGGTGTCAGGTGCACAAAAAACAGCAACATTCTTGACAAAAGTCAAAGTGATAAATGCCACAAGTACAACATTGTTATCCTATTATCACTAAATACCATAGTCACTGAAAATGTGGAATGCAGTAGTGCATTTTCATCTTTGATCCAAACTCAGCTTCTAAATTTCTAAAATGTTCTTCCCTTTGACTTAAAATGAGACACTTGGTGCCAGATTTTTAGAACTGTTGTTGCAACATGATTCATTCTGATGATTTTCCCTGCTGGGTAAGAACATTTAGGGGAAATCTGTCAGCACATATATTCTATCCACTTGTGTCTGGAACTCCTTGTTATTAAGAGTACCAAAAGCGGGTGTTTCTCACTCTTTCCATCACTCCATCCAATGCCAGCTGGTTGTTCCTGCTGGTGCACATATCATTGGGCTGTTGCCGTATGATTTCTTGAATACAGATGTTACTGAACTACAGCAGTCAAGAAGCAAGGGAATGACAATTAAATGATTTAAGTAAAATTAAAAATGGACCCAAATTGTTGCCTCTGATAACTTTCAGTAGATACTGTTCTTGTGAGGGTTTAAACTCTTCTCTAATCCAATGGTGAAATGATTGGGCTATACATTCATTATAACCTGCTTCCCAGGTTCACACAAAGGTAGCTGGCTATCACTGAAATCCTAAGCAGAGTTACACCTTTCTAGGCCCAATGACTGCAGCGGTTTAAGAAAAGTGTAACTGTTTAGGATTACACTGGCAATCTGTATAAAGCACAGAATCACTTGATCCCCATCCCCTTTTTGTGCCTGCACAAGCAGATATATTATCTAGTGCTGCTATTGTGTAATCTTAGCAAGAATTACCCCTTCAGAGTCCCTGTTGAACTTGGAGCAGTATAATTCTGCTTAGGCTAGTACTCAAAATAAAACATAAACTCTCTACTAGGTAGATCAAATCCCAGTACCCCAGTTCCATTGGTATACATAACTCCTTCTCTCAGTAGAAGCTATTCCTATCCTAGTTTATTATGGCCCTACAGCTTGGCTTTCTAATAAACCCTTCCACCAGTATGCTTTGTCTGTGTATATATTTGCTTTCACTCAGCACTCAGACAGATAACAATAGCAATCCCACACTTTGACAGACTGCTTCCCTCAGAGATGTTTAGTTTTTCACACACAGTAAAGGGAAACAGCTCTTAACAGCAGGAACACCCAGGATCAAAAAGTCTCACAGATTCTTCTGACAAGGAGTTAACCTCCTCCCCCATCTGAATAATACAGTTACTTGGCCAATCAGAGTGCAGGAGGCCACAGCCAATCAGGTGGCTCCCCTGTTCCTAGGCCTTTCTCCCTCAGTAGACAAAACTACACTTTAAAACGTTTTTCCTTGAAGTCTGTCACACCTGCTTTTCTTTGTGCCCATGAAGCTGGGTACATCTATTTAAGAGATGATCACAAATACTGATTGCAAAGTTAATTGATTTCATGGACAGAGATTGAAGACACATTGAGACACATAAGTAGTAAGACTAAAAAACCCTCCATATTCCTTTCCCTCTTTTTTTCTATATGCCTATAAAAGCTATAAATTAGAGGAAGTGGCAGTAGATAAGTTGTAGAGAAGGCTACTGCCTCCAGAAATCTAGCCGATTGTATGAAAAAAATTAGTTGAGTTGTGCAAAATGAATGCACATGAATTTGCTCAGATGATTGGTTTCCTGTTTGCAACCAGTAGAAGTTCAAGATTAACTAATTTCTTTTACTCAGTTTTACTAACCACTAAAATTTCTCATGCTTTGAACAGTTGAATTGGAAATTACATTAGTGAAGAGTTAAACGGTCGCAAGTAACACAATATTCATTTTTTTCTTTTCTCAACAGCTGGTTTTGAGTCCTTTAGTTCTTGTTATTTGCTCAACAGTATAATGTAATATTTATTTCCTTGACACAGACATCTGCCACAAGTCCATTAGTTTACAGAAACCTGCAATATCTTCTCTCTGTTGGTTCAGAAGGGACAGTTGAGAGAGGGAGTCCTGCAGTCTTCCAAGGTAAGCATTTCTTCATATAAAAGTGCAGTTGCATATGGGAAGGGAGATAGTAACACCCCAATCAGGTTGCTCACTCAGAAAGGCCTCAGTTTCAGGCAATGCAGATTCTTGTACAGTATGTAATAAGCAAAATTCTCCATTAGTGATGGGTGGACCTTTCCCTTCCCTGATCAGCAAACTAAATTAATTTCTCCACCCAAATCAGAAAAGTCTCCTTTTGAGCCTAATTCCCAATATGAAAATTCCACTATGTACATCCAAATGTTCCTCAGAATACCTCAACTTACATAGGCTGTCAAATATCCTTTGTTTGTGAAAGGATGAACAGAAGTCTTTCGCCCCCACTACCTCTGCCTAGCATTATGAATTCTGCTTTGACTGTATACCTGGCACCCTGGGGAATGTAGCTTTTTACAACACAGCAGATTTTCAGAGGTGAGCACTGTGAATTGGGGTTGGGCACCCAAGATTTTATGTTTTGGTGATGCCACTATTTTCTATGTTGTGTGTCCCACACTTTGGTGGTCTAAATAGACATCATTGCAAGATCTGTCTTAAATATGTGGAATCATTAATTTACAGGGAACTGTTTAATCATTAGTGGTACTAACAGTACTATTTTGCAAATTAATAATATTAATTAATATATAGTAATACTATATATATATATATATATATATATATATATATATATATATATATATAGTAATACTAATTAATAAATAGAACAAGTGGGAACCCACAGGAACTTGCAGGAGGCGAGACATCCAATTTTCTCCTCCCCTACTATTTCTTTATCTTCTTTATCTTCTTCCTAAAAACCTAGTAGCTTCCTCTTTTCCTGCTTCCTTATCTTCTTTTCACCAAATAGCCAACCTACCATATCCCGCTCTGTCTTAAACTTTTCTTCTCCTCCCCACCACCAGCTTCTATCTTGGAAAATTGTGTCACAGTTGCATAGTGTAAACCATTGGGTCAGATTCACTTGCATTTTACAGAATACTCAAGGACTTGTGGGGGTGGAACCTCATTTTCCCTTATATTCCCTTCACTCTTTCCTTCTTCCAGGCACCACTCATATCATCTTCTTCTCTGCCTTTTTCTCTCCTCAGCCACTCCTCAGCCTACCTTTTATATACCTACCATATTCAACTATATTTCTTATCTATTTCATTTATACCTGACTTTTCTCCACACTGCCCTCCTTTTCTCTCTTTCTCTACACCCAGACAATCTCTTCTCCCCCTTTTCTTTTGCCCTACTTCGGGATCAGCAGACACTACAAGTCCCTGGGAGCTGCCACTTGTCAAGAGCAGTGGCAGCTGCATCAGGAGATCCCATGCTAACTCCAGCCTCCCCCAACAACCACCACTGCTTCAGGGTAGGAGAGGTTGCTTCCACATCAACTAGAGACATCCAGGAGGCTGTATATGCAACAGAGTCCTGGAAGATACCATGCATCCACCTGTGCAGAGGTGGGGGGGGGATTGCCCATCAATTTTGGGAAAAGCTTAAGATTTGTTCTGCATATCTTGGGGTGGGGGGGTGTCACAACCCTGTAGTATTAATATCCCTATCTTATGGGTGGAGGGGGATTGGGGTTAAGTGTGGCTTGCCCAGCTTGTTCAGTAAGGAAAGTAGATTTATTCCCATTCTTGGTCTGAATAGGAACTAGTGGTTGTATAAAAATGAACTACCTGATCTGAAATTAGACGTATGAAGAAAACACATGGGCTTTCATTCCAAAGTACTTGAAGCTTTAAAGAATTATACCCTTTAAAAAATCCCCTCTGGTTAAATAGGCTTAATTTCCCTATCTCTATTTTGATTTGTATCCAGTTCAACTTGTACATCCGTGACTGGCTACATTAAGCATTTGAGTGTATTCTGAGCAGGGACCAAACATCTCCATAGCAACTTCATCCGGCTGCTCCTCCTTGGTAACCAAATTAACATAATTATTTATGATATGAGGCTGTATTATGGCTCTAGGGCAGAATATCTTTTAAAAGTCTATTGCTCTCGATTGTAAAACAAGCAGATGACCTGATGAATATGCACATAATTCATTGCTCAGTCTAATATCAAAGAAATTCACCTAGCCTCATCTACCATTAAGCCACAATTCCAATGATTATACAGCTTCTAATCAGTCTGTACATATTGCCTCAAGATGTATCAGAGGATGGTTTGTGGGGAGAAGAAAGGAGGGGGAAAAACAGAAGAAGAAGATTCCAACTTAAATTAGGGCAGTGTTTAAAAAGGAATCACAAAGTACTTTGACGTTTGCACCCAAACTGAGCAGAGTTCAAGGCCACAAAGATTTAAGCAGCCTTGCAAGGCAGCCAGAGAACATGAACTGCACATGCCTTTTAGGGCCAAACTACATGTTACGGGAGAAATCCATGGTCAGGTCTCCTGACATTTTTGCCCTAAAATCATCTTTGCTCACATTCAAGCTGAAGTATACAGTTGATACCCAGAGTCCACTGCAATCCTAACATTAAAAAGATACAAAGATCATACAAATTTTTTTTAAAAAAAACATGCGAGCAAACTCTGAAACAGAACAATGTTTAATAAAAGAAAAGTTCAAATTGCCTTCGTAATTAGTTAAGCTATAATAAGTTTGAGGGGTTTACTATTTAGTCAGGCAACTTTGGCTCCAATTTTCTTAGCCAGCACCGGAGAGAGAGAAAACACATGAGTTACACAAGGATGTGCATAAATAATAAGACAATTATTTTCTCAACCATTGAGCTTGAGTTTAAATGGATTAAACTAGCTGTGAGAATTGTACATCTCATTTCAGCATACAGGGCAATATGAAACATTATGTGGCAGACTCACTAGTGCTATAGAGTATGGGGACTTTAAAAGGTATAACTGTGCTGGGGATACCACTATTGATAGTGAGCACACACAGGCAGAACATAAATTCTAATAGGATCATCAGAAAGACCCATGGGAACATCCCCCATGAGTTTATTTAGATTCCTTTGGGCATACGCAGGAACCATTATGAATTTTAAAAGGGAATGGTACTTATAAATATTGTTGTGACTGGCTCACGTCATAATTGAACAAATCCTTATTACAGAACTAATAATTATAAAATCCAACACATCAAACTAGTGGAGGGTCAATACGAAGCATAGAAGCCAGCACAGATTAAGAAGGTATGAAATCTGTTTTAGCTGAGTTTTCTGCTTTGATGCTATTTCTACTTTGATGTTGCTCAGATATCCATGGAAAGTCTTTACTGTGACTAATATACATTTGGTTTCACAAACAACTTTTGCAATGTGGGATTCTTGATTCCCTGCCTTTAAAAACCTATGCAAATTGATGCATTATGTGATAGATTTGCATACAAACATGGATAGATCTGCATACAAACAATATTGTACAATTGTGTGTACTATATTGTTCATCGTTCCACAATTCCTACAAATTACTGGCTTGCCTTAATACGTGACCATATTACAGATAGAGAAGTGGATCAGAACAAACTTGAAATCTGAAAATATATGTGCATGTGGACTGCAATAGACTACAGCAGGAAGCTTGGGGGCAGAGAAATACATATTCGCATTGCTCCAATGGCACAGTTGTGTGAGCCTGGATGTGACATCATGTCAACTGGTACTCTAAGATTCCACTGAAACTCTATGGTAAAAACTTAGAGCTTGATTAGGATCTTAGAACCTTGCCTCAGAGTAATGATGTCACTTCTGGGTCCAAACTGGAAGTGATGTTGCAAGATTTTGAAGAGGTGGGATAACAAGTGATCACCATTTTTTTCTATTTTCCCCTGTTCGTGAGCTTTGGCCTGTGTATATGTTTTAAGTATGTTCCTTTGCATTTGGAGGAATTTTTAAAAATGCATTAAAACCAGTTCAGACAAATAAATATAAAATCTAACCCTCCGGCGCATTTGTTATCTTCACTCTACAGACCGCCGGGAGGACCACCCAGCCATGCTGAATTCCAATGTCACCATCATAGCTGTCTGTTGCTGTTTGCTCTGCTCTTTTAAATTCTAATTTTAAATACATTATGAAGCTTGAAGCATGAGAAAAACACAACTAAATATAAAACAAATGCTCAAGTTCATCTTGGTTTTAATAAATTATGTGACTGGGAAAGCTATTAAATGTGTTGACAAGATGCAGAGAGGAGAGAAGAAAGTCAATTATGAAAAAAAAAACCCTGTTTGAACAAACAAGAGAATGTCTAGGCAATTGGTAGCCAGAGGGGTACATCCAAACCCTTAGTAACGATTAATCTCTTTTCCCACTGTAACCCTTGATTCTAATGCTTCCCCACGTAGATGTTTTCTCTACCATCTCTATCTAACATTGAAAAATGTTATGAAAGAAGGGCTTTTATTTTTTCCTATAATGTGATTGAGCCACATGGGTTTTTAAAGGAAGGTGGGTGGCATATTTCTCTATCAGAAGCCTTGGAGAGGACTGTACAAGATGTGCAATAAAATGTGCAACATATTTATTGCAAGCACACATAGTGAACCAAGAATGAAAAGCTGAAAATTGAAACAACTGACAAAACTATATTAAGTTACCTTCTTCCATATGAACCTACCTGACCATTCTGGTCAACCCGTTTCAGATGTTCCTGCCATCTGAGGCCGGGGGGGGGGGGGGAGAAGGGCTTCTTGGCCATTGTACTAGGACTTTAGAACTCCTTCCCCAGGGAGATTTGTCAGTCTGCCTCTATTGGTGTCTTCCATCAAGGGATGAAGACTTTTTTGTTCTGTTTGGCATATTCCCAATAACTATTTGGTGTTGCAAGTTTATATGTTTTTTGTTGAATTCTTTTAACTTTACTTTAAAAGTTGTTCTAGTGCTGAAATGTTTAAATGTTTATATTTTTTTGTTTGTCTGTTTGCATTATTTTCTGAAGCTGTAGTCCCTGTCAATCATTGAATGTTTTCTGCTGCCTGATTGTATTTTGAAATATATTTTATCATCCACTGAGATTAAGGCACCTTCCGCAGGGGCCAATAAATGCAGGCTAACCGCGGTATAAAACCTGTGTTTGGGGGGGGGGGTAGCTTCACATGGATCCAGCTCCTAATACGAGTTCCCCCCAACCCGGATTTTTCAAGAATCGCTTTACCTGCGATTCTTTTGTTTTAACATGGATTGCAGCCATCGCCAAGTGAACGGCTGCCCCGGGAAGTGCGTTACTTGACTGTGCTTCCCCTTTTTTCCCAGTCCCTGCCTCTCTGCTTGGTAGCTATGTACCCAAGCAGCAGAGGGAGGTGAGTGAAAGGAAAGTCCCCCGTGCAAAGGTGGGCACCCTGGCCAATGCATTCACTGACCACGGGATGCCCAACCATGCAAACGGCCCGGGCCTACTACAGGTTCATTAATCCTGCCTGAAACCTGCTTTACATTTGCTGTGTGGAAAGGGCCTAACAGAAAGTGGGTTATAAATAAAGTTAATTAATAAAATGGGAAGGATTTGTTCATTCTTAGGCATGAGACACCTTCTCACATTCAGATGCTTGAGATTTTCCATATGGCATTAAAGTTATCCAAGACATTTCTTTGCTTATATGTCTCAAGTACCTTTGATGTTCAATCATGATTTCTTACCATTTTGGAGTTGTGGAGGTTGTAAGAAGGTATGTGAGGATTATATGAAGGCTGTTTCTTTATTTCAGTTGCTGTTTCCGCCCCCCACCCCCACCCCTCCATGATAGTACCACCTCATCAAGGCACTTTCCCACAAAAGCAGATTTTCAGTATGGATGCAAAATATTGTTGGCCACTCTATGTGTATTATAGTCTTCTGTTAGCTTAATTACACAACTTTTTGGTGAATCCAATCCTTTTTGTTCAGTCCAAAGAAAATCTCCTCAAACTTGCTGTCTCTCAGCATACTTGTCTCAGCAGTGAAAATATGGTTCTGAATAAGGGGCAAAAGATTGTGGCTAATTGCCTAATTTGAGTATTCATTTTACAACCAACCTTTTAAGTATCACAATCATCTCAGCAGACTATACCAAAAAGCAGAACCATTTCCTCCATATCTTGAATTTTTTTGTGGTTATCATACTCTTGCCACCCACTGATAAACAGATAATGCTAAAAAATGATTATTCCATTAAGGGAGATTGGGAGGAAAATATTTCACCATCTTAACTCCCTTTAAACTTATATTAACAGAAGAAGGAGTTCTGTGGAAGAAACTGGTTCATAACGATTCACAGTTATCTGGGCAAACAGCTGTTTAGACTACTTACAAAAGGCAACATTGTCAATCCGAATCAATTAAATGAGTAACTTTTTGCAATCTATTGGACATGTTTGATCCCAGGAGTTAGAAAATGGATGACACCATTCTGTGTCAGCAAAGGAGATTCATACATATTTGTGCAGGGGGATGCTGATGAATAGAGACACACAGTTCTTCTCAGCAAACTAAAGGCTGTTTATAGCCATTTTTTATCATGATCTTTATGTACAAAACAACATTATTCATCCAAAGCACCAGAGTCTGAGACATCAAATATTTAACTTTGCATTGTTTCTCACATACAATCTTTTTTGACATCATTCAGCAAAATAAAGGCAGACAGAGACAATGGAACAAATTCACAATCTGCAAGATAAACTGTGAGAGCTGGTTCACAGCCACACATACATGTTAAACAGTTTAGAGGCCTGCAGTCTCAGGTGATATTTTGGATGTATGAACAGGTCTTTCAGGCAGAGCGAACAGCACTATTGTCTCACATCCTTTTAAAGACAATACATTACCATGGATTTGTTTCATAGGCACACGTGTTCACCTTTTCACAAGTTAACTCCATGACTTCCTGCCCTGAAGGCCTTAAGGCTCTTCAAGGCTCTTAAAAGCTCCTTTTTACTGCAATCTTCTGAGGAGCAGGACAAAACAGTACGCAGGTTTGGTAAACTTTGCTTCTGGGAGTTGAATGTTATGGGCCCCAAAAGAGTAGGGCCCATCTCCCACCGCCCCCTGAAGCAAAGTTTACCAAAGCTGGCTGGTGTCATCAAGAGACTCTCATGAAGATGCTCTGAAAGTTTTGTGGCTTTACCTTGAGAAATGTGCACCCCACAGCCCTCCCCTAGAGATTTCCCATTGGCTGAAATGGAGTGAAGTCACTGCAAAGCACAGAATCTGGGGAAATTTATTGGGTTGCCTGTCAGGGGTGCATTTTTTGAGATAGTGGCACCAGAATACCAGGATATCATCTGGAGACTGTCCTGATGATACCCCCCAAGTTTGGTGAAGTTTAGTTTAGGGGGTTTAAAGTTATGGACCCTCAAAAGTGTAGCCCCCATCTCCTGTTAGCTCTCATTGGAAACAATGGGGGATGGGGGCACTGCCTTTAGGAGCCCATAACTTTGGACCCCCTGGACTAACCTTCACCAAACCTGAGGAGAATTATCAGGGCAGTCTCTGTACGTTATCCAGAAATTTTGGTGTCACTAGCTTTAAAATTGCACCCCCTGCAGGCCAAAATGTTTAAAAACACAAAAATACAAAAAAAATTAAAACAGACCCAAATTTTTTGGATTTACATCTGGAATTGGTGACCAACTTCCTGGTCAATACTTTGAAATAAGTTTCTGAGTTCTCTATTTTGTATAAATGATGCCTGTATATTCTTGACACTTCTACCAGCTGCATCATTCTGTTTTATCCTATCTGGTCTGTACTTTATATATATATATTTTTCTTTTGATGCCTAATAAACGTCTAGTTTGAGTCTGAGTTTGATGTCTGTGCGCTCAATGGCTGGAAGCTGAATCTACGAAAAGATACTCTGGAAAAGTATTGTGTTATTGGGGTGTGATATATTATTATTTTTTTACTCAATTCACAATTGGTTCAGAGCTCTGTATAGAGCAACTTCATAGACTGAATTCCCCCTTTCATTGACCAAATCCCCACCGGGAAATTCAATCTAGATCAAACCAAGTTTGACAATAAATTGCACCTTTTCACCTAGGTTTCAACCTCCCCACCACAGCATATTTCCAGTGAAGACATCTAGGCCTATTTCGGATTCAAGAATTGTAACAATCCTTGGCAGGTCTCCCCCGATTGGCTGTCGTGCCATGTTGGGCCCACCCCAACATGGCACGACAGCCAATTGAGAGAGACCTGCCAAGGATTGTTACTTCTTTTCTCTTGCCAAAATATGCTCACATTATGATGTCAGCATGTCATCATGTCATCATGTCTCCCCCGCCCAAGTTTCTGGTTGGTTATCATTCTCTCGTGCTCTCGCAAGAACAGCACCACATGCACTGATTGATTGTAAGGCATTTGCGTCACGTTCCATGGTGGGAAATTTCAACCAGGATTAGACCCCTGATCCTCCCCTCCAAACTGGATCAAAGATGTTTTTTTTTGAAAAAGTAATACTTTCAAGCAAGTTTGGCAAAGACGTGGGATAAGGGGGAGAGTGCCAGAACCGGGATAAATCCTTGTTTGTCAATCAGGCAGTGGGGAGTTCTTCCTGAATCCTTGATATTTTGTGTGAGTATCACACAATTAATTAGGAATTGGCCATTGTACACTAAATGAGGTAATCAGGTGATGAACGCATATGAGTGAACCAGCACAAAACCTATGACACAAGTACAGTTTGTCATGCAGGAAGGAAGAAAAACTGCCCCTTCTACACTAAAGCAACCCTCTCAGTCTTTGCATTTTTAAGTTCCTACTGATACCTAATAACTATTTTACTGTGTGCTGAAAAGTTCTGACAAAATAAATGGAGGTTTTGCCAGAGCAGTCTTTGTACACAGAATGGACACCCAATAGACATTAAAAATGTTAAATGATTCCTATATGCTATCTTACGAATCTTACAATTCTATTATGTCAAAGGAAAGACTTGTCGCTGTGCATGGTATTTGTCTTCTAGATTTGGCTGTCCCTGGAAAGGCTGAAGGAATTCTTAAGGACTTCATTGCATTTGAATTGTGAATGCAATGAAATTATCTGTGTAAATAGCTTGCTGACCAATGGCACATGGCTTATCTCAAGGGAGCTGCAGGAATAAATAAAATTTTGATGGAAGTTTCCATCTTTTCTGTGGGGAGTAGTAATGAGAAACTGGCTGACGTCTTGTCAAGATAAGTGGTATCAAGCCAACACATCTCCTGTAAGGACTTGGCAAATAGGAAAAGGTCAAAAAATGTTTTGTATTTTCGTCCAACTATGATTGGCTGGGATTTTGGAAGTTTTTCTCTTTCTACAGTCTTTCCAGGTCCTCTGAATCTCATTTAATGTGCTGGCACATTCTCTAATGGAACCTGTTTCCTGCCAACACTTTATATTTACCAATTGAAGCAAGTAGCTTCTGATATCAGGCTTCATGAACCTACCAGGTGTGACCCGGTAGGGCAATTCCTATACAAACCATGGCTGGAAGGTTGCAAATTGGTTAATGCAAATTCAAAGGCTAACATTTAAAAAAAAGAGCCTCGGGGGAAAAAAATAAGTGGTTGGCATTTGTCAGTGAGATACTTGAATTGCGGAAAGCAATAGAAGTTAGTCTGTTTCAGTGCTAACACACATTTGACTTCCGTCCATGAACCGTATGCCAAGAACAGATGCAGATCAGAATATTTGAATCAAACTCGTTGGATGTATTGAATAAACAAAGGATAAAACTCTCAGAGGCTATTAGAGTTAATGTATCAATTGCATTTCATCTCGCCCTTCTTCAAAAAAGTCATTTCTCAGCTATATCCTCATAACTCTGTGAGCTTGGTTTTGTTAAGGAAGCGTGATGGTTTCAAGTTCATTCAGTGAGTTTCATGATAAGTGGGAACTTCAGCCTGGGTCTCTCCACTTCTCATTGAACATTTTAACTATTACATCACACTGGGTTTCATTTTTGATCCACCAATTATGTCCTCCAGGATAGGACTTGGCTCTATTTCTTTCCCACTGAATCAAGAACAATCTTTTTCAATTAAAAGTTCGCAACCTTACCAACCTTCAAAGCTTCCTGGTAACCTTATCTCCATACCAAATTTTAGGATAGCTATAGTCGTGTTGTCATTGTATTCTCCTTAATACAAGATAACTCTGCATGCAACTCACTGAGCTCTTTGGAGGGAATGGCCACATGTAAACGAGATAGATAAATGAAAATATGATTTAAAATATGCTTTTCTTGCGCAGAATTCTATGGCCCTTTCCGCACGGGTGGTTAATGGCGCCCTGGGGACATCAAAAACGCCGTCCCCAGGGAGCAATTTGCACAGGGGGTGCAGCTGCTGTGCAGCCGCGTCGCCCTCGCGCTGCCCGACCGGCACGAAGCCAGCGTTTCCCAACCTCGCTTGGCAAGCGAGGTTGTTGGGAAATGCCGGCTTGGAGCTGCTGCCATGCGAACGGCAGCTGCTTCCAGGCGCCTTCCCTCCCCCACCCCCGACCAGGCAACTCACCTGTCACTCAACTCTCTGGTGCATCGACGAGGCCTGGAGATATGCCCCCTTTGCCCTGTGACCCTGGAGAAATCGCGCAGGGGAAGGGGGGGTGTCCCTTGGCCTCAGTGATGCGCCGGAGGGCCGCAGGACAGGAAAGTCACTCTGACGATGGCGCACCTCTGCGCCGTCGTCCCTGCCGTTTCTGGGACCGTCCATGTGAACTGTCCCAGAGGGGTCGGGTCGGCGTGGATTGCGCTGACCCTACCCCTTCCGCCTCCGTGCGGAAACGGCCTTTGTTTCGTGGAGTGTGTGTAACCCCCATGCTCAGAATGGGTTGACCCAGTAAGGGGTGGAGACTCAAAGCAGCAAGAGGCTGCAGCAGTTGGAGGAGACAAGGCTACCAGACTCGGACCTTGGTTGTATAAGCACTTAACACCTTGTTAAAGTAAACTGCAATATTGTTGGGAACTACTGGGAAGGTAGTTGTTTGTTTTTGCTATGTTGCAAATGTTGGAGTTTATTGTTTCAGGGTTTCTTTTGTGGTTCTAATGGGTGAGAGTTCTCCTGGAAACCTTCATCATGTTGAATCCTGTTCATCAAGCCCTTGGAGTCTTCAGGAGCCAACCCACTTGCAAAGAAGAATTGGACTTGGCAGTGTCAGTAGACTGTAACTAGAAGGACTTGAAAATGCAACCTGAACAGGACCTTGAAGTGTGATGTTAAATGTTGATTTTATATGTTAAGAAAGTAAACCATTTTGTTTTAAAATTTGTTGTTGCAAACTCATTCCAAGTTCTGCCCCACAGAACCCACAAGCTGAGGTTACATGTGCACTCTTTACAATGTCTTCCTACGCCATCTTAACGAGCATGGGCTCCAAAGATAAGAAGCAAAGGAGTCTATCTGCCTTGACATTTTGAAAAACTAGCAGCATGTATCAAAGTCAGCTGAGTACTGCACACAGGATAGACTATGGCAATGCAAAGCTAAAGCAAAATGATTGTTATCCAATCTGTTATCCACCTTGTCACTATATTAATTGGTATGGTCAAATGCCAGTCACAAAAGCAACACAACAATAACCAGTAACATAGAGGTCCTTTACCACACCCTTTTCCAACCAAAGTGAGGCTAAGGGGGCTAACAACCAGTAAAATATACAGTTAAATACATACCCTAAACAAACATATAGGCTAACATCTGAAATCCATACCAGACATTAAAATTCAAGACAGCACTCCTATAATAATAACAAGGAGAACAATCAGGAAGGGGGAGGGAGAGGAGGGAAAGGAAAAGAAGGAACAGGGCAGGGAGAGCATCCAGAGTGGAACTGCTGCTGTCCTCAACCCTAGGACTGGTGGAACACCTCAGTGCAGGCTCTGCAGAAAGGAATCAGGTCTTACAAGGCATGGGTTTCATTTGATAGAGAGTTCCATCAGGTTGGAACAAGAGCTGAGAGGGCCCTGGCCCTGGTCAAGGACAACCGGGCACTTTTGGGGCCAGGAACCATTATTAACTTGTTACCTGATAAGCCTAACACACTCTGGGAAATATATCGAGAGAGGTGGTCCTGCAAATTTGATAGTCCCATACCACTCAGGGCTGTAAAAGTCACCATCAATAAACTTGAACCTGAGCCGGTGCTCAATTGGGAGTCAGTGCAGCTGGTGGAGCACTTTCCATGGGGTTTCCATAAGGACCTGCACCCTCACATTTTAGACCAATTGAAGTTTCTGGAGTAACGGGAGCAACTTCAAAGGTAGCCCCTTAGCGATTTACAGTAGTCTGATCTGGAAGTGATTGATATATGGATCACTGTGGCTAGATCAGGGTGCGATAGGTGCGGCGTCACCGGCCTGCCTGGTGAAAGCTGAAAAACAAAATAGAAATGTCTTTCTTGCATGCACAATAAATTCAGGCCAGATTTAAAAAAAATGGAACCTTTACAGTAATATACAGTGAGTAGCAACCATCCATGTGTATTTAAGTGATTGGTTATTTGAACCAGTTAATTTGCAACATCATCTCATTGGCTTTTCCTTTTTAAAATTTTAAATGTCTCCTGCTCTGGCATGAAAAAAACACCTGTATATTTATCTTTGTTCATGCATATGTATTTTCTAAGACCACTCTAAGACCACGTATTTTCTAAACCTTTGGGCTGAAACACTTTTGGTTACAATGGTTTATGTGTGTGACTAAACTATTTTTACATATTGTGGTTTTACTACCCCTATCAGGCTTTGGTTTTAAATATTTTAATGATTTTTTTTCACACAATAAAGACATTTCTATTTTGTTCAATTATATAGTAAGATATCCCACACTGCACCCCATGGAAACCCAAAGAAACTTACATTGTTCTCCTATCCTCCATTTTACCCTCACAACAGCACTGTGAAGTTGTGTATTTGCCTGGCTAGAGTAGTAGAAATCTGATCGAAATGTGCAGTATGGATAGGTTTTTCATTTCAATTGTAAAAGGGTTTTGGCAATTCATCATTTGCATTCCAAAGACAAAGAATCCTGTGAATGATCAATTCCTCTTTTCATCCCAGTCATGAACATTATTGGGTCCTGTAATTTTCACTTCAGCTTTTTTTTAATATGATTAAGAATTGTGGGGATAGGCGGAAAAAAGGGAATTGCCAGCCGATGTCTGGCTTTGCTAGTTAATTTAGTTTATAGATGAGTACACACAGTCAATCTTGACATTTTACTCTTTTCAAATAATATTTATTTTTGTGCGGTGTCCGGGGAGAAAAACTCTGAATGTAGAGAATTTACTTTTATATTCAGATCTCTCTCTCTCTCTCTCTCTCTCTCTCTCTCTCTCTCTCTCTCTCTCTCTCTCTCTCTCTCTCTCTCTCTCTCTCTCTGTCTCTCTCTCTCACTCACTCACTCACACACACACACACGAGGGAGAGGGAGAGATGCAATGCTGCATTCTGAAAAGAAATAATAAACTAAGATGTCTGAGGCATTATAGTTATTTATGATGCTGACATTTACAGGGACTTGGTGACCAAAATAACAAAGCTAAGTGTATGAAAGTGATGTAAAAAAAAAAAAAGGAAAAGAGATTTTTCGTTAATACTTTTGGAGTTTGAATTTATTCCTCCTTGTGGAATAAAGAAGTAGAGGAAACACGAGAGAGAGAGAGAGAGAGAGAGAGAGAGAGAGAGAGAGAGAGAGAGAGAGAGCACATACATTTTTGGAGGAATCCAGCCCCATATAAAGTCAGGTGAGACGGCTGGACTCTCTTTTCAAATCAGGCACTTGCCCCCACTTGCATTTTTAAGTGGCTGAAGCTCACCTCTAAAATAGAGGTGGACAAAACTGTGCACATTGTAATGTCTAGTTTGTACATTAAAAGGGTATAACTTGATTTGACATTGAGAGCCAGCATGGTGTAGTGGTTAAGAGCGGTGGACTCTAATGTGGAAAACTGGGTTTGATTCCCCACTCTTCCACATGAGCAGCAGACTCTTATCTGGTGAACAGGATTTGTTTCCCTGCTACTACATGTGAAAACTGCTGGGTGGCCTTGGGCTAATTCCAGTTCTCTCAGAACTCTATCAACCCCATCTACCTCACAGTTGTCTGTTCTGAGAAGAAGATGGGAAAGGAGTTTGTAAGCCACTTTGAGGCTCCTTACAGGAGAGAAAGGCAGGGTATAAATCCAAACTCTTCTCCTTCATTTTAGATGAATTTCTAAAAGCATGTATGTTTTCATCTTAGTCTGATACAGATTTGATCCATTGTTACCCAATGCCTGCAGAACTAACTTATTTGCACTAAAGCATGTGAATTGGCATTTCTTTGAAGATCCAGCAATAATCGCCAATTTGCAAGTCTTTGAGATACCTTTACGCAGCATCAAATATTTAGTTTTCATTGGAATTTGCTGCATCTTTGCTTCTTGTATCATCAAATAAAAAAGTTGGATTGCCTAACAATCAATGTGTCAACACTGCTACTATTACTATTCAATATTACTTTCTACTACCAATGCAGGGACATTCCTTAAACACTGTAGTGCTTAGCCTCCTCATTGAATTGTTACCAGTGTTTTACAATAGTCATTGCCAGTGGAAAATATGAGACATTAATGCTGTTGGGTGCCATCTACTGCTTCATTTTTTAGATACAGTAAGATTCTAATTCATGTGCATTGAATTTTACTTTCCTTTGCAAGCTATTACAATTCTTCGAAGTGGTGGAAGGGGGAGCAATAATGTATAACAACATTAATTATAAAACGCAATACACATTATAGCCAAATCAATAGTTACATGGATTAGGCAACATTAATCCAGCAAGTTCATTATCACACTTGGATAAAAATAAGGCTGCTTGATTTTTTTTCCTCATATTACTTGTCTCTTTTATTTTCTATGTTAATTCTTTGTAAGGTTTTCATTTATGACTGAACTTTTTATTAAAGCTCTTAGCCAACATAAAACTTTGGAAGATAGGACAACTCAGCCTAATTGTACTATTGGCCCCATCCAAGGGTGGGAACAGCGAATCAGTTTGTGGAGGTGGAGTGACCCTATGCTGGTTTATTTGCCCTTCCTGGGGAACTTGCCCCAGCGGAGGGGTGGATCTGTTGGTGGGAGGCCTCCATGGCCTGCCAAAATGTCCAGATGTGGTGGTGCATGCCGGAGCTCATGTGCCTCTGCTGCCTGTGCTGGCATTGCAGAGATGTGTGGGGACATGGTTGTGGGCAGAGATGACATTACTTGGGGGCAGAGATGACATCCACCCCTGCCTTGTTGCCAGCTCCTGCATGCCACCTTTTTGGTGCTGTAAGTCCATGGGAACCCCATGAAGGACTTTCTGTGGCAGGCGGTTTTGTTTGCCTTTTTGGCTTCTTGAACAACTGGAAAGCCTTCCAGGGCAATGTGGCTGCGGCACCACATCTGGTCACACAGCCATTTGGATGTTGCTGTCACTTGGAAGGAATAGCCAAATTAAGATCTGTGGCACCCAGGCTATAATCCTTGCTCTGCCACTAAGCTTTCTGGGAGACTGTGGAGCACCGGATTGTTGCGAGGATAATATGGGAGAAAGGAAAATAACATACACTACCCTAATCTCCTTGGAGGAAGATTAGGATAAAAAAATGTGTTAAATAATAATGGATAGCAAATGGTAAATGAAGCTTATGGGTATGTGCAAGTCAACCAGAAGCTTTGAGACATGTAGTATTCAGTAGAATTTTGGTATTCAGCAGGAACATCAGACAGCCTGGAAATCACAGGTCGGGGCTGCTTGAAATTGGGATACAGTCATGGGATTCCCCCACCCCACACCGAGTAGCATTATAAATGTAAATATTTCTGTGGTCAGGGAGGTATGCTGATAAATGTCTGTAATTGTATTAACTTCTCTGGGCTCCTTCTAAATCCTATTGGCTCTATCTGCTGACTTGTCAAGGCAAGAGACTAATAGAGATGGTTTGCCATTGCCTTCCTCCGCAAAGTGACCCTGATATTCCTTGGTGGTCTCCCATCCAAGTATTAACCAGTAATCACCCTGCTTGGGATCTGATGAAATCAGGCTAGCCTGGATCAGCCAAGCGAGGGCCTATTTTTCCTAAGGAGGACTTTGTTTAGACTTTCTCTTTATCTTGTGTTACCCTGTTGAGATCTGGTGTTACTGTAGGGATGTACAGAACAAATTTGGAAAAGACAGAAAGAGGTGGCACAGTCATAGGCCCCTTCCGCACACACAAAATAATGCATTTTCAAACCACTTTCACAACTGTTTGCAAGTGGATTTTGCTATTCCGCACAGCTTTAAAGAGCACTGAAAGCAGTTTGAAAGTGCATTATTCTGCAGGTGCGGAGTGAGCCATAGTTTCCCCTTCACAGTGTAGTGCTTTGAGCATTGCTACACTTGGTGCTAAGGGCTCCCTAAACCATTTTGGGGAATAAGTTGTTCCAGAATGGCATAGGCTGATTCTGCATTGGCCAAAAACAGCGGTGTGAAAATGGTGTGAAAACAGTATAAACCCTTTTATACTGTTTTAAACCCTTTTACACCATTTTCACACCGTTTTCACACTGCTGTTTTTGGCCCATGCGGAATCAGCCATAGAAAAATCTGTTTTACCCACCCCTTAACCATTTTTGTATGTGTGTGTGTGAAATCCAGTCCTGTGTGTTAATTTGTGATGCTTTAACAATGAATATTTGCCATTTAAGAATGAAGACAGAGGACCTGATGATGTCAGTTTCTCATCCCCAGTTCTTGGCATCTTTTAGCATTTGTATTCCAAGCTATTTATACATTTCTTTATTGCCAAAGCATAAATGATTAAATGAATTATTACAATGCCAGACTGGGCACATTCATATATTTAATTTACATGTTTCTTTTTATAGGTTTCTCTTTTTTATTTATGAATGACATTTCTGAATGCCTTGGTGGAAAATATAAAGCAAATTAATAATAAAGATAGGCAGCCTCAATAGGCACAGAAGTAATTTCAAACTTTATTATGACCATAAAAATTATTACAGTTCAGTACTTTGACTTTTGATAGTAGTCTAAATACATTCAATGGAAACATGATGGGCATAACCTGTATTTTATATTGTCAGTACATGTGATTGCACATAGAAATACTCTCCACTGCCCTAAAGATCTTTTGACTGATGTGGAAGGAAACATTTCTGTCCCTTAATTACTGCTGAAGCATTTGGTTTTAAAGAATTTCCTTATGGGCTACCACATAGAAATGAGTGGGTTTCGGGCACTATTTGTTTCAATTATTCCAGATTTTCCCTTTCCTGTATGCCAGACCTCCTTCATTACATTTTAACTCGGAGGACTCCTAAGGTTAATTCTGGAACTGGATCATGCACAGCATACTGCACTGTTTGGTTCTCCCTCCTCTTTTTATTTTATCAATTCACATATGTGCCCTCATAAAACATAGCAAAAGGCAATGTCTGAATCAAGTTTCTTCTTCTGCTGTGCTTCATTGATGTATCCATGGAAAACATCACACAAAAATACAAACACATATTCAACTGTATCAGAGTTGTTTTTCCTCATATCTGCATCAATATCATAGAAGTTGGGAAATATAATAATTAATAAAAGAATGTAAAATTTCAATATAGGGAAGATAAAGTTTATTACCTGCTCATTTACCTGTTGCATCCTCCTCATTGGTCATGGTCAAGGAGTTGATCACAAAACAAATTCAGTTGTGTCAACTGGTATGATTAGAGGGGTTTCTTATAGCTAGCCCCCACCCACTGTTGCCACCTCCAAGTATTAAAAGGCATAGTTGAAAGGGGAGAAAATCCATTTGAGATTTTCAGTTTAAATGTATCTTTGTGCCTTTAGTATTCCTCCACCTAAGAACATAGCTAATCTTACAATCAGGTCTTGCAATCTTTTTCTAAATAGATGTCACTGATTACACAGGGAGAAAAAGCAGCAATGCATACTATCCAACACACGAGTTAAAATGCCTCCATCTGCTCAAATGCAAAAAAAGAAGAAAGATTACTAGCAAAAAAGTGGAAATGATTCCATGCTTGACAAGGAGGTCGTTTTAATGAGCCATAATGACTGTTGAGGTTGTCTGCCTCTTCTTGAGTACTTGAAAAGATTCACAGAAAAAAATTAATAAAAATACAGAGGCTAATTCATCAGGAGCTTCACTTGCGGGTAATCAAGGAAGCTCAATAAAGGATAGGGCCAAACTTGAAGTTGTTTTTGTGAGTTGTGTCTTGTGATTCCCTAACCAAATATTGTTCCAAACTGCAAAGTACGTAATTTTAAAGACCAGAGGGATTCCTTTTGTGTATAGGAAAGAGAGTCTCCTGCTCCCCTCCTGCGATATTTTGAGTAGGCTTGGTAAATACCCTAAAAATTTGGTAACATTCAGATTTGGATTTATTTGGACATAAAATCATCTGTATGCCCGAATAAGACAAATAACGTATCCAGAAGCAAAGTTCATCAAGCCTGGATGCTACTATCAGAAGGGCCTCCTGAAGCTACTTTGAAAGTCTGGTGCCTCTATCTTCAAAAATGTGCAGCATGCTTACACACTCAGGCTGATTCCGCATGGGCCAAAAACAGCAGTGTGAAAATGGTGTGAAAACAGTATAAACCCTTTTACACCATTTTAAACCCTTTTACACCATTTTCACACCGTTTTCACACTGCTGTTTTTGGCTCATGCGGAATCAGCCTCAGAAATTCCCCATTGGCTACAATGGAGCCAAGGCACTGCAGAACAAAGAATCTTGGACAAATTTATTGGGTTGCCTGTCAGGGGTGCATTTTTAAAGCTAATGGCACCAAAATTTCAGAGTATCATCCAGAGACTGTTCTGATAATACTACCCAAGTTTAGTGAAGTTAGGTTCAGGGAGGCCAAAGTTATGGGCCCTCAAATGGGTAGCCCCCATCTCCTGTTAGCTCCCATTGGAAACAATGGGGGATGGGGCACCCCCTTTGAGGGTCCATAACTTTGGCTCCCCCTAAAGCAAACTTCACCAAACTTGGGTGGTATTATCAGGACAGTCTTTAAATTATAACCTAAAATGTTGGTGCTGCTAGCTTTAAAAATGCGCCCCTGCAGGCCAAAATGCAAACCCCCCCAAAATACCACCCAAAAGCCTGAATACCTTGCATTTGGATTTGTTCATATTCAGGCAGGACATATTCGGCCAATTTTTGTCCGAATATGCTGAAAATTGCTGAGATTCGGGCCGAGTCTGGTATTTGTTTCATCTTAATCTCCAAGCCTAATTTTGAGAAGCTGAAAAATGACTGGGCAGGACATTATTTATTTTCAATCTTTTTCTCAGACTCCATGTTTTCCTCTGACTTCATTCTGTTCCAAATCACTCATTTGCCTGCCTACCGGCAATACTCTATTCTTTCTGCTCTACCTCCAGAAATAACTTTCCTTTTTTCCCTTTGCTCCTACCATCGTACTGTCTGTCACGCCCCCAGAGACATCCTCACTATTTTCCTTATTTAAGCCTCAGTTGTACCCTTAGTCAGAATGGGTTTAGTTGCCTTTTGTACAGCATTCTGTGGGAGGGAACCTTAGTTAGACCCTGTCCCTTTAAGAAGCCCTCTAGAAGCAAAGCACTATAGCATTCTAATTGGTTAACAGTTCCTGTTTTACAGTTTTGTTTTTAGTTCAGGTGTCTGGGAAAGGTTGGAGGCAGCAATATTTCAGACATTTAAGGTGTAAAAGATCCATGATATTTTAAGTAATCCAGTTTCAACAGAATTGCAAGGAAACATAGTCCAAATAGAGGACACTGGGAGATCACAGAAGCAGTACAAGCAGCACAGACTTCCTTAGAAGCAATTAAGGAAATAGTTGATGTCTGCAATCTCCAAACATTTCCAGCATCTTTATTTAAATTTAAATTTAAATTTCCAGTATTCTTTATTTAAATAGACTTCATTGGAGGAGTCAAAATCCTAAACTTGCAATATTATTAAACCATTTTTGAACTGTTTCTTATTTGTCTGTGGGTCTTACACTCTGTTCTGGTCACATGCAAGGCATCTGATTTTTACTTTGCTTGGGGAACAGAATACTGACAGATGACCATATAATTAGGGTTGCAAATTCCTGGATGGGAAATTCCTGGGGATTTAGGGGTGGATCCTGGAAAAGATGGAGTTTGCAGAGAGGAGGGACTATAGTGGGGAGTCCATCTACTAAATGGAGTCCATCTACTAAAGCCACCACTTCTTCCAGGAAGACCATTGCCACTAGAGGGTGGGACTGGCACTGCTTGGAGTCCCCAAATCACAGTGACACGACACTCTTGTCTGTGGGGTAAAATTTTGGCCATAGCCAAACCATTTTATTGACAAAGTATTAAAAGAAGCATGAGGTGCAGCATGGGATCTGATGAGCACACTGGGCAGCCCGAGTGCTTTCCCCCAGTGAAACCTTCCTCCAACCCATCTGTTGGAGAAGGCTGCTAACCTTGTGCAGTAACCGTGGAACTCAGCTAGGCAGAAGGCCCCGTGCTGGATATCCGTTTGGTGCAGTGCAGCAATAATGGAACTCAGCGGGGCAGAAGAACCCTGCTGAAGAACCATTATATTTCTAAGGGGTGCAAGCCTCAGTAGCCCCTGCCTGGGCATCCTGCCTCTTGGCTTGCTCCAACCCTAACCTCTTAAGAGGTCACACCAAAGAGGGTAGCTTCCCAGCTCCCCTCACCATCAGATCAGATTCCATTCATAATCCGCCAGTCTGGCTATGACAGTGAACACATGCATTAGAATTGACCAAAAGGGAGAGGTGGGTGGGAAACTTGCTGTCACCCTACACTGCCCCAATGAGCCCTGGGCTGGGTGAAGCCTTAAAAGGCTCCTGGCTGGCTCCTCCTAATGACATAATGGCACCACTCTGCATCATGATGTCTCTACCCACACCAGTCATGACTGCCACGGGCCCTGTAGGACCACCTCACTGAGCCCTTTCTGGTGGCAGTGGTGGCCATGCTAACTCACGGTCGCTCTTATATGTGTAATCTAGAGATCAGTTGTACTTCTGAGAAATCTCCAGGCCCTCATGGAGGTTAGCACTCTTACCACACACAATTCCTGTAACCCCTTTCTGATGTGGACCACTCTGGTTTTCTAGGATTCTTCTCAAGAGAACTATCTGAAGTTGTAAACACATGCTTTTCAAAATATTATTTGTACACCAATCTAATGGCCAGATTTTTAAGTGTATAAGTAACGACTGATAGCTGCAGCAAAATTCAACTTCAGAATAAAAACTGTCTGCTCTTCCACTCCCAAACAATCCTTATCAACTCATTCACTTATTTTATTTCCATAAATCTACTCTGATACATTTGGACAGAGAGACAGCTTGCACTGTCCTTTTACTTTCTGGTACAATATGTTTTAGCCTTTTAAAAAGCTGATCCATATTTTATGATAGGAAAAAATGTTAAACTGAGACATAAGATTCAAAGACGAGAATTTACTTAGCCCTCTGTTGCAGAGCGATACAAATCACTCTAGATGGCAAAGGCTTCTTAATGTGTATACACCACATGAAAAATAGAACTTGCACTCTGGCAAAATTAATGTTAAGTGATGCGTGTATTTCTCTCCAGTCTACCATAGATAGGCATCTATTCTATTAAACTGTTATTCTTTTATTCAGCTTTATAAACTAAGCATCCAAAATAGCAAAAATGACCAACAACCATCTTGAAATCAAGAGACTTAGTAGTACTGCATTTTGGATGAGTTAGATATATATCAAATATATAATGGTTGTGGGCAGGGTTAGAAGAGGGATTTCAGTGTAGTATTATTTAGACAACTGATTTACCACCACCACCCCAGGTCTGATTTTTCATCCCTGAAGAAGGGGGGGGGGATGCCCTCCTCATAGTGACAGTAGGAATCTCCTGTGATCTATACAGCAGAGCCCTACAGCTTCATCCATAAATGGCCCCACATCCTCTCCCCCCAATCCCCCAATGTTTTCCCAGGCTGTGTAAAGAGCAATTGTGTTCTTACATCCACACTAGTGAGCTAGGATTTAAATAGATACTTGAGGAGCACCAACAGTCTTGGGCATACGATATCATGAGATGCCTAATTTCCTTTGGAGTCAATCCACAAGCGCTGGAGGTTCTTCCACATTCCTACATTCCTACATTCCTGCTGGGTGACCTTAGGCTACTCACAGTTCTCTCAGAACTCTCACAGCTCTACCTCACAAGGTATCGTTTGTGGGCAGAAGTAGGGAAAGGAGTTTGTAATCCCCTTGAGTCTTCTTACAAGAGAGAAAAGCAGGTATAAACCCAAACTTCTCTTCTTCTTCATATGCATGTGTATGCATGATACAGTGTACATACATAATACAATGTACATACAAAGTCATATCCATTGCATATAGAACAGTAGAACAGGAACATGCACACAGTACAAATAAATCTACAAAACTAACAATGTGAACTAGAGAACCAAATCCCCTGACATCAGTTGTGAATATAAAATAAACAAAATAGTAAATATTTACTCATCTCTAAATCTTAAACTTTTGATCAGTTATGGGTCAAATTCAGAACTGGGCAAATATACTCAAGGCTATTTTTCCTATTTTTTTAAAAAAATCAGACTATGCACTATCAAGTTTATAACCTGCTTTACTTCCCACTGAAGACCTAAAATAGCTTACAGCAAAATTTTGCTTTCCTCCATTGTGTTGTTACAACAACCATATGGAAGGTTGGGCTGAGAGAATGGGTCTGACACAAGACTGCCCAGTGAGCTTCTCTGGCAGATAGGAGACTCAAACCTAGGTCTCCCAGATCTTAGTCTGACACTCTAACCTCTTAGTCCTAGGAATACCATGGATGTTCATTCTGAACATTCTGTCATGTGGATTTCCCCTTAAACCAGGGGATTCCTATAAACTCCTTCATATTCCATATTAACCTGCTAAATCCACACACACACAAACTAGGGATTACTCACAACACTCCAACACTTGGAGGGAACATATATTTTCCCAGTGTCTTCATATTTGCTTCTGCTCCACTCATGCATACTTAAAGCAGTTTAAAAATGAAATTAAAATGTCAAGGGGCAGAGAATACTGGCCCAGGTGATGTTAACCTTCTATGTCTGACAATTAAACAGCAGACGGCAAACAGAGTCTTTAGCAGTCTTACATGTTTCTGAACAATAAATGAGGGGTGTGCTAAGACTTCAGGCAGGCAGAGGACAGCATTGAGGAGCACTGTGTTTTCCAATTATCAGAGTTCTATTCAAATAGCTTGCATTCCCTGCCAACCACCAAAACAAGGGGAGTCAGAGGTTACATTCAGTGTAATGCCAATGAGATTCCCCCTGCCCCCCGCCAGCCCATCTGAGTTTTCAGGCAGTCTTTGCCAGCTTCCAATATGCATACTACCTTCACTGCCAATGGCTGCGAGTTCATCCTGCAAGGGGACAACACCCTTCCCCTGCTACTTTTTGATGAGTTCCTCTCCTCCCAAAAAGTGTTTTGTTAAGGGTCACCAATGTTTTATTAAGGGCCACCTCCACTGTATTCAGAATTCTTCCAGATCAAGGGTCACCAGCCTTCTTCTTAATGAGATTTATCTCAGAGTAATGACAATTATACATCTAGTTACATTACTAGGTTTAGGTCTGTTCTAGGAACAGAATTGGGATTAATACCAGAAATGAAGTTAACAGCTAAGTACAGAAGAAAATCCTATGAAACAAAAGATTGTAAAACAGCAATAGTCCTGGAAAAATCTCTTGGTGATGTTTTCCTTGGTCTTCTAGAGGATATATGAGCTACTTGGCAGCAGCTGGTGAACTACTGCTAGCTCAGAAGCTGCCTGTTGGAGACCCATGGTCCAGATTGTGGTTCCAGTCTAGGGACACCAAAGACATGTGAAATCAATTCCCCTGTGAGTGAACAAATGCAATGAAATGTCTATCTTGGAACATGTATGCTCAGGCATACCCAACAGAAAAAGCAACATTCAAGCTTAGAATTATTTTGGGGGGAGAGGGGTGGGGGAAGTAACTTTTAATAGGAATGCCCAAACATTCACCAGTGTGGTTCATGTCCTGTTCACCAGTTGCAAACAGAGATACAGTCTTTCGATGATCAGCTGAATAATTTGTCAATCTATTTGTGGCTGTTTGACAGGTTGTTTTATTGTATTCTTGATTAATCATGCAGTGCAGCTTAATTGGCTTTTTGCACAGGTGGGTTATCACACAGCCCTATTGACATCTACCACGTCCCCATCTTTGCTACCACACCCCCATATTCTGCTCAGCAAGCATTTTTTAAAAAGATAGGTAGATCCCTCACACACCAAATAAAGTGGTCGTAAATACATGCTATGTTTCAGTAAAATCCTACCCTTCAGTTTTTGGCAAAGTAGACCTTAGAGTTGTAATGACTGTCAATCAGTTTGAATCGACAGCATCCTTGCCTGTGCAAAGTTTTGGGAACACTCGATACAAACTGGTTTCACAGGCATACATGGCTGCTCGACACCAACTGAATAAACTGATTGGTTCACATCTGATTGCTACTTTTGAACATAGTAAGTTTGACCATCAAGCATGCTAACAGAAAAAAAAATGCAGCATCCTGATCTAGTAATCTTGCCATGAGAAAATTTGGTCAGGCCATTAGCAGGTCAGATGAAATTGCTTTGGAGAAGAAGAAGAAGAAGAAGAAGAAGAAGAAGAAGAAGAAGAAGAAGAAGAAGAAGAAGAAGAAGAAGAAGAAGAAGAAGAAGAAGAAGAAGAAGAAGAGGAGGAGGAGGAGGAGGAGGAGGAGGAGGAGGAGGAGGAGGAGGAGGAGGAGGAGGAGGAGGAGGAGGAGACTCAAAGGGGCTTACAATCTCCTTGCCCTTTCCCCCTCACAACAAACACCCTGTGAGGTGGGGAGGGCTGAGAGAGCTCTGAGAAGCTGTGACTAGCCCAAGGTCACCCAGCTGGTGTGTGTGGGAGTGTACAGGCTAATCTGAATTCCCCAGATAAGCCTCCACAGCTCAAGCAGCAGAGCGGAGAATCAAACCCGGTTCCTCCAGATTAGAATGCACCTGCTCTTAACCACTACGCCACTGCTGCTCCCAGGAACGTAGGTATAGATTTTTTATTGGGGGGTTGGGGGTGGGGCCATACCCCACCCGCCCCTAGGGCATGGCCATGCCTCCCCAAGCCCCGCTCCTGGCCTAGCACTTATAACAGCAGCTCTCCGAGGTCGGGGATAACAGACTCCCCTGCCCTGCCCTCCCCTGCCCCTCCCCTCTCGGTAGAGGTATAGAGGGAAAATGGAGCCTGGTGCAAAAAAAATTTTTTGCCCCCCCCCCCCCCCCCCCCCCCGGGCAGCTGCTGTGATGTTGGAATCCACCCCCAAACAGCATCACTTTCAATGGCGTTTAAACTAGAGAGCCCAAATCCTCCTAGTTAAAGAAAATTTAACAAAGGGGCCCCTAGTTAAAGAACATTGAAAGTGATGCTGTTTTGGGGTTTATCCCCCACCCTGTTTTGGGGATTATCCCCCACCCTGAAACAGCATCACTTTCAATGTGGCGTAGTGGTTAAGAGCAGGTGCATTCTAATCTGGAGGATTTCCCCGGGTTTCCCTGCTCTGCCACTTGAACTGTGAAGACTTATCTGGGGAATTTAGATTAGCCTGTGCACTCCCACATATGCCAGCTGGGTGACCTTGGGCTAGTCACAGCTTTTTGGAGCTCTCTCAGCCCCACCCACCTCACAGAGTGTTTGTTGTGAGGGAGCAAGGGCAAGGAGATTGTAAGCCCCTTTGAGTCTCCTACAGGAGAGAAAGGGAGGATATAAATCCAAACTCTTCTTCTTCTTCTAAACTGAGGACCTCAAATTCTCCCTTTAAATCCATGCAGAAGAGGGTGGATTTAAAACGAGAATCTGGGGAGATTTGGGGGGTGCCTGCATGGAGGATGGGGTCACCCCCTTTGGGAGTCCATAACTTTGGACCTCCTGAACCAAATCTCACCAAACCTGGGTAGTATCATTAGGAGAGTCCCCCAAACAATCCCTGAAAGTTTGGTGCTGCTAGTCCAAACAATGCGCCCCCTGCAGGCCAAAAAACGAAAAAGCACTAAAATGCTTTAAAAACCCACAAACGGGTGGGCGGAGCTTCGGATATGAAGGGGGGGGTTCAAACCTGAGAAACCCCCCTTACCTATGTGCATGGCTGCTCCTCACAAACTGTGATTTCAGAAGAAGGGAAGGTCCACTTCCTGAGACACCCCAGGGGCCATTGCTCTATAGGGGACAATCTTTCTATTCCTTGCTTCAAACATTTCCTAGAACTGAGAAGTGACAAACATGTGTTTAGAGGAGAAAGAGAGAGCAGAAACATGTCCCCCATTCTGCTATTATTTCTCTGTCCAGGAATCTTGTCAGGGCTTTGATTGCAAGAGGAGGTGAGCTCCAGCTTATTTTCTCCCTCCCTGGGTGGAACATTTGACCATTCATCATGCCATCGATTCAGTAAATAACTCCCCACTGTCATCTGTTATTTTTTGTCCTGTGCCTTTGTATCTCAAGTCCTGGTGTGTGCAGTAAACATGAGTATTGGGGAAGAAAATCAATAAAAATATTTGAGATAGAAGGAAGGTGCCAAACATTTCAAAAGAGACAGTCTTGCTTCGTGCACTTACAGGCCCTTGTGAAAGGGCTTCGTTAGCCTTTTCCTGCCGTGCCCAATGGACTAAAAAGGTTTCCCATTCTGATTCTGTCAGAACAAAATAGAGTTTCCAGGTCTACAATATTACAAACACCTCAGACCATAGGTCTGTATCTGATCACATTTGTTCTCTGACAGACAGCATTTCTGTTTGCAGAAGAAAAAGGAGTGATCTCATATGGATGCCATATACCTGCTGGGGATAGAACATCCAACATTACTATTCTTGTTGTCCACTGCCACTCCTGCAGCCAGCTGAAGAAAAAAAAATAATAACCTGCAGACAGTGGAAGAAAAAAAACATATCCCTTGTCCTGCTTTGCCCCCTATGCTGTTCTTAACCCCGAGGAACAAAATTTCAGGACACTAAATTAGCTGTATTATGAGGGAGAAGTGGGAACATCCCATTCTGTGAAGTATGTGGACATTTGGCTACAGACCATAGGAGGTGTCACAATGAACAACAGTTCTAATGATAGTACTTCCATGCACCACTTGATACTGTACCATAAAGAATTTGTGTCATTACAATCATGTGGCTTTGAAGCGAATAACAATCTACCCACACAGATTAACTAATACAGCTGAAGTGTTTGGCAATTTCTGCACAGCAGCAGGAAACGGCTCTCCACTGGCATAATTCATGCCGGTGGACACACGAGACCATTCGCACAGTCTCATACAGGCAGCGCTGAGGCTGCTGTGACCACATAGAGCCACCCACGGGTCATCCCATTCACCTACTTCTCCTCCCTGCGCAGCTCTTGATGGACCTCTGGGGGTAGGAGGGCAGCATGGGCATGTTCCTCCAGCCGTCCAGAGCTGCGCAGGGAGGAGAGGTAGGTGAACGTGCAACCGGAGGGGCCAAAAGAGGCGTCCTCATGCCGGTGCAGTTTGCACCGTGCCAAGGGCAAAAACGTTGCTTTTTTAAAAAAAAACTCACCCAGGGAGAGAGTTTCAAAAGTGGCGTTTTCGCACCAGTTGGGGGGATGAACATGGCGCTGCTGCGATGCAGCAGCACCAGCTGTCTGAACAGCGCCACAGGGAGGATGTTTTAACCGTCCCTAGGGTGCTGTTTTTCGGCTGTGAAGAAACAACCTACGTGAGAAATTATTGCTTTCAGTTTCCAGTCTTCTTGCACCATAGTAACCACAGGCAAGCAAGTGTAGAAGAAACGATCAGCTGTGTGGGCTGCCTCTGAGTTTGGTGACTCCTTTCAGTCATCTTGGCTAGCATTTAGGGTTACCAGTAGTGCTTTGACAAATGCTGGGAAATTTTGAGGGCAGTGCCTGGAGGGTAGAGTTTAAGGAGGATGTAACATTTTTAGGTCATGCTCTAGGAATTTATATCAACTTCTACAGCAAAGCCCATGGTGACATGAGAAACACTACTGATGCCATTTTTTTCCTCTTGCTGCTCAGTTTCTCAAGGATGAGGGATTAGGAGCAAGGGTGTGGATTTACTTGTGCTGTGGACAGGCAAAAGGCAGGCCTACCAGTAGATCCACAATTCTTCCAGGCCTGCCACTTAAAAATCTGCTGTCTAGGAGAAGTCAGCTTATTCAGGAAATTTATATATTAATTCATTAAATATGGAGATTACCTCCTGTTAGAATGCTGCAAGTGGCTGGCAAAAGTAGACATATAATGTAGTGATACCAAAACAATACAAAATAAAAAGGAATACTGCTCTTCTATATAATCAGTCCTGGATAGCCAAGTGCAGCAAATTGAGGCATGGGATGGGGCAAGCTTACTTCCATTGGCAAGTGACCATAGCTTAGTGGTAGAGCACCTGCTTGTTATGCAGAATTGTTCCATAATCAAGTTCTGCATCTTCAGTTCAAAACATGTGTAGCTAGATGAACCCATGACACACACGCTGTTTTTTTCCCCCTATATGAATGTACAGATTTATGTACAAATATATAAGGATTGGATGGATTTCAGCCAACTGGCAAGCTAGAAGAAGTATCTGAAACAGGGTTTCTGCCTTTCTAACAATAGGCATTTGCCTTCTGCTGTCTCCCCTTCCCCCCAGGCAACATGGAAGTAATGGATAACGTTTTTGGGATAGATCACTGTTGGTGCAGAATAGCAGCAACAAAATGCTTAATCATCAATGTGACTTGGAATCTCTTAGCACACCTCCTATTTGGGGTGCAGACAAGGATACATAAAGCCAGCAAAATTTGGTGGCCAAGTTTCAAGCTAGGGTGGAATTGCTGAAAAGGTCAGTAGCACCAGGTTGACATAGCTGCAACCCCACTCTAAACGTTTTGAGATAAAATTGTAATCAAATCGATCACCAAAATGTGGTTGTCTCTGTTTCTTGGGAGATAGTGCTTATGCTGGTACAATAGCTTGTAGAGAATGACACAGGGCCCCGTCTGTTTTGGTTCCACTGCTCTTGAATCAAGCCATAGTCTGTGTCCATTTTTCCTTCCCTTATGCAAATTAGTGGAGAAGTGGCATTTACTACTTGCAAGAAGGAGCAATTGGCCCTGATCCTAAGTCCAATAAGAACTTTTCAATTCATCACTATGAACACAAGTTAATCATCTTAATGTCAAAAATCAGTGAGAAGCTTTCACTGCTGCCCTGTTGCGAAGATTAAGTTATTTCAGATGAGCTAGTATCATCACTTCTTAAGACTTCATCTTGTGGACAAATACAACCTTAATTGAGTTCTCTTGGGCCAAGATTGAGCACAATCAGATGGCAACAGTGAGAGGCAAAGCACCTCCACAGAGATGCCTAAGCCGATAAAGCAGATGTCTACCTCACATTTAAACTAGGCATGCTACTTCATTTTGGAGGCCCACTGTTCAGACTCAAATCCCCCAGCTTCATTTTCAGTTTTGCCACCATTTCATAAGTGTTGATTTTCATACCAGGTTTTTTCAGTTACATTTACACATTTTTACTTTACTTGTTATGTCAACTGGCTGAAAATGGCAGCAAGTGGCATAAATAGTGCCATTAAAGAAACACATTGGGAACACCAGCAAAATGGGTGAAATGAAAAGGGTCACCATAACAACAGAGGGAAAAAGAAGGATAAGGAAAAAAGGAGGAGGAGCAGTTGTTTGATTTTATGCTCTGCCTTTCTCACCTGTAAGGAGTCTAAAAGTGATTTACAAACTCCTTCTCTTCCTCTTGCCACAACAGACACCTTGTGAGGTAGGTGGGCTGAGAGAGTCCTGAGAGAACTGTAATTACTTCTAGGTCACCCTGCGGACTTCATGTGTAGGAGTGGGAAAACAAAGTTCACCAGATAAGAGTCTGCTGCTCATGTAAAAGAATGAGGAATCAAACTTAATTTTCCAGAGTAGAGTCCACTGCTCTTAACCACTACATCACTCTCCTGAAGCTGAAATACTCCCAAAAGATATCAATTTCCTTTAGGAAAAAAGGCTGCTTTGGAAGAGGATCTGTACTCTGTAAGTTATTGTATCATGCTGAGATACCTCCCCTTTCCAAACCAGTTCCTCCTAAGGATCACCCTCAGATTTCCAGGAATTTCCCATCCCTGAGGTGGCAATCCTAAATTCTACATGTGCAAAGGAAAGGCAAGTTACGGTTTGTCACTTGCAGACTGATGTTTTATTTTTATTCTCATAATACTGTGTCACAAAATATTCTTAATTCATCCCTCAAAAGCAGGCCTCTGATCGCAACACAGTAAATACATTTGATGTGCTTTGAAACCCTCACAAGGAGAATGAAGTGGAAGTTACCCGTTGCCTGGTATTCTCCAACTGGTATTATAAAATCAATTTTTCCTCAATTTAGGCTGAAGGCTCCTAGGAGGTTCTCTGCAGCGAAACATAAATGTAGGAAATTTAGGGTAATATTCTAATTTAATATCCTGGCAGGACTCCTGTGTTCTCCTGTTCTCTGCCGCACATGACTGCCATTCGCTCCTTCTGAAACACTTCCTGCAAATGTCAGACACAATTAATTACATTTAATATAAACTACTTACATTCATTGCAAGACATGCCACCGGGCATATTTTTAAATCAAAGGGAAGTGTGTTCTTTTGACCAAATTAGTGAATAAAAGGCATAAATAATAGTAATTCAAGCATGTTATGGTATTTTGTTATTTTCTTTGTTTCTTTTAGTGCCATTACAGTAGAATGGAAAGAACACTAAACTTATGTCTGGAAGATCTGGGTAAAAACTAACATTCTCAATAGTCAAAAGTTCTCCATGGATCTCATATCATCAAATTGCACAGATTTTTTTCTCTGTAACCAAACCAATACAATAGAATCCCCCATTGTTCCATTGCTTTATTTCTTAATTTTGCACAGAGTGCTGTTTGCCACTTTATGGTCCTTCAGAAAGATCGTTTATATCTGTTCCCTACCCCAGTTTATTACAGATCTACATGTGCATATACTGATAAACACTGCACAAAAGAACCCACTGATCTCCAACAAAAGCTGTCTGTGGTATGGGGACCCTGAGGAACCATATAAGGAAGGTCTGTAGCAGGAAGGGAAAATAAACAGACATTACCAGTTTAATCTGGTTCAACTCAGTATCTTGAAGTCCTTGATGTGAGCCAGGATAATGTGATGGCATTATGTGGTAAGCATGTTGTACTAGGAACTAAGGGATAATGTGGTAAACATGTTGTACTAGGATCTAAGAGACCCTGGATAGAATCCCTCCCTCTGTTACGGAAGCTCATGGAGTAACCTTAGAACTGTTGCTGTGAGGATAAAAAGTAAGAAGGGAGAACAGTATTATTCTTTGCATCTCCACTGGGAAATACACACACAGAGAGAGTGAGTGAGTGTGAGAAAGAGACTTACACAACTGATTTATTCCTGATATCTAACTGATCTCTCCAATATCTCCTTAAGAGAGGCATTTACCAGTCTTTGTTTCCAATCCTTTCCTACTGAATGTCTCCTTGGTAGATACTGAAAGCTCCCAAGGGACCAATCTCTTTGCAGCCTCAGCCAGCCAGCCAGAAGACTTAGCCCATTATATCTTATGTTGTTCCCACTATGATGTTATTTAAGGTAAATAGCCCAAACCATAATTTCATCTGAAAATATTGGTTCTGATGATGATAGGTTGCAATTTCTTTTGGCTGATGTTTTCCCTAAGGTCACTGTTAAAGCTGCTACTTTTACTTTTTAAGGAACCATTGTAAGGAGGACATTAGTTGTAGACCAACATGTTAAAGTTAAATTGTAAATGCAAACTGTGATGATGGAATTTTATTGTTTTATACGGTTATGTTGTTATAAATGTCATCCCAGTGTGTCCAGGGGACTCTATGGGTCATGCTATTTTTATGATTGTGATGGCCTATGGCTGACAATAAACCATAACTAACTTCTACAACTATATCAAGATTCTTTACCATGATGTTTTATTAATCTCATTAAATTGAAACCGAATAGCAACAAAACCAGGTGCTACTGGTCAATGACAAAGGAGCTCAAGGCCTGACTGCCTGCTGTGGATGAGATTGCAGTCCCTGTGAGGAAACATCTTAACAGTTTGTGGATTCTGCTGGATCATGGCTTGTAGTTGAAAGCCCAGATGTCCTCTGTGGCACATAGTGCCCTTGATCACTTTAGGATAAGCCAGCTACAGTTGTTCCTTGAAAAGTATGATTTGGCCACAGCAATCAAGGATCTGATTATATACAGGTTAGATTACCATAATGCCTTTTATGTGGGGCTATCTTTGATAATGTCTCAACTGTTTCGAGATAAAATGTATCACTGAAGGCTTTCATGGCCAGAATCAACTGAATGTTATGAGTTTTCCGGGCTAAGTGGCCATGATGTTTTGCCTGCAGTTATGGCTTGCTTCTTCAGAGGGATGTCATGGTAAGATTTGTTTCTCTCCATGACACAGTGTGGAGTGATTCTGTGGTGGGGTATATATATTGTCCACCTCACAGGGGCATGAGGAATACTTGCATGTGTCTTGGTGGAGTTAATTTACATTCCTCTTGCATTTGCAGTCACATTTACAATCTAGTTAAAATGTTTTCACCTGTAGTAATAAAGATATGTTCACATTCATATGCTAAATTGGCATCATCTTTATTTTCTTCTGTTGCTTTCTCAGTGAGTATTATCAACATTTATTTGGAAAATTCATTGGGACAACTATCATTAACTGTGTCATGTCCTTATATCAATCAGTGGAACACTGTGTCCACAGTATAAAAGAACAAAAATTTGCAGTGTTTATAGTCAGAGCTCGTCGCAATTTGGGATCTAAAACCAAATGGAAATATCTAGCCATGGTATACAGTTTTAGCGGTATACCTAAGTGCAAGGGAGAGCAGCGTTTATTTGCCTGCTGAAGTGCTTATAGTGTGACAGAAAAAAAGTCTATGAAAATCATCAGATGATAAACTTCAGGACATAACTCATCCCATGTTATTTTGGGTGAAACTCTCAAGTTAGGGAAACATAGATCATAGTTTTAAAAATAAGACAGTTCTATGTCTGACAATTGTATATCTGACAGGATTCTAATTTATGGTTGGTATGCTTACCTTGTTTCTAAACAGCACTGCAGTGTCTGTTCATGTGATTCATTAAAGTTCCTAACACTTTCCTGCTTGCATAGATTTGAGTGTAATCTAATTAATAAATTGTTTAGCATGAAATGACAACTTAATAACTGGCTTTCCAAAGTGGCTGGATCATGAGCCATGCAGCAATTATAACTACAGATGTTTATATCTTTCCATTTGCAATTAGGAAATACATGTAAAATCTGCCACTCAGTTATTTCTTGCACAAATGGGCAGCTATGTTTAAACCAATGCCTGGCTCCCAAAAATGGAGATAAGGGCTTGGATCCAGTGATGCACAAATGAAAGCATAAACTTCAAGTAAAGAACCCAGGGTTATAATGAATTTATCATTACTGTTGGAGAAGCAAATGAATGCAGCTACAAAGATGCTTCCTTTCTGATTTTATTTAGCCTGGAAAATGGCATCCTACATAGATTTGGTTGATTTGGTCACCTGAATCCATGCCATGTCAGCATTGTGATTAAACTACTGTAATACCCTTTACATGGGTTTTCTCTTGAAGTCTACTTAGATTATGGTATTTGGAGCAGCTTCAGAAGATTTTTTTTTAACAGCTGGTTTAACAGCTGGTGAAACGACAGTTTCTGAGGATTCCTAAAGCTACTCTACATCACTTCCAGGTTTCCTGGCTGTTGTATCCCGCAATGTCCCCACCCAAAAGCCTTCCATTGGTTGCACAACTTGACAATTCAAACTTGGAAACTCCATTGGTACAGAATGCTGAAGCACAGTTATCATCAGGAACTAAGCAGAGCATGCATATTCTATTTGAAACCCATCAGTGATTGGGATTAATTCAAGGTGGTTGCTGTCACATGCAAAGCCCTTCTTAATTAGGGGGCATCACATCTGCAAGAGTAGCTCTCCTGCTATCCTCTGCCACAACTGATTTGCTCAACTGAGTAGAGCCTTCTGCAGGTTCCCCACTGCAAAAAGGCAAGTTCAGCAACTGCCTGTATGTATGCCTTCTATGTTATGGTCCCCACTTTACAGAATGGGCTACCTGCTGAGGTCAGGAAGGCACCTGCTCTACTATCATTCCTCAAATTATGTGAAATAGAATTATTCAGAAGGGCATATCTGTCACACAGATAGGACTGTATCATAACAAAAAAGATGGATTCTTAAATAAAGAAATGGAACTGTGGACTATAATACTACATATTGTATAGATTATCTGTTTGCTATGTGGGTTATTGTGCATTGTCTTCTGTTTATACAGTACTATTTTCTTCATTGTTCAACATCCCACATCTAATATTTTCAGTTTAGTTTCAAACTTCTGTAATTCTGCACCAGTTGCTTTGCTTATTATATGTCTCATGCTACTGACAGATCGACTTACACTATTATCCACCTTGAATCTCAGTGAGAAAGGCAAGCTAACAAGAAGAAGACAGGAGTAATGTCCTCTTTGTTGCTAGTCTCTTTAAACACCCAAGTCTACTGTGTTTTGAACTAATTGAAGTTTCTGATCTGTCTTCAATGGCAGACCCACATTCAGCTTGTTACAGTAGTCCAACCTGATATATCCAAGTCAGGTCCATCTTAGCACATTCATGAAGAATATAGTTGTTACCAGGGATAGCAGGATCCATGTGGGACCCAAGGATCCTCTGGAATTACAGTTTGTCTCCAGATTACAGAGACCAGTTCTCCTTGAGAAAATGGATGCTTTGGATGGTGGACTCTATGGCATTGTATTTATCTGAGGTCCCTTCATTCCCAGGCTCTACCTCTACATCCCCAGATGTTTCTTACCCCCCTCTCCCGCCAGTGGCCAGGGGAAGACTTGGCAAACCTATTTGTTGCCCCTGATAGCTTAGCAGAATCTTCATGCTCAGAGGCATTCTGGGGACAAAGCACAGTGACAGTCTTTCCTACTTAGCTTTTGACTCTCCATAGCTTTCTGTCTGATCGTTTTTAAAAACTGGATTCTTGACTAGATGGACCTTGGATGTGAACCAGCAAGTTCAAGCCAAGCTTTACTTTCAGTCTTGTAAGGCACACAACTTATTGACAAAGGAGACCTAATTTGGTAGGGAGGAGAAAAGCAAAATGAATTCTTAGCCTGGGCAAGGGAGGGGGAAAACACACTGACAGGTCAGGGCAAGAAGGCTATTTTCTGAGTTAATTTATATCTTTGTGGGACGGAAGAAAAATGTGAAAAGAGCAAAGCAGATAATAATGTTCCTGGTGACAGAATGTTACCTCTTCTGACATTAAAAAGTAATATGTTTTAGCTCACATAAATGTTATCAGTGGTGAAGTGTGATGAGGAAATCTTAGTCATATGTCAGTGACACTCCTGATACAAATTATTACCCTTGCATGAAATGGATTCTTCACATCAAGAAACACTGGGAAAATGAATCCAGCCACGGAGTGTTTTTTTTCTTTACTTCATCCAGTTTATCCCCCCCCCCCAAAAAAAAACTTTCACAAGGCCAAGACCTTTTAAACACGATTGCAAGAGATCAAAAAAGCCTGTTCTTATCTAACTTTTTATTTCCAAGTAAGTTTTTTTTTTAAGTTTTCTATTTTCACAAGTGATGGTCACTTGACCTTGTTATTTCTGAGGCCAAAAAGTTAACTGCAAGGTGAATTCTACCTTCAATAGTTTAGAATGGTCTTTGAAAATTAACAGGAGCTGCCTCTCTGAAATCTGTTGATCTTTGAGATTCTATTTCAGAAGGTAGCAGTATCCATCCCACAATGCACATGGCTCAAGGTACATGTGGTTATTCCTCAACCAAGAAATTAGAAAGAGACTGAGATTGAGAATAAGAGTTGGTCTTTATACTCTGCTCTTTTCAACTGAAAGTGGCTTATAAACTCTTTCCCTTCTTCTATCCACAACGGAGACCCTGTAAGGAAGGTGGAACTGAGAGAGTTCTGAGAAAACTGTGAGTACCCAAAAATCACCCAGCAAGCTTCATGTGTAGGAGTGGGGAACGAAATCTGGTTCTCCAGATTAGAGTCCACTGCTCTTAACCACTGCATCAGTCTGGAAACACACACACACACACACACACACACACACACACACACACACACACACACACACACACACACACAGGCCCTTTCCGCATGGGCCATAAACAGCGCCCTGGGGAAGGGAAAAAAGCCGTCCCCAGGAAGCTGTTCGCATGGGGGGCGCCGCTGCATCACAGCCGTGCCGTCCTCACGCCTCCCCAGCAGTGCAAAGCCACTGTTTCCCAACCTCGCTTCCCCAGAGAGGTTTTTGGGAAACAGCGGCTGGAAGATGCCATTTCCCCTCCCCTTTCCCAAACGCCTTACCGTGTCCTCCGGCCTCCGGTGCGTCGCACAGGCCAGGGGACACGCCCCCTGCCCTGCGACTTCCGAGCTGTCGTGCAGGGTGGGGGGGGTGTCCCCTGGCCTGTGCGATGCGCCGGAGGCCGGAGGACATGGTGAGGCATTTGGGGGACGGCACAGCCTGTGTGGATGCTGCGCCATCCTCCCCGTTGCAACCAGGACCGTTCGTGCGAATGGTCCCGGGGGGGTTGGGTCAGCGTTATGTATGCCGACCCTACCCCCATCGTGGCCATGCAGAAACAGCTACACACACACACACACACACACATCTCCCATGACGCTCCTTCAGACTGCAAAGGAGAGCAGGAACCCTAGCCAGCCTAGCTGCTGCCAATGAAAGCAAACACTTCCTAAAACTCCATTTTATGTATTTTATTTTTAAAGAGCTTGCTGTTATTCCTGAACCTAAAAACTTTTCCCAAAATGAATTCCTAAAATGATACCAACACCCGTGAAATTTCAGGAAAATAAAAATTATGGTCTAAAAAATGAATTTCAAATAAAACATTTTAAAGTTTCCTTACTTTTTAGTGATACCCTTAGAACTATGCAAAGTACAAGAACCTTGCTGTGAACCCACCTCTGAAATCCAAAATACAGGCTACCACTTCCTGCCACCCTCATGCACCTCTCCCCCAAATATATGTGTGTTTTCTGGGGTTTCATGTGCTTATTATTCAAGCATAAATGCAAGTAGCAGGCAAAGAGCAAAAGAGTCAGGCAAAAGAGCCAAGGGCTAGTGGACTTGTCTTTTTAACTCCATGCAAAGAATGGATTGCATTGCTTTCCCAAGAAAGTAAATCTGTAATCTGTACAAAATTAAATAAGGTTCTTCTGTGTCCAAAGCATCCCACTCACAGAGGAAGCTTCCCTCTCTGTTTGATTCAGTGCTGTGGTCTGCAAGCATGACACCTTCCAACCCTCTGTCAACCCTAAAAACGGTGATTTATGCAGAAACACAGCAGTTGGGCAATTCCCCCCCCCCCTTTCAAGCCCTGAAAGTCAACCTTTCAGGTGTAAGAGCAAAATGTGGCTTTCATTTTAATTCAGAAACAACAAGAGTGTGTCGAAGTTAGCAAAAGTTTGAGAAATGCTGCCTTCAGGGTTTTCACAGAAGGAACAAGAAACCGACAGCATGGAAATGCAATTTCCTTCTGCTAAACCATGCATAGATCAGTGTGGAAATGTATTGATATCATTTGACTGGCAATACAAATACAACTGTGGCAGTTCAGCTCATGAGAACCAGGCAAACAAGTCAAAATCCTGGACCCAGTGCTCGAAAAGGTATTGATTCCCCACCCTTATTATTTCAACTGTCTCAAGTATGTAGGCCTTTTATTTTGATATATAGACTCTCCCCTGCAATCAACAGTCAGCAAGCATGATTACGTTTTCCGCCTACATAATATGGATCAAAGCAAGTCCTGCTGGTTGGTGAGCTGGTTTATTTGCTTGTACAATTGGAGTCTTTGATGGATTTGTGTATCCTGCTAAATAACACATGTAACAAGCCAAAGGCAGGACATTGACATGAAGACAGGTTCATTGGCTGGTCTCAACAAGGGGGATGCAAAATAAATACAAACTGGCAAAATCCTTAATACAGAATTGGTGCGGTCACCAATCCACCTCAGTGCTATTCTACTTTGAGACAAGAGCCAGGATCCATGTAGGACTATTTCTATACCTAGTTTATGGAACGGATGGAATCATGTTTCTTAATCAGCAGTGGGGGGTGATTTTGAATTTGTTGTCCCTGCTGTTCCAACTTAAAATTCTGACTGCCTTTCTGTCTTGTGAAAAATAAAACACACACTTTTAAAGTTTTTGTTGGTTCCTTAATTTTGTTTGCAGACACCTCAATGAATTGTTCAGTACTAATTGTGAATCAGTTTTTCAACACCGTGCATATATTGTAAGTATTTGACATGTGTGCACAGTCATGTAGTGTTGCTGATTATAGTAATGGCTGTGAACAATAGAGCTGGGGGCACTGTCCATTGTGGGATGTAGTATGGTAAGACAAGAAACAGGAAAGAGAAGCAAGGACATTTGGCATGGGCCTAGACTGACTTGCTGAGCGATACAGCAGTTGTTATGCCAATTAAAATCAACGAGTAATCTGATTTGAAACTGAAATTGTGCTCAGTTGCTTGATCCATTAGTATAGTGTATGTCTGTACACGACAGAACCAAATGTACAAGAGAGCCAGCCAGCTTGGGGTGATGGTTAAAGTAGTGGACTATGATCTCAAACACTGAGGCTCAATTTTTACTCTGCTACAGAAATGCCAACCCTTCAGGTGGAGGGTTGACTCTGTGGCATCATATCCCTCCTGAGCTCCCTCCCTTCCCCAAACTGCACAATGCACAAGCATCACCTTAAGTCTCCACAAATTTCTTAATCCAGACCTGGGATTTCTGCTCTGCTATGAAACCTGCTTGGTGGGCTTGAACCACTCACAATTAGGAGGGTAACAGAGAGGAGGGGTGGAGAATCAGATGCTGTCCTGAGTTCCTTGGAGGAAGAGCAGAATAAAAATGTAGTAAATAGATAGATCCAACAGCAAATAGATCTAAATAGATCTAACAGCAAAAAAAGGAGAGGACCAAAGCCCACCAGGAATCAGTTGGACATCAAAAGTGATTTCCATTCGTAGCAGAGACTCACCAAACACAACAGTGGTCCTTTTTATTGGAATCAGCAAAGTTCACACAGACTTCCTCATGAGCTCATTTCTCTTCACCCATCTGTTTTTGCCCCTTCAAAGTCACAAGGGGCAGAACAATGCATCTCCCTTGGGGCAGTTCTACTAGTTTGACCCAGATCAGGTAGTCTTACATTACCCCACCTCATCCTTTAGGTTCCCCTTTGTTCCTTCTCTGCAGCCTCTCAGTTATCTTGTATTGATGCTTTCCTCATCTCTCCTGACACCTCCCTTCTTATCAATTCTGGTCAAACCACCCCTTCCTTCTCTGAACTTTGTTTCTCCCATAATCCTTGCCTTGCCCTGCCCCATCCCATCTGGGTTGGCAAAGGTTAGCCAAAAGTCCTTGCTGTCCTTTATGTCCTCAGCTAATACTCTGGACTGGCAAACATCTGGCCCATGCTACTATGCTCAGATGCTGCTTGGTGGTGCAGGAGAGTGAGGGGAGTGAGTGAGGGGTGGCATGCAAGGGAGAAGAGGGAAGGTGAGGGGACTGGGAATCTGGACATGGCCCACCCACCCTAGTAGAGGGAGGGGAAAAGGGAAGAGTGGCATGCAAGGGAAGGGGAGTGAGGGGAGTGAGTGAAGGGTGGCAGGCAAGGGAGGAGAGGGAGGGAGAGGGGGCCTGACATCTGGACATGGCCCACCCACCCTAGTAGAGGAAGGGGAGAAAGGAAGGGGTGGCATGCAAAGGAAGGGGAGGGTGGGAGGGGAGTGGGTGATGTGGTGGGGGAAAGGGCAATGATTCTCAGTGCCTGTTTTGTGTTCAGAGTCATTTAAAAGTAAAATAGTGAAAGTGAGTGTGGGTAACTAGGGGAGATTCAGCCAATCAGAATGCAGGAAATGGAGGTTGTCCGCGCATGCGTGGAAGACATTGTGGAAGAGCTTATGATGCAAATGGAGAAGCACAGGGCTCGTGAAGAAACAGTTAGGGCATAACTCGCCTGCCTTGCCTCAAATCCCAGGAAGAACCAGGGAGCATTGAAGAGTCAAAAGCAGGGCAAAAAACACCATGGCAGATATGCTCCCAGATCTACCATGGGGCATTTTGACCATGAATAATCAACCCTCAGTATTATCTGCACTCGTCTGGTCCATGACAATACCTTCAGCCCTCTAACATTAAGACGTGATTGGGGCTGAAAACGTCTGGTGGAAGGAGTTCCAAAGTCTTCCAAGAGTTTCATGTTGAATGGATTTTACTCTTGAAGGATAAAGTAGAATAGGAGTGATTAATTCTGGAATCTACTGGTGCTTCTTTAGACGTTTATTGAGGTTTTATCAATGAGTAGGTCAGTTATGGCACAGAAGGTTCCTTGGAACTTCTTTGAACACTTTCATTGAACACTCAGTTCATACAGGGCAAGTGTGAGGCTCAGCAGGCTTGGTAACAACTCCATGTGGACAGGACCTGTAAAATGACTATTAATGATTGCAAGTCTTGGCATTATGCTCCCCTAAAGTTCTGTTGCTTTGTACGGTCTTTTATTCATTTCTGCATTTCCTTCTTATCCTTCCCACTGCATATGTAAAAATTATTCGCCTGAGAGATGTGGACTTTCCCTCTTTAATCTCATTTTCCAGATTTCATTCTGAGTTACCTTCTTTATTCTCATGTGTCATTTTAGATTAATTTGTTATGCTAAATACTTGCCAAATAAATAATGAGCTTTCAAATTAGTCCATATGTAATAAGGCAAGAATTCAATTATTTCTGGCTCCATTAAGATTTTACTTTGGCTTCAAGACTATTTTTTGAGAGGATGATAGACATGCTGAGAAGTTTTAAAAGCCCCCATATGGTAGTTAGGAGCCATTTCTGTTTGCAGAGTGTTGGTGTGTTCCTAATGTAGATCCAAATATATCCAGCTTTGCAATCCAAATTTCAGCCTTCATTATTTTTAATGAATACTCAAGTTCAAATTGACTTCCTTGGAGAGCCCTCAATGAATCTCAGGTGATTTCTGATAATTTGTTTCATTTATAATTTGTTAACTAGCGATGCCATCTTTGACTATTCAGAATCCATTACTTTTGTGTTTCAGTAACTCAAAAAATTATGAACAGTTACTAATGATACTAATGTGGCACAACCACATTTTTACAAATTTTCATAAGTTCAATAAGAAGTTTATTTCTTAGCAAGTTGGATAAATGAGGATCATTTTGGCTAACACAAAGTGCAAAAGGAGACTATGTTAGAGCTGCCACCAACTTTTGCCCAAAGAGAAATTTGAGCCAGATATAGAGTTTCTCAGGTAGAGAAAACAGTAGAAAGCAAGTGTGGTGTAGTAGTCAAGAGCAGTGGATTCTCATCTGGAGACCCAGGTTTGATTCCCCACTCCTCCACATGAAGCCTGCTAGGTGATCATGGGCTAGTCACAGTTTTCTCAGAACTGTCCCAGTCCCAGCTACCTCCCAAGGTATCTGTTGTGGGGAGGGGAAGGGAAGGTGAGTGTAAGCCGCTTTGAGGTAGAGAAAAGCAGGTTATAAAAACCAACTTTTGTTCTGGAGAAATATGATGGCATTTAAAGGAATTTTGATAAGCTACTGAAATGTTTGGGTCCCCCCCCCCCCATTTTTCCATTTATTAGTTTTATATGCTGCCCTACCCTTCATAGGCTAAGGGCGGTTTCCAACATCTTTATAAAAACAAAAAAGAAGTTAATATAATCTAACCCAGATGGCAATTGAGTAAAACAACATAAAAAACTAATATAGTAGTGGGTGGGAAGAAGGAGGCCAATGATAGAAAACTGTAGCTGCCTCAACCATATGCCTGGTGAAACAACTCAATCTGCATAACTGCATTAAATATATGTGTAATACAAATCTTGCCACAACCTAAGATCAGCACAACTGGAGGTAGCAGCATTGATTTCTGTTTGCAAATCATGTACTCATCCATGGAGGTTCTGTTATTATTCTCTAAACTTAGCATTGTTTAGAAATTGACAGCAGCAGTTTTCCAGGGTTTAAGGAAAGGAAGGATCTACCCAATCAACTCTCTTCTGAATAACTAGAGATGCCAGAGATTCAGCCTGGGACTTTGTTGATACTAATGACTGTTTGCAACCACTGATCAGGTCTTATTTCCCAAACATATTGAGCTGCATTATACTGAATCAAATTGTTGGGTCTCCCTGGCTTAGTATTGTCTGCTCCTGACAGGCAGCTGGCAGCTCTCTATGATCTCAGGTGCTGAAAAGTATTCCCCAGTTCCCTGCTTGAGGCTCCATTAACTGGAGGCCAGAGATTTAATCTAGTCCTGGAAGATAAAGCATGTGCTCCATCACTTCTTCAAATATAGTCAATTATGCCTTTGGTCTTCTTTTTCCAACGCTGCTTACAAGAGGAGTTTCTCTTATATATATCTTTTGATGTCCAATTAGCCCTTTTGAAACTTTAGCTCTTGCACAGTTGTTTTTATGTTTCCCCAATGCAGGGTGAAGATTGTTCTCTGAGGAAAACAGGAAGGTTCATGAAAGAGTTTTGCCTATCTCTGAGCACCAAACAAGGAAAAATTCTGAAATTTTCAGAACTTCCCTTCTTACATCTCCTCTCATCAGAATTTACCTTATTATCAAACCAAGAGTCCAGTCAAGAACCAGACTCCAAATTCCTAAAAAGAGGGAAAGAAGCTTAGATTGTGGATTTTTGGGAGAAACTTTGCGTAAAGAAGCATTATGTGATTTTCTCATAACAGTTCTTGACCACTAGACTTGGTCCCTATGGGCCTTAGCACTAATGATACCCTGTTGATAAGGATGCATGAAAGTAAGCAGATTTTATTTCTATGCAGTGTAAACAAAGAGACCTCAAGGTAGTGTGCCAAAGAACTGGAATCAGGGACAACGTAGTGGGGCAGCTCATGGCACCCCACACCATCTAACAGGTCACTGGTGATGAAAAGGATGTTAAGAAATGTGGCTATCTACCTGCTGCCTTTTGATTTTCTTCTCAACCAGAAGTAGATAACTCTGCAAGGACTCATATGGTAATTCTCCATTTCCATCTGGGAGGGATGCCCATGGTGGAGTGCCTTCCTGTAAAATCTAATCACAATCAGTTCTTTCCTATGACTATCTTACCAGTCCAGCTGCCTTATCAGAACCTCATTTCTGCCTTGGAAAAGATTCCATGGGAGGTGTCAGTCATATTTTGTTTTCCCTCATTCATTTCTGCTGGGGAGGATCAGGTTTTAAAAAAAAAAAATGGAACAGAGGCTGATTCCACATGGGCCAAAGCAGCAATTATTGAAAACAATTATTGCAAAGCAGTGCTGGGGTTTAAAACAGTGTAAAGGGGTTTATACTGTTTTCACTGTTTTCACACCACCCTGTTTTACAACCCGTCTTGGAAATCAGCCAGAGTGACAAGTCATGTTTCACTTTCATTGATCCCGGGGGAAGAGGGATGCGTGCAAGTTTTTATGTACATTTGTGCAAGTGTATGTATGCTTACCTGTTGCTATATGCAATGTATGTTTATGGAGGGTGTAGTAGTGCTGGGATCACATAGAGTAGTTTTACCCCAAAGCTCCACCAAACTTCAAATTGGAGTGCTGAGGGTAACAAGTCCCTTCTTTCTGTTCAGCCAAGGTCACTGGTTCAAAGAATGCAAGCTGTATGGGAGCTCAAGCAAGACAGTAACAGTTTATACTGAGTGCTTCTGGCCGTTTATGCAGTGCCCAAATCACGGCTTGACAGGGTGATGCGGTAAAAGCGCCCATGGGCCGCCACCGTTCCTGGCGCCGCTGCCGCAGCGCAGCAGCTGGCGTGATAATCTTCCTCCAGCAGAGGCTGACCTCAGGCGCCTAAGCAATAACCTTTAAAGAGTTTTGTTGTTGGAAGGCGTCTTCCTAACTGGCCAGATGCGAACAGCGCCCGCCAGGAAAAACATGTTCCCCTCCCGCCTTACCCGTGTCCTTCCTGCGTGGGTCTGCGGGGCGTGCATGGCCCCGCCACGCATCCCTCCGACCTCCAGGGGGGTCGGAGGGGCAGCGATGGCGGGCTGTGACCTGGCCATGACGCTGAAATTACCGATAAAGGAAAACAAGCGACTTCCGTCTTGAGCCGCCACTGCCTTCTACCGGCCTCCCCTACCACCGCCTGCTCGCCCGCGGCTTCCCGTCGCGAGCAGGCCTCCACTACGCGGCCCGAAACTCTGCGCCCGTGATGGGCGAGCTGGAGGCCGATGCATAAAAGCGTACCTCTGTTCCCTGGGAATCAGGGGATTCACTGGTCACTATAAAACATTTGGATTGGCACGAGTATTTATTTAACCCTGGGCAGATCTCATTGCTGAGAATTTTCACCTACCACAACTTCTTCTACTGCTGCTGGTTCTCTCTCTCTCTTGTCCTCATCTTCTAGAAGTTTGGACTCTTCATTGCTCATTCTGTCCCAAGTATCAGCTTCCAACTACTGCATGGGAGGGATGGGCTTTTGAATCCTTTACTGTACTTGATTTCCTGATGGGTGAGAGACCCAATAGAGATGAACAAAGGAGAACCTAAGAGTTGCCTCCTGGATCCAGACCAGTTGTCCATCAAAGTCCTGTCCTGTTTCGTTACAAAGACCAACTTGGTTGACCTAAAGGATCAAAAAACAAGGCACAGAGGGCAGGGCCTTTGCACTATACTAGTATTCAGAAGATTATTTTGCTTGGATGCAGAGATTTCCCTTAGCCCTCTTGGCTAAAGTAGTTTGTTTAACAGGAATCCAATTAATAAGCTGGTAATAAGCCATAGTGAAAAAACTTTTTTTCAGTGATAGCCTGTTACCCAGATAAAGGAACAACAGTAGACATCAGATTAGATGAGTTGCAGGAGATGTGTGGTTGCTTTGAAGATGTCTGACTTGCAGGTGTAGATTTCTTTTCCTCCCGGAGATTTCTGCCTGCTGCCTTGAAAACCTAAAGGAAATGCGGCCACCAGAATTAATCACATTGTTTTTTTTTTTAAAAAGGGTCCTTTCCCAGATTCCAGAAAACAAAAAACAAAACAAAAGCAAAAAACCCACCCCAACTCTGAGGGTACATTTGTTTCAAAACTGCATGAAAATTAATAGAGAGGGAGGGCTACAAAAATCACCATCAAAGTTAGCTGACGGAAGGTTTTTTTAAAAAACTGAAAGCATTGAAAAAAATTGAGAGCATTTTGTATTCCCCCTGGATGTTTTATTTCATTGTTATTTTTGCTGATGGAATGAAAAAAAATGAAAACAAAGGGACAGGGTGTTTGAAAGCTTATGAAGATCAAGAAAGCGTACCGTAATTTCCTTAAAAAAAAAAACGCAAATGCATGAGCAAAGTGTTCACGATTTTGCCCTTATTCTATCATAATGTAATTTTTTGTAGTTCTCATCATTAAAGAAACGAAACCCCACCATGTAACTTGCTTCAGCAAGGCCCCAATAATGCCCTGGGAGCTCATGGTGTTTCAAGCTCGTTGTCCTAAGATCAGTTATCCTAGATGGGAGTTTACTGCAAACCCCATATAAGCATGGGATATGTCTGTGCCCTTCCGCTTTCACGAGGAAAGAGCCTCCACCGGCAGAATTCTACCAGTGGAGGGTGGGAATACCTTCCTGCAGATGATGCTTGGCGTCCCTCGTGAGGCCGGCTCCTCAGGGGTGGGAGGAGGGACAGTGAGGAGGGTCTCCAGCAGTCCAGTGATAAGAGGCGTACGCAGGATGGCCAGAGGGGAATGTGGGGGGGGGGGGGCAGGGAAAGCAGCGTGTTCCCAGGTGCCGTTTGCACGGCGCCAGGCGAACCACGCTGTTTTAACGCTCCCTCCTGGGGGGGAGGGTGCCGGGAGGGAGCCAGGTGGTGGCTGCTGCATTTCCAACCCAGCTGCCATCTGAAAGCCGAGCTCCCTAGGAGGATAAGCGTTTTTACCATCCCAGAGCCATGGCTGTACACTGTGCAGAAAGGGCCTCTGTATATGTGTAGTGCTGATTGTACTCCTTAACATGGAATTTGAAGCTTCACTGTTTACAAAACAATCGCCTTGGGATAAAGAGCAATATCAATAGGAGAGCCATGAATTGTTGGGCAGTGGCCCCTGTATTTATCCCAACCTGCTTATCCCTGATGGGAATCCTCTCCCCTAGGCTGGTTTTAAATCTTGGCAAATGAGGGTCTGTGGCACAGTGGAAGGCCCTCTGCTTTCGCGTTAGCCAAAAGATCCCAAAATCAATCCTGGAGCATATCCAGTTAAAAGGGTACCAGATAATAGGTGATGAAAGAGACCTCCACCTATGAGACCCTGGAGAGCTGAGGTATCAATCTGAGTAGATTTTCTCCACTTGGATGTGTCATAGAATTGGATCCCCAAACTTCACAAAGAACTGGTGGGGGGGATATTCTCCAGGAGAGTCACTAGAAGCTGCTGTGTACAAAATTTGGTGCTTCTACCTAAAATAACAGCACCTCAAGAGGCCCCCTGAAAAATCTTTCACAATGCAACTGGAGCAAGAACAGCAAGCCCAATACAAGTTTAAAGGGTAGGAACACCCTACTGAGCCTTGTCAGATGTGGCTTTGCTCCACTGGAACCCTATAAAGGGGTTTTGGAGGGCACCCGGTGTGTGTGTGGGTGTGTGTGTGCGCGCGCGCCTTTGTGCGATGCATGTTTTTGAGGAAGAGGAACTTCACAAATTTGCAGTGTAGCTCCAGATGACTGTTTAAAAGAACCATCTTTTGTGAATTTTTGACTTGGGGGATCCAATTTTATGGGCCAAATACTTTTTCTCCGGCATTGTTCCCCCTAATCTTACGAATGGATGAGGAACCCCATTTGGGACCCCTTAAAATTGGAACCCCAGACCCAAACTTTGCAAACTTGGTGGGTCTTCTAAGAAGTAACTTACAGCTAGGCTGAAAATTTGGTTCCTCTATCTTGAAACTCACGTGCACACATGCACAAGTCTCAAAAAAATTCCTATTAGCTAATGTGGATCTGAATTTTTTTTGCCTTAAAAAATAGCTGAACCCCATTTTACAAGAAGAATTATGATTATTGGGAGGGTTTTACAACTGCAAAATTGTCAGCATCAATAAATCATTACAAAATCTACAGAAAACATTTACTTTAAAAGCTACAGTAGTAGCTTGATATGACATTTCTGCACTTACTGGAGTCTTTGAGGAGAAACATATGTAGGAGTGCATTACAGTAATCTATTCCTGAATGTTACTATGTTCTGGATCCAGAGTAGCCAGGTCATGCTAGGGTTAAACTAAGTTGGAAGAAGACATTTTTTTTAATGGCTGAATTAACCTATTCTCCATTGATCATGCTGGGGTCAGCATAAATCCCTGAACTCTTAAACAAGTCCCAGCAAGGTCCAGTTGAAGACCCCATCAAGAGTAGAATATAATGTCTTTTAAATATTTCAGGTTCCTAATCAGCATTATTTCACCATGCTTGCCAGGTTGCGTCTAAATGTATTCACTCGCAGCCATTTAAACACATCAGTCAAGCAGTTGCTCAAAACTTTTACTACATCACTAGACAATTTTGACAAGAGCTATAGAGCTGAATTGCATATTGATGGTATCCAGTTATAAAACTATGGATACTTTATCCCTAGAGGCTTTATATATACAAAAACTATGGATAGCATGGAGGCAGGACTGTACCATGTGAACCCACAGAATAAATCCACTGATGATAATTGCCAATGGCAACGCTTTGTGTTCTACCACAAGGGTATGGTTTAAAACCAATTTCAAGCAGATTTCCTGATACTACTTCTGCCTCCAAATGTTTCAACAGAGACCATGGTCTGCAATATATAGGGTGAAGATAAATCCAGTGGGAGTAACAATTGAGACGTGGCCTATGTCTACATTCCAGACAGAGATAATCCATGAAAATACCAGCGCCATCTCTGTCCTATAACCTGCTCTAAAACCAGACTAAAACATATCCAAATTACAAAAGGTTATCTAGGGCCCGCTTTCGCGCATGGGCCAAAAGCGGCAGCCTGGGGGGGGTGGTAAGCGCCCGCCCCCCGGGCCGCCCCGTTCCACAAACGTGGCTACTAGCGCCGCAGCGCCGACCTGACTACCCTCCCCAGAGCGGCGTCAGACGCCCTAAGCTCTTCTTCCACTGGCGTTGTTGTTTGGAAGCGTCTTCAGCCCGGTGCGAGCAGCGCCCGCTTCGGCTATCTGTCCTGCCCGTCCACTCACCTTGTCCCGTGCATTGCATGCACCACTGACATTGAAGCCCCGCCGCTGTCCTCCTGACCGGTTGGAGGGCGAGGGTGTGATGAGGGCCGACGGCTCAACGGTGATGGCGGGGACAAGGTGTAGTGGGGCCGGGCAGGGAAAGCGGCTCCCTGCGTAGCATACCGCCGTTTGCCAACCTCTGCTGAGGCCGTCCGCATCTTGGCGCATCGCGAGCGACCGCCAGCCTCCGCCTTGGCCCGAGGAATTCTTCGCCCGGTGGAAGTGACTCAGAAACGTCTTGAGCTTGACCTCGAAAGTAACTGGTCAACCACCATTCTCTCAATCCCACCTTGTCCAGAAAGGACAGATTACGAACAATGCAATCAATAGCCACATCACTTTTCAGGTAGGAACGTTTTTGTTTTAAGCTGTAGGGTTTTTAGCAGTAGCAGGCACCATGAGTCAGTAGCTGATTTATAGTGGACGCAATGACTTATTAATGTGATTCTCCATGGTTCAGCAACAAGATAGACAAAAAAGTCCAGAGCTACAAGTGGCATTCTTCACAGATCGCAGGACCCTACCAACATCCATCGCGGTAACTGGGTTTGAAATAATCCCAAAATGGGCCGAATGGTGGATTAGCTGCTTCATTTGATCTGCACCACGTATTACAACCAATGCTCAAATTTGAACTAATTTGGGGAATTTTTATCAACAAAAATGCTTTTACAAAGAAACATCACAAATAATTTCTTGTCCCTGGGACAATAAAGATTTAAGTGTTAGCAGATGCTGTGATACCTTCAGCAGCCTGGATGACTGTGAACTGACGGATTGCAAAGGTAGCAGAGAAGAAACGCTTCTCTGCCATCATCATCTCTGCTTCACAGGTCTTCCAATGAGCTCAATATAATTGATCTTTCAGATTCCAATTTTACAATTTCTCCATATCGTTGCTCTCAATTTCTCCTGGCCTCTTCATGTCACCCGGTTCATGGTAAACCATGGAGTCAGATTCTGCCCACCAAAGAGTGAGAGGTCAGTAAAAGGCATATAATGTGATGTAAAAAAAAGAGCTAAAAGGCCCCTTCCGGCATGAAAATAATGCCTTTTCAAACCACTTTCACATCTCTTTGCAAGTGGATTTTGTCATTCCACTTTTAACTTCAAAGAGCATTGAGAAAGCAGTTTGAAAGGTCCATTATTCTACATGTGCAGAATTAGCTATAGCATCAACTTAACAAAAAAAAAGTGAGAATTGGATTTCAAGGCTCAAAATGGCAAGATGAGACAAAATTGGAGGAACTGTACCTTTGTACATTCCTATTTTTTGTTCTGTTTTTTGAATGGTTGAGGTTTGGGATACATAGGGAATTTTCTAACTAAACCTTGCTAATCACAAATCTGAAAATCTGCTCTACAGTAAATAACCACTTTCTTCTGACTTTGGTAGTTCAGGGTCAAGCTTTTATATATTATTATTGGGACTCATCAAATGGATGTGAAATTTAAGCCAAAAAAAAAACCCTCAGCAGCTTGAGTTAATGAATCTTTCTCTGGTTCTTTACCTCCATTTTTTTTTTCAATCGAATTGATTTAATTTTAAGAGGGCTAGAAACCCATATTTTCTACAATGAAAAGCTCTGTATTTAAAACTACCCTCAGACCCACTAATGTTTTTTTGCATTTCCATTTTTTAAAACACCTATTTCCCTGCTCAGTAATATTACCCCCATGTCCATTATTCTTCTTGCTCATAGATGATATATTTAATCAATACTTCCATAAAATTCTTTAAATGTTTCTTTTGTATTTTCTTTTCCATAAGCCTGAAATGAGAGAGAATACAGTTTTTACTTTGAAAAGCTACTGCTTGTATTTTCCAAGTTCTTGTTGAAAGCAATCCCTGATGATAGAGTAAATCTAAAGTATCTAGTTTATAGGGTAGCAAAGCTGTATGAGTCAGAAATGATGCTCAGAGATAGTCTAGATGGGCATGGAGGTGGTGTTGGGGTGGTTTAAGATCCCTTTTACCAAAATCTGTTTTGCTAAAGATTTACTCAACTTTTAAAGACAACTGACCTCTACCAATCAACACCCACCCCAAAGTATCTGATTCACTGGCAACTCTCGACAAGTTTTTCTTTGTCCTAAGCCTTCTCTCTGTGCCAGAAGTGCTATCAAGTTGTTTCCATTTCATGGAGACCTTATGAATTGAAGTCCTCCAAAACATCCTATAGTGTAACAACCTTGCTCAGGTCTCTTGCAAACTGAGGGTCATAGCTGCTTACAGAGTTAAACTATGGCCGTTTCTGCCTGACCCATTAATGGCGACCTGGAGCAAAACCCCAGGCCGCCACAGAGCGTTGCTGCTGCAGCGCGCTGTGACAACAGATAAGCTTCCCCTCCCCAGGCGTCAAAGCCACCCTAATAACCATACAAGGGTTGTTGTTGGGAGGAGCGTCTTTCTTGGTCGCGGTGCCAGCGCCCGCCCGAGCACGCTGTCTCCGATCTCCATACTCACGGTGTCCTCCCTGCGTGCGCCTGCGGGCGTGCCAGCCCGCGGGTGGCGAGGAGGACCCGTGAGTGGGAGGCGGGGAGGCGCCAGAGGCAGCTCCGTGCGGGCCGCCTGCCGCCCTGCCGGCCTCCCCGCCGCCTGCCATGCGCTTGCGTCTTGGCGCAGGCAGAACTCCTGCAGGCTTGGGGCCTTCTCCCTAACCGATGCAGAAGCGGCCTATATCATGTTGGGTCTTTTCTTTTCTGCAGCTTTCAGCCTTTCCCAGCAATATTGTCTTTCCAGAGATTCTTAATAGAATTTATTAAATATTAAATTTACTTGACATTACCGAACATTAAAAGAGAATGGGTTTTAAATGTTTTGGGTGGAATATGACCTCAAAGACATTATGCAAATGAGCAAAAATAGTACTTGATCTTTGGAAATGTCAAGAAGTTGGATCCTTCTGTCATGTGCTGGACTTGTAAAAGAATTCAATAGTGGAAATCATTAAAATTAATAGACTATATAAAACAATGATAAAACCCCCCCCTAGGCACAAAAACAGCATAGCATTTACAAGGAATACATCCAAAACTGCTGCTAAAACAGACACGGTTAAAAGTCTAGGTAAAAATAAATGTTTGGAATGGGCCCTAAAGAGAGTAAAGTAGCTATCAGGCAAACCTCAGGGAAGTCTATTACTTGAGTTGCCAGCTTTCTGAGTAATGGCTGAGATCTCCTGGGATAACAACTGATCTCAAGGTACAGAGGTCAGTTCACCTGGGGAAACTGGTTTGCTTTGAAATATGAGATTCTATGGCATTTATACCCATTGAAGTCCCTTCTCTCCCTCTTCCCTCCTGCCAAACTCTGCCTTTTCAGGCTCCACACCCCAAAATATTTAGATATTTCCTAACCTGGAACTGTCCCTCACTATCAACTGTCAACTCACAGACAAGTTGCCACCTCAATGCACCCTGACAGCTATCCATTTCAAACTTGGAGATATTCCTGCCACTTAAAGGGCCCAACTTCTCCCTGCATAATATGTGATACTAGTAGCAATGTGGAACAGGAAAAAAAGATTCTCAATCTTTTTTTAAAAAGGTCCCAAATATTCCTGCTCAGCCCCTGGGTGGAAACCAGCTACCAACACATTGCCTGTATTGGGATGAGCAGCATCCTTTGATAAAATGGCTGGGCCATCAAGCACATAGATATTTTGTCCCCACAGAGGGTGCCTCTGTTCCTTATGAGAGTGGGACCAAAAGTGATACCCCTTACTCCCTATCAGACCCGGGGAATGGTTTTCCTGTATTTCTCATTCCCTGGGGCTCCAATCTCCGGGTGGGACACAAGGTTCTCCCAGGAGTACAATTTATCTCCCTGAATACACAGCTATCCCTTTACCCTAAAAATGGCTCCTGTTAGAGGTCCAGTTCTGTGGCAGTATACTTACTGAAGTCCCTCCTCTCCCAAAACCCATCCTTTCTGAGATTCCACTCTCAAAGTCTTTAGGAGAATTTCTGGAATGGCAACCTCCTCCCTATCACCTATGTTTCCACTGTCAAAATACTGCATTTTTTCCATTTGGAAATTGGCAAGGAGCAGATGTTATTTTAATTAGGAGTGAGAGTCCACAACAGAGATGTTTCCTAAGCCTAAAGCTAGTAATCAACCAATTCCTGGCTGGTAGGTGCTTATCACAGGTTAAAATAACTGTGATTCATTTATCACCCCTCAATAAGGAAGGTAGTCCTTAGGAAGGGAGACAATCTTGTTTGGAGGAGAATAGAGTAAATTCCTTATGGCCAACAGTGTTGTCATCTCGGAAGGAGGGTGTAGCAGAGAAGACAATAAAGCTTGATCCATTAAGACAGCCCTATTCATTTATAAAACCACTTACACAGAAACTGCTTTATGGATAAGGGGGGGGGAGGGTGGAAGCACAAATGGATTTGCCCCAAATGATGCAGATTCAGATTGACAACAGAAGCGTTTGCATACATAGAGATGGGTGGAATTGTGATGCTTTCAAAGGATTTTCAAGATTCTATTCATTGTTCATTTCACAAAGTAATATTTATGCACCATCTTTTTCCACTGACTCAAAATGGATTGTACAGTTTGTAGCAAAAATAATCAATATAAAAGAGACATCAATAAACAATGTATGGGACTATGAATACACTTAGCATGTGTGCAGCATTACACAAGAGAAAAAAATGTTCCAAGGACTTGCATGTGGCTTCTCCTCCACCACTACGGTATTTCCTTTTCCTCTTTCTGGAAACTCCTATAGACACTCCCCCTTTTCCTGTTTCCCTTTCTTCTTAGAGGGTTGCCAACTCCAGGTTGGGAAATTCTTGGGGATTTGAAGGTGGGGTCTTGGGAGAGAAGAGACTTCAGGAACAATAGACCTCCAATGGCAGGATATAATGCCATAGAGTCCACTCACCAAAGCAGCCATTACTTCTCCAGAGAAACTGATTTCTGTCATCTGGAGATCAGCTGTAATTCAGGTGATCTCCAGCCCCCACTGAGTGTTAGCAGCCCTCAGGGCACAACAAGGATAGGCTCTTGCCCTGGGCACCAGTTGCCTGAGGGTGCAACTGCCAGCCACTACTACCACAAAAAAAAAAACATATGAATGCTTTAAAATTAACATGAAATTTACTTTTAGGCCAGAGTGACACTGTGATCCAGGAGAAGAATGTGGGGAAGGGACAGGAGAGGAAGAGCACTTTCACTAGACTATCCCCACCACCAGTCTCCTCCCAGCCACCCACTCCAGTTTGGAAGTAAATGAAGCTTAATTTTAAAAGCAACCACGGGCTTTTTGTGGTAGCAGCAGTGGGAGTGGGGAGGATGGGGAAAATTGACTCATGTGTCCCCCCACCTCTGCTGTGAGCACTGCCATCAAAAAAAAAGTCAGTGGTTGCTTTAAAATCAAGATGGGTTTACTTTTAGGCAGGTGCCACCCTGGGACTTCCTAAGGTGGTAATTCACTTTCCGCTCTATCCCTCTCCCATAATATTTCTTCACTTTCTTTTTTCCCTCTACCCTGGCAGCCTCCTATATCCTCTCCTCATCCCCTACCTCTTCTCTCCTTGGTTATTTTTTCCAACCTACCGCTTTTTATGTAGCTCCCTTCTACTATATTTATCATTCATTCCTATTTTGCCACACCTCTCTTCATAATGGGGACCATGGGAGTGGAGACCATTATTTTTTCTCTCTCCCTTTTTACATTCTTACAAAAGCCCTGTATGGTAGGTTAAGACTGAAAGTGTAGCTGGTCCTAAAAAAATCCTTATTAATAAGCTTCCAAGAATTCAATTTTTGGAGATTTTTTTCTTCAACTCCCTTTTTTTGGGTTTTCAGAGAGAGACTGCCCTGCCTGTTTCTTAGCTGCAATCACACACTAATGTTTAAAACAAAACAAAAGCAAAACTGAGGGACATTTCGCACCCCCACCCCCGTTTTCCCACAATAATTGTTTCCACATTTTCAGGAATTGGAACTGGAGAGCCAAATCACTTTTGTCTGTCATGGTCCTTTCCCTCCAAATTTTGTGTTTTGCTGAGACTATTTCCTCAAATAAGAAAGATATAGGTTTACACTCTCAGTCAGATACACGGCATCTCACATGGTGCACATTCCATACAGTAACAAACCTTACTGTCGTCGATTGATTGAAGAGATTCTTTATGGGCAGAAAGTGATTTTTTGCATCAGAGTGGTGCCAGCAGCTGTACAAGCATAAGCCGTTGCCCATGAAACATGGATGCGCCAGGAATTATTGCCTTTTCAAAGGGCCCACAGTGCAAGTGTTGTCATCTTGGGAGACCTAGATATCTGTATGTCTGTGCTGAGGGGCTCCAACTCCGGGTGATGAAAGTTCAGCAAGGATGTTGCTATGTCATATGGGTCTGCCACCTCTGAAGCTGCCATTTTGCTAAAGGAAACAATCTCACAGCCAGTCTAGAAGAAATCTTGAGAGGTGGTTGTAATTCTGGGAGATTTGCGGGTCCCACATGGAAACCAGAGGCTTTGTAGATGAATATGATCTCTAAGATGGTGGTGCCTATAAGTTGAACTTCAGTTGCACCTATTGAAAGCTTTGTTGCACCATGTCTGAGGGATTTATCCAAGAGGGGGTCCATTAATTCAATGTAAAGAGAAAAATTTTTTTTTTAGAAATGTGACAGTTCAGTCCCCTAAACGAGAGTTACACCCCTCTAAACCATGGATTGAAACGCAAATCATTTTTGACATACCCCCCTACTTCTAGAAGTAAATCTGGCGTAAATTAGACTATAAATCCCAAACCCAGACTAATATTTATACACTCCCACTTTTCTTCTTTTGGGGTTCAACAGAATAACTGTTTCCCCTTACTAATTTTGACAATACCTTTTCTTCTTTCATCTCCTCTGGTCAGTATTATTGGGCAAAAATGGAATTTAGATTGGGTTGGCTTTACTTTCATATCAGTGACGGTAGTACATTTTCCCCAGTAATCCAGCATCAGTCAAAATGGGCATTCTGGACAACTCTGTTCTTCTTGTTCCATTCTAGATTCCATTTTAATTCAAATCCCAGTTGACCATTCTTTAGCAGCAGTGTATGGCTTCCATTCTTTTTTTGGCTGAAATTCTGCATAATTTTAAATAAAGGGGGGGTTTGTTTTTTTGGAGGGAGGTTTAATTAGTGATATTTAAATTACAAAGAAATTGATGTCAAACTAATAATTGGTTGTTAGCTATTGTTGAGTGGATAATGGGTACTCTTGCTGTCTAGTTGGAATTCTTACTTAATAATTTATGCAAGAGAATAGCCTATATCAACCTTCAAAGGTACTGTAGAAGATGTACCAGACAGCATTGGCAACTTGGTCCAGGTTGAAGAATTCCTAGTGATGAGGTGAAGTCTGGGAAGGGCAGGGTTTGGGGAAGGGAAGGTACCCAAGTGGGTTATAATATCATGGAGTCCATTTTGCTTTAACAGCAACCATTTTCTCAGAGCCCAGATATTAGTAGTCCTGAAGAACAGTTGTGATTCCAGGATATCTCCAGGATGTGCATGGAAGGGTTCTACCATATTGCTGTATTGGGGGGGGGGGGGGGGGTTAGTGCAACTGAAGCCGAGGAGCTTAAAAGCGATTTTACAGTAATAAAGGCTAGCAGTTGCAAAACTAGACACACACAAAATAGAGAGAGAGAAATACTTTACTACTATATACATAAGAAAAGACGGTTGATTTTCCAGCACAATATACAGTTTTGTTGAACTTTTCCTCCAGTTTCCACTATAACACTTGGACAATAAAATACGGTACACACACACACACACACACACACACACACACACACACACACACACATACCAGTAATGTTTACAGAAGCATACACCTAACACACAGTGTTATGGTGTACTACGGAATTCTTAGGTTTAGAATAGATAATATTGAGCTAGTCAGCTTCTAGGTGATTAACCTGACCCTCGATGTTTCTTCACTGAGGCTCAAAAGTATTCTTAGTGCTCTAGAACCTCTCACATTTAATCATTTCACAGTATTTTGGACCCAGTGTTTCTGTTGTAGAAGAGTCCCTAGCTGCCAAAGTATGACCCCCACATACATATCTGCCACTTGAATGTATTTCTAGGTTTTGTAAAATTCCAGATCTTGTGACTGCCATCCTTACTGAGGTGCAAATTGTTCCTAGCTATGTGGGTTGGCAAACTTATGTAGAGATGCTTATATGGGAGATGGGATTGCACCACCACTTCTCCTACAGCTAATTTTCATGTGAGAGTCAATGTGGTTTGATGTGGTTTGTGTTCCAGATCAAATTTTTAGATGACCACAGGTTCAGAGTCTCATTCAATAGCCATGAAGCTTCCTGGGTAATTATGGGTCTGTCATCCTCTCCTGACCATACCTCTCTTGGCCAGAAAGTGCCCACTGTTGGATGCTGCAGTCATTCAGAATTATGCTGGGAGCTGCCTTCCAGTAAACTTCAATTTAGAACAAGAAAAAAAGAAAGGAACTCAAGGCATAATAGAGTGAAAAATCTCTTGCCAGTTTGTCTACCCAATTTAGCAAGAAGTCCAGTGGCATACTGCCACAAAGAAACAGCACCACAAGCGCTTGTGTCCAGCTTCAGGCATTAAACCTCCCACTGCCCGGAACCACCACCCTGCAAGTCCCCTCCCCATGAGATCTTTTTTCTCTTCTGAGTGGTGCTGACTGGCAACACATTAAGTGCAGGAAAAACTTCACCCCAGCTGACCTGTGCTACTCCAGAAGAGGAAAAAAGGTTTGTTAGGGAGTTTTTTTTTGCAGGGGCAGAGGTGTGGCAGCAGTGATGGAGGGAGGTTTGGCAGCAGGGGGGGATTTGGCAGAGGGGAAGTTCCAGCCAAAGACTATAGGCTGCTTGCAACGTGGGAGAGAGGAGGGGAGTGGGGGGACTGTGCCCCCACATGACTCATGTGAATGGTGCCTTGGCCGTCTGCTCCCTCTGCCTCCCCCCCCACACCACAGTTCTGCCAGTGCAAGAACCACTAAATAAAACCTAGAGCTGGAACTCAGCTCAGACAGACATTGGTATCCAGGTTCCAATATAAAAATATAGAAAAGGACTTCCTGAACATTTGATACCCACCTGTAAAAGAGCCTATGAATTTTTTGAGATGTTATTGTATATAAACACTACATAGAATAGACCCAAGAATATGTGGGAACTGAGGGGTCCAAAGATGTAGAGGTGCATTCCCACCTCTCTCCATACAATAATCTCCACACTTATACATCTTCAGAGGATTGTATCACCAAAGAGAGAGAAGTCTGTTTATACACTGTTACACACACTTTGTCCAGATGCCAGCCACAGATGCAGGCAAAACTTATTAGGAACAAGATCTACCAGACCACAGCCACACACAGCCCAGAAAATCCCACAACAACCAGTTGGGTTGACCATGAGAAGCCTTTAACAATACCTATGTAAAGGGTTAATAGAATGGGGTTTAGAAGAGGAAAGATTTCTCAGTTCTAGGGGATGATTTTACACCTGGCATCCTGACATCTAGGGGATGATTTTTTACCGCTTGCATTTGATTTTGCAGCTGGCATTTGAACTCTAAAATCTCTTATTTAAATTTTTGCTTCTTGGCATGGTTCAAACTACTCCTGAGAGTCATGCTGTTTCTCTGTTTGTTTTTTGTTTTTTTGAAAACAAATCTGTGCAATTTTTAATCTTTTCCTTTTTTTTTTTAACAGCAGCGTATTGCACATACAAATGTATAATTGGGTATAATAATGAGCGACATGAGTGAAAAATATCATAAAAAATGGTATAATAGCTACACAACTGGTTTTGAGAAATGCCAGTAGTGGAACTGGATGAGAAGAAGGAGGAGGAGGAGGGAGGAGGAGGAGGAGGAGGAGAGTTTGGATTTTATATCCCCCTTTCTTTTTTCTGCAGGAGACTCCAAAGGGGCTTACAATCTCCAGCTTTGAGGTAGGTGGGGCTGTAGAGCTCTGGAAAGCTGTGAGTAGCCCAACGTCACCCAGCTGGCATGTGTGGGAGTGCACAGGCCTAATCTGAATTCCCCCCAGATAAGCTTCCACAGCTCAGGTGTAGGCAAAATGGGAATCAAACCTGGTTCCCCAGAGATTAGAATGCACCTGCTCTTAACCACTTATGTCACTGCTGCTCACAATATAAAGGCTCACAATGACTGCATGCAACAACACAAAGCATGGAAAGCTGTATCATATTTGTCAATACTCCCTTTATCAAAATTCTTTTTGCAGTTTCCACAAAGAATTTTGTCAGATGTTTCTCTTGAGCTGGAATCTCTCAGATTCACCTGCCAAATTTACAATTTGTTGAAATCTGTTGTAACGGGCAGCAGCACTGATGTTAGATTTCACATTAAGAGACGATGGAAGTGTATTAAAAAAACCTCAGTGTACTTCACCGCCTTGCAAAGCTCAAGCACAGCTTGCCCTGCAGTAACCAAGACAGCTTGACATTTTCAGAGACAGGAACAGAACCAAAAAAAGAAAACACCAACTGTTGGTTAAGCCTTTCCAGAATTTCTCTTTTGTGCCATGTACCCAATTCTGCTGTGTTGGACGGTTTTCCTTGTGCTCATAAAGCATGAGCTTTGTCACTTTCTCACCATTATGCCTGCCTGTCCCCACAGTGCGGAAAAGAAATATAGTTCAACCAAACCATGCTTAGAAAATATAGCTGTGAAAAAAAATAAGAATTGACTCATGGGCTCTTACCCAGAAGTAAAAAAGGAAATAAATGAAAAGGGGAGGACGTTACGGAGAGAAAACCCTGAAGCTGAAGGCAAATATGGGTAGGATGATATGGTTAATGGGGAAGTTGAGAGTCGTGACAAAGGGAAGAGTAACATTTATTTTTGTATGGCTTGCTAATACCGGGTACCTCGACAGTAGGCTGATTTTATAAAAGTTAACTGGAGGTGCTCACCAAACTGACTGTCATAATTTGTATGAAACTTCACACCCACTGGGAGGAAGCTAAAAGAAACATTTCCAGAATAGGAGGAAGCAGGCAGCAGAGGAAGTAAAACCCACCATGCCACCTCAACCGGGTCCTAAGTTTAAAATAACCACAAAAGCATTTGGAAAACAATCCTTAAAAGCAATATGTATTAATAAGGGTGATAATGAAAGCAACACTCTAACAATATGAAATGCCAGCATCCTGAAAAAAAATAAGCATCAAAATCTTGAAGGGGAGGGTGTCGAGTAGGAAACATTTAAAGAACTGACAACTAAAATATAAGGAGAAAAAAAAAGTTTTGCACCTGAGGCACTAAATGAGATGACATGCCAGGAGAGAATGTCTGTGGGAGGAGGGAGTTCCAAAGACAAAATCTCTCACTGCCACTGCAAAAGACCCTGCACTTGGCAGAAGAATCCTATATCAAAGATAGTTTTTCCAGTGTTTTTTCTCTATACAAAATTTACATGATGAGTGATAGTAGTAGTGATGATTATTGATGATTGATGATGATGATAGTGATGATGATGATGATGATGATGATGATGATGATTGTTGTATGATGGTTGGCGCTACTCCATGACAACGGCGACAACAACTTTAACAGCACAACAACAACAATAATACACGGCCAATTTCTGAGAGAAAAATCAAAGAGACAAGGATTGGATAACAAAGACCTGGCTGTGGTTAACAACTGGTACTCTAGAAAAGCGAAAATTGAATCCCTGATTTTATGCATGCCCAAGAGCAGAAGTCATTAGAACAAATTCGGATCCAAGGCCAAATAAAATAGAAAAATCCTCAGATGATGCAAAATGCAGATTATTGTGCAAAGAAGCTGATGAAACTGTAGATCATGTCCCTCAGCTGCTGCAAAAAAGATTGCCCAGACTGAGGTACAAACAGAGACACAAACTCAGTGGCCAAGCCATAAGATGATCCACTGGAATTCTATGCACAGAATTGCAACATAAAACAACTAAGAACTGGTGGGAACATTGTCCAGAGAAAGTAATGGAAAATGAGGAGGTCAAGATCCTGTGTGGACTTCGAATCCAAATGGACAAAGTGTTGAAACACAGTACACCTGGACATCCTACCATGATCGAGGAAGCCGAAGGAAAATTTGACTATCATCGTTACTTAGCAGTCCCTGAGTGACAGCAGGGCCATTGGAAAAAAAAAGAACACCGGGAAGGTCCACTTCAGATACCACATGATTTGAAAATCAGAGCTTCAGCGCCTATGGCACAAAACCAGCTGAGGAGTCATCCCGAGTGGTAAGCTCTGACACGCTGGACAGCCATGTCCAAAAACATCTAGGGCAGCACTTGAAACATCTTCTGCAAATCTCGGACCAAAATTAACATCTGTCAAATTCAGAAGACAGCCTACTGCTGGATCTGCACAAAATACTACAATCCGATACATTACAACTTCCACAGGCCTCTGGGTGAGGAGGCTTGAATTGTAATGAAGGCCAACAACCAGCTAAAGATCTGGCAGCTGAGAAATCTACAATAATAATAATAATAATAATAATAATAATAATAATAATAATAATAATAATAATAATAATAATAATAATAATAATAATAATAATAATAATAATAATAATAATAATAATGGGTGCATGCATTTGAGTAGGGGTGCATGCATCCAACTCTTTAGATCACATTCGTGCCAATTCCCATGCAAATGCTGCATACCTTGGCTTAGCCATCCATCCCCCTTGTTTATCTTCCATCTCCCTCCCCATCAGTGCCAATAGTTCTTAAATTCTTGGTGTGCTTTCTTGAACATTTGAGTAGGGATGCACATACTCTTCAGATCACAAGCTTTGTGCCAGTTCCCTTACAAGCACTGCACACCTTGGGCTAGTTATCCATCCCTCTTGTTTATCTTCTATCCCCCTCCCCAGCTCGTTTATAAATGTATTAAGGTCACAAGTTAATTGAAGGGCAAAGAAATGTCAAATTATTAGCGCAAACATCGAGTGCTTATGAATGTTGAAGCCTCTCTCAGTTCCCATGAGACTCTGATTTGTCAAATTGAACGAGTGCCGCTGGACCTTCAGTAGCAATAAATAAGTAAGTAGACGGTAGGCTGAGGAGTTCTGGGCATACATGAGTCACTGATTAAAAATGAAATGCAGAGCAGACAATCCGGTCACTGTGAAGTGGATGCACAATGGCAGAGAGAAACCAGCATCCATGACTGCTTGGAGCCAGGTGTACACAACTGTGAATGTTTTGTACCAGTCAGCTGGACAGAAACCTTTTTGTTTACTTTCTTAGTAGATTCATTTCCTTCCTTTTTTTTCCTAAGGGGATCCAAAGCTGCTTACAACATTAATAAATATCAGGAAAATGAAACAGGAAAAAAAACCCAAGCAATTTAAGCAAAACACACAGAGAATAAGTAACTGTAACTTGACCTGGTCCTAGATCCAATAGTCCAGCTGATTCAAGTGCTCATACCTCTAGCCTCACCCAAGTTTATATTTGGAGACAGAAAGATCAGGGGTAAAAGCACAGGTTACATCAATAGCACTCATATTCTGGCTTGTGGAGAGATACATTTGCAATTGCCATCAACCTAAAGAGCCACATTTACCTATCCCTGGCATGAAGCCTGAACTGCATGGGGGCTTGCAATTTATCCATTCCTCTGGCAACTTCAGGGTGGGAACCATCTGCAAACCACAGGGTCTACTGGCCCACTCTTCTGAATCATGCGGCAGTTGCCAATTCCCCTTTCCACTGCCAACCCCCTTATGTCATTTCTCAGGGTCCCCTGTCCCCTAGGAGCAGCACTTTGTTGAGATCAACGTGCAGTAACAGTGGGAAAGCAGGAAAGTTCTTTTCTGTCATTAGCAATTTAGGATGGGACCACCTCTAATGTTTCTTGTATCATAAGATGGGTTCATTCTGCACAGCCTACATAAGATGTCCTGAGGATGCTAAAAAAGGCATCCTGGGAAGGCACTCCACACAGCTTTTCTCCCCCCAAGGTGTCCTCAGGATGCCTTATTTTTAGCTCAAGACTTCTTTTTTTGAGAATGGTTCAAAGTGCACAATTTCCCCCAAAGCTGCTTGCAAGACGTCTCCTGCCTGGCTGTACAGAATGCAGAGCTCAGGAGGCATCTTATTTTTCCCACCTGACCATTTTGCTGTTGGGTCAGTTTCACCCTCAGGTTGTGCCCACATTTTGTGTGTAGCTGAGGGGTTTGCTGAAGGTTTCCCCAGGACATTTGCTCTGCAGGCTCTGTTCCTGGGCACCTTTTCAACCCCAAAAGTACTCAGCTGGTCTTGCCGATTCTGGCAATATATAGTTTTCCTATTTGTTTCCAATTAGTTAAATCTGTAGCTACACAGACACAAATACAAAAATCTTAGCTTCTCGAAAGACCCATCTCCTGCCATTGAGAAGCATTAAGTTGACTTGCCCTCCATGAGCAGCCAATTTTTCTATGCAGTAAGGAAGTCAGCATGCAGAGGGCAGGTCAACCCAATGCTCCTCAATGGGATCTTTTGAGAGACTAAAATTCTCATAATAGTGTCTGTGTAGCTTTGGAGATAGCTTACTGATTTTTTTAACAGAGTAGGCAGGACCAGCTGAGTACAACTATGTATGCTTTGTGCTGAAAAAGGCACCCAGGTTCAGAGCCTGCAAAGCAAACATCCTGGGGCAATCTTCAGCTGCACACAAAATGACAGTTGCAAGCTGAGGGTGAAAGTGACCAGACAGCAAAACTGTTGGACAGGACACCCTTGATGTCTGGAAAGCACACCAGAAGCTGTATCTTTTCAAGATTTCCTCAGGACATCTCATTGTGGGTATGCTGAGTGAAAGAGGCAGTCAGTTCTTTTTAAGATGTTCCACAGATGTCTTTTCTGTGCTTTGCCATGGTTTTGACATGCTAAATTGTCTATGTAGTCTATCAAGGCAGTACAGAGGAACATCTTTCTAATAGTTCTTCATCCAAGCACACTGTTCTGTCTGAAAAGATCCTACCATTCTACCCAATGTAATCCCCCTTAGTAGCCAATAAACAATTCCTCAAAATATCATATAAGATTAATAAAATAATGACTTAATCCTGCCCCCACACTACCCATTTAACAGCAAGGGAAAAATGTCATCCTCAAGACCTGGTGGGAAATGCAGATGAAACCTGAGGCTTATCACTGGAATATATCGATAGATCATTGGAAAGAAAACATGGAACTTTGCTTTTATGTATGACAGCAGCAAGAAGACTCTGTGCACAGAAATGGAAAACTCTAGCTATACCTACAGCTGAAGAATGATGGGTAAGGATATATTAGAATTGTCAGAGATGGCCAAACTCACTTTGTTAGTTAAAGAAAAGAACTTAGTTAAATTTTTGGACACTTGGAAACCCTTGATAGATTATTTGAGCAAAATGGGGAAAAATCAATGATTAGTAGTTTTGATGGTTAGGGATTGTTAAAATAAGATCCAATATAGAAAAGTGTGACATTTTAAATAGTAACTTTAAAGATCCAATTTTATTCATGTTGTTAAAGAACAAGTGGTAATATTTTCTTTTTAGTGCTATTACTCAATTCAGATACAACTGCAATTAGTTATGGAAAATGTATTTTGTGTGTGTGCGTGTGTGTGCCTGTATATGTGGTTTTCTTGGTTTTCTTTGTAATATAAAATAATAAAATTTTGATTGATTTTTTAAAAAAAGTCCTGTTGGGACAGAATGAAAATGAATCAAGGATGTGTGACAACCATTGAAAGAGTAATTTTTTTCTCACGGATGCCAACCTTGCTGAAGCCAAGGTAGCTATCTGGAACAGAGCCCCGTAAGATAAACTTGGTGGCCAATGAAGGTCACCTTCTTTTACATGTCTACAGTCCAGAATGTGAACTATTGGTATGCCAAAAGTACCCACCTGGGCTTTCATTTACTGGTAGATGAATAGAAATGCCGAGAAGTCCATGCTTACTTACCAGGGGAGTCAATATGGGCATGAAAAGACAGAGACCAGTCTATAGATTTCCAAGAAGCTAATATAGCTTCAATGATGAAATACTACAGATTCCAAATAATGAGTTAAGATTGGCTGTTGTGAGTTTTCTGGGCTGTGTGGCTGTGGTCTGACCATGGCCACACAGCTTGGAAAACCCACAACAGCCAGTTGGCTCCAGCCAGTGGCATACCAGTGGCATACCGCTAATGGGGACAAGGGCCAGTGGCATACCATTAATGGGGACATGGGGTATCCCATGTCCCTGGTTTCATGCCATTTGATCACTTGGGGGAGGGTGACTGGCAACTCTCTCCATGCTGCTCAGGTGGGCCCCATGGCGGCAGGCCAGCTCCTGCACTCCCCCACCTCCCTGATGGCAGGGCCCAAGAGCTGGCTTCCCTGTCAGCAGGGAGGCTGGGGAGGCAGGAGCCAGCCTCAGGTGCTCACCTGACCCACGGCAGCAGGCTGGTTCTCAGTCAGGAGCCGACCTGCAGCCACAGCTCAATAGCAAGTGGCTCAGGCAGGAACCTGAGGCTGGTTTCTGCCCTCCCCGACCTCCCTGCTGACAGGGAGGCCAGCTCTCAGGCAGGAGCCAACCAGCTGCTGCAATGCCTGCCTGAACCACCCGCTGCCGAGCCCCCTGGCTTCCCTTCAGGCTGGCTCCTGCCCTTCCCAGGGAGGCTGGGGAGGGTAGGGCCTGTCAGTGGGCAGCCCAGGTGGGTGCCACCTCCCCTGCCTCCCCCAGGCCTCTCTGCAGGCTTGCAAAGGTGAGTGGGGCACAGGGGGTGGGGGGAATGGGGGTGGGGGGGGCCTGGAGCAGGTGTTGCCCCCTGGCACCATTTCCCCCAGCTACGCCTCTGGTTCCAGCTGTGAAAACCTTCAACAATACAATGAGGGAAGATCTTCTTGGTTGCCTGGTCAACAATAGTACTGCTGAGCTGAATTAAATTTTGTGTACTTTCACATGTGCAGAATTTGGATAATATGCACAAGGGCCACAATCATGTGGAACTCACGTATCAGGAAACATCCACACATTGTTAGATATTGGATTATCATTGCAGAACAGTGTTAATTCACAAGTGGATTGTCTTGTCCACACAAGAACATCCAGTTGCAAATTAGCAGTACCCAATTGATGTGTGGATGCAGACTTTGTTCCCTATTTGCACATTACCCTGAAATGTGGTGGCATGAGTCATTTATGCATTGGCTTTTCAGCACTTCTCATAACACCTTAAGGAGCTTTCTGTTGCTTGGGATTAATTTGTCTTTTTATGCATACTTCTATGGCCCCTGTGAAAAATCACTTTAAGGCTTACTATTTGGATGTTATGGAACAATTCAAAATGTTTCAGAATGCCAAAGCACAAGCATGAACCTTATGCTGACAGCTGATAGATTGGCAAGTGAAGAAACACTCTCTGGATGGACATCATATGTCACTGGGGGCAGCCCAGGTGTTCCCTTGAAGCCTTTGCTAGTGGCTCATGAAAGTAAGGAACGTTCAGATTCTCTGCATTTCAGAGATCATTACACAACAGCAAATTGGACTAGCATCCTTTCAGCAATCAATCAATAGCTGGCTTGTCTCCCAAGGTCTCCACTATCCATCTCTTCCAGCTTCCTCCAGTTTTATTTTGCCTGACAATGGAACACAGTCCAGCCAAAAAAACACACTGTGGGTGAATCCATAGTGAATGCTAAACAGCCACAGAGTTTGGATATAATACTGGGAAATAGGCAGAATTTCCAAATAGTTAAGTTGCTCCTTGTTGTTGGTTAAAGTGATCTAGAATGTTATAGGCAGCTAGAAAATTGAAGGATAACTTCCAGAACTTCCACTCTAAACCTGCAGAACTTTTTATCTATCAATTAAAATGCAGCCTTGACAATCATCCCCAATCCCCTGTTTTATAGTCCCAGATGTTGTTGAGTTTAGTAATGTTGCAAGCATGATACACTGTATAAAGTAGGAGGCCCGAATCAGCCAAGCAGGGTGGGTTTATTTATTGCTGATGAACATAAGACCTTGGGTGGCCTCCATCTTAGAACACCCCAGAAACATTAACAACCTTCTCAACCACTCAGACATGACCAGATGATATTCCCAAACAATGACCAAACTAGGCCACTAGGCAACAACTAAATGTACATTATATACTTAATTGCATTTATGTATGGTCAGCCTGCAAGACACTTTGACAATAAAAGCATATTCCAACAGACATTGTAACACCCTAGAAAGGCAGTAAAAATTAGTTTTTATTATGTTTCACCCATAACTAATTCACCCCCCCCCCCCGACTACTGGTGCCTTTCTGAAGAAGAAGAGGAGGAGGAGGGGGTGTTTGGATTTATATCTGCCTTTCTCAAGCATAAGGTGTCTCAAATCAGCTGACAAACACCTTCCTTTCCTCTCACTACAGCAAACACCTTGTGAGGCTGGTGTGGTTGAGAGAATTCTGAGAGAACTTTGACTAAACCAAGGTCACCCAGCAGGCTGCTTATGAAGAAGTGGGGGATCAAACCCAGTTCTCCAGATTAAAGTCCATCTATTCTTAATTACTACACACTGGGTCTATAGGTTTAGGGCAGAGATCTCCAGCAACTAGTTTATGACTTACTGGAAACTCACAAGCATCTGCAGAGTGCCTAACTCATCCCCCTAAAAGACACAGGAACATACTGCAAAAAGAACATTTCTAATTTTTAAAAGTCTTTTTTGTAGGATTTTTCTCTGATGGATTTAGCAGATAGCTTCATTTGGGGTGCTCTTCCCAATCCATGTTTGTTTCTAGATTAGACCAAAACTTGGTAACATCCAGGGGGTAGAGAAGAAGTAGCTGGGGGGGGGGTCATATTCAATAGTTGTTATTTAAAAATGTTGGAGACCTCTGGTTTAGTGAGAGGTGGAGGTTGTGAGATGGAGTTAACAGTATAAAGCTGGAACTGGTTTGCTCAGAGGCTCAGTTCATTCCCGGCCTCAGTTTTAAGCTGTACCCTGGCCACCTGAAGTCAGCATCAAACATACCCTCCTCACTCCATGTAGAATGTGGGAGTGGGGTGAGCCTGGCTGACCCCACTTCCAGCTCCATGTGGAGCTTGGGGGCAGGGCCAGCCCTACTGCAGTCCTGCCCCAAACTCCAGGAGTTGGGGGGCAGGGCACAGCTGAGTGGGTGGTGGCCAGAGTGAGCACATGGCACCATTTTCCACAGCTGCATCCCTGCCTTTTGGTATTTAAAATGATGCCCCCCTGCAGTTGCTGTGTGGTTGCAGGGAAAGTGAGTTGTGACAGAGCAAACTAGAGCCAATTCACGCAAAATGTAATATCTAATTTGGCCTAAAGTATAACAGTGGCATAAGAAGAGGAAGAATTTGGATTTATACCCTGCTTTTTTCAACTGAGTCTCAAAGCAGCTTACAGTTGCATTGCCTCCCCCTCCCCCAAAATGATACCTTGTAAGGCAGGTGGGAAACCTAGCAGGTTTCATGTGGAAGAATGGGAAACAACCCCGGCTCACCAGTTTGGGGTGGGGAATCAAACCTGGTTCCCCAGATTAGAGTCCCCTGCTCTTGACCACTACACCACGCTGGCCCTTTTGCCCCCACCCCCACTTTATAGGTATATTTGAAAATAAAGCAAATAGTACAAAGCTGTTTCACATGTTCATCATAAGGAAACCAGACTGAGTAGGATTGTTCTGGACTTCACATTGCTTGGGAAAGCAGAGACCAGGCAGGCAACCGTGGTTATTTCCATTGCATGGCCTGTCTGAGAATCCTGCTGCATTCCTTTTTTTTTCTAGCCTGATACTATCTGTGTCAAGTCTGGAGTGGTTGACGCTAACAAAAGCAAACATGATTAATTAATGCTGTACTAGATGATCCTTTTATCAATCTCTTTTCTCTTTGAATCAACTCACCGTTGAGATTGTGTAAAACTATTGAAGGGAACCTGATTCTGCTTAAAGTCTTGGTTTTAAAAAAAACTAAAAACAAAGCATGCACACTCCAAGATAATGCATGCAGTCAGCATACATATTGGGCGGCATTGATTTTTATATCTTTCTCCACACAGAGTGCATTCTCATCCAAAATAAATCACTCTCCCTAGGCTACCATCCAACACCATCTATTTTCAACAACCAGCCTTTTATCCTTAAACCACTGACCCTCCTTCTCAATGTCCTTTCTGAAGTGGGATTTCTATATATTGTGAAACTGGCTGCAGATCCACTTAACATGGCGGCCAATTTGAGCTTTGTTTTGTCTCAGGCCATATCATACTGGTTTGCCAGGAACACAAGGGGGCTGGCTGGTTTGAATTTTGCTGGTTCAAGTAAACACTCCCCAGGATGATTTTGTTTCTCTCCTTCTGAAAAAAGAACCAGTGATGAATAATTACTGTACCATTTTACCTGTTTCCTCATGTTGCAGTTCCTCTCTTAAATTTACACATGTTACTGCTGTTTGGGCGCATCCATAGTAAATGACACCCTATTGTAAACATGGCACATAGATGATATATTAGAAACAAATTAGTCCAAAGCACTAGGAATGAAAACTGACAGAAATAAAGCAACTCCAGAGCACAGATACACACACATTTACAAGAAGATATCCCATTACTTTTCCATTACTTATACAAGCCAGTATGGTGTAGAAGAAGAGGCGTTTGGATTTATACCCCACTTTTCTCAACCATAAGGAGTCTCAAAATGGCTTACAATGGTCTTCCTTCACACACATACAAGAGAGATGTGAGAGATGTGGGGCTGAGAGAGTTCTGAGAGCTGAGAGGCTTCATGGGGAGGAGCAGGGAAACAAACCTGGTTTACCAGAATGAAGTCTGTTGCTCAAGTAGTGGGGAATACAAAATACACATTTATTAAGACAACAAAGAAGGGTAGAGAATCAAACCCATTGACAAAAATGTAAAAGTTTATTTTAAATTAATAAATGAACCAAGGAACCTTGGCTTATCCCTGATGCAACCCCCTACTCCTATTCGGCTCCTTCACACAACCCAAGCTCTGCCTCCTGCTCCAAGGGCACCATCCCTTACCTACCAGAGTCTCAGGTTCTTTTTTTTTTAATTAATAAGTTTATTAGTAAATTAAAATATAATACAATAATAGATATCTTGCATTATACATAAAAAAACCTTACTGTATATAAAGTTGGAAATAATACATCGTTACAATCTAACGGCATATTTCTTAAATTTTCTTATTTAAATTCTCCCATAATGGGGAGTATGTTCGCCGAATAGTTAAGTAGGCTTCTCTTCCTTATTAACAAATTAACAAATTAACCTATTATCAAAATACGGAAAGTATAACTTTTAGAGCTTCACTTATGTAAACATTACACTAATAATTTTGAAAACATTCAGCGTTGAATTTGACATTAAATTTGACAGAGTCTCAGGTTCTTAACATCAAGCAATGTATTGCACAAGTAATCACAATCTTTCTTCTAGAATGGAGAGGCTCTACAGGTCTATTGTCTAAAGCACACTTGTTCGGATTAATATCCTCAGACTCAAAGCACATATTTATCCATCTGTACTTAACACATTTCTTTTCTGAAAACTTCACACAGTGGTATGAAGCACGTTCTTCTAAATTAGATTTCTAAAAGCAAATACAGTATAACATAGAGCAATATCTGTTGTGTTGACACACCTCATTCCTTTTTATTGCGCAAAAGCTGCAAACTCCAATATTCTGTAGATGTTCAGACTGAAGGTTCAGCATTTGGGATCTGCTGTACAAACATACCTATGTCCCTTATTACAGGCTTCAATTATGAAAAAATGTGAGAAACAGCCATGACCGCTGCACAGCAGGGGGTCCTTCAAATGCTTTTAGATGTAAATGTCTCCTTCATTAGTTTTGGCATGAGTTTTCATGTGTAAAATAACTATCCAAAACTGTTTGTTTAGGAAACATACTAATGGGTGACATTTTGCTCTAAGTACCATATCCACTTCTCTTCTGGACCCTAGGTTTAAGTGGATTTTCATAAAGAGCTGAGCCTGCTTGGCTTCTGAAATCTGACAAGTAATCAGGCTGGTCTGACCTGTCCATGTCAGGACTGAGAAGATGTGTAATGAAATTAATTATTTTTTTCTTATTATATATTGGATAAAGTACGGTCTATTTTTACTATGGCTAGTTCATGAAAAGGAGCCCCATGGAGCACAGAGGTAAGCTGCAGTACTGCAGTCAAATTTCTGCTCATGATCTGAGGCCCCTTCCACACATGCAAAATAATGCATTTTCAAACCACTTTCACAACTGTTTGCAAGTGGATTTTGCCATTCCGCACAGCTTCAAAGAGCACTGAAAGCAGTTTGAAAGTGCATTATTCTGCATGTGCGGAATGAGTCTGAGTTTGATCCCTACAGAAGTCAGTTTCAGGTTGCTGGCTCAAAGTTGACTCAGCCTTTTGTTCTTCCAAGATCACTAAAATGTACCCAGCTTGCTGTGGGTACAGTGTGGATGACTGGGGAAGGCAATGGCAAACCACTCTGTAAACATAATCTTTCTGGTAAACACTGTGGTGTGACATCACCTCATGGGTCAGTAATGATTCAGTGCTTGCACAAGGGACCACCTTTACTTGTTCATTCATGAAACCAAGATTCACCATACATGTGATCATTCAAATTCTGGTTGGTCTTAACAATTGCTGGCTTTCTTGCCTTTGCTCTCTCCCTGCCCCTTCCCTGTAGAGTCTAAGCTGACCCCTATCATGCATTGCAGTGAAGGAAGCACCTGCCAAGCTGCTGGGATTCCTGTCCTTACGTTTAATGTGAGAGCATAGTTAAGACTTAAGTGCGGTTAATGAAACTATTTCCAACCATGGTTTCAGATGCTGGTTTGAAATACACTAAGTATAGTTACTGGTCTAGTCACATTCGAACAATCATGTTATCCACCATGCTGTTGTGTGATACCTAAACCAAGAATAGACAGAAAGACAGTTGAAAACTACATCACAAAATACACATGGATGAACACCATCCTGAAATATATTGTTCCAAAACATAATAAATGTTATCTATTTCTTGATGAGTTTATATTCTGCTATCCCAACATCATTTTAGTAGGATACATTGATTTTGGTGCAGATGCAGCGTCTCATTTGTATTTGTGCCAATCAGATATTGACAGTATCTAAGCCTTTTCTGGCTATACATATTTTTTTGCATCTGTTAGTGAATTTTAATTATTTCTGAATCAATGCAATCAACAATTTCTTCAAGGTAATGTGGAAGAATTACCTTGGGGTCTGGTGCTCATTGGCAACCCATCATTTTGTAAATTAATTTCAGAACCATATCCCAGAATATTTGATTATATATAGCTAAGACCTGCATGACAGGGCAGATGTGTCCAGCTTGATTCTGAAGACAGACCAAGAGAGAGAGAGGGAGAGAGAGAGAGAGAGAGAGAGAGGGAGAGAGAGAGAGAGAGAGAGAGAGAGAGAGAGAGAGAGAGAGAGAGAGAGAGAGAGAGGTGTCCATTTCTCTTTTTTTCTCATTTTTTATCCATTTCTCCTTCCTCCAAAGGAAATCCCTATTAGGCTGAGAGGCAGTGAGTTTTGTGCTTGAATGTAGAGTTGATCCCACATCTCTCCATTTCTAGAATGGACCATATTCCACCCACTTAGTACACAGGTTAGGAACAAAAGCTTTGCCCTGTGGCATTACATTTGTGATGGTTGATTCACATCACTTTATGTTGTAGTCATTAAAAGATGCAAAGATATGTGTGAGTTTTCCCTTTATGGGAATCTCTGAAGTTGGCCCAGAAATTGATGAGGATTTTCATCAAGTGGACTATTTGTCCTTCAATAAGTGTTACAAACCAACTTATTACAATAACTTCTTTCTCTGCCCCACCACAACCTTTTCTATAGGAAGGGGAAACATTTCTCTTTTGTCTGTTGAACTGCAATATCTCTAGTACAAGTGACCAGAGAATAATATTTTACCTACTAGTTCAACACAGATCGGTTGACAAAAGAGGCCAATAGAATTTTGCCATGGGTCATAAAAGCTACTGACAGTGGTCTAATGACAATGACTGATGTGCTCACCACAAACATTAACTTTGCTGATATTGACCAGCTTCTTGCTTCCAACTACCAGGTCCAACAAGAAGGCCTTTTATTCTGCAGTGTTACTCTATGGTGGATTCTGCACGGGCCCCTACAGCGGCTTCCCACTGGCATATATGATGCTGTGGAGCCCATGGCCGTTTGCACGCTGAGGTGTGAGTGGCCCCAGAGTGTCCGTGGCCCATGGAGATGCCTCTGCATGGAGGCACCTCCATTTTCTTTCCCCACACTTTCCCCACACTCTCCCTGTGGAGCTCCGGGGGTTGGAGGGCAATGTGGGCATGCTTCCCTGTCCCTGTAGAGCTCTTCAAGGAGAGAAGGTAAGTCCGCGGGGAAATGGAGGCACCAAAAAGCAGTGCCTCTAACCTGGTACAATTTGCAGGGCGCCATCTGGGAAACACTGTTTCCGCCCCTGTGGGGGGTGGGGGGAGAAGCACAGTGCTGCCTTGATGCAGAGGGGGCAGCTGTACAAATAACGCCCCTGGAATGGTGTTTTTTACTGTTCCAGGGGCGCTGGAAATTGGTAAACATAGATGGGAAGATGGCAAAACTGTACCATGTTTAGAGTGGCAAAATTCCTTGAAAAGGTCCTATCCAACAAGAGAATGATTACACTTAATAATTCTATAATTCTATGAATTAAACAAAGTATATCTCAGTTTTGTGCTTTCTTATGTTGTCCCCACCCCCTTGCCTTACCAGAAGGACAAAATGAACTTTTCCTCAATGTTACTGTGGAATTCTTACTTTCAGCATTAAGTATTCTTTGGTTAAGTGTTCAATACTTTGTTCTGTAGAGAATAACATAAAGAGCCACACAAGACCATTAAAATCCCTTGCCAGAACTGAGAGTGTAATGTACCGAAAGCAAAACTTCTTATTATGCCATGATGATTTAGGCCTGGGATTAGTGAAACATTTCCAGTCAGAAGCCTGCTGAGATATCATTAATATTTGAAAAACGAACTAATATCAGGAGGGGAAACCATTCTCCATTCAGACATAGCCAAACTGAGCTGATTTTTTAAAATACATTAAAGAAGGCTAATGTTAAGAGTTAAATAATGTGTGAGTGATGAATTCCAGAAATACCTTTAACCTGTTTAGGTAAACTATAGATTAAATCTTCTAATGAGTCTAACAAGTCTAACCCAACTTGTTAGGAAATGTATCATGTTGTTTGGCCTCCAGCCTCTTGACTTCTGCCAATTTGTGTTTTTAGAGTTATCCAGACCACAGGATCATCTTTCCTTGCATAGCTTTAAAGAACACAAACATTTTAATGAAACATTTACTGATAAGGTTTTTTTTAAAAAATGAACATTCTTCCATTCTCAGCTAGGTAGGCTGCTCAGATGAGCAGATTTCTTTCCTATGCCATATATCTCACTTCCAAGGATCAGGATGATATATTGACACTCACATGATATATTCACAACTGTAATGTTCCTCACTGGATAGCTGATTAGCTACAATGACACATCTGACATTGATCACAACCCTGTGAGGTAAATTAGGCAGAGAGAGAGAGTGACTAGTCCAAGGTCACCCAGTGAACTTCCATGGTGGAGTAGAAACTTGAACCTGGATCTCCTGATTCCTAGTCCAACATTCTAACAGCTACTCTATACTAGTTCTCAATGAAGTCCCAGTCTACACATACAGCAAAATTTGATGACAGGGCTCTGAGGTGGTAGAATGGATGCTACCTCTTCAAAGAGTTATCTTGTTTCAAATTTCTCCTTATTAATAATTCCTTGTAACTGGAAAACTAATTCAGAATTCAGAGGACTAGGCTGGAACTTCAGTCCTGTTGTGCTATTCCCCTCCCCCCCCCAAAGAGTTGTTATATGAATGATCTTTGAACATATAATTCCTCCCTGTTCTGTCTGAAGTGCTTTACCCTATTTTGCCAGAATTCTACTGCCTCACATTGCTGCTTTTGTAGACCAGGCCCAAGTGTAGAGACATGAAGTGAGGTGTGAAGCAGGCCTTAGTGACTGACAATTAGAAATGTAATGTGCTGCTACTGGAAAAGCATTGCATTTGAGGTGAAGTAAGGCAATACATTTTTTTTTAAATCTCTGTTGATTGTCAAGTTGGTTAAAACTATACTTACACTGAGTCAGTATATTGCTCAGATTCAAATTCCTTTTTTCCTTCTTGCATTTCCCCCCTTGCTGGTTCTCCAGCAAGCAAACCATGAAATCTCTAGATAAGATTTGACAAGCAGAGCAGAATTAGGACAGCTTCTCTGTATCTTATACTCTACCATATTACTGCAATTTATCAGATTAAATATCAAATCAGATCCTCAGAAGCAAAACAACAACCTACATGCTTAAATTGACACACAGAAAGGAAACTTCTCCGGAAATATTTTCTTTCTCTGCTAACAAGAAACTAGTATGAGTGGGAGGGGGTACTACAACAACAATAAATGGATATGTTAAGACATAAAACTATCTTTCCAAGAAGACAGAAAATATTATCAGGGTGGATTGACTATAAAGGCCACTGGGGAGAGTCCCGGAGAGCTGATGGCCTGAGGAACTGCCCCCCCCACACACACACACGAGGCACCACAACCCAAGGGCCACCCAAGGGGATGGGCAGCTATGAATGGGAGGCTTTGGGAAGGAGGATTCACCATGGTGAGGAATACATCTGACTGATCTGGCCTCACTGAAGGATAGGATGTGCTGACCTAGCCTAGTAGGATGGGATATGCCCTCACAACCAAGATAGGCTGTGTTGAAAACTTTTTCCTAGCTTCACTATGGTGAAGGATGGGATGCATCTTCCTGAGTTCACCATGGCAAGGGATGGAATATACCTATTCATCCAGGACTCATTGTGGTAAAGATTTATGCCCCTAAATGTTGTATTTTCTGATGAAGACAGTTGAGACAGTAAAGGGAATGCATTTAGACATTTATCAGGACATGACATATACTATTCCAGGTGTATCCTTTTGATTTTTAACCTCTTGTCAGTCTAAATGTTGAATGATTTCACTCTTCAATAAAAACCAGATCTGTGAGTGAACGAAAGCCAGATCATTTTGAAGCTCTAAGTTGAAATGCAATGAATGTAAATTGTACAGAATCATCTAGTGGAAAACACAGTGATTCATTTGTGTTCAAGTACCAGAATGGTTGAAAGCAGAAGATTAAAGCACAAAGAGGATTCCTCAAGATGAATAATTCTATATCACTGTAGTAATAGACAAATCTTTGACTGACTCCATAGGATGCTCGCTACAAAACTAAACTTTACACAAACATGTTGTGTAGCAATGCCATTATATATATTATATTTTCTCTTTCAGCTATGATCGTACACATAACAGATCTGAATAATACTGTTCTCAGGTTTGGTTGTCTTCCTGAGCAGCAGTGGCGTAGTGGCTAAGATAAGTGGCTAAGAGCAGCAGTGGCATAGTGGCTTAGAGCAGGTGCACTTTGATCTGGAGGAACCAGGTTTGATTCCCCGCTCTGCCGCCTGAGCTGTGGAGGCTTATCTGGGGAATTCAGATTAGCCTGTGCACTCCCACACATGCCAGCTGGGTGACCTTGGGCTAGTCACAGCTTTTTGGAGCTCTCTCAGCCCCACCCACCTCACAGGGTGTTTGTTATGAGGGGGGAAGGGCAAGGAGATTGTAAGCCCCTTTGAGTCTCCTACAGGAGAGAAAGGTGGGATATAAATCCAAACTCTTCTTCTTCATCATCGTTTGAAGACCATGTTAAAATCTGATTGGCTAGATAGTATCATAATACCATAACGTTTAGTATGTGACTTAAAAGCGAGATAAGGAGGAAAAATGGGAGGTGTCTAAAGAACCCTGGATGGCTGTCTAAAGTACTTTTAACTGAGCTAAGATTTAAAAAGGACATGTACAAGAAATGGAAAAGGGAGGAAATCACCAAAAAGGAATTCAAACAAATAACCAGGATGTGTAGGGAGAAATTCAGAAAAGCTAAAGCTCACAATGAGCTGAGGCTTGCCAGAGAGGTTAAAAACAACAAAAAAGGCTTTATTTTGGTTCTGTCCATAGCAAAAGGAAGAAAAATGATAGCATAAAGTCACTGCATGGAGAAGATGGCAAAATGCTAACAGGGGATGGAGAAAATGTAGAACTACTTAACACCTTCTTTGCCCCAGTTTTTTCCCAAAAAGGAAATGATGCTCATCCAGGAGAAAATGAAATGGAAGATATAGTAGGAGAAATTCAGCACTGAATAAATAAAGAGGTAGTACAGGAACACCTGTCTGCTTTAAACAAATTCAACTTTCCAGGGCCTACATCCAGTGGTGGGATTCAGCAGGTTTGCACCACTTCGGCAGAATCGGTTGTTAAAATGGTGCTTGTATACAACCAGTTAAATTATTTGAATCCCACCACTGCCTACATCCCAGGGAACTACATCCCAGGGTATTAAAAGAACTGGCAGAAGTAATCTCAGAACCACTTGCTATAATCTTTGCGAGCTCCTAAAGAATAGGACAAGTCGCAGAGGACTGGAGGAGGACAAATGTTATCCCCATCTTCAAAAATGGGGAAAAGGAGGACCTTAATAAAAGGTTTGGAACCGTGCCCTATGAGGAGAGACTTAGGTAGCTGGGTATGTTTAGTTTGGTGAAGAGAAAGTTAAGAGGTGACATGGTGGCCCTGTTTAGATATTTGAAGGGATGTCATGTTGGAGAGGGAGCAAACTTGTTTTCTGCTGCTTCAGGGACTCGGACCAGGAGTAATGGGTTCAAGGTGAAGGAAATGAGATTCCACCTAAACATCAGGAAAAACTTTCTGACAGTAAGGGCTGTTCAACAGTGGAATGTACTATCTTGGAGTGTGGTGGAGACTCCTTCTTTATAGGTTTTTAAAGAGAGACTCAATGGGCATCTGTCAGGAATGCTTTGATTTTGTGTTCCTGAATTGCAAGGGGTTGGACTTGATGGCCCTTGAGCTCACTTCCAACTCTATGATTCTATGATCTTTAACTAACTATAATACTCATTAGAATGACCTAGGAAACAGAAATCAGTAGCTGATGGGGAAAATTGCAAAGTGTTTAGAGCTTCAGACTAACATACGGGAGACCCAGGTTAATATCTCCACCCTGTCATGGAACCTCACAGATTGACTTTGGGCTAGCCACTCTGTCTCAAACTAACCACCGTCACAGGGTTGATGTTGCAAAGATAAAATGGAGGAAGGGAAAGTTGTCTGAGCCATTTGGAGACCTGTTGGGGAGAAAAACAGAGTACAAATGCGTAATTAAAATAAAAGCAGCAATGAAGAAGAAACAATGGATACTGTGTTTTTTTTCAAAAACCAACAGATGAATATTTCCACCCCACTGAAATATCTTTTTAAACTCCCCAGCCACAACAAAAACCTGGGGGCATTAACAGCTTTAGTAGGTTTATATGTCTCTTAATTGTAACAGTGCATCAAGGATGTTTAGCAAATATATGACTGCGCTCTTTAAAGAACAGAACTGTGTCTACACTAAGTACATGCTGCTAAGAATAGCCTAGCTCTCATCAGACTATCTTGTTTTTTCTCCTTCCTTTAATTAGTGTTCAGACTCTTTGCCCTTTATGTGAACAACAACAACAAAAATCATACAGGAGGGATTAAAACAATTCTTTGATTCCTTTTTAGCTGAATTCTTAATGTTAGTCCACAAACCCACAGGCAGAGGACTAAATTATTCTTGAGAACACTAAGCATTTTCTTTGCAGCTCTGCCCGCTGCAGATCTCTATTGTTCACATGTGTGGCTTAACTTTTAACTTCTGGGCTGCCTACCCTATGTTAGGAGAGCTGTTTTTTATATTACAATAAAAGATGCTCAGGAACTTTGTCCTATTACTGGCTATGGGGAAAGCATATCCAAGCTGAATGTGTGTATGTCTACAACCAGCAATTGCCCAGTTTTTGTTCTGAAGTGTAAAGGATGCTTAACCATTTGCAGTTTGCACTTGATAAATGAGGGCTACTTAAAACAGAGGCTTGAGATATGAAGCCGGGAATGGTTTTTGAGTATGCTCTATTCTGGTGCCTACTCTGATTCTGTCTTGAATTTAGTACTGCTTGTGACAACAATCACCACTATTATTTCTGAGTCTGCCGTTACATTAACATGACATGTTTGTAAAACTCAGTGTGAATCCAGTATTCTCCAAAGAAAAAGAAATTGAGGAGCTAAGGCTATCCTCCTGACCCTGGGAAAAACGATAGCAGTGGTTTTATAGCATTGTCTCTAAATGTGCAGTTATGCCTATTATGGGTAATAGCTTCTTTGGTTCCAAAATCACCTGACAACATATTAGTAAGGTTTTCCTGTGTCATGCACATTCACAAGAACTTGCACGCACCAAGGTTTGTTGGATTTTGTGTTGCAAGTTCCCGCTTCTCACACCGCATTGGTGGGTCTCTACCATAGATGTTGGGCAGAAGTGAATTCTATTGCATGGACTGAAGTCAAACAAATATTCACTAGGGCAGAGGCTGATGTGGGAAGCAGGTGTGTAGTCAATGTCCATAAAAGATGGGTAACTTAGGAGCCAGGCTAGAGAGAACCTTATTTCCACTGCAAGTTACCAGGCACTTGCTGAGTAGATAGCTGCAGTAGTATCTTCTTGCCATCGGCACAAGTGGCACTGATGCACAGCAGAGACCCATGCAGAAGCTCTCTCCTCCAGCAACCTATCATAATGCCAGACTGCTAGGGTAATAGAGTTTCCAGGTCCCCCCCTACCCATCAGTGAGGGGTGAAGGGGTAGAGTTGCCAAACCCAGGTTGGAAAACTCCTGGAGATTTGGAAATTGAGCTTTGGGAGGACAGAGACATCAGTGGGGTTTAATGCCACAACGTTCATGCTTCAAAGCTTCCATTTTCTCCAGGGGAACTCATCTCTGCAGTTGGGCCTTGAGCTGTAGTTCTAGGGGATCCCCTGGTCCCTCCAGGAGGCTGGATTTCCTATTGCATAAAAATTCTCTACTCCATACTTCTGATTCAGCCCATTTCATTTTGATATACACTTCTTGAAAACTTTTAGAAAGTTCTTTGTTAACAAAATTCTCAGAGTTTTAGTTGAAGGTGAATCTGTTGCCTTGTTGTCTAAGGCAAAATTAAATTTCTTTTACTCAGGGATTTGTTTAGTACATAATAGCTGCTATGGTTGCCTCCAGGGTACTTGCATATAACTCTCAAAGCATGAATGCTGGGGATGATGTTGGCTACTTAACAATTGCATTTTATAAGGGTCTGTTCCTTAGAGGCTCTTAAGGTACCATCATTATTAGCCAACAGAAATTGAGATACAGGCGATTAATCCTCTGCTATCATTAATTCCTGGGGGGAAAACCCAGCTCTTTGCAGAACTTGTTGTCCTTCCATACCAAAACACCAGGCAAAGAGTAAATCCCTTGGTGTATGGACTGTTTTATGAGCAACAGTTCTACTGTTAAATCGAATGCCGGGCAGTGGTTAATTACCCTACTCATCAGCCAACTACATGGCCAGTTCCATTTTATAGCTGTGATAATGTTTCTTTGGGAAATCTCTGTTCCTTGGAGTTAAACCCAAGGACACAAAAGATGATCATTTTCATCTTTGGACATTCTTCATAAAAAGAACTTGGAAGAAAACTGGAAATGTCACTGACATTTTGCTTCAAGCAATATCTGAAGTGAATGTCAGAGTTCTTTTTCAGGTGAAGCATCTGAGGCATCTTCTGAGAGGCTAGAAGATTTCTGGTATGACTAGTAAAAGTTCCCAGAAAATTCCTGCACACTTGTAGATAATCTTAACCCAGGACATAAAACAATGTTAATCCTAACACAATAATAATTTTAATGTAAACACATGACCCTTCTATATGTTAATTCAATGTGTGGAAAGGGTCAGCAGGCATGAGCACACTGGCCCTGCTCCATGTTGCTTTTGGATCACTGACTGATGTGCATGACTAAGTGCAGAAGAAGTATAAATAAGATTGCCAGTCTCTAAATGGGGCCTGGAGTTCTCCTGGAGTTACAATTAATCCCCAGACAATGGAGATCAGTTCCCCTGGAGAAAATGGCAGCTTCCAATGGTGGACTAAACTTCCTTCCATCTCTAAACAATGCCCTTCCTAAAGCACTGCCTCCACATTTTCAGGAATTTTCCAAGCTGGAGTATCAACTGGAGTATCAAATCAAAGAAAAGACCTTGAGATTTAAGAACATACCAGAGAATCCAGATCCAGCAAAAGTGGAGTTGAACAAAAAAAAAAATGCCTCGGTCCTGGCCAATAATATGAAGATCAAAGGAGAAGAAATGGTGTCAAAGATTGGAAAAATCTATAGAGTGACACTAAAAAAATCCAAAAGTGAAAGGACTAGGTAGAGATATTGCTATTTACTAGGGTTGGTCAATACTAAAAAAATTCGGTAAAATTCGGATTTGGGTATTTTGGGGCATAAAATGATTTGTATGCCCGAATCCGAATCATAGCCAATTCGGATATACCCGAAAATTCGGGTAAATCCGAAAAATTCGGGTCCGTTTTATTATTTTTTTTGAATTTTGGGTGTTTTTACACGTTTTGGCCTGCAGGGGACGCAATTTTAAAGCTAGCGGCACCAAAATTTCAGGATATCATCTGGAGACTGTCCTGTTATTGACACTCAAAAGGGGTGCCCCATCCCCCATTGTTTCCAATGGAAGCTAACAGGAGATGGGGGCTACACTTTTGAAGGTCCATAACGTTGGACCCCTGAACCAAACTTCACCAAACTTGGGGAGTATCATAGGGACAGTACATTTATGATACCCCGAAATTTTGGAGACAGTAGCTCTAAAACTGCACCCCTCACAGTCACCCAAAGAAATTTCCCCAGATTCTGTGCTCTGTAGTGGCTGGCTGGCTCCATTGCAGCCAATAGGAAATTTCTGTGGGAGGGCTGTGGAGTGCACATTTCTCATGGTAAACCCACAAAACTTTCAGGGTGTCTTCAGGAGAGTCTCTTCATGACACCATCCAGGTTTGGTGACCGTTGCTTCAAGGGGTTCAATGTTATGGGTAGGGTCCATCCCCACTGCCCCCATAAGCAAAGTTCCTCAAACCTGGATGGTGTCATTCAGAGACTCTCCTGAAGATACCCTGAACATTTTGTGACTGTACCTTGATAAATGTGCACCACACAGCCCTCCACCAGAAATTCCACATTGACAGCAATGCAGAAGTCACTGCAGAAAAAAGAACCTTGGGCAAATTTTTGGGGGTGCCTGCAGGGGCACATTTTTAGACATATCAGCACCAAAATATCAGGGTATCATCAGGAGACTGTCCTGATGACACCCCCATGCTTGGTGCAGTTTGGTTTAGGGGGGCCAAAGTGATGGACCCTCAAAATGGTAGCCACCATCTCCTTAGCTGTCATTGGAAACAATGGGCGATAGAGGCGCCCCTTTGAGGGTCCATAACTTTGGCCCCTATGATCCAAACTGCACCAAACTTGGGGGGTGTCATCAGGACAGTCTCCTGATGATACCCTGAAATTTGGTGCACTAGCTTGAAAAAGTCCGGTTTGCATGTTTTACTGCTCCTGCACATGAAGCCTGCTGGAGTGAGCGGTGAAACACACAAACCAGCATTTTTTTTGTTAGTGACACCAAACTTTCAGGGTAACATCAGGAGACTGTCCTGATGATACCCCCCCAAAGTTTGGTGCAGTTTGGTTCAGGGGAGCCAAAGTTATGGACTCTCAAAGGTGTAGCCCCCATCCCCTATCAGCTCCCATTGGAAACAATGGGGGATAGTTGCACCCCTTTTGAGGGTCCATACCTGAACCAAACTGCACCAAACTTGGTGGGCAACATCAGGACAGTTACCTGATGATACTCTGATAATTTGGTGCCGATACATCTCAAAATGCGTCCCCTGCAGTATTCTTCAGAATTTCTGCCCAAGATTCTTTGTTCTGCAGTGACTTAGCTTTATTGATGTCAATGGGGAATTTCTGGTAGAGGGATGTGAGGTGCACATTTCTGAAGGTATGGTCACAAAACTTTCAGGGTATCTTCAGGAGAGTCTCTGGATGACACCATCCAGGTTTGGGGAATTTTGCTTCAGGGGGTTTAATTCTATGGGACCCAAAAAGGGTAGGGCCCATCTCCCACTCCCACCTGAAGTAAAGTGCCCCAAACCTGGATGGTGTCATCCAGAGACTCTCCTGAAGATACCCTGAAAGTTTTGTGGGTTTACCATGAAAAAATGTGCACTCCACAGCCCCCTCAGAAATTCCCTATTGACAGCAATGCAGCTAAGTCACTGCAGAACAAAGAATCTTGTGCAAATTTCTGGGGGTGCCTCCAGTGGTAGCATTTGTAGATGTATCGGTACCAATATTTCAGTGTATCATCAGGAGACTGTCCTGATGATACCCTCCAAGTTTGGTGCAGTTTGGTTCAGGGGGGCCAAAGTTATGGACCCTGAAAAGGGTAGCCCTCATCTCCTTAGTTCCCATTGGAAAGAATGGGGGATAGGGACACCACTTTTGGGGGTCCATAACTTTGGCCCCCCCTAAACCAAAATGCACCAAACTTGGAGGGTATCATCAGGACAGTCTCCTGATGATACCCTGAAAATTTGGTGCTGATATGTTTAAAATGTCTCCCCTGCAGGCCGAAATGTGAAAAAAACACCAAAAAATAAAAACGCAATTCGGCTGGTAATCCGAATCCCATGGATTCGGATCTGTTAGGATTCGGACAGCTCAGATTCGGCTCCTGCTCGTCCGAATCCGTCCGAATCCGTGCAGATTCGGTAAAAATTCGGATTTGGACTGTCCGAATCTCCAACCCTACTATTTACTTCTTGTCTAAAGAAATGGCAGATCAGATTTTGGAAATACACAGGAAATCAACAGTCAAGATAGAAGACAAGGGCATCATTGTGATGAAGGAGATTCTTTTAAAAGTCTTACAGAAAAGCAGAGATTATGCATTTTTGGTGGGCAGTTTAAGAAAAAACCAGGTAAATGTTCATGGCTTGAATGGGAAGGGGTTTTCTTCACTTACAAGGGAGATAAGCAAATAATTACTTCTAAAACAAGTGCCAAAGATATCTTCAAGAAGATCAAAAAAGCCCTTTCATAAAAATGTTCTGCTAGATTAGTTATTGATTTAACAAAGGGGAAAATTAATGCGTTTATTAGAGATGAATGATAAAGTTGGGATTGTAAATTCAGGCTGATTCTGCATGGGCCAAAAACAGCAGTTTGAAAACGATGTAAAAATGGTGTAAAAGGGTTTAAAATGGTGTAAAAGGGTTTATACTGTTTTCACACCGTTTTCACACCACTGTTTTTGGCCCATGCGGAATCAGCCCCATATATGAGGGTTAATAGAAGGAGGATAAGGGACGGAAGGGGGAAATTATGTTAAAAATCTTTGACTATGGACAATTAGGTTAGAAGAATAAGGTTTTTTGTCTCAAATTGCAAGTTGATATATTAGAAAAGGTTTAAGAGAAAAGAGAATCCTATGTTGGGTTTGAGGTTTAATAAACAATGAAATAACGTTATGGAAAAGATAGACAGCAGGGCCTGTGAGGGAAGTCAATTAGTTATTTGTAGTCCATGTTGTTTATATAGTATAAACCTTTCTTGTGTAAGTAGAATAGGGTGGCTGGATCATTCCCCCCCTTTCTATGTTAGTTTTTTTATAATTAAAAAAAACAATGAAAATGATTTTTTTTAAAAAAAGGAATAATAGTTTTCAAGATAATATACACTTGTATGTAATTTACATCTTGTTTTAAGGGGTATCGTGTACCACAATAATTCCAACATCAATTCAAAACACACAATAACTAAAACATACGCACTTCCAGAAAATTTTCATAGCATTGCTGGCAAAACGTTAGGAGCAAAAACTACCAGACCATGGCCATACAGCCTGGAAAACCCACAACAGCCAGTTGATTCTGTCTGAGAAAGTCTTTGACAATACATTAAGCTCAAACAATGTTTTTCAACTGACTCATTGTGCACTGAGGGGCTGACAGCAGTATGTCAACTGACGTCATTGAAACACATAGGCTGTTTCTGCACGGCCCATTTATGACGGCCTGGGGGCACCAAAAAAGGCACCCCCAGGCCGCCGTTCGCACAGGCACCACTGCTGCAACGCAGCAGCGGTGACCTGACTCTTCTTCCCTCCCCCCAGGGCGGCGTCAAGCCGCCCTAAACAACAACCCTTTAAAGGGTTGTTGTTGGGGAGGGAACGTCTTCCCTGCGGCGCTGTGCGAACCGCGCTGCCGGGAAGACGCTGTCTCCCGTCTCCGCCCCACTCACGGTGTCCTCCTCGTCGCCTGCTTCAGGGTTCGCAGCCCTCACATTCGTCATCTCCGACCAGGGTCCAGGGTCGAAGGGCAGCGTAAGTAGGGCAATTTCGCGACGTACTCGCAGGCTTGGCCAAGGAGGACGTTACCGATGAGTGGACGGGAGGCGCGAGAGGCGGCTGCGTTCGCGAGTCAGCCGCTACGCGTCCACCGGCCTCGGCTTCTCCTGTTCAAGCACATCGCGAACGGGCTTATGTCCAGCATCACGCCCTTCGACTCTTGGCGTATGCATATGAGGCCGTATTGAAACGGCCATAGTGTTTTTGAGCTGATGTGAGAAACTAGGAAAGTTTTGCACCATTCTAATTGTATATTTTCCCTTCATACAACCAACTTGCGTACTATTGTAATAGACAGTGCAATCCTAACTGCACTTGCCTAGAAGTAAACCACACTGTGTTGACTTCAGTGGGAGTCTGAGTAGACCTGGATAGTATTGCACTGAAACTATGTTTGAAACATGCTATCATTTTCATGTGATGTTGGGGGATCCCTAGCTCCTGTGATTTTTGGCATTTGCATAAATCTATCATCCAAATGCACTTGGAAGATTTAAAATGCAGAATGGCTACAGCCATACTCCCTTGATGTCCAGATCCCCTTGATGGAAACTTGCTTGGTGTCAGAACCACCTGGAAATGTGTGGAACTCAAATCAGACACAACACTTTCACAGTCTGGAAGTCGGTGGGGTTTTTTTCCTGCTCAGTATTTCACAGCTGCTCTGACATGCTGAGAGGTTTGGACAGGGTCAGTCAGTGACTCAGTGTTTTGCTAGGGGTCACTGGCACCCATCATAGCTTGTCACCGCAAATGCCACACATTTTTTTCCGGTTGAAAGTTTGTGAAATAGAATTAGGGAACATTTTGGCAAAACGGTGATCGGGCACCATGCCAGTGTATTGTTATAAAATAGAACATCAGGTATACAGTTCTTATAGTTGGAGTAGTGAAGTAGAGGATTGTAGATGCAGTGAATTGATGTGCTCCCAAACAATTCTCCTTTTCAATGCAAACTACTCTGTGGAAATAAACTGCATCAAATGTTTTTAGGCAACTGCTTCAGTGTCATTTGTCCATAACTGTTATACTATATTTTTATATATACTTACATATTGAAGTTTTTAGACTACTTTTTGGCCCAGTAAGATAACTAACATGCAGCAAAAGGAGTCACCAATATGCGAGATATGAACCAAGAATCGTAAAATAGCTGGTTGGTTAGTTAGATCCTCCCATGCTAAATAGCATATTGAACAAGAAGTGCTCTCCAGCAGTTCCGGTCTTGGGCAAGTGTTTCAGCCTCCTCTCATGCAATATTCAGTGCCTTCAGGTCTTGCTTGAATGTTCTCCAAGTGTTTGTGGGCGTCCTCGTCATTTGGCATCAGGAGGTATCCACCTCATTGCTGTCCTTGAGATCCCATTGTTCTCCATGCAAAGAACATGGCCAACCACCAGTCAGAGTCTTCTGTGTGCAATGATGGTATGGAGTTTGCACATACTGCTCCTTTGGGGCACCTCTTTGTTAGTGATGTGGTCATAATAATATAGGATTTTCAGGATTTGGCATAGGCACTTCTGTTGGAAGAGGTTGAGCTTGTTGTTGATACTTTTTGATGCCTATCACTGATATTAAACAAGTAGTTCGTTGAAGGCTTTCATGGCTGGAATCAACTGGCTGTTTTTGGTTTTCCAGACTGTGTGGCCATGGTCTGGTAGTTTTTGCTCCTAACATTCACCAGTATCTATGGTTGGCATCTTCAGATGCAGGCAAAATGTTAGGAGCAAAAACAACCAGACCATGGCCATCACACAAACAAATTATTTGTTTTAACTTGGCATACGGAACCATGCTTTCATTTTTATTTTATTTTGTTAAATTTATATCCCACCCATTTCCAACCAGGGTTGAGCTAAGGGCAGCTGGTAGATTCAAAAAGCAAGAGGCTTAAAGAAGGCAGCAGGTTGGGCAGAATGCCTCAGTATCTCAGCATAATTAAGAATATATCATACCTGATGTCTCTGTTCTGATTCTGTGCTTCCATTGTGCAAAACAGACATAAAATTCTAGTATCCTGTTTCCTTACACTATATATTCTCCACAAAACTATACATATTTCAATATTACTTTTGCATCACCAAGCAAGCATTGCTTATTTTATGCATATTTTATGTATAAATGAAGTACCTTGTACTTATAAATACTGCATAAGTACTGGGTATAAAAACTATACAGCTTTAATACATTGTATAAATTAATCTATATAACCAACAGCGTAAAGTGGAGAATCAAAACCATTACAAAAACGAATATAAAAAGGAATTAAACAGAGAATATTCTCTCAGCTCTAACTGTTTATTGCAGATCAGGCCAACTTAGTGAATATTATTGGGAATACTAAGCAGGAGTTCTATACCACTCTAATGATGTTGTAATGGAAACCATGACTTCTCTCTCTTTCTCTGTCAAACCTCCCCCCCCGCCCCCCACCCGCAATACAACCCTGTATGGAAATAGCATGTTTGATTTGCTAACTTTGGCTGTTTTCTGCATGGGCAGAAAAACAGCCCCTAGGGATTAGGTAAAACACCGTCTCCTGGGGTTGCCGTTTGCACAGGCAGGCACTCCTGGGATCGAGTGGAGATTTTTCTAAAAGTGGCATCTTTTGCGCCAGCTGGCCGCTGAACCACACTGGCATGAGGGCACCGCTGTTGGCCCCTCTGGTGTGTGCAAGGGACTTACCTTGCCTGCCTGTACAACTTTGGTCAGCTGGAAAGACACGCCCACACTGCCCTCTGACCCCCGGGGGTTGGAGGACAGCATGAGCGTGTCTTTCCAGCCACCCGAAGCTGCACAGGAAGGCAAGATAAGTCCCTCGCACACACCCTGGGTGGCTCTTTGCGCCTGCCTGCCGGGACCGTGCGAATGGTCCTGACGCTCCACCAGCTTCACTTAAGCCAGTGGGAAGCCGTTGCCTCTGGCTGTGCAGAAACAGCCTCCGAAAGAAAGCCCTGTGTGCTGCAGTTGCAGTACAGCACTCTAGGATTGCGAAACAGTCAACATGCCTAACATCACTAACCAACAGTGTTATCCTAAACAGAATCATACCCTTCTAAGCCCCATTGACTTTAGTGGACATTGAAGAGTGTAACTCTGCTTAGCATAGCACTGTAAATATTGCCTAACATAATGTTGAGCATCTGAATGGCTCTGCATCACTGCATTCATTCTTATATGTATGCCATTTGCCAAGATGACTACTCAGATGAATGGTGGTCATTTTGTCCACAGACTGCAGAACAGAACTTGTGAAAAGACAACTGCTACAGAATATGAGAGGCCTTCATTATGAGCTTGCTGACTATTATAATCAGTACAGTTTCTACTGAACTTATTGATTTCTGTAGGATTGTTCTCTGGAGTCTCATAGAAGTTCTTTCAAGGGCAACGGTGTCAGAAGTGATGGGCTACAATGAGCTTCAATTTAATGCATTCCTTTGCTTAAGTCCCATGGTGCTCTACACTTGAACAGATTTGACAGATTTTCCAGCAACATTTATGTGGATAGAGGGTATATTAGACAATATGTAACACTTCAAGCCTCCTTTTGGCAAACTGTTACCATGGAGACCCACAGGCATCCAGTGGAAATTAAAATATGAGTGAATCTTGGCTTATGGGACAGAAGTATTTGACAATAGCAGTTGAAATTGAGTTGCTCGAAATAGACGTTAAAACTTCTGTTAATTGTGGCAATTTATACTCATTAGGGCTTTGTCAGATATTCTCTGTTTTTATGTTGAAAACCATTGTTTCAGTGGGGCAGAAATATTTTCTGCAAACCATTTTGGTTGTGTAAATTCAATTCTGCTCAGTGCCATCCTTTTCCTACCCGAGCACGCCACATAGATGATCCTACAGAGTCAGCAGTCACAAAAAGAATTGTGTATAGTCAATTAGATTTTTTTAAAAAATAATTAATAATGTATGCCCCACCTCTTCATGCACTTAACATAGCTAAGTGATGCAAGTGAGGGTAAACAGAGTTCAGCTGAGAGTGAGAGGTAGTCAAGGTAATGTGAATTAAGGTAATGTGAAGTATTCAAACTTCATCAAAAATCCTTGCAAGAAAAGGGAGGGATTCTTTTCAGCAATGTTGATATGTTTTCTCAAGAGAAAAACAATAATCTATAGGCAGCTTTTGGATCAGTGCTTATAAGAGATAACTCCCCTTTTTAAATATTCTCAAAGGGGGATTCAGTGCACTTCAGAGACTGGCAACCAACTACTATCTAATAAAGGGTAAATAACATCAAGCTTGTCTGGAGACTGCTATGACTACTGTAATCTCGTCTCACATAAGAAGCCATTGCATGTGTAAAATGACTTATTCTGTGTGTACAGCTCAATATGTCACAATCCTATTTGTAGGGATAAGATGATCAATCTTGTGAAACACCTTGAACAGAAGGAAAATAAAAAATGTAAGGCAAATAGGGATAGCAGGTCCTTGGCTCCCTCTTCCAATATGAATGTCATGATCTGCCCAGTTCTGGTCCGATCTTGCCATGTCTCCTGGGCAGGATGTGGGATCCTCTCTCTCTAGAGTGCTCCCTCCCTCCCTGTTCTTTTTCTCTTAGGCCCACTTTGCATGGGCCAAAAATACCAGTGAGGGGCCAGTAATAACACCAGATGGGGAGAGAACTTCGCACGGCTGCCACTGCTGAAACAGAGCAGCACTGTGCTTTCTCCCCCAAATGGTGGGGAAAACGGTGTTTCCGTCACTTGCATCTTATGGAAAACACTGTTGTGCACCCAGTGCCAAGCAAATGGCACCAGGTCTGCCATTTTTCTTTTCAACATACCTTCTCTTCCCTGCATAGCTCCACAGGAAGGAACGGACACACCTCCTGCCTCCAACCCCCGGGCATTGCCATGGCCACAGGGGTGTTTCCCTTCCTCCCTGCAGCGCTATGCAGGGAAGGGAAGGTAAGTTGGAAAGAAAAACGGGGGCAACTCCATGGAAAGGCTCCCCTGAGGGCCACAGACACTCCAGGGCCACTTGCATGCAAGCATGCAAGCAGCTCTGGGACAAAAACAGTGTCATGTACACCGGAGCCTTGCCACTCCCTGCGTCCGTGTGAAGTGGGCCAGAGTTGGATTCCACATGGGCAAAAAAATCAGTGTGAAAACTGCATGAATATGGTGTAAAATGGTTTAAAACATTTTCACACCACTATTTTTGCTCCATGCAGATTAGTCTTGTTTCTCAGGCAAGGCCCAATCTGATTGTTAAACAGCTGACTTTTGCACTTCAAAGCATGGGGAAGTATAAGTTGTTTCAGCCTAAATGAAGGCCATGCTGTCTTCTTCCTGTGGGATTTGAGAGGTTCCATTCCCCACAGGGCAACTGGTACTGAGGGGTGGTATTATGTGACATGGAGGGGCATGGAGTGGGGTTATAATGGAAGATGTTTTGGTGCTTATTTTCAGTTCTGGCAATAGAAGTCTAAATGCCTTTTCCTGATGCTGTTTTCAATAAAAGAAACTGTCTGAATATGAAGCTGGTCCCTTACTAGGTTGTCTTGGAGTACACATATCCAGCCTGTGCTTCAACAGCAGTAGTGACTTCAAGTTGTGTACTGGATCAGGTTCAAAGTTTTGGTGCTGGACTTGAAAGCCTTACATGGGCTAGGAGCTTCCTATCTTTGGGATTATTTTCTCTAATACACATCTGTGAGAGACTTACAATCAACATCAGAAAATTCAGTAGTCCAGTCCAGCAGGTCTAATTTTATGGACCCCCAAACAGGGTTTCCCATCCATCATCCATTGACTCTACTGGCTAAATTAGGAATATCTGAAGAATATCTAAAGGGGTTTGATTATGTAGCTGCTATTCATTTAAATCAAGATTATTAGACTAAATTCACAAAATGATTATGAGTTACTTAATACCATGTGTTCAGCCACTTTACATAAACAGTCTGAATCTTTCCCTATAGCACATCAGCTTTAATGCTCACAGAATATAAGAAGGCTTTTACTAGGGTAGGATGGATAATTTACAGATGGCGGTAGTGAAGGGCCACTACAATAAGATCCTATTTGATGATCAAGTGTGCTCTTGTAATCACAAATCTATTGAAATCTTGTCTCATGTTACATTTCAATGTCCAAGATTTGTAACTTTTCAAGAGAAGTTTCTTAGAAATATTTTACATTATTTGCCAGAGAGATCAGAGCACAATAAATTAGCTGTGTTACTGGCAGATAAGGTCAGGTGGATTACAATGCAAATGGCAAAGTTTGTAGATTCAATTAGTAGGATACTGTTAAGATTATTGAAGTTAAATTATTTAATACGATCTTTCAGATATGATTATGTCTTATTTGATTATATGGATTGTATGGATTTAGTTTTTAATTGGTATTAGTATTACAGTATTTTCCTTTTTGAGTTGTATTGTTGCTATGGCTCTGATGAAGCAATAAAATTCTTCTTCTTCTTCTTCTTCTTCTTCTTCTTCTTCTTCTTCTTCTTCTTCTTCTTCTTCTTCTTCTACTACTACTACTACTACTACTACTACTACTACTACTACTACCACCACCACCACCACCACCAACTCCACCACCACCACCACATCACCACCACTACCAATGGAGGAAAAATTGGGCTTATAAAATTGGACCCCCAACGCAATCTTTACAAACTTTGGATGATCTTCTAAGGAGAGTCATCTGCAGCTATGCTGCAAATGTGATGGTTCTACCTTTTAAAAAAACACCCGCAGAACCCCAAAACATTGCCCATAAGCTACAGTGGAATTGACCTTTTTTTTTTTCAGTTGTGGCTACTAACTTGAAACTGATAGTGGTTTGGTGCATTTGGGTGAAGACTGGGAAGGCCCAGATTCAAATCCCCTCTCAGCTATGAGAGTCACTGGGTGTCCTTCAGCCAGTTATTCTCCCTGTAAATTACCTAACAGGGTTATTGTGATGATAAAATGGAGGAGGGGCAAGTCATGTACGTCACCATAGTATCCTTCTCAGAAAGGTGGGATGAAAATAGATGAGAAGATAACTAGATGTATGTTGCCAATTGCAGGACTCAGTTCCATAGCAATCAAATTGGTATGGCACATTTTAAAATTATGGTCATGTTTACTTTTGAAATGTTATCTTGCCCATATCCCATTATAGACAACATCCAACTGCAAATACCTATAGTGACCTGGAGAGTGTGTCCCATGCATAGTTTAAAAAACCGTACAAAATTGCCAGGGCCAAGTACCTGAGAATACTGTTTCTGATATGAATTGGTGCAGGAGGGAACGAAGATATTTGAAACTGCAGGATTACTAAGCGGCTTCTCAGTAAATACACTCTAGTACATGCACACAACACCCAGTGTGTGTATCTGATACACAGCAGAGGGAAATTAACAGTACAATTCTATGGCACTTGAATTCCCAGTAACTTGATCATCAGAACTGAATGGAATCTTCAAAATGGTGAATTCAGCACCTGATGAATACAAAAACAGTGCTGAAAATTGCTTTAAGTTGTGACATAGTCCTTAAATTCTAACTTGAACATGAAGAAGAAGAAGAAGAAGAAGAAGAAGAAGAAGAAGAAGAAGAAGAAGAAGAAGAAGAAGAGGAGGAGGAGGAGGAGGAGGAGGAGGAGGAGGAAGAGGAGGAGGAGTTTGGATTTATATCCCCCCTTTCTCTCCTGTAGGAGACTCAAAGGGGCTTACAATCTCCTTGCCCTTCCCCCCTCACAACAAACACCCTGTGAGGTGGGTGGGGCTGAGAGAGCTCCGAAAAGCTGTGACTAGCCCAAGGTCACCCAGCTGGTGTGTGTGGGAGTGCACAGGCTAATCTGAATTCCCCAGATAAGCCTCCACAACTCAAGCGGCAGAGCTGGGAATCAAACCCGGTTCCTCCAGATCAGAATGCACCTGCTCTTAACCTCTGTACTGGGGACATGCTTTTCCCTCCTCTCTTGGCAATATAACTTCTGAAGCCAGACAAGAATGATTATATCAGGGAATCGTACACTAGATGTAATTATGGATTGATTTTGTTGGTAAACTCTTCTTTTAATCATTCACTTTCACTACAATATTGTTATCAACATGGTTTCTGTTATTCTTAGTCCTAATTGCCAAGAAGATGTTTGGGGGAACATTTAACCTTAGCATTTTGATTTAAATGGTGAAGTAAGCCTTTGGTGATAATTGCATTTTTCATACATAGTTCATTCTTGTTTGAATTCAGGTCATTGTGACCAGAAATGCATTGCCTTCAGCATGATTTAGAAATTACAGCAAGAAATCATTCCTTACCTTATTTAAACTGTATTTTTTGAGGTTCAAATGTTTTTTAATGTTCAAATGTGCATTTTTTTAAAGTTCACTGCCTTGGGGACCATGTTCAGGTGGAAAGGCAGCATGGAAATGTTGTAAATACTACATAAAATAATAAGTAAGTAATATATCCACAGGTAGACACAGCATTATTTTAAGTATTTGGGTGAGAAAAGTTGCCTCCATTCTACATTATGGGATTCAATGCAGTTTCAATGAAACAACAATTATTAAAAAGAAAACATGAAGGAGCATAGTTTAACATTTCCCTGGGGAAGTTGTTCCATAATTGTGGGGCTCCATCAAAAAGGCCCCCTCTCGAATGCCCACCAGATGAACTTCGTTGATTGATGGGACAGTTAGGAGGCCCTCTCCTCCTGTGGGAGAAGATGGTCTTTCAGATACCTCGGTACCCAGCCATTTATTAGACTTGGGAGCAGATTGTAAGCCAGTGTAATTGCTGTAGTATTGGGCTCACAGGCTCTCAATAGCATCATTCTGCACTAGTTGCAGCTCCCAAGCAGAGTGCATTCCAATAGTCCAGTCTAGATGTAACTAAGGCATGAACCACTGCGGCTGGATCTGACTGAACCAGGAATGGGCACAGCTGAGATTGCTTTAAATGGTTGGAGGGGTTCATTTAATCTGGTGGTACCCAATTGTGCAGTCCAGCTCTAGAAATATGGCTAACCTTTAGTGAGAATGATTAGGCTAAATTTTATGCTCTTGATTAGAAAGATCTTTCAAACATATGGTTGAAGTTCTGAAAATTACCCACATTAAACTCTCCTCATATTCCACCATTGTCACGTATCATATTGTTTGCTTTCATTTTCCTGAGAACTTCCAAATCAGCATTCAATGCAAAACTAAGGGACTGTGCTAAATGCATAATTAGTTCACCAAAGCAAGGTATCCCTAAAATATCAACACAAGTCCAGGACTCCATAAGAAACATTTCTGTTAAAATGTACTTTGAGTGCTGGTTTCTCTATATCACCTCCTTCATTTATAAAAACTATTTTTGTTTTTTGATATTGAAATAATTTTAAAAAACATTTCTTATTAAAAATAGTCTATTTACGAGTAAGATCGTTTTAGAAGAAGAGTTTGGATTTATACCCCCCTCCTTTTCTCTTCTGTAAGGAGACTCAGAGAGGCTTATAAACTCCTTTCCTTTCCTCACAGCAGACATCTTGTGAGGTAGGTGGGGCTGAGAGAGTTCCAAAGAACTGTGACTAGCCCAAGGTCACCCAGCAGGAATGTAAAAGTGGACAAACATAAGAACATAAGAACAAGCCAGCTGGATCAGACCAGAGTCCATCTAGTCCAACACTCTGCTATTCGCAGTGGCCCACCAGGTGCCTTTGGGAGCTCACATGCAGGATGTGAAAGCAATGGCCTTCTGTGGCTGTTGCTCCCAAGCACCTGGTCTGTTAAGGCATTTGCAATCTCAGATCAAAGAGGATCAAGACTGGTATCCATAAATCAACTTCTCCTCCATAAATCTGTCAAACAAATGAGATAAGACTCTGCCACTCATGTGGAGGAGTAGGAAAGGCTAACATGCTGATGAACGGCTGCACCACTCTCCCCAAGCTCTTTCACAGTTCCCTTGGATGGGATTGTATGTGTTTAATTTTTTTTAAAAAAAATAAAGCTAACTGAAGGCTGTAGTGTTAAATTTTGAGATACCCAAAACATCTGGCTGATCTCTCAGAAGGATGTGCATTACTCAGCACAGAGGGAAAAAGATGGGTTGAGCTTATTTCCCTCCTTTAGAGTTTATTCTTTATTGATTTTCTTTATGTTTATTATATAACTTTGTATTTGCAATAAAAACTGCAGACAAACCACTGTTAAAAAGTTTAATGAAATCCTGCAAAAATAAAATATATATTTCCGAAGTTCCAAATGCCACAAGGAGGACAAGACAGAAGGCTCTGAATAACCAGTGATGGGGGAAAATGTATTATAACATAATACACCAGGGAGGCAATAGAAGCAACACTAGGAATTCTAAGGTTTTTTTAACATAAATAACAGCTGCACATTGTCCTGTTTAAGAGCAGAGCCATAGCACAAGGAAGGAGAGGGTTAGGGTGCTGCTATTTACCACCGTGGAAGAAATCAAAAGGTAACACATAGACTTTTGTAGAGGTGAGGAAAATGGTATGGGGGAGGGAAGAGTTAACTTCCTCTATAGGAAAAGCTACAAGGGGGTGGAGGGTGTGTGTGCCTTGCAGCTGGCACACACCTGGGGGCCTGGAAAATTGCTCCCCAACCCTTTCCTCTGACCTCCCCCATTGCGCCCCCCCACTTACCTTAGTTCTTAATTTCAGGCTGAAAAGTGGCCTGTTCTGTTCAGGCTGAAATAGGCTCTTGTGGGAACTACACTACCCAGGAGACCTTGCGAGTCCCAAGGACTCCTGGGTAGTGTAGTTCCCACCCAGGCTTTTTTCAGCCTGAATGGAACAGGCCGCTTTTCAGCCTGAAACTAAGTACTAAGGTAAGTGGGGGAAGCAGGGCCCCCACAGGGGTAGGGCAGGAGCGGGGCCCATACTTTGGCCCAGCTACACCTCTGACTGCCTCCCCCCTGTGCTGTGGTCCCAACCTGAGTCAGAGTTCTGCCTTAAAAAAGACAAAACAACAGCAACATATTTTAGAGTTCTAGACATGTATCATCATGTGTAGTTTCACCCTGTTCATCAGTCCCAGGTGTCTTACTAGACTATTGTAATGTCCTTGAAGCAAGGACGTAGGTAAGGGGGGTTCCTCTGGTTCAACCCCCCCCCCATTGCATGTCCGAAGCTCTGCCCCCCGTTTGTGGGTTTTTGTATTTTAAAGTGTTTTTTCAGTTTTTGGCCTGCAGGGGGCGCATATTTTAGGCTAGCAGCACCAAACTTTCAGGCTATTGTCAGGTGACACTCCTAATGATACCAGAAAATTTTGGCAAAGTTTGGTTCAGGGGGTCCAAAGTTATGGAGCCTCAAAGGGAGTGCCCCATCCCCCATTGTTTCCAATGGGAGCTAATAGTTGATGGGGCTACCCTTTTGAGGGTCCATATCTTTGGACTCCATGAACCAAACTTCACTAAACCTAGGTGGTATCATCAGGCTAGTCTTCTGCTGACACCACCCAGGTTTGGTGAAGTTTGGCTCAGGGGTCCAAAGTTATGGACACCCAAAATGGGTGCCCCATCGCCCATTGTTTCCAATGGGAGCACTACACTTTGAAGGTCCATAACTTTGGACCCCCCAAACCAAACTTCACCAAACCTGGGTGGTATCATCAGGAGAGTCTCCTAAAGATACCATGACAGTTTGGTGATGCTAGCTTAACAATTGACCCCTGACAATAGGCACCTCCCAAATTTCCCCAGATTCTTCTTTTGAATCCAATCCCTTCGGCATGGATTTAAAGGGACAATCTGAGGTCCCCAGATTAAACCTTGAAAGTGATGCTGTTTCAGGGTGGGGGATAATCCACCCCAAAAAAGCATCACTTTCAATGTTGTTTTAACTTGGAACCCCAGATTCTCCCTTTAAAATGGTTTTAAAAGGAGAATCTGGGCTCCCTAATTTAAACACCATTGAAAGTGATGCTGTTTGGGGGTGGATTTCAGCATCACAGCAGCCACCCGTAGAGGGGTGCAAACCTGCCTGGAGGGGAGGGAGAAGGGACTGCTGGCTACCAGCTGGGAGCCCAGCTGGTGGGGGCGGGACGGGCAGGGCAGGGGAGTCTACCATCTCTGGCCTCGGAGAGCTGCTTTTATAAGCACTGAGGCCAGGGGCGGGGCTTGGGCAAGTGTGGTCACACCCCCAGGGGCAGGTGGGGCGTCGTCTTGCCCCCGAACCCCCCATAAAAATCTATACCTACATCACTGCCTTGAAGGCAACTCTAGTTGAGACAGAATGTCAGCAGGCATCTTACACGCATTTTTTAGTCACTCCATTGCATGCCCATCAGTTACAAGGTTGAATTCAACCTGGCTATTGCATGGAAGCCCTACATGACTTTTACTCCTCATATCTGAAGGACTGCCCCTGCTGCCATTCCAGCAGTGGTGGGATTCAAATAATTTAACAACCCGTTCCATTGGTGGGATTCAAATAATTTAACAGCTGGTTGTTTACAAGCACCATTTTAACAACCGGTTCTGCCAAAGTGATGCAAACCTGCTGAATCCCACCACTGCATGCCACACCATGTCAGTTTTGCTCATCTGAGCAGGGCCTTCTGCAGGGGCCACTCTAAAAATGGTCAAAATCAACAACTGTCCATACATGTGCATTCTCTGTTGTGACCCATAGCTTCTAGAATCACCTGCCTTTGGGCTTTTTACAAACTGAAACAGGAGAAAATTTTGATACATATAATAGGGCTATTTTATGAATTGCGGCTTCCGGTTCCGGCAGGCGAAGTGGATGCACGCTTTCCAGCTCCTCCGCAAGTTTTTCTTTAATATCTTATCTATATTAGCCCTCCCACTACGCCATTAAGAAAATTTTAAGCTGTTGTAACTGCTGTAACTACCCTGCAAAAGCTCTGAATTCCTGCAAGCTGTAAGGGGCTTTGAATACGCGGTGCTAACGGCTAATGAGCTGCTCTCAGTTGTAAATCACCGTTGTAAATCTCTGCTGTAACGGTAGAGCTTGAAAACGGCATGGGGAATAGGAAACGTCGGCTTTCTTCTCCCAACGCAATTGGGCAGAGTAAGAAAAAACAAAGCAAAATAGCCAACTATTTGCAAGAAAGACCTATAATCGAAACGGTTCATGGAAATAGGTTCGCTGTTTTAGAGGAATTGCAACAGCATAGAGAAGACAATGGTTTAAATGAGTCATTCACTCCCCCGTCCATGGAGCAGAGTCAAACACTACCAAGCCAGACGCTTTACTGTCTGATCTTATCTCCAGCCAAGCTATTTTAATTTCTAAAACCCTGGAACTCCTTTTAGATAACTTTAACAAGATAGGAGCCAAATTGGAATTCTTGGACAAGCTCAGTCAAACAATGGAGCAATTTAGTATGCAACTTCTGTCAATAGGAAGTAAACTCAACACCTATTTTAAGGACCAGAAATCAAGGTGCCGTTTGGCACAACTCACAGTCCTTAGTACTGCAAAGGGAGCAAATAGCCCTGTATATTGGAGACTCCAGTTTGAATGCAAACCGTTGGGGCAGTCATTATTCAATCAGACAGTCACTAAGCTCTCTGTTGCAATGTAAACCTGGAGGCTTACATCTTTCTAAATTTGAGTCACTCCCAAAGGTGGGTCATTACAGAAGGCTTGCTCTCACCGTTTACACAAAGCAAGACTCCTAATAGACTGCTCCAAATTAAAGAGCACTTGCAGAAAAAAAATATGATATCCTTGTGGTAAGAATGTTTAAAGACTCAGTGATGAACAAGCTGATTGGAAGGGAATCTAAGAATATAGTACCAAAACTTAGTCTCCCAATTCAAGGTTTAGTGAAAGACTGGAATCAATTAGTATCACAACTTTCTCTGATCAACAGCTCACTACCCCAAACAGGAACAGAGGAGCTTAATGGGAGATAATCAACCTATCACCACAGGGATATTAAATAGACAACAAAGAAAAGAAAGTCCAAAGAAGACATCACAGGACAGGGTGGCCTGATTCTGGATGAGAACGAATTGACCATTGACACCCCAGTTCTAGCGACATTAACTCCAGCGACATTAGCCGTGCAGCTCCCTTGCATGAAACTCTAAATCAAAAGCAACAACAACTGTCAAAGCCCCTCTCAAAAAATGTGGCGTATGAGTGGGAGGTGGACCCAAAACCCATGGAGGCTTTATATCCTTCATGGACCCAAAATAACAGCCGCAAATCATGGGCACACGAACTACTTGAACTCAGTTGGACCCGACTCCCCACAAACTGCACAGCAGGTGAGAGTGCCACCACCATCACCTACAAGCACAACTAAAGCTTCCGGGGAAACCCTGGACTATAACTGGAAGCAATTATCGAATTTGGAAGTTCTGAGGTATCCAAGAAGGACAAGGAGCTACCTGAGGTTCACGAGGCTTTCAACAAAGATAAAGATTTACCTTTAATTCAACAAGCAGCATCCAATATTCCACCACACAATGACGTTGCTATGGACTCAAACACAGAGGACACTTGCAATCTGTATGGGGCTAGCATGGGAAATATAACTCCCGAACCCTCTCTCTTCCAGCGAGAACATCTTTAAACAACAGCAACCGAAACGGATCGTGGTACACCATATTGATGAAGAAATTGGGAAGTTGAACTCTACAGACTGACTCACTACCCCCAAATGCCCGCCAACTGGCCTTGAGACCATCTCCTGAACATTGCTGGGTGGGCAAATAAGACACTGAACTCGAATTTACCCACTACCTCACCCAATTCCATATCATTCTATTACAGGAGACATGGATGACCTCCACAATTAACATTCATGGTTACAAATCATTTTACACTTCATGCTTCAACTTTAAAGAAGAGAGGCAGACCATCAGGAGGCTTAGCAACATTTATATCTCAAGGAATTGCCTCAACCGAACTTGATGTGTGTGAACCAATTGCACAGGCGATCAAAATACTGTACAATAACAAAAGCTTTATCCTAGTAAATGTATACTTCCCCAAGAAATGGGTCAGTAGCTAATGACAGTGATTGGAGAAGACTGTCAAATTTTATAGGTGACTTAGAAGGCGAGCAGCCCCAGTCAGAGTTAGTAGTGGGGGCGGCTTTGGACGCCAGGGTAGGAAATCCATCCCATCCAATTATGTTCCCAAGAAGATATAGATCAAGAACTCCTTCAGCTACACTTTACACCATATGCAAGGAGATCTAAGGATCTAAATTCCAACTCAAATGGGCTCCATTTAGCCAAATTGGCCCTCCTACACAACAAAATCTGGCTAAACGGACTGACTAAGTTTCCAAATGCAGGCGAATTTACTTTCATCTCTTCCCATGGGTGCAGCGTAATAGACTATATACTCGTGTCTCCACACTTGTTAGCCATTCTCCAAGCATTTAGGATAGGGGATTCTATGATTAGCGCATCACCTTCCACTCATCCTCTCCCTCGCAGAGACCTCTACTGCCAAAATTTCAAACTATAAGGCAATTAACACAACTCCCATAATAAGATGGTCAACCCAAACATGCAATAAAACCAAGGAAGCACTAAGCAACACCACCTGCAAGTTTCTAGGCTCCTCAGTAGTTATTGCAGATAATGTTAGCAGCAGTATAGGAAATTATGAAAACTTGTTTCATATTTGGTGTCCCTTTTAGGGGAACAAAGAGGGAAGGGAAATCTCAAAGGCAGAGACTGGTTTGACGCTGAGTGCAAATATTTGAATCAACAGATTCGGATCACATACAATAGATTTAGGGCCTCCAAGGCCAAATTCGCGCCTCCTCAATTGTTTAGTATAAAACAGACTCTATGCAACCACATCAACATAAAACGTCAAGAGTCAATCAGGAGCAACTGGGAGCAACTACTATATGCCACCCTATCCAATAACACAAAACAATTCTGGCAATTAACAAATAGGGGCATGTGTCAAAATCTCCCAATAGCTGCCGACATCACTCCTTCATTATGGCAGAAACACTACTCTGGAATTTTTTACTCCGACCAAGAGATTGACCGAAGCTCTAGCATGAGCCCAGCCGAGGATTTGCCTGAATGGGCCCCAGTTAACAGGCGAGAGGTTATTGAATTAATTCACCAACTAAAGTCTGGGAAAGCAGCTGGCCCTGATATCATTGTAGCAGAGATGTTAAAAACTGACCCAGACTGGTGGGCTCCAGTGCTTGCCTCATTATTTACATATATCAACAAATCTTTAATGATTCCCAAGGACTGGTTAAAGGCGATCATTGTACCCCTCTATAAAAAAGGAGACCCCCGTGTCCCTCTAATTATAGGCCGATCAGCCTTTTATCTATCGTAGGCAAATTGTATGCTAACTATCTACTGAAAAAATTAAAGAGCTGGACAGACAAACATCAGCTACTCGGCCCAGAACAAATCGGGTTTCGGGCAGGTAACTCTATTCTAGATCACTGTCTAATTCTCCAACATCTTGCAAGCAAATACGTAGGCACAAGAAAAGCAAGCTTTATGCTGCTTTTCTGGATTTGAAGGGTGCCTTTGATTCGGTAGATAGGGAACTTTATGGCATAAATTAAAACCCTAAACATGGAACAGAGACTTTTAGCGCTAATTAAAGCGTTCCACACGAATACAACTTGCCAAATAAGAACTTCAAGAGATGGCACGTTAACAGAATCAATTATGGTTAACAAAGGGGTTAAACAAGGTTGCCCACTGGCACCCAGTCTATTTTGCCTATTTCTCAATGACTTCCCTGCAACCTTAACTAAAATTGATGGCCATCCACCACGCTTAGGCTCGCTGCATATATCCACCCTCCTTTATGCAGACGACGCTGTTCTCTTGTCATATTCCCAAGTAGGCTTAAAACGCCTACTAAACTGCAGTGCAGAATACTGTCATGTAAATAAGCTGACGCTTAACTATGACAAGTCCAAAGTCATGATCTTTGCAAAATCTAGGTGTAAATGTAGCTGGAAAGTGAACAACCATGTCCTAGAGCAAGTAAGTCAGTTTAGATATCTAGGGCTCCTATTCAGTTACAACCTATCTTGGGTCCCTCACAGCAAACAAGCAGAGAACAAAGCTAGTGAATGCTGCAGGGATTCTCGATTTTTTTCTACTCTAAAGGACACCAATTTGTCCCCGCTGCACTGAAAATCTTCAATGCAAAGATAATCCCTCAACTATTATATGGAGCGCCAAGATGATGGCGCGGAAGTAAGTCACCTTGTGAGTCAGTACAGGGATACTTTTGCGAAGAATTTTAGGGTCACCAAGGTGTGTCCCATATGACACCCTATGCAGAGAAACTGGACAAAATAGTATGGAACTGATGGCATGGACAAAGAGTACTTAAGTACTGGACCCAAATTCATTTTGAGCCCAGACCCAATAGTTTTATACATCAACTCTTATCAGAATCTACATCTGTGAAATGGTTGGCTGACATAGATAAGAAACTTAACAACATGGGCTTAACAGCTGACCAGTTCCAAACTATGTCTGCCATCAGAATTCATAATGAAATTAAATCTGTTTTAGTTGAACGAGAGAAACTGAGAATGTTGCAGGAGGGGAAAAAAGCTGCTCCCCACAGGCCTTGGGAATTGTCGATCAGATTACCGTGCCAACTATCTGTACATTCTGTGCAACCCCAAACAACGCAGAGTGTACACTTTGGCTCGTTTTAATGCTCTACCTAACGCTATGACTCTTGGCAGGTATAATAACACTCCATATGAGAACAGGTTATGTCAATGTAACATGGCCGTTGTTGAGACGGTTCAACATGTACTATTGGAGTGTCCAATATACGAGTCTATACGCTCCATGTACATCTGTCCATTGGTAGAGAGCTCAAACGCTGTCAGGTTACCATCTGTGATGAACTTTCTACTCAATGGGTCCTGTGATCTTGTATGTGAGAATGTTGCAAGTTTTTTGAGGCACTATTTGGTCAGGCGCAATCATTGTCTACATAGTAGTAATGGTTAATTAATTTATATGTGTGCGGTTTACAAGGCGTGGTTGTGAACGTTTAACATTGTTTTAATGTATTTAATGTATTTAATGTTTTAATGCATTTTAATGTTTTAATGTCTCAGTTAGTAAATAAATGCCTCTTTTCTACTTTTCTACTAACTCTGTAGTTTATAATGCCAATAAAGGCTTTGGAATTGGCTATTTTATAATGACATGGTTTGAGAAATTGTTTTTATAAAGAAATGGGATTGAGAACTATATCACTGTATTCATTATACATTATCTGCTTGCTGGATGTATTATCTTGCTTTCATGGCATTGTGTTCTACTTAAGGAGCACCATTTTCTGCATTGTGTAATCTATCATGTCCAATATTTTACGCTTTGTTTCAGATTTCTGTAATCCTAGTCCTATTACACTGATGCCTCATCCTATTGATTGCATTGTCGTACAGCATAATCCACCTTGAGTCTAATTGAAAAAAGGACTATAAATAAAGTAAATAAATTTTTTGAGCTTTCCATGTTGAGCCTGGAATTTCAAAAATGCCACTAGAACAGGAGACATTGGTTGCTGCTGCCACAACTTTCCAAACTTCAAACAGAGGAGAATCAGTGAATGCCCTTACCTGGATGGCTCAGGCTAGCACAATCTTGTCAGATATCAGAACCTAAGAAGGATCAGCCCTGATTAGTCCTTGAATGGGAGACTATTGAGGAGGACCAGGATTGTTGTACATAGACGGGCAATGGCAAACCACCTCTGTTTGTCTCTTGCCTTGAAGACCCCATGGGATCATCATAAGTTGACTGTGACTTGACAGCATGTTCCACCAGCAATAGATTGATCTACTAGCTATCTTAATCGTAGTGACCCTTACAATGAACTGTGGTATTTATAGGCTGGAGAAAACCAGATGCTGAGACTCACTACTGACAATTATTATTAATTAATAGCATGCAGCCCAATCCAGAGGGGGTTGGCTCTGCTGGGGACAGCTCTGCTGTTGCACTGCCGAGCTGCCTCTGGAAGGTTTTTAGGTTGCTCTGGGGTGCAGCTGAAAAGAGAATACACTCTGGCTGCCTGAAAGTCCTCCATTGGGGTGAATGGAGTTCTGAAGCCCTGGCTGCACCATTCCTGGCACTAAAGGCTGGATGGAAGCTGACTACAATCAGCTCCCCCCTAGGAATGTCTCCAGGACACTCCTGCTGCTCTGACGGATTATCTGCAGTGCAGGAGTCCTGACATGGTTCCCAGTGCCACATTTGGGCATCCTGGAAAGCTACTGCATCCACCTGTCAGTGTTTTTACCCTTTGCAGTGGTAAGTGCCCTAGGGAGAACAACTCTGCCTATCGTGATGGATGGCAGGACAACAGCTAACAACAGGAACAATTAGAATAATTTACATAGCTACTCAGAAGCTCTCAGTCTCAACTGCTGTGGGTCTCAGATCTAACTGCTTTTCTTAACTCTGCCTATCAACTCAAACTCTTGAATGCATGCATTTCATTCCACTGCTGGAGCAAGTTTATTCTGCATCCAGGAGGCAATTCCCCACCCTCTCCCCAGATTGAGTCAATAGCTAATCAAGGACTGAGAACAGTCTCTTCCAGAGAAGGTAGTGTTCTCTCAAAGTGACATGTCTGTAGCTTAGGAGGTTATATTAGACCATCTATGGCTGCAAATGAAACCCAAAAATCATCTGTGGCCCAAGACATTTGGTATTACGGGTAAGCCGCTGTCCATGGTTCTGTATACCTCAAAGCTACTTAGATGAGCCTAACATGCCTTCCATGTTGGGATGCTACCAACTTTCATGACAACTCTGGTTGAAGTTAGGGATTCTTTCATGGTTTCTTCAACAGATGATGAGAGTGCATCTTTCTCCCCTTACCATATCAAAGAAATTAAAATTTTGCCATAAAACTGACATTAGCTGTGCTAATTACATGTAAGTGGAACAAGAATAGTATTAATATGGCCTTCCCAACTACACAATTTTTTAAAAAAGAAGGAAATTGGAGCGGATACAAATCTGCATGTCCTTACTTTGCTGACTGCTTAGACACAATTTATGTGAAATGCAGCTGCAAGAACTATTGGCTGATGGATAGTGCTAGGTAGCATATATACAAGCATACAAAGAAGTTCACTATCTGCTGATTCATTCTGAGCACAATCAGTTCTTATCTTTGGATCCCTAAATAGTCAGGGATTGGAGTTATCTACAAAACCACATGCTTCCATGTGAACCTGCCAGGTTGATTTGTTCTTCATCACTGACCATTATCAGATCAGCCTTATCTTAGGTAGGTGATTGCTTGAGGTATACACATGAGTCTATTTTGGTAGGGGTTTTCTTAATTTCTATATTATAGCTATTAAATGTGCTCAGTTTTTTAGTCCATCCTTTATTTGTTTCCACTGATTTCAATTTGAAACTAACTCTTTTATTGCTATGTAGAAACTCTAAACCATGCATATACAACACTAATTAAACAAAAAGGGGTAAAAAGCAAAGAATTAAAAACAATGAAAAAATAAGTAAATGTCACCACCTCATACCTGCTGTAAAACTATCATTAATGAAAATCCTTTAAGGTTGCTGTTTGACCTGGTTACTTCATAACAAACACTTCCCTTTAAAATATTTTCTTTTAATTTTCTTCAACTTTCTTCTACTTTTTTAATTGTTAAAGCATAAGTTCCTCAGCAATCTGCCTTGTGGTGATTTTCTAACACCAAAACTATCAGAGGATGTCCTTAAAAGTCTGCAGATTTTAAGCACAGCTGCAGAATTGCCATTATTAGCCACACACTTAGCACAAAATACTGTAAACAATGAGAGAATGGTGAGTATTGCATTGGGAATTTACATTTCCAGGCACATAAATGACAAAATTAAAGGGATTCTCCTGAGAACAGATGTAATATCTTCATTTTTGAGGCAACTTAGCACAGAGTCATAAAAATCGTAATCATATAAGCTATTATCAAAGTCTCTGAGGGTAAAACTAGTGTCATTTTCACTGCCTCAATAGGCTTACTATTTTATCCCTAATAAAGGAAGATTACTTTCCAGTATGTATTACAATCTCTTGACAGTGTACAGGTCATTGATGACCATGTAAGATCTATCTTTGTAGCCTCATGTGTTGTCCAATAAAGTAGAAGTAAGGAAAGAGAGACCAGTACAGAGTTATTATTTATTATTTATTAATTTTGGTATATCGCCCACCTCCAAGGGGTTTTGAGGTGAAAGTTCTGAGGTGAAACAACCCATGGCAGGAATGGGAGTGGCCAAAAGCTTTTTTCTCATCACCATGGATGATATAATGTGTACTTACTAAGCTTTGGTTTCCAGAATTTCCACTGAACAATGGAATCAAAGCCAAAGACCAGGATTGGATGGACAGTCTAGTTTGACTTACAAATATTTCAGAGAATAAATTGAGCCTGAAGTCCCTTTGTGTCAGTTCCTATAATTTAAAATGAGGCCCCAGCCATTAGCTGCCTGGTCTTGCATCCAGTCAATGGGAAGACTGAACAGATTTAAAAGCATGCTTTGATTTTCCTGCACAGGCTGTTTGCTGATAACCCATTTACCTTTCCACTGAGATCAACAAGGGAGTACTTGTCCATTTAGAGGCTGAGCAGGAGTTTTGGAATCATCTTTAATTCCTGTGCTAATAATAATATGATGTTATAAACAAACCTGTTCTTTCCCTACCTAAACAATTAGGAGGGTTAGCAGGGATAAAATGGGTTGTTATAACATAGGTAGAGCTGATGAGAATCCTGAGGAATCCAAGGATAAACGTTTTTCCCTCTAAAAAAGCCCATTATTTTCTGGATTGATAGAGCCCTTGTTACTGTGTAGAATCAACCAAACGTTTAGCTACTTGTGTAGCATCTTGGGGGAGGGGGATGTGACTTGGAAATTCTCTGTACAATAAACTAAGCCAGTGGTAGTTGTGGCCAATAGAACCAAGATCAAATTGCCCAAAATAAGAATAGCCTGGGAAGTAGATGAGTCTTCCAAGCAACTAAGATTCTCATATTTGTGTCTGCATAGCTACTGAGATAGCTCATTGATTTTTTTTAAAGGAACACTGTACATTGCCAGAATTGGCAGGACTAGTTGAGTACAAATATGTAATTTTGGGGCTGAAAAGGTATCCAGGATCAGAACCTGCAAAGCAAAATCCTGGGGCAGATGGCAGCAAGGGGAATCCCTTCAGCTACACACAAAATGTCAGGACCAAGCTGAGCATGAAACTGACCAGATTGCAAAATGGTTGGGCGGAAAACAGCCTCTTTTCCCCTTTAATGCCTTTGCTGTCTGGAAAACATACCAGAAGCTGCCCCTTTTAAAGAAATCTCTTGGAATCTTATTTTGATGTGCGGAGTGAAATGAGGCAGTCGCCTCTTTTTAAGAAGTTCCACGGATGTCTTTTTTGTGTCGTGCAGAAGAGCCACACTTATTGAAGTAAATATTTTCAGAATTGTGTAGCTCTGCCGATGATTGTACAGTTAATGGAGCAATGTTCTTAAAATCATCTATTGGCAGGGACTGGAGAAATGTGGGCTGTAAAATCCTGAATGATACTTCCCTGTACAATAGTCAAGACTCTCAGAAAATTGTGAAAATAAGCTTGATTCTATCAAATATTTTGCATATGCCACTTCTTTTATATATATAAAAAAACTTGAACTTGTGCTTGAATCCTTTTTCTCTTCTCTTCCTTTTGAAAAAAAGGGTATAAGTTTCCATAGAAACTAATGCCAGCAGTACAGGGAACAATAACTTACTGCATGATAACAAGGACAATTTAAAAGCTTGTCCTGCAATTCTTTCAAATGTACTGAAAAGGGCTGGGGGGGGGGGGTTAACTTAGAAACGATAGGTCAATTGGATGTTTATTCCTACACAATTTAAAACATGAGATAAACATTTTACAGCTACAATCCACATACATTTTAGACATGGTACAGAGGATATTCATTAGTGAGTCCAGGCAAGGATATTCAATTGAAACTGAATGGTGAGCAAGTACTTGGTGAGCAAGAACTCACTGGAGTTCCAAATATAGCAGCCCCCAAAGCTCTCAGGAAAACCAGTCACAAAAACTGTATTTTTTTCTGTGATGAAAGATTTTCACTGGCGGCCACTAGTTTTACTGGCTCAAATGAAGGTGCTGTCATTTGAAGTCCCAAACAGACTTCTGTGCAGCTTATTTAAGGGAATCTTTACTTTTATATGCTTTATATAAAAAACCCTGTTTTATCTTTCTGTGCACCTTCTGAGTTTTTAAAGTTAACTAGCTTGTTGTTCTGAGCAATTCAGGCAGAGGCGTAGCTGGGCCAGACTGCGCCCAGTGCGCAGTGTGTTTTTTTCACCCCACCCACATGCGGCGCCCCCCTGCCCCCCTTCCTACACTTACCTTAGTTCCTTTTTTTTTTTAGTACTTTTTCAGGCTGAAAAAAGCAGCCTCTTCACAGTTCAGGCTAAACACTGCCTGAGGAACTATACTTCCCAGGAGACCTTGTGAGCCCCAAGGTCTCCTGGGAACTGTAGTTCCTCAGATTGTTTTGGAGCCTGAACTGTAAATAGGCCACTTTTTTTCAATCTGAAAAAGTACTAGAAAAAGAAAAGGAACTAAGGTAAATGTGGGAAAGGGGCAAGGGGGCTGCATTGGGGGCAGCGCAGGGGGTGTGGGGGTTGCAAGGAAAAGAGGGAGGGGGCAGGGTGATTTTCCATCCCCCCAGGCATACACCCAGTGTGCAACACACACACACACACACCATCCCCTTGTTGCTCCGCTACTGATTCAGGACCACAAATATGAATGGAAAGGGAGGGCTGGGCATTTGTTGCACTGAACAATAAACCAAGCATTTCATCTAAGCTTGAGTGACATAAAGCCATTTGTTATTAAATAAGCATTTTGTACAACCACAACTGCACTTTACAAAATGAAAGAAAAAAATCATAAAACATTAAATTGTTTTCAAAGTCCCTTTTACAGCAACATGGTTTTTCAATGATGATCTGCTTTGCAAAATAAGATCATCAGTTCCTGGGCTAGGTATGTGGCAGGTCTGCTGGTTCCTGGTGTGACATCCTCTACTTGTTCTGCAGCCACACTCCATATTCTTTTGGGTTCTGAGGTCAGGCTTTCTGCTACAATTGGGAAATCCTATTCTTTAATTGTGGAGTTCCCTCACTCCTGAGGCCAGGTTTGCTAGAACCCTTGGCAGGTTTAAGGGTGGTGGTAAATACTGAAATCAAAGAGAAATTTGAAATTAATGTGCAGGTTCATATGGTTTGGGCAATGATAGGGATGAATAAAATAGCCCTTTTGTCTGGGACTTAAAAACTGGTCAGGAAAACAAAGAGATAAACCTAGCCACCTTACTAGCTGACACAGAATGTGTGTTCCAGACTGTTGTAAAGAAAGTGTCATAGATTCATAGAATCATGGAGTTGGAAGAGACCACAAGGGTCATCAAGTCCAACCCACTGCCATGCAGAAAAAATAGCATTCTGTAAAAAGACAAGGAAGAGACCCTTTATAAAGAAGGTACCATCATGGGACCCAGCAGGCTGTAGTTGTAAACAGCAGGTGGAATCTAATCTTGTGAACCTGGTTTGTTTCCCCATTCCTCCACATGAAGCCTTCTGGGTGACCCTGGGCTAATCTTAGCTCTCTCAGAACTCTCTCAGTCTCACCTACCTCTGTGCAGACCTGGCCATAAGTTCCACCTTGATTAACGAGGCTTGCTCCCACATAGGTTTGTTTAAGATTGCAACCTTGGAGATGTCTAAAAAGCTCCGCCAGTCACAATTCCCACCAAACCCAGTAATCCAATAGATTCTGAGCATGCACCAATAATGGCTGCTAGCCAGCTGCCCATGTGATGATGAAATCAACAACTACAAGGCTGAAAACATTTCAAACACTGGTTTAAATTGTAAACACATTAATATGAGCATATATGGTGCTCAGCTTTGGGGGAATGGACGCTGTGAGCAAGTCAGGTTTGATTTTTGAAGATATTGTTTTCAAGGATCGCAGCATCCCTAATTAAAATGGGGATTAAGGATGCTGAAGATTTATTCTATATACATTGCCTAGGTTTTCTCCATGGCCTTGAGCTTTCCCCCTGAGTGCTCACAAAACTACCATTACATTTGAACTTATCTGATTCGCTGCCTAGTGTGCATTTCAAATTAATTTTCTGCTGTGCTAATGTTTTATTTTTCCTTGCCTTGTCCTTGTTCTCCATGCCTTACAAGGTTTCTTTGAGGATGGAGCATGAAGACATGTCTCACTGCTTTCTCACAATTCTATTTTCACTTACAGTTCATCTTTTCTTTGTCACTCAGTTTCAGAAAGGCTTAAGAAACCAGAGCCCTCAGCCGTCTTTGTGTTCAGAACTGTTTTGAAATCTAATCAACATGGACAGGATGAATATCTCTGAGTGAGTCAAATGAAAATAATTGAGACCTATTCAAATATGGAACAGAAATATATTTACAAAAAGGCAGAGGCAAGGATTCAAAGAAGTAGGTAATTAGTTCTGGGCACAGGGTTGTTAATTCCAGCATGGAAATTTCCTGGAGATTTGGCATTCAAAACTTGTGGTGGTGGAATTTGAGGGGTAGATTATACCAAGACTCTATGGCCGTGATAGCAAACCTTTTCAAGACCGAGTGACCAAACTGCAACCCAAAAACCACTCATTTATCGCAAAGTGCCAACATGGCAATTTAACCTGAATATTGAGGTTTTAGTTTGGAAAAAATGGTTGGCTTTGCTCTGCACCTCTCTAGCATCTCCGTCTCCTCTGCGTCTGCCCCCACTTTAGGCAGCGGCCACCCAGACACAGGCACCAGGCCTGCCAGTCGAGTCCTCCTTGCTCGCCGCGGTGCACGCACATCGTGCCCAGTGGCCCAGACAAGCCTAGATGTGTGTGTGTGGGGGGGGGGGGGCGATAAACTCTGTGTGCGCGTGCCCAAAGAGAGAGCTCTGAGTGCCACCTCTGGCATGCATGCCATAGGTTCGCCACCACTGCTCTATGGTATACCATAGAATTTGTCCTTTGAATCTGCTGTTCAGATCGAGAAGAAACCTTGTATGTGACATGAAGGCTGTAAGTAGACTTGGCAATTCTACTCCTCTTGTGCTTCTCCATCTTTGTTCCTAATTGTCTGGGTGATACTCTTGGGGGCACAGAGTTCTGCTTGGACTCCTGGAGCAGATTCAGATGAGCCAGTGATACCAATATGGTACAAATCTCTTCAGGAGGTTCTTGGTCAGTTGGTCAGTTGATGGGGATCAAGTCTGGTTGCAGGGAAGGGACCATAGTGTCTGTCTGCAAAGTATCTGGAAAGGTCTGCACTATGACCATCTTGGAGGCCAAGAGGGACCCATCATCATTTTAGATGTCAGTGTCAGTGGAGCTGGGATAAATCATGACACCTATACTATGGTCACAGTGCAGCTTATTAGAACAGGAAACTGTAGACCTGCTGTCTGATGCCTTGCAACACTACCAAAATTAACAGCTAGAGAGTACAGCACAGTTTGATTTGCACCTCCAACTTGGAAAATTCTTGGAAATTTGGAGGGCATTTCCAGGGAAGACCGTTTGGGGAGGGAACTCAACAAGGATAGGAGGCCATAAAGTTCACTCTCCAAAGTTGCCATTTTTTCCAGGAGAACTGTTTTTTTTTTTTTTTTTGTAATCTGGAGATCAGTTTTAATTCCTGGAGAATTCCAGGCCCTACCTGGAGGCTGGCAATCCAGACTGAAGTACCAGTTCACCCAAGTTAAGATGCTTTAAAGGGCCAGCTGGACTTCTCCAGGCCCTGTAAACATGTAATACAGGCACAGACATTTAACTTTTCTCAGTTTGCTTCTTGACTGCCATTTCTGACTCAGGAAACCTCTTTGGCTCCTACAGTTTTGGACAGCAAATATGTTTGAATCTGAACCATCCTTCCATATTATAAAAATGAAAATTAAGTACATATTAAATTAGACTGCTTTTAAAAAGGGGGTGAGGGATAATCCAGCACATCTTTTGGCTGCTATGCTTTTTTAAATTTATTTGAGAGAGTTTTATTTTATTTTTAAAAATGAGGCCAAAATTTATTAATGTAATCTTTCTCCCTCAATCTGAATTCCACTGAATTTAGGATTTTTTTAAATAAAGGTAAAGGTAGTCCCCTGTGGAAGTACTCGGTTATTAATGACCCATGAGGTATTACTGACCTGTGAGGTGACATTACTATTTGCCACTGCTTTCTCCATCTACATTTTACCCCTACTCATTTTAGCAACCTCAGAAGAATGGAAGCTGAGTCAGCCTTAAGCAACTATCTGATTCTGACTTGTCAGGATCGAACTCAGGTTGCAAGCAGAGCTTTTTACTGCAGTACTGCAGCTTACCACTCTATACCACTAGGCTTGATCTAGAAAAAGTTGGCTTCTCCTCCAAGCAGTTTAGTGCAGCATAGACAGTTCTCCCTTCTTCCATTTTCCCTTTGCACTATTCCCTCTGACAGAGAATGATAGGCCCACTGAGTTTTATGGCTGAGTAGGAATTTGAACCTTGATCTCTCAGGTCGTTGTCCAACTCTGTAACCACTACATCAGATTAGCTCTCATAAAATATATACAGTGACACTTTATAACACTGGAGAGAGAGAGCGCGCAAAGAAAAACAGATAAGAAAATAGAAGAATATTAAGAGTGATCAAAACAACTAATCACATCCTTGGTATGAAATGGTACTACCAGTGTGGTACTTCTGGGCCACTACAGCTGTTCTGAAAACTCTAAGAATCATTTTGGTCTCTGGTGAATCACTTCTTTTAAAAGACTTGAAAGTCTTTTCATGGCTGCTGTGGGCTATTTGCCAAAGTGTTTCTGCTGGCAAGCAACAGTTTCTTTCTAAGATGGAGACATTGTTCGGTTACTTCCTTTTTTTGCTACCTAGAAATGTCAAATCTTCTCTTCCTGTTTCTTTTCATTTGGCATCCCACTGAGATGGCTGGAAGAGAAAGAAACAGACTAGGTAAGTCAAGACCTAGAACAAAAGAAATGGAGCTCATCGTTTTCTTTGAGTACCTGCTGGGAAGTCACATCGACAAATCAGTAGAATGACAGAAACCTTGTAAGATGTGGTTTATGTGAGGAAATTGCTTAGAGGAACTTCACCAAAGAAGATGCCCTATCTGGTTTCCTAGGGTTCTTTAGGCACTGTGGCCAGTAATAGCACATGTATTTTACTACTGTGTGGTTTTAACCCAATAAAAAAATGAATTGAGTAGTATGTGTTCTTCTTAATTTTTTTCGTTTCTCTATAATAACACTTATGAGGGTATTTCTTCCCTAGCAGTTATTTCTGCTTCTGGTTCAACAACTGAAAAAGAGTTACCTAATTCTATCACTAACAGGGAGAAATTTGCCATGGATACAAAAAGCCTTTGAGGCTAAATTGAAGTTGCTGCTGATTATCTTTATGGCATTGGCTCAAGATTTGTAAAGGGGTACCCTCCCACTCATGCTCCTACTGGCTCACAGATACCATCAACGCGTACTTAGGGAGCGATTCAGATGCACATCTGGCTGATAATCAATTCCAAATGAACTTTTTTTCTGTCATGGTTCCAAGGCTGTGGAATTAGCTTCTAGTTAAGGATACATTAGATTCAGGGGTTGTCTGCTTCTAAATCAACACTGATGGCCATCTTGAGGGAAGGATGATGAGAGAGGGCTGCTATTCAATGAAGGACTATCTACTTTGCATGAAGAGAGTCCCAGGTTCAATATTCAGCATCCCTAGCTAAGGACTCTAAAATAGAAGTTGTTAAGAAAGTCTACCTAATACTAGAGAGATTAACTTCCACTTGGAGTGTAAAGTCCTGAACTTCATGAATCTATTGTCAAAGGCTTTCACGGCTGGAATCACTGGGGTGTTTTGTGGTTTCACAGACATGCAGCCCAGAAACCACACAACACCCCAACATGAATCTATAGTGAGATGCAGTACAAGATAAGGTAGTTTTGTAATAACCAAAATTGAAAATGTTTTGCAAATATTTTGGGGGGGTTTGTGTGGAAAGGGCTGTTTGCAGGTCATGTCTTGTTGCTTGTAGATGTGTTCATTTCCTGTTTAAAGTATCCTATATATTTTTCGGGCCTTTACTGCTTAGTTATGTTATTATCATCACTCATTGAGATCTTTTATGTTAAGAAGTGAATCATAAATACATTAACAAACCAACATAAGAGATCCAATTTCATGTTGTAATGCAAATTTCCCTTTCAAAGGAACTGGTTGTCTCTTTATGTGTGTGGGGGGAGAGGGGGGATTCCATTTTAAATTTAGAAGATTCTAGCCCTAATGAATATGGAGAGATTTATGTGAACAGAGCTATGAGTTTAAAATAAGAACAGCCATATCTTCCATTCTTCTCTCTGGTCTTTATGACTACCTTGAGGATGAAAAAGAACAGTTTAATTGGGCTGTTATTTCTTACCAAGGTTCCTAGAAGGTATACTAGACCAATCATGAAGGTCATGGAGAAATTCTTATGATCACAGTAAGTGCTAAATTTCATTTCCTTATGTTTTGAAGAAAGTACGTGTATTAGAACTAAAACGTGTACACATAGCACACATAGTACACATAGCATAAACATGTACACAAATTGGTGGTGTGTTGTGGCCTGTTATGGTCACAACTAGTAAACAGATAACTAAGAAAAACAAACACAGGCCCTTTCTGCATGGGCCATAAACGGCGCCCTGGGGATGGCAAAAATGCCATCCCCAGGGAGCCGTTCGCACAGGGGGCGCTGCAAAAACGCAGCAGTGCCGACCTGGCTCCCCTCCTCCTCCCCCAGGGCGGTGCCAGGCCTCCTCCAAAAACCTCCCTCCTGGAGGGAGGTTTTTGGTAAACAGCGCATTCCCGGCGGCGCTGTGCAAACAGCACCGCCGGGAATGCGCTGTTTTCCCCGTCCCTCTCCCATTCACCTTGTCGCCTCCATCGCCCTGCTGGCCTCCTAAGACCCTTCCTCACTGTCCTCCGACCCCTGGAGGTCGGAGGGCAGCGTGGGCGGGTCTTAGGAGGCCAGGAGGGCGACGGAGGCAACGAGGTGAGTGGGAGAGGGACGGGGAAGAGACGGCTCCGTGCGGAGCCGCCTCTCTTGCACCGGCCTCTTTGGGGGCCGCTTGCACGCTCTCGTGCGAACAGCCCCCACCCCTCCACCAGCAGAATTCCTGCTGGTGGGGAGGTGCCCTTTCCGCAGTGCGGAAAGGGCCACAGACATTTTCTGCTGAATCACTACATAATTTGAGTTGGCAGGATGAACAGGGAAATGGCCTTATGTATTTATTTACTTAGAATATTTCTGTGCTGTCTCTCCAGAGTACCTGTTTGAGTTGGCATATGAAATAGAGTATAAAAGAATGAAAAGCATTAAAATCACTACAAATTAACATAGTATTAAAGCTGGTTGTGGTGGGTTTTCCAGGCTGTGTGGCCATGGTCTGGTGGATCTTGTTCCTAACGTTTCGCCTGCATCAATGGCTGGCATCTTCAGAGGTGTATCACAGAGGGAAGTCTGTTACACACTGTCCAGTGAGAAGAAAATGTTTAGTGTTTACACACTGGGACATGGGCAATATATACACCACTAAACATTCCCTTCTCACTGGACACAGTGTGTAACAGACTTCCCTCTGTGATACACCTCTGAAGATGCCAGCCACAGATGCAGGTGAAACGTTAGGAACAAGATCCACCAGACCACGGCCAAACAGCCTGGAAAACCCACCACAACCAGTTGAATTCAGCCATGAAAGCCTTTGACAATACATAGTATTAAAATCTCAGTCATTAAAATAAGAGCTAAAATTGGCTATGAGAATTATTAGTAGAACTCCAGCAGTGTTGACATCAAGCACTTTATGTGGTACCTGAGAATCTTCACTTTTTGAAAAAATGGCAGCTTGTGTGGAAAATCAGGAAAATGGTTGGTGGGTAATAGCCTTGTGCCCTAGTGCCAATCAGATGTTTCCTTTAGTTTTTTTTAAAATCAAATGAACAAAAGATCCTGAACATGGATTTACATATTGAGTGAACTATGGCACTTATAGAACCAATGAAAATGTGGATGTGTCTGATAAAAATACACGTTCGCTCGTTCAAAAAATACATGTGTTCTATTTATCAGCGCAAGCGTGGGTACTCAGAGCAGCTCACTTCTACTCCCGTTTTGCACGTTAGAATTCTGTAGCCTGTCAAGTGGCTACAAAACCCTCCTTTTTTGGGAGGGTTTAAGTAAGGGTTTTTTGTGGGATGCCGATGTTATGGGATAATCGCTGTTTTAAGGGGATTAATTTTTATAGTTCATGGGGCATGAGTATTAACTATAGGTTTATTTATTGACTAGTTATTTATTCGCTCCTCTTGTGATACTTGTGTTTTATGACGATTTTATGTATGATGTTGTTCACTGCCCAGAGCCCTCTGGGGATTGGGTGGTATACCAAATCCAATTAACAACAACAACAACAACAACAACAACAACAATATATGTGCTTCTAGTGGTTGCCTTCGCCTCCTGCCTGTGCCCAGTGCAGCAGCACAAAGAAAAATGGTGAGGAATTTGGGGCTGTTTGGAAGGGGGGACATTTACAACTTTACTTCCATCACAAACTCGGAAGTGACATCAGCGCATTGATGCAACACTCTCTGAATTCCACTTAAAATCCATAGGGTCTGGAGCAGAATCCTAGAACATTGTGTCATTGCGTTCATCACTCTCAGGTTCATGCTGAAGTGCCTACAATGTCAGTTCGGATGTTCCAACTCCGCAAAACACCTGCCAGTTGGCAGCACTCAGCTGGCTAATCTATAGTGCTGTCATTTTACTGAAATCAAATTGTTGCTTCTAAAGCTGCAAACTAAATTGTGCTATGTGTACACATTTTAGTTCTAATCTCTATGGGATCCTAAAAAAACAGGGTTTCAAAAAGCAATATTAATAATAAATCTAGTCTTGATCTAAATATATGTAGACACACACACACCCTCATTTCCACAGCCGATTCTTCTGACCTCACCCTCAGCCTGAATTTCAGTGCAACAAATTGCCATATTTTGCTCATGCCAACCTGTGGCCAACTTACTTTGAACTTAATGTGAATGTATGTGTGTGTGTTTAATGCAGATGCTTTAATATTTAATGCACCCCTTTCTCCTAAGTGAATTCAGAAGTGGTTCTGCTTTTCAGTTTAGGTTTGCCCTCAGACTGAGAACTGTCTAAATGGTGCACTTTTGTCAATTTCTTAATGAGTCTTCTTAATTGCTTGTTTGCCCAAAAGCCTGGAGGAGGAATTGAAGAAAGGAGGAGGAGTACATATGGTTTCTGTATAAAAACCAGTGGCAGTCAGTGCTGGATGACTGAGTGAATTACCTGATGTGTGCCAAACTCTTGTCTTTATTAAAGTACATTTCTTGGTGGCAGTATGGGAAGGAGTAGGCCAGATCCATCTCTGCAATTTCAGGTTTAGTGTAGTGTAGTGGTTAGAGTGTAAAACCAGGGCCTTGGAAACGCAGATTCAAATCCCCATTCTGCCATGAATCTCGATTTGGGCCTCTCACAATCACTCACTCTTATATTTCACAAAGTATTACAATAAAATGGGGAAAGAGAGAACAGTATACACTGTCTTAAGTACTTTGAGGGAAGAGGGAGATAAAAGGCAGGGCTGATATCAGAGATAGATTTTCTTAGATAGTAGCCAATGTCCCAAGGAAACAATAGGAATCACAACCTGCTCCCACCTCTGTCTAGTACGGCTACATTTACCCATGACTGCTGTTTCACTTTTGGTCCTCTGAATTGTTGAGATTCTTAGTAGTTGTCCTGTCCCAGGTCTTTGTCCATAAGTGTACCACTCTCCTGATCCCATCCAATCCTTGGAGGGTTTTTTCCCCTTGTTTTGTTTCTCTCTGGGTATCTATGCTGACACCACCCGGACATTTAGAATTTCTCCTGCTAAAAGAGCAGCACTCCTAGCAGTCTATCCGTGTCACTAGCTACATGCTCCACTCAGTACCAGCATCTCCCTCTCACTTTGATTAGCTTCATCAGAGACAGCTTATCATAATTGCTCACTCCAATGACCAAATGATCCATTGACCAACTACATCTCTTCCCCGGGCACCTTTTCAGTAATGTGTTCAAATTGGATTCAATGTGGTTATGGAAAGCAAACTTCTATCAGGAAGATCAGGAAGTGAAGTGCTCCCAGTGTCTCCCACTGAGAGAGCTTATTAAACAGGCTGACATGAGTGGTTGTACACATTGCCTCCCAAAAGGGTCTCTAAATGGGATAGGTGGTGGTGGGGGTAAACTTGATTAGTACCCCTCCCTTTTTCTCTGGGAGAAAAGAAGCTACCTGTCTATAGAGGTTGCCTCCCCTCTTTGTTCTTTCTTGTTTTTCTTTTCTGTTCTCTATTTTTCTCTACCCAATATTTAACTTGGATTCCTGAATTATAAAAGAAAGTCTTGTTAATCTCTCCAGTATGCTGAAGATATAATAAGTTGAAAGAACTGAGCTAGTTAACAGGATTTATTTCTGTGTAAGCTCAGCCAAACGGCTCATGGCAGGTTACAACAGTTGAAACACAATAAATCAATTAAATACAATATTAAGCATTAAAACTATAAAAATGCCTGACACCATCTAAAACAGTAGAATAAATAGCTATAAAAATAGATGGCAACTTAAAGAATCTGACTGACTCACTCCCCCCCCACTCCTCCCCCTCCCCATTTTGGAGGCCGAGATAAGTTGTTGGTGCTGGCTGGCTAGTTGGAAAAGGCTTAGTGGAACAACCAGGTTTTAAAAGCCCTGTGGAACAAAGATAGTCCCCACAGGGTTCTAACCTCAGCTGGTAATTTGTTCCACCAGGCTGGAGCTAGGGCCAAAAAAGCCCTGGCTTGTGTCGAAGCCAGCCGGATGTCTCTTGGCCAGGGACTGACAAAAGGTTTCCCTCTGACGATAGAGGGACCTTGGAGGGCAATATGGGGAGTGGTAGTCATGAAGATATGTGCACCTATTCATTGTATGTTCAAGTCTGATCATTTCCAGACATTTCACAGTTTGACAGTTTGAAGGGTGATTGTTAAAAACTGGTTCACTTTTATCGTTCCTTTATCCCGCATGCTAATGAACTTCTCGTCTGCTTTCCTTAGCATGCAGACTCTTTTCTCCCCCTCACTACCAGATCTAATCACTGTTAGAGGTATGTCAGCAGTTGGACATAATGGAATCACTGTGATAAAAAATAAACATCATTGCACCCAGATGTGCAGAGGTTCCATCTGGTGAATAACCACAGAACACGTCTTGGAATTAAATTGGGCTGCAGTGCTTTTATTGAGGTAGAAGCTGGGCAAGCAAGAGGAGTGCATCTGTTTTGTGGCTGGTCAGCACCTCTGGCTGACCCCAGTACCAAACCCCAATCCAAATTGGGGAGGACAGAAGGTGGTGGGACACCTGTGTGCCCGCCTGCTATGGCCCCCTTTCTGCTGGGGTGACAGGCTCGAATTGCAAAGACCTCCGCAGCATGCACCATGAGCCCACCCCACCCCAAGCCTCTTATGGAGGCCCCCAACCACAGGGAGAACCAGTGTGCAAGCTTGGCCTCCCTCTAAAGATGTGCTCCTCTGCCCAAACCACCAGGGCTGTGACAAAGTGAGCAGCACAAAACCCTGTCCAAATAGCGAGGGAGGATGGGTCAGTTTGCTCCAGGCGTCAAAGAAGGTCAGAACGATCACATGCTGCCTAATATATAGGGAGCGGGCTCCACCCCTAACACTTGTGCACATCACATGATCAGGCCAGGTGTGGCTCAGCTGCTCCAGAGTGTGGTTCACTGCTCCGGAGCTCACCATGTGCCCTGCCCCCTGTTGCAATTATGGCCCAGTTGATTCTGGGGCTGTTATTTATGGAAGTCATGCTAAGAAATATAGCCGCTTGGCGAAGCAATGGGGCACCTCCTCATGTGTAAATGAGGAAATGTGAGGAAAAGCAAAGAGCCACATTGCAGATGGTGGGTGCACAAAGAGCTTATGGTTAGAAGGTTTGGCAATGTTATGTCCCCACTGAATCTTGACAAATGGATATTTTATTACTGAGAAGGGCAAAGCCATCAAGAGAAATATTGCTAATCCTACTGACATCATCATGTGACCAGAAAGTTAACGTTATCATGTGACCAGAAAGAAAGGAAGACTAATGTTTTGAAAGATTTATTTCTAAAGGAGTAATGAATAACCTTTAATGTGACTTTTTAAAAATGATGTTCTACAAAGCCTATTTAGATAAGAACCTTCTAGAGCAGGGGTAGGGCATGCGGCTCTTCTGCCCTTGCACTGCGGCTCCACGAGCTGAGCCGCCGGCCCCATCCTTGCCCGCCCTGCAGGCAGCAGGGTGGGCGCACCAACTGCCTGCGGCCGGCTGGGCCGCGCCATGGGCTTCCCCTCTCGCCCGCCCCATTGGAGCTGGGCGGATGCTTTCCCGGCGGCCGGCGAGGCTGAGCCGCTGGCCCCATCCTTGCCCGCCCTGCAGCCAGCAGGGCGGGCACATCCATGCGCGTCTCAGAATTAGCAGAGTAAAAGGTAAAAAACCCAATATATACAGTGTTATCTTTACTTTAAATGTCAAAAATTATTTGCGGCTCCAAGTGTTTCTTTTCCCATGGAAAGCGGGTCCAAATGGCTCTTTGAGTGTTAAAGGTTCCCTACCCTGATCTAGAGGCAGCTAGGTTATCACAAAGCATTTTATCTGAATCTCTATAGAAAAACTAAAATTGTTAAATCCTGAAAAACCTTTCTTTCTTTCTTTCTTTCTTTTCTTTCTTTCTTTCTTTCTTTCTTTCTTTCTTTCTTTCTTTCTTTCTTTCTTTCTTTCTTTCTTTCTTTCTTTCTTTCTTTCTTTCTTTCTTTCTTTCTTTCTTTCTTTCTTTCTTTCTTACCAAAGGATGATTCACAGTTGGCAGAGACAAAGAAACTGTTCAACTGGGTCAGGCAATGGTCTCCTAGCTCAAAATTCCATTTGCCTCCAATGACCCAGCAGATTTTGTGGGGCATCAATGGAGTAGATGCAACATTTCACTCCCACTCTTTAACTGTCAGAAATACACTGTTTATGGGGGTTTGAAATTTGTACATCATATTTGATAACTATACTTGCCAATATCTTGTACTGGTTTTATTTTTATTCAAAAAGGTACACAGTACAATATACAAAAACCAATGTAATTATAGCATGCAATGTGTGTGCTGGAATGACCAAGCACTAAAGTGCAATGCACCTGTCTACTGAGTTAGCATTTCTTCATTACAATTAAAAAATCACAACAGTAGCACAACAGTAGCAAAACAGTAGCAAAAACAGTAACCATTCATTCACTGTGCATGCTGAAACAATGTACAAAGTTGCACAAATCTGAAAACAGCTAAGGTTGAAGAAAAGTCTATTTTCTGGAGAAAACCAATTGCAACAATGACAACACTCCAAACAATTGCACATAGAGAAAGTGAATTACAAAATTCAGTGAATTTATATCTGACACTAAAAGTTATTATTGTTTATTTAGCACCTTCAGTGAGCATGATGCTTTTTCAAGTGAATGCAACCAAAGAAGAAGAAGAAGAAGGAGGAGAAGAAGAAGAAGAAGAAGAAGAAGAAGAAGAAGAAGAAGAAGAAGAAGAAGAAGAAGAAGAAGAAGAGTTTGGATTTATATCCCCCTTTCTCTCCTGTAGGAGACTCAAAGGGGCTTACAATCTCCTTGCCCTTCCCCCCTCACAACAAACACCCTGTCAGGTAGGTGGGCCTGAGAGAGCTCCGAGAAGCTGTGACTAGCCCAAGGTCACCCAGCTGGCATGTGTGGGAGTGTACAGGCTAATCTGAATTCCCCAGATAAGCCTCCACAGATCAGGCGGCAGAGCGGAGAATCAAACCCGGGTCCTCCAGATTAGATACACGAGCTCTTAACCTCCTACGCCACTGCTGCTCCTCACCTTAGAGAGGTCCTCACCTTATGTGATCACACAAACAAACAGGACAGTGATGGGAATCCTTTGTTTGCCCCCAGAATTGTATCATGTTATGTTAGGTATATTGCTAATGTACATAGAGGTTCTGTTAAACCATTAGAGCTAATATCCTTGAAAGACATACCCACCATGAAATAATCTCATGACCACTCAGCAATGGCTCTGACCCCATGATGACTTCCATCATTTTTTGGTAGTGTTCAACATTGTGAGAGAAACTTTCTTGTCAGATTCTGCAGTTGAAATAAGTGATGAACCTTAACGAACCTTGGAAAAAACCCACCTCACCCTTTTGCCCAAATTCACTGAGGTCAGGAAGAAAATGCTCAGCATTAGTTATTGTCACCAACAGCATGTTCAGGTGTTCAGGTCTACACAGCAGAACAATGTCAAAGTCTGTTAATATTCCTTAGTTTCTTGGTTAACTATATTTGAGGGGGGGGGGGATCCAAAGCTGCAGCTGTGTCAACATTATTAATAGAACAGCACAAACTTGCATACATCTGGGGTAGGTACAGCACTGACAGCATGAATAATTAAGATTTTGTCTACCTTAATAGCTCAGTACGCTGGTATTGCTGGGTGTTCACTTTCTATGCTAGTCTCATTTCAATTCTATTGATATAATTTGGCATTTAGAAGAACAAGTGGAGAAAGTATTGCCTTCATACAAATAAATATATCTCCAGTACTCCAAGGGAAGTCAAGGATTTGATCCCTGATGTAACTGCTGAAATTTTCTTAGGTATCATCCATCTTTTCTTAAGAATGTTTTCATTAGTACCATTGGATGTGGGACTGGGAGACCACCTGCTCAATTTCTCTGAGGCCAGTATCTTTAAATGGTGGCTGGAGAAGAAAGAGGTTGACATGCAGAAAGAACTTGACTTCAGTGTGAAGAAAAATCTCAGACTGATGACAAGGTGGACATGAATCAGCAGTGGGATGCAGCTGACAAAAAAGCCTAATGCAGGTTTAGGTTGTATCAATAAAAGGATAAGATCTAAATCAAGAGCAGGAATGTTTTCACTGTAGCCTATAGTGTTTAGACCTGTGTCCAGTTCAGAGCATTACATCTTAAGAAGGGTAAAGGCAAACTGGCAAAAGTTCAGAAGAGGTCAAGAACGATGTTGAGGATGTATGCTGAAAACAATTTATTCTGGAGAAAAGAATTTTTTTATACCCAATTTTTCTCCTAATTGAAGACCCAAAGGGACTTTCAATATAATTCTGCCCTCTATTTTGTCCTTACAACCACCACCATGTGAGGTACAACCCAGAGTGCAGAACATGGCTATACTCCTGTAATATCAGAAGGGCTTTCTCATACAAAAAGGTCAAGTCTTGTTTTTGCTGCTCCCGGGATCAAATGGGTAGATTTCAGATTAACATCAGCTGAAATTCCTTAATGGTATTTGTGTGTATTCTCTTGCTGGTTACCTATACTTATTCTGCTATTATACTGGAATACTTATTCTGCTATTAACAATGATTTAGGCTGGGGATTGAGATGGTATCACTTGAGGCACATATATGGGTCATAGCAACTAAATATCAGTTAAAAATAAACGGGAATCCTCACAGACTAATATCACTTATACTTTGAGATAACCATCACTCAAAGTGATTGAGAACTGTTGAAGGGAAACTGCAGGAATATGGTTTTTCTCCTTCACTCCTGTTACATCTAGGCCTTCAGAAAGCCAGAGAAACACTCAAACAACAGATTTGGGATTTAGCTGTTCAATCTGTTAGGGTTTGGTTGCAGTGGCATTCTACTGTAATATATTCACCTAAAAATTCTTTCCTCTCAGCTAAGTATTAGAACAATATTAGAAGTCCCTAAGTATCAAATAATTTTTTTTTACCCTGGCATGCTCCAATGCCTTACCTTGAGCCCTTTCAGAAGGCAGATATCTTTGCACTCCCTGTATACAATGGATATGCCCATGCCAAATGGAAAAGGTTGAAACTCTAAAGTGCATTGTTCTTATTGCAGTAGAATTCACTTGCAATATATCCCACCAGTGCTTGAAAATACCCCAGGAAGATCAGATGAGTTCTATACTACTTTCCTTCTGTCTGACCTTTCCTAGGAAATAACACGCCATGTGGCGAAATTTTTGCCTGAGAGCAAATATCATACACAACCAGATGGTTAATAAGATCAGATTATAATGATATAATCAAAGTCATTTTTTATCCTAGTATTGTATTGCATTTTTCTAGGTTTTCACTGATGTATCTAATTTCATATCAAAATAATTGGTACTGAACTGAACTTTATTAACATTGTTAACAAGAGGACTCCATTTGTACAGAGTTTTTCTTCTTGCTCTCCTGAAGTCTTCTGCCTTATAACCCCTAGTCTCTGTTTAATGGTTCTTTCCCACCCATATCTTAATTGAATTTTCTCCTCACAGTATTGGTAGCAACAGTTCGACAATTGTGGGGAGGACTACCAGGGAGGGTACACTTTCTGCTTCCTTGGAGACCTTCAAGAGATATCTATAAAGCCATCTATCTAGGAAGTTACAGCGTTTGATATCTTGCATTGGGGATTGGACTAGATAGTCTATGAATACTCTTTCAACATATTTTATTTTGCTGCTTTTCAGTTGATCAAGTCAAGGCAGAAGACCACATTCATAGTATGCATAACAGAGTTGGTTAACCCAATGCAAGATATCAAACACTGTAACTTCCTAGATAGATGGCTCTGTAGAGTTTCATGGAGATCATGGGTTACTGTTGGAATAGATGCCAGTTTCTGTCTCTATGGGTGGATAGAATGAGCTTATCTCAAAGCATTTCTTTAGTATCTTTGGCCCTTTCCGCACGGGCCAAAAACGGCGACCTGGGGGCAAAAACGCCGTCCCCAGGGAGCCGTTCGCACAGGCGGCGCTGCTGAAATGCAGCAGCGCCGACCTGGCTCCCCTTCCCTTCCGCCAGGGCAGCGTCAGGCCGCCCTCAAAAACACCCCTTAGAACTGCAGGTTTTTGAGTAAACAGCGTGTTCCCGGCAGCGCTTTGCGAATGGCACTGCCAGGAACACGCTGTTTACCCCATCCCTCTCCCACTTACCTCGGCGCCGTCGTCGCCCTGCTGGCCTCCTAAGCCCCTCCCTCGCTGTCCTCCGACCCCTGGAGGTCGGAGGGCAGCGATGGCGGAACTTAGGAGGCCAGCAGGATAACGATAAGCGAACAGGTAAGATGGAAGGCGACGAGAAAGGCGGCTCCATGCGGGCAACGCCTCTCTTAATGCCGGCACCTCTCACGAAGTGGCGGCTCGCGCGGCTGCGTCGCGGCATTACCCTTACACCGGCAGAATTCCTGCCGGTGTGAGGGCGCCCAGAGGCCCATGCGGAAAGGACCCTAGTATTTTTTTTTTAGTTTCTTATCATTTTAGTTGAAACACATGTCAAGTTAGTTTTAGTCATTAGGGGCCCTTGCTATGGCCTGCTAAGTGGGAATTCTTACTCTGGGGAAGAACATCCCTCCATCCAGGGGATGGCTCCTCACTTACCAGAAAAAAAGAGTAGAATGTAACCCTATATTTGTGGTTATTTATAAACCATTTAAAATGACTAGATGTTGAACTAAAGTCAAGAACCAATTCTTACTTTCACCCAGGGTTTCAAATTTAGGTGGAAATAGCTTATTTTCTCAGAACATGCTCCCCAAAATCCTTCTGTGTGGATTTTGAAATTTTATACTTGCAGAACATTCAATATTGGTTACTGATTGACATCCACTGACATTTGTTTGATGTTGATACTTGTTCTCTGACAGCATTTGACCATCATTGTGCAATGCTGTTTGTTTATTTAAAAAATTCCTGTGCTGCCTCCAAACATAGGTTAGGTCAGGCTGTAATCTATTATACTTGAGCAATGTAAAATGGGATGCCCATGGGCAAGTATTGGCTCAAGAAAATATGAAGTGTTTATTCTATGGTCTATTTTTTCAACCTCAGACTTTTATGTGGGGAGGGGAAGATTAAGGTTTTTTTTTTTTTTAAAAAAAACAACACATTCAGAACAATGTTATGATTCATTTATTACCTGAGGATTTTTCAGTCCTCTGCCACAAACTGTCAATGAATTGCTATAGATTTCCCTGCTCACCTAATTGAACACCCATTAATCTTAGCCATCAATTTCAAACGTTATGGAGGTAAAAACAACTATTGTTTCACTGAACTGAGTTGAAATACTCATAAAAGTAATATTACTTTTCAAAAAATGTTCAGAAAAGTACTTGGAAAGTACAAAGAACTTGGGCTATGAACAGTAGATTTAATAAGACAAACACAATCTGAGTCAGATGGGTTTGGATGTCTGGTACAGAGTGTTCTACTGGTTCTTTTGTAAATTTATAGAAAACCATAAACTTGGATATTAGTATCTGCGTTTTGGCTTCACCTCAAAAGTGCTGATTCTGAGTTGGTCTCAGCCAGCCTGGCTTTTTGTCTATATTGCTGCATTACTCCCAAAAATATAACCTAAGAATTTGGCAAGGAAACCAATTAATGAACTGTGACTTGCTCTTTCCCATGAAGATGGGGATTATGAACAATTTAACAACTATATGCCATGGCTAGTAGTTGAGAAATATGAAGTATTTTGTTTTTTTCCCTCCATTGAGTCTATTTCCCCAATGTTGTCATCCTACTCTAACTCAGGCAGTCCTGTTGTTCAGCATGATTACTGCAATTTGTTGCAATCATCAAGTAATACTTTCTAAAGTAACCCCAGTGATTTCTATGTGGCTTTTACAAGTCTTGCAAGTCCTAGACAATGTTGTGAAAGATCATCTGTTGATTCTTAGGCTGTTTTTGCACGGCAGCAGAAATGGCTCTCCACTGGCATAATTAATGCCAGTGGAGGCTTGGGACTACTTGCACAGTATTGTGGAGGTGACCCCGAAGCTACAGCAAACTGCAGAAGTGGCTCCTCCGGGAGTCAGAGGGAAGTATGGGTGTGTCCCTCCAGCTGTCCAAAGCTGTGCATGGAGTAAAGGTCGGTGACCAGAACCCCAGAGGGACCAAAAGCAGTGCCCTCACACCTGTGCGCTTCGCAGGGAAGATGCTGCTTTTGAAAAAAACTCGCTCGCTCGCTGGGGTGGGCAAGCATGGTGCTGCTGCGATGAAGCAGAGCCAGCTGTGCAAACAGCGCCACAGGGATGGTGTTTCTACCATGATAGCCCCAATTTTTTGCTTATCATCCCTGGTCAACTATTCTGCCTATTTTTGCATTCTTAAAATTGTGTCTGAATAAAGGAGAGATTCTTTGGGATACAACTTTCCCCTTGGGCTCCGTAGCAGTTAAATCTCTGAGTGAGTCAACAGAGTACTGTTTCACAAAATTCATTACATATGTTCTGAACTATTGATGGTACTCTGTACAACAGCAGAATATCAATAGTTTCAATATACATCAATATACATCTGTCCAACAGAAAGACCCTCCAGTCTCTTGTTTTTTTTTAATTCAGTGCAGCCCAAGGTATTGCTGAAAAATGAATATAACATCTGAGTAGTGGAAAAGGGCTTTTGGCAATGTGAAATGGTGATGGGGGGCATGTGGCTCAACTAATGGTCCTTGATATGAAGAATGTTGCAAAGACATTCTTAGTTCTATCTGTGAAATGTTACAGGGTATATGCACAATCATTTGACATGTTATAATACCTGGCTGGTGAACTGTGTTTGTTTACTAAAAACATTATCATGTGTCGCTCAAAGAATGTCCTTAAAACAATACTATAATACCAAGCACAATAAACATCTGTGAATCAATTATAAAACAACAACCAATCAAAGCTTGGACAGAATATCAACCCTACAAATCTTCCTTTGAGACATTGAATTTAACCTGTAAAGACCTGCAAAAATAATGAATGGGGTTTTCACCCATTTCAAGTTGATTGATTCCTATTAGTTCTAATTGATTAATTGATATAATTTGCATATCAAAATAGTTTTGAAGAGAACCCTCTGTCCCTTGGCCAGTGCCATCTTAGAGATAATTCCTTTCTCTGTGAAAGAAGAAAGAACACCTCTCCTAAGAAGGGTTCTGTCATCTTTAATTTTTGTCTTAAAAATAATTAGCCATCTGATTATTCCTTTTAATCAAACAAAAAATAATTCATTACTCAACTAAACATTCCAGCCGTAGTATAAGAAATACATTGTATAAAATGAAAGATTGTCAAGATTAAGAACTGGTATACTTCCTTCAGGAGGTGATTCCAATAATAGCACTGAGATGACTTATGTAGAAAGTCCTGGTCCTCCATTTACAACTCCAACATCTCTAGAAGGAAGAGTTATGAGATATTTTGCTTTTATTCTACCAGACTTAGAATTTAATATGATCTACCATGGTTTCTAGCTGGTCTCCCCTCCAGTCACCAACTAGACCCAACCAGTATCATAAGCCTTGAAACATTGGCCATTTTTGCATGGCAGCAGAAGCGGCTGTCCACCAGCATAATTAATGCCAGTGGAGTCAAGGGACCATTCGCATGGTCTCGTGTAGGTGGCCCCAAAACTGCTACAAACTGCAGAGGTGGCTCTGCATGGAGCTGCCTCCAGTCTGCATGTTTTGTTTACCTTGTCTTTCCTCCAAGGCTCCAGAGGGAGGAAGTAACATGTCCCTGCTGCCCTCTGACCCACAGGGGTCAGAGGGCAGCCTGGGTGTGTCCCTTATCCCTCCAGAGCCTTGGAGGGAAGACGAGGTAAACAAAAGATGCAAACAGGCAGCACCTGAAAGCTGCACCCTCACACAAGTGCCCTTCACAAGATGGCGGCAGGAAGACGTCACTTTCCAAAAAACTTGCTCATGGAGTGAGTTTTGAAAGCAGCATTTTCCCACCGTTTTGGGGGGGGGGAGCATGGCCCTGCTAGAGCACTATTTTTGGGCAGTGCAGAAACAGCCATACTTTCAAAATATAGCAAAAAAAAGCAGGGAATCAGAAGCGGAATATGCCTGAATTATGTAGACCAGTTGGCGGAGTGAAGGTATCAAGTAAGAAAATAGAAATAAATGTGTTTTGGACAGTCTAGGAAATAATCCCATCCAGTTCTTTGTTTTTCAGTTTAGAATTTTACCACCATAGCCACCCTAGGTGTAGAGTGGTCCCTCCCATGGTGGTGAGTGTCATCAATGATGAGTTAATGGCATCAAAATTAGTCATCTGACCCTTAAGTTGTCAGCATGGTATTTACTAGGACACAGGAACAGGCTGCTCTTGGTGCCACCCACTGAGCTTGAACTTTTCTCAATTTACTTGCTGTCAGAATGACATTGCTAAAAGGAATAAAAGGCTGCCATTATGCTGCTGTGGTCAGCTTCTTAAGGGAAAGCGGTGGTTGATTGTCCCTTCTCTTTTTGATTGCATGATTGATCAGTTCCGTAAATACAGTCCTTAGGCATCAATGTGCCCACTCCTGTACACATTTTCTTCAACTCTCAGCTTGGTAAGGTCTTTTTATAAGGTTTTTGAAAAGACTACCAATTTTGGTACTCTTAAGTTCTAGAGGCAACAGCTCTGCTCTCCTACCTTATGGTTGCACTTTGACACATCGATCTGTGCATTCTGAAGAGCATACTTCCTTTGCTGATGGAAATCTGTGGGCACCAGACCCCCCTCCCCCAGCTGGAATTTCATTAGTCTTGTTGACATTTTTTGGTTTTGCTTCCATTTTCTCAGCTATTTTTCCGAACTTGGAACCTTTAAATTCATTTTGATGTTTGACTGTAACCAAAATGTCGTGGCAATTCTCTTCTCCTTAGTTTCCCCATTACACCTTTGACCATCATGTAGATTATTTCTTTGCCAGACCTGAGCTTTCAATAAGGTACTTCGCGCTGGTCTATGGAAGATAGCACCCAAATACAGTTTTATTAGTGACTTGAAAAAATGGTTTTCAGAGTAAAAACACTGAAAATGCTGTAATCTACTGGAGATTTTTTGGGGGTGCCCTTGAAACCTCCTTAGATGCTTCTCTCTAGATCCCTTCCAATTTCTTGAGAAGGGAATCCCTGGTCTTTTTGTTATAAAGAGACTTCTACATCTGTTACACCAGACTGGGACAAATAGGGTCTTTCATTTGCTACTTTTAATAGTTTGTTTTACTTTATTCCTTTTACCTGCAGGACCTGCCCTCGGGGTGGTAGGGATTGTAACTTTGCAGAAGTCTTAGGAGAGACAGAGAGATCAGATTCCCATTTAATGTGTTCCTTTTGTTGTTAGAAGAAGGAATGGAAGTCTGAGAGAAACATTCTGGGTCCCATAGCTCCAGACCATGGAGCAAAGGATTGAATTCCATCATGGGTATTCAACATAAGATCTCAAATGTATCACTGAGGCTTAGCTTCCTAGTGTTCTTCAATACCTGATAAAATTTCAGACTGTTGTAGCATTGCAGAAAGAGTTCTGAACTGGCTCTTTGGAGACTATCCTTCCATTTCTTCTAGGATGGGGAGGTGGGAGCCATAAATTTTGTTTCATTCTCTATTGATATGTTCCTTCTTACTGTAACCAAGTATAATCTTTGCAATTTAGATGTTATTGATTGGCAAATGCCTGCAGCCATATAGAAGTAATAGTGCATGGGGAAATATCTCTGTGACAAGAATGCTTTTATTTATGTCACAGGCATCTAGTAAGAAGGGATATTCTATACTAGAAAAACTCTAGCTATTTTACATATCTAGAAAAAATTTCCTTCTTGTGCTTTATCCTCATTACTTGTCCACAGCATATAATTTTCTTGTATTCATCTGGAAGCAAAAGCAGAAGATTTTGCACCCCTTCCATGTGTATTCAATTTTATATTTAAAAAAAAGAATCTAGGGCCCTTTCCGCATGGGCCAAAAACGACGGCCTGGGGGTGGTAAAAATGCCGCCCCAGGGCCGCCGTTCGCACAGGCAGTGCTGCTGCAACGCAGCAGCACCGACCTGACTGCCCTCCCTCTCCCCAGAGTCAGGCGCAGCTTCTAAACAACAACCCTTTAAAGGGTTGTTGTTGGGGAGTCTTCCGGCCGGGTCGCGTAACCGCCAGCCGCTGAACATTACTCAGTTTGCCTTTGTCCCGTTGTTTGCCTGCTGGCCATCGAAGCCCCACCCACTCTGTCCTCCGACCCCTGGAGGTCGGAGGGCAGCGTGGCTTGATGAAAGCCGACGGCCAGCAGGCGGCTCAACGGGACAAGGTGAGTGGGACGGGGCTGAAAGCGACTCCGTCTTGGAGCTGCCTTCCGTTTGCCGGCCTCTGCTGAGGCCGTCCGCATGCGTGCATGCGAACGGCCTTCGCCTCCACGCCGGCGGAATTCTCGCCGGCGTGGAGGCGACAGGGAGGCCGTGCGGAAACGGCCTAGGATTCCATTCCCTTTTGAGGATCCCAGTAAAGAAGAGAAAGCTCTCCTGTATGCCAGTTCATGCCTACATATGCCAAATTCAACAATGAACATTTTACAGTGCAAAGCTATGCAGAATTACTTCAATGGAAGCTGATTAATCTCAATGCGTTTGAACTGGGGTAATTCTGCATACAATTGAAGTGTTAATCACCTGCAGAATGGAAACACTTTCTTGAATTAGTCTAAAATTTGGCAAGGATAAGAATTTCATAACACCTTCACTGAGGGATGCAGTCCCTGACAATTTCATGCCATTGTGGTGGGAAATGTTACACACAGCTAGGTGCCTTTTGTTGAAGCCCTGTTTTTAAAAGACTATTGGAGTGAAGAAAGAACCCAATCCAAATTAGGGATGTTGTAAATTTTACCATGAACATTTTCAACTGTCAAGTTTACCTCACATTGAAAGTGACATCAGATGTGAGCCGATCAAGCCTATTTTGTTTGCGCCAAATGGCCACAAACACTTGCCAAGCAGGTTTTCATTGGGTTTTTCTAAAACTGCTGTGTGGGAGCATGGCATGCATTTTCCTGTCCTCTTGTGAGTCAAATAATTCCTTCCTGGAATATCCAGGAAGATACTATCTAGTCCCACCACCACCACCACCACCCTGCCAAAGTCTCTGGCCCTTTCCGCACGGGCCTTTTACAGCATTTTTGCCATCCCTAGGGAGCTGTTCGCATGGGGGGGCGCAGCTGCATCACAGCCACGCTGCCCTCGCTCCCCCCAGAGGCACGAAGCCACCATTTTCCCATTTCCTGCGTTGCTCCCCGAGCGAGGTTTTTGGAAAACAGTGGCTTCCAGCCACTGCTGTGCGAACGGCAGTGGCTGGAAGGCGCCATTCCCCCTTTCCCAATTGACGTACCTTCTCTGCGATCTTCCGGCGCGTCGCCCGGGTCTGGGGACACGGCCCCTGCCCTGCGACACCAGAGCAGTCACGTGGGGAAGGGGGGGGGTGTCCCCTGGCCTGGGTGGTGTGCCAGAAGGTCGCAGGGAAGATATGTCGATCGGACAACGGTGCAGCGCTGCGCCGTCTTCCCTGCCTTTACCGGGACCATTCACATGAATGGTCCCGGGGTGTGTGTGTTGGCGTCGTATATGCCGACGCACCCCCCAGTGTGGCCGTGCGGAAGTGGCCTCTGTGTCCCTTCTTGGAGTCAAATTACAGCCAAGGTATGAACTGGCTATTTAGTTGTATTTAGCCAGAAGGACTATTTTCATTTGCAAAGCTTTGATGGCTGATACTTGCTAGATCTATTGACAAGCTGGGGGATGCTTGGGGGCTATTAACTTCCCCCTTCCTTCCTATCTTCTGGTAACTGAAAAACTTGTAAAGCCAAGTTCTGCAAAACCCAAACCTCAATATAAAATGCATTTATTCACAGGGGCCAAGATGTTGCTGATTTAAACCAGTTGGCAGTCATGAGCTTCATTAAGGCTTAAACTAACATAAAGGTTAGGATTTTATTTAAAACCTAGCATTTATTTGATTTTTGACTGACACAGTTGTTTAAAAAATTGCATGCTGAACAGAGAAGCAGCAAAGACAAGGGGTAGTAGAAATAAACAGGCTGTGTGCTAATGTGCATGCATAAAGAGTCAATTGCACTGTACTGCATGGTTTGAAAGAATACAATAAGGTAACCTGCCAAATAGTCATTAACGGGTCAACTAACAGTCAAACCAATCATCAAAAATCAGCTCCTGGTCTGCTCCGAACAAACAGGATGTGACCCAAACTGGAGGATGTTTCAAGCATCCCTGATACACATCTGACAATTTCTTTTTTCACACCCTAATGACAGCCAAAATTGCTCCTTTCAGCAGTATACTGTCTTGGATTCTCTTTCGAGACCACGGTGTGTACTGAAATGCTGCAACAGTGGAATAGAATGTTAAGAGTGGGCTTTTATATTGACCGACTGGAGACACCCAGGCACTTTCTGAGTGACTGTTCATGTATATCTTTAAAGGAAGCCTTGACCTCCTGGTCAAATGGATTGTATTTCTCTGCAACTCAGACAACACACTTTTTTGAACAGAGAAAATGGAAACTGACTGGGTTAATCTAGCTACAAAGTAATCCTTTGATTCTGTTCTGTTCAAACAATATCTGTACAAAATACCTACATTTTGTTTCTTTACCACCTTGGTCAAGAGGAGCGATGGAGACGAAAGAAAACACAACTTGCTCTAAGTCAGTGCCCTCCACTGAACATGGCACAGCATGAAAAAAAATGCCCATTGCTTGTCACAGTCAGCAATCAACTTGAATTTATGTGGCCTCAAAGGTAACATAGCTTCCAGAACTACCGTGCCTATTTCCAAAAGTTAGGCCATTTCCGCACGGTGGCGGAAACGGCTGGGTCGGCGCATTTCGCGCTGACCCGAAGACGCTGGGACCGTCCACACGGACGGTCCCGGGAAGAGGCGGGCAGCCGGCCCCGCGGAGCGCCGGCGCCCGGCCGACCCGGCATGTCCCTGGGCCTCCGGCACATTGCTGAGGCCTGGGGACACGCCCCCTGGCCCTGCACGCCTGCTCCAGCGGTGCAGGCCAGGGGGGGGTGTCCCCAGGCCTCGGTGACGTGCCGGAGGCCCAGGAACAAGGTAAGTGCCGGGTGCGGGAGGCGGCGTGAAGCCGCTGCTGTTCGCTCGGCAGCGGCTTCACAGCGGTGTATTCCCAAAAAGAACGCTTCCCAGCGTTCTGGGAATACGCCGGCTGTGGGCCAGCCGGGCGGCGCGAGGGCAGCGCGGCTCCGCTGCAGCTGCGCCCCCCATGCAAATGGCGGCCTGGAGACGGCGTTTTTACCGTCTCCAGGCCGTCATTTTCTGCCCGTGCGGAAATGGCCTTAGCTTTAGGAAAGGATTAGGATTTTTGTGGAAATTTTTCAGAATTTAATACTTCTACTATATAAACTCAAAAAAAAAAAACCTCCTTTCAGTTTTGTTTTTCCCAGGTAAAATTCAACCCATATATCTGGTTTGGCATCAGTGGTGTAAAAGTAAAACAAAATTATAACATGTGGATAGCATAGAAATGGTGTAAAAGTGACTTGAATTATGCAAAAGAAACAAATAGGAAACATCAGCAGCAAAAGTGATTGCAACAAAAAGGTCTACAATGTCAGAACACATACACACACAAATAGGGCAATAATAAGCATACGCATAAGCATACGCATAAGCAGAAGCAGAAGCAGAAGCAGAAGCAGAAGCAGAAGAAGAAGAAGAAGAAGAAGAAGAAGAAGAGTTGGATTTATATCACCCTTTTCTCTCCTATAAGGAGATTCAAAGGGGCCTACAAACTACTTTCCCTTGCCCCCTCACAACAAACACCCTATGAAGTAGGTGAGGCTGAGACTGGCCCAAGGTCACCCAGCTGGTGTGTGTTGGAGTACACAGACTAATCTGAATTCCCCAGATAAGCCTCCACAGCTCAAGTGACAGAGCAGGGAATCAAAACCAGTTCTTCCAGATTAGAGTACACCTGCTCTTAATCACTATGCCATTGCTGCCCCCATATATCCATGATATATCCCTAATTTGTGAGTTCTAAGGACACTGTGCAGAACAAAACTGAACCAGGAAGGACTATTAGCCCCCTTGCCCTGCTTTTGGAGCATTTAAGGATGTTTTTTGAGAGTTTGGGGCAAGGGGCTTATATATATGTTAACTAACTTTGTTAATATTTTTTGTTAACTAACTTAGGGGGTTTTTTGGGAAAGAAAATGGAGAGATTGGGGGATAAACCAGTGAAGTCATAGCTGGTTCCTTCTAGTATTTCTGTCCTTTATCTGTTCATTTTTAAGGAACTTGAATCAAACTTCACATCTGCACAGCCATCCAGTCTGTAAAGAAGTTGACATCATGTGCTGATTGTACACAGTGGAACAAGGGCCATCACAGATAAAACCCCACAGACAAGAACCTCCATTCCATCTACTATTAAAATGTGAAGGATCTCCACTGAGTTAATTTGCCAGTTCAGAAATCCCAGTTCACCCATACATGTAAATCACTCGATGTCTCTACATTTGATTACTGTACAGTAGGGTTGCCAACTCTTGAGTTGGGAAATTTCTGGATATTTGGGGGTGGATTCTGGGAAGGCCATGATTTTTTGAGGGGAAAGACCTCAATGATCTGTGTAGTCTGGAGATTAATGGTTATTCAAAGTGATGTGCAGGCTTCACTAGGCAATTAGCAACCCTACCATACATTCAGTGGCTGGATGCTGAACGTGTGAATAGATTCCATAGGCCGTTTCCGCACGGCGGCGGAAACGGCTGGGTCGGCGCTTCTCGCGCCGACCCGAAGACGCTGGGACCGTCCGCACGGACAATCCCGGGAAGAGGCGGGCAGCCGGCCCCGCGGAGCGCCGGCGCCCGCACGACCCGGCTCGTCCCTGGGCCTCCGGCGTGTCGCCGAGGCCTGGGGACACGCCCCCTGGCCCTGCGCGCCTGCTCGAGCGACGCAGGGCAGGGGGGCGTGTCCCCAGGCCTCAGCGACGCGCCGGAGGCGCAGGGACAAGGTGAGTGCCGGGTCGGGGAGGCGCCGTGAAGCTACTGCCGTTCGCTCGGCAGCGGCTTCACGGCGGCGTATTCCAAAAAGAACGCTTCTTAGCGTTCTCGGAATACGCCGGCTGCGGGCCAGCCGGGCGGCGTGGGGGCGGCGCGGCGGCGCTGCAGCTGCGCCGCCCGTGCGAATGGCAGCCTGGAGACGGCGTTTTTACCGTCTCCAGGCCGTCATTTTCCGCCCGTGCGGAAACGGCCACAGAAAATATGGAAATGATAGGAGCTGAAATGACACCCACCACACAAACACATACATATGCCACAAATGGAAGATGCAAGTGTCACAACATTGGTTGGTTAAACAGAAGTGTTTTAAACCAACAGAGTAACTGTATAACTTATTAACTCTGTTCATACATTTACTACAGGTTCCCTAAATGGTTTCTCTAAAGTATTTTTAGCTTTTTGGCAATTCCATCCTGTTTCAATACATGGAAAAGTAGCTCTGTTCCTCCTTGTTTTCATTTCATACCAACCTGTGCTGAGAGCTGCTATCAACCCCAGTCCCCTATGTAGGTCAGCACAAGGGGTCAAATAACAATTTGGGTGCTGTGTGGTTTCTGGGCTGAATGACCGTGTTCTAGCATCATTCTCTCCTGAAGTTTCGCCTGCATCTGTGGCTGGCATCTTCAGAGGATCTGATGTTGGGAAAGCAAGTGGAGTATATATACCTGTTGGAGTGTCCAGGGTGGGTGAAGAAACATTGTCTGTGAGTAACAAAGAAGACAGCCAGGTCAATAGGTGAGGGCATCTGAATAGAAGTATGAGTAACAATGAAGTCTATAGCATGGGAGTAACAATGAAGATAGCAAGGTCAATAGGTGGGAGCATCTGAATAGAAGTATCCTGGCCTTTGTTTCCTTTGTCTATAGTCATCCTATGTTTGTGTGGAGCTGATTAGTCACTGTCTTGACTCTAGTATTTTTCAACACTGGCAGCCAAGTTCTGTTCATTTTCATGGTTTCTTCCTTTCTGTTGAAATTGTCCATGTGCTTGTGGATTTCAATGGCTTCTCTGTGTAGTCTGACCTAGTGGTTGTCAGAGTGGTCCAGAATTTCTGTGTTTTCAAATAATATTCTATGTCCAGGTTGGTTTATCATGTGTTCTGCTATTGCTGAAATAGTCTGCAGTGCCTTTTGTGTTCTTTGATACGTGTCTGAGCGCTGCATTTGGTGGTTCCCATGTAGACTTGTCCACAGCTGCATGGTATGCGGTAGACTCCTGCAGTAGCTAGAGGATCCCTCTTATCCTTTGCTGAACGTAGCATCTGTTGAATTTTCTTAGTGGGTCTGTAGATTGTTTGTAGGTTATGCTTCTTCATCAGTTTTCCTATGCGGTCAGTGGTTCCCTTGATGTATGGTAAGAACACTTTCCCTCTAGATGGCTCTTTATCTTTGTTTGTGTGGCTTGTTCTTGGTTTTGCAGCCCTTCTGATGTCTGTATTAGAGTAACCATTAGCCTGTAGAGCCCTGTTTAGGTGATTCAATTCACCTTGAAGGAGGTGGGGTTCACACATTCTGTTTGCGCGATCTACCAAAGCTTTTATGGTGCTCCTTTTTTGTCCTGGATGATGATTGGAGTTTTTCTGTAGATATCTATCCATGTGCGTAGGTTTTCTGTATACTGTGTGGCCCAATTGCTGGTTTGGTTTGCAGATGACTATGATCCTCTGAAGATGCCAGCCACAGATGCAGGCGAAACGTCAGGAGAGAATGATGCTAGAACACGGCCATACAGCCCGGAAACCACACAGCACCCAAGTGATTCTGGCTGTGAAAGCCTTTGACAATACAAATAACAATTCCTTGTACTGAGGGAGTTCCCTGACATCAGTTGGCTATGAATGTCTGGTTTGCTTACCTTTCTGCATCCTTTAACCTCTCAGGTAATTCACCAATTTAAATCAACTTCAAGCATGTAACCCATGCTAATACTGCCAAATCTCAGTTGGGGTTTAGCCTATCTATCTGAAATCAGGCCTGTTTAACCTCCCCCCTCCTAAGTATTGTAAAGCAGTAGAACAAAGGACTTTTGAACCCATCTGATAAAAACTAAGAAGAACTTCCTCAAAGCAATTTGCTAGTACACTGTTGCTCTCTGGAGGCTTAATAGGATAGGAGCAGCTCTGCCAGCAAAAGTATAGAATGAAAGGTTGGTGAGGTTTTGGACCACAGGAGGCTTCCAGATTGTCTTCCACTCCCTGGAAGCATTTTGTGTCCTTTGAGATGACCAAGATTTTTTTTTAATTTTAATGGCTGTTGTTCTTACAAAGGGCAAGAACTAGGATTCTTATCTGAGAGATTTCTTCTCATTTTTAATTTCTGATGTTTTAAAGTAGATTGCATTAACTATCTGACCATGCACATTTGTAAAAAGAACTGCAAAAATGCAGTCTTGATGTTATTGTTCATATAGCTGCCCCAAGATGCTATTTTTTATCATTTGTTTATTCCCTTTCCTCATTATCTTTAACAAAAAAAACCAATACGAAACAGAGATAATGAACACTAAAAGAACAAAGACCAGAAATTCAAAAGAGCAAATATGTCTTCTGGAGTTGAAAAGAAAAGGAGTGTCTAAAATTAAATTATATAACTGGTTGCTTCTGTTTAACTGATCTCTTTGGTTGTTGGGGGCTTTCTGGGCTGTGTGGCCGTGGTCTTGTAGATCTTTTTCTTAACATTTCACTTGCATCTGTGGCTGGCATCTTCAGAGGTGTAACACAGTGAGACATGTGTAGTGTGCAGCACACTTCTCTCTGGCAGATTCTGCACGGGTGGGGGGCAGTGGCGTCCCATCAAAATAAATGATGCCAGTGGAACCCTAGGACCGATGGCATGCTGAGGTGCGAGTGGCCCCAGAGCAGTCACTTTCCACAGAACCACTTCCATTTCCTTTCCCCACACTCACCTCCACTCCCAACAGAGCTTGGCAGGGTCAGGAGCCAGACCCATGCTGCCCTCCAACCCCAGGAGGTCAAAGGGCAGTGTGGCTGTCAGTGACATAGGTATAGATTTTATGGGGGGGTTGGAGGGTGGGGCCACATGCCCACCCACCCCAGAGATGTGGCCATGCCTCCCCAAGACCCATCCCAGCCTCAGTGCTTATAAAAGCAGCTTTCCGAGGCCAAGGATGGCAGACTCCCCTGCGCCACCCACACCTCCCCCCCCACAGGCTGAGCTTCCAGCTGGCAGCCAGCAGTCTCTTCTGCCCTCCCCTCTGAGCAGAGGTGTAACTAGGAAAAATGGAGCCTGGTGCAAAATCTGAGTTTTGTGGGGGGTCCCCATGGGCGGCGGCTGTCATACTGGAATCCACTCCCAAACACCATCACTTTCAATGGTGTTCCAACTAGGGAGCCCAGATTCTCCTTTTAAATCCACCTTAAAGGGAGAATCTGGGGTCCCCATTTAAAACAACATTGAACGTGATGCTGTTTTGGGGTGGATTCTCCTCCACCCTGAAACAGCACCACTTTCAATGTTTAAACTGGAGACCTCAGATTCTTCCTTTAAATCCATACCGAAGGGGGTGGATGTAAAAGGAGAATCTGGGGAAATTGGGGGGGGGGTGCCTACTCTCATGGGTGCAATTGTTAAGCTAGCAGCACCAAACCTTCAGCATATCTTTAGGAAACTTTCCTGATGATACCACCCAGGTTTGGTGAAGTTTGGTTCAAGGGGTCCAAAGTTATGGACCCTTAAATGCGTAGCCCTCATCTTATATTAGCTCCCATTGGAAACAATGGGCGATGGGGGCACCCCCTTTGGGAGTCCATAACTTTGGACCCCCTGAATCAAACATCACCAAATCTGGGTGGTGTCATTGGGAGAGTCTCCCAACAAATCTCTGAAATGTTCATGCTGCTAGCCTAAAAGCCGTGCCCCCTGCAGGCCAAAAACCGAAAAACACTAAAAATACAAAAAAAAACACAAACGGGGGCAGAGCTTCGGACATGTAATGGGGGGTTTGAACTCCTCCACCTACATCCTTGGTGGCTGTGCCTCCCTGTACCTGCCGAGCTCCACTGGGAGAGAAGGTGAGTGTGGGTAAAACTGGAGGCACTGAAAAGCGGTGGCTCCAAACCAGTGCCATTCCCACACTGCCGGCAAGGAAACACTGTTTCCTTAATGCCTCACTCGAACAGCATTTTCCTCAAAAAAGGACGCTGCCTTGCCGCAGAGGCAACAGCCATGCAAACAGTGCCCCTGGAATGGTGTTTTTACTGTTCCAGGGGTGCTGTTTATCGCCCATGCAGAATCCGCCTCTGTGATACACCTGTGAAGATGCCAGCCAGAGATGCAGGCAAAACGTTAGGAACAAGATCTAACAGACCATGGCAACCCAGCTTGGAAAGCCCGCAACAACCAATTGAGTCTGGCTGTGAAAGCCTTTGACAATACATTGAGCTCTGTGGATTTGCAGACCAATTTCAAACCACATAACTAAGAATTAATATGTGCCTGTGTGTGTTTTACCAATGCTCAGGAGTGTGTGGTGCACATCAGTAAAATGCTGCCTGAAAAGGTTTTGATATCATAAGACCACATTAGGATTGTCCTTTTTAAGAGCTTCATGAATCCCCGCATGACCACCAATCACACAAAGGAGGTACATGTTACCAATATATTTTAACATCACCAACAAGATAGATTCATTCCATCATCTTGTGCAGCTGACAAATGAGACTGAGCCAACCCAGCCAGAGGTGAAATGGCTTCATAAGCTGATACCCATTACTTCAGTGACCAGAAGTGACCAGAAGTGAGAGGAGTTCCTGTTGAGCATAAGCGCCTTTCTCATCGTGCTGCTTCAAGCAGTGGTAGAGGTATCTTGGCTGGGAAACAGCCCTGAGAGAAGGAAGGATTAACAGAACGAACTGAGAGCTATGGCAAATTCCACATGTTACAATCCCGGAATTATTTTTAGAGATTTGTAAATCCAGGTATAATTCAGCATCAGTGAGATGCAAAACAGAATGAAACTATAAAATAAAAACAGCCAGGAATGGTATGGAGGAAATCTGCACATTGCTTGATATTGGAGACCTCAAGTAAATGAGCCAGTATGATATGGTAATAACATTTAGAGGAATCAAGAGTCGTACATGTATATGTGGAACAGGGTTAGGTTGAAACTTCTTTGGATAACTGAACACATGTACAGGAAGCACACATTTCCTACAATGCTGTCAGTAATGAACAATTGCCATTTTGTAAAACTACAATACATACAGATAGAATTATTAGGGTTGCATGCAATCCCAATACACGTAGTTGAATCCCTCTCAATGTATATATCTGAAAAGGCATTTGCTGACAAGACCATATTCTTATAGCTTGATTCTCCTGTTAATTGATGTAGCTACTGGTTCAGAAAACCAGTAATACCATTAAGAAAGAGACACTCAGATCAAGGACTGAATGCCCTGAATGGAAAGTAATGAGGTGGATTATATTTTACTGATGTGATGTCTTTCTACCTGGGCTCAATCAAGATAAGCATTTGAGGTTCCAGGGATATATTTTGGGAAGCTCCTGCGAACTCTTTCATGGGCCAGTGTCTCTCTAGAGTGACTCACCTTAAGCATTACTTTAAATTTTTTAAAAAAGACTTTGAAAAATGAAATGAAAGAAGATATAGTTAACTTTATGAAATCCCATCTTTTTTGCCTTTTTTGTTTTGTTTTGTTATTACGTTGCTGGAGGAGACCATTTCTTGTTGTCTGTTGCCATCTAGAGAAAAAGGGGGAACATAACAACAGATCGGATTCATCCAAAGAAAGTAAATGTGTTGCCCCAGGTGAAAGAGTTCCATAAAATTTCAGCTGATCCCTAAAAAAAATTGTTTCTGAAATTTTAAACATTGTTTTTAAATCATGGCTTAAAATGTGGTTGACTTCTCAGGAAATTAAATAAGAATGCAGAAGCAGAGGAAAGAAATGACAACCAGAGGGCACTTTAACTTTTTTCTTTATGAATGTGAGTGTTCTGAAAGAAAATAAGAACTCAATAGTGCAGTTCATGTCACATTCTGTTCCTGGCATCTTCACAGAATGGGTCTCAGGTAGCAATGCTGGGGAAGGATTTTGGGGATACCGTTCTCTTTTTGAATTGTGGAAAGGTGAACAATCTTTGGCTCATTCCGCACATGCAGAATAATGCACTTTCAAACTGCTTTCAGTGCTCTTTGAAGCTGTGCGGAATAGCAAAATCCACTTGCAAACAGTTGTGAAAGTGGTTTGAAAACGCATTATTTTGCGTGCGCGAAAGGGGCCTTTGTGTGTATGTGTATGTATTGTTGCCTCAGTACCCTACAATCATATGGCCATAGAACACATATGTGTATAGCAGGACTCCATCTTAGTAAGTCCAAGGACTTCCAATTGATTCTTAGAAGAAGAAAAGGAAGAAAAAAAGCTTGGACTATATCCTGCTTTTCTAAATCGTTAGGAGTCACAAAGTGGCTTACAGAAACCTTCCTCTCCCCACAACAGACATTTTGTGAGGTAGGTGGGGCTGAAAGAGTTCTGAGAGAACTGTGACTAGCCCAAGCAGGCTTCATGTTGAGGAATGGAGAAACAAATCCAGTTTACCAGATAAGGGTCTGCTGCTCATGTGGAGAAGTAGGGAATCAAACCTGGTTCTCCAGATTAGAACACACTGGCTTAGAAGAAAGAATATCAAATTTAAACTGTCTAAAAAGATGAGGCAACCATGCAATGTTCTTTGCCTGAAGACTTGTCTTGTGGTACCAGGAGGTCACCCCAAATTCAGACTAAGGGAGTTGTGAATGCTTATGAAATATTAACCAATACTGCAGCATACTTGACACATTCCCCCAAATAATGCATAGCTACCGGATGGCACAATCAAGTCACTTTAATTAAATAGAGAGAAGCTCATATCCTGTCACAAATCCACCAAAGTAAGGCTCAATGGCATGATTTCCACCAGGTTTACTACCATCACATGACTAGGGAAGCCCATAAATTTAGAAGCTGAAGAAAAGCAGCTTCAAGTGACATACCTTGGAGTCATTTCTCAAACTTGGAGCACAGCATGGTGTCTACCCAATTCTCTTCAGTAAATCTTGCTTCCTCTGTCCCTTCCTCAGCACCTGTATAGTGGTGGGATCTAAAAATTTTAGTAACAGGTTCCCATAGTGGTGGGATTCAAACTGTGGCATAACACCAATGGGACTGGGCGGGCCACGGCGGGGGCGTGGCCGGGCATTCTGGGGGCAGGGCATTCCTGGGCGGGGCTGTGGCAAGGACACAGCCACTGTGCCAGTCCTTGGGCAGGAAACGAATGCACACAGGCGCAGGCTGCCACGCACGCCGGTGCACCTCCTGCTGGACTGCTTCAAGTTCTGCGCACTACTGCTGAGAAGAGGGGCGTAACTAAGTCAAAAATCACGTGGCAAAATCACCAATTAGTAACCCCCTCTCGGCACACACAAATAATTAGTAACCTACTTTCGGGAACCTGTGAGAACCTGCTGGATCCCACCTCTGCACCTGTACCCTCACCAGACACTAAAAGCTCAATCATTAAGGTTCATCTCGTTTTCTCACACTGGGAATCTGCTAGACAAATGTACTCACACTTGGAGGCTTAACACATTTTCCATGTAACTTTAAAGTATTCATTTGGGCAGGTCTTAAATGGGAAAATTCTGCTAATTTTGCTAATCATAACCATGAATATGGTTATTGTTTTAAACAGTATTAGTGCTCATCCCTCTCTACCTTTTTACTTATTTCCTCTAGTATATAAAAGGGACTCTACTGAATTAGAATTTCATTGCCTTCATTTCCCTCAGTAACATTTTCAAACACACAAATAGATGCATATGCTAAATAGATGCTACACTCTCAGTCAGAAGGTATGTGTGTGATGACTACACACATATTTCTCCATGCTTCCAGGGTAGTCATGTATGTGGGTCAATGGTCTCCACTACCCACAATGTGTTTTATAGCTTGTTTCTACCACCATGCATATTTGCAGACTGCATATAAATTGACATCAATTAGTGTATAATGTAAACATCCATCTATTTAATTCTCATTCTCGAGACAAGAGCCATGAACAGACAAGACAGGACTTCCTCCCCCCCACCACCCGCCCCCCCAAATCCTCCAGGTTTTCAGAATTTTTTTTAAGTATATTTTTTCGAAGTACATTTTTAAAGTACAGAACCTCCTTTTCTGTGGCCTATTTGGGCAATATTCACCCCAAATATATTATGCCTGAATACGAGTCTATCCAAATAGAAAGTATTCGGATCGACTTGTATGTATTTGGGGAAAGTCATGGATCTTTTAAACAATCCTCAAATGGTGCCCCTTCCTTGGCAAAAGTCTGCATGCCACTGATCTTTTAGATCTGTGGGGTGCAGGCTTATGCTGGCAAGAGGGGAGAATGATTCTACTCTTACCAGCAAGATCCTGCACACCATGGATTCTTTTGCTGTTTTTTGTTTAAATTAAAAAAACCCTAAAGAATCCACACACACACCCCAGAATCCCCCCAATACTTACCTTGGGGTGCCTGTCAGGGGCATGTTTAAGCTAGTGGCACCAAAATTGCAGGGCATCTTCAGGAGACTCTGATGATGATGCCACCCATGTTTGGTGAAGTTTGATTAAGGGGGTAAATTTTATGGACCCTCAAAGTGTATTCCCCATCTCCTATTAGCTCCCATTGGAAACAATGGGGGATTAAGGCACCCTCTTTGAGGGTCCATAAATTTGAACCCCCTGAACCAAACTGCATCAAACCTCGATGATATTATCAGGGGAGTCCTCTGAAGATACCCTGAAATTGTAGTGCTGTCAGCTTTAACAATTTGCTCCCTACAGGTCAAAACCCAAAAAACCACCAGAAATATATATAAAAAAAACCCCAGATGGACCCAAATTATTCATTATACCTGAATATATTCGGGTATAAAATATGATATTCATTTTATTCAGGCATACAGATATTTTTATGCTTGAATAATCCCAAATCTGAATTTTACTAAATATTTTCGGTATTGCTCAACCCTAGTCCTGCTCTAAGTGACTCTGAAGTGAGATAAGCAGCGTTCAGGGACATGATCTTTTGGACTGTGACTATGTGAAGAGGTTTGTCAGCCACATCACCCATCATGCCTTGGGAATGTTGTTCACTTAGAACCTTCTCTGCTGCTTCTTTGGCAAAATCCTTATTTCGGCAGGCATTTGGATGATAGTATTTACTTTGCTGGTATTTAGCTTTGGCCATTTCCGCACGGGCATTTAATGGCGGCCTGGAGACGGCAAAAACGCTGTCTCCAGGCCACCATTCGCACAGGGGGCGCAGCTGAATCGCAGCCACGCCGCCCTCGCACCGCCCGACCGCCGCCCGACCGCCGTGAAGCCGGGGTTTCCCCAGAGCGCTTGGAAGTGCTCTTGTTGGGGAAACGCCGCCTCGAAGCCGCTGCCGAGCGAACGGCAGTGGCTTCGAGACGCCTCCCCCACCCGGCACTTACCTTGTCCCCGGGCCTCCGGTGCGTCGCCGAGGCCTGGGGACATGCCCCCCTGCCCTGCGCTGCTGGAGCAGGCGCGCAGGGCCAGGGGAGCGTGTCCCCAGGCCTCGGCGATGTGCCGGAGGCCTGGGGACATGCTGGGTCGGCCGCGCACCGGCGCTCCCAGCGTCATTGGGTCGGCGTCAGAAACGCCGACCTGGCCGTTTCCGCATTCGTGCGGAAACGGCCTTTGTTTTGGCTTTGGGATTTTTGCTTCTGGTAGCTCAATGCGTTTGCATTGACTTATTTATTTGACTTTGACTTGATTTTTTTAGCTACCATCAACTATTGACATTTGAAGAATTAGGATAAAAATGATTTTAATACAATTATAAAAATCAAATACTTATTGTGGGAACTCATTCGGTAGAGCTATAGAAACTTTTACATTTAGATAGAACTCTTATCCAACAAATCTTCCTCCACAGAAATAGATACTTTGGGCTACATTTAATATACTTTCGGCATTATAGAAATTAGTACCGCTGCTGTATAAGTCGGGCACCTTTTTTAATTTTTACCACAAAAAACTGGGAAAACTATTCACTCGCGTATAAGTCGAGGGTGGGAAATGCAGCAGCTGCTGGTAAATTTCAAAAATAAAAATAGATGCCAATAAAATTACATCAATTGAGGCATCAGTAGGTTAAATGTTTTTGAATATTTATTTCAAAGAAAACTGTAAACTGGCTCTGTAAGTGGAAAAGAGGGTCAACAAGAACAATATGGTATCAACAATAACTTTAAAAGTACAAAAACCTTAGCTCAACCAGCAACCAAGCTAAAACACAAGAGGTAAAATCCTCCAAAACTGGATTCATCATCATCATCTGTATGTCCAAATGTAACCCAACTTAGATTTTAAGAGGGATATTATCAGAAATGGAAAATCTACTATTAGCTTCCATTATAAACAATGGGGGATGGGGCATCCCCTTTGGGGGTCAATAACTTTGGATCCCCTGACCCAAACTTCACCAAACCTGGCTGGCATCATAAAGAGACTCTCCTGATGAGACCAGACAGGTTTGGTGAGGTTTGGTTCAGAGGGTCCAAAGTTATGGACCCTCAAAAGGGTAGCCCCATCTACTAATAGCTCCCATTGAAAACAATGGGGAATGGGGGCACCTCCTTTGGGGGTCCATAACTTTGGACCCCCTGAACCAAACTTTACCAAACTTGGCTGGTATAATCAGGAGTGTCCTCTGAGGGTACCCTGAAAGTTTGGTGCTGCTAGCATAAAAACTGCGCCCCCTGCTGGCCGGCAAAGTAAAAACACAAAAAAATTATTGACCCGCATATAAGTCGAGGGGAGCTTTTTCAGCATTAAAAATGTGCTGAAAAATTCGACTTATACATGAGTATATACGGTACTTCAAGATGCACCTATCCATAGTAACAGTTGAAGCACTGAGGGGGTGTTTCGTGGGACAAGTAAAAAGCTCGTTAAAATGTGAGAGCTCACTTTGTTTCAATTTGCAATAATCATTCTGAAATTTGATGGCTGCACTTTGTTATGGCTCATTATTTGCTTATATTCTACATCACTTGATCTGCAAGGTGCCATTTAAGAAGCAGATGATGATCCCTTCTTGAAGTTGTAGAGAATCTATCTAGACCAGGAATCTGCAACCTGCGGCTCTCCAGATGTTCATGAACTACAATTCCCATCAGCTCCTGCAGGGGCTGATGGGAATTGTAGTTTATGAACATCTGGAGAGCCGCAGGTTGCAAACCCTTGAACTAGACCAAATGGATGAGGGATTTGGGCACCACCACTGGAGAAGATGGATGGGGGGGTGTATTTCTGTGGTGGTAACAGTAGTAGAAAAGGCACACCTATATTTTCCCCCTTGCACGTGGAGTTTTTTTCAGTTCAGGAGGTCCTCTTCAAGTATTTTCTAGCCTTTGTTCAAAATTTATCTCCCTACTTAGATTCAAGAGTACAGTTGGTGGGTACAGTTTGAGTTCTTTATAAGATACATAATATTAGTAGTGAATTTCTGGAAATTAACTTATGGAACATGACTTATTTTGAGTGAGTTCAATTATATCTGTTTAACTTTTTTAGAAGCCCAGATATGCTTCATTTACCTACACTCACTTTTAAAAAAATCTTTATTTAATCTCCATTTAAATACAATTTTAAAATTATCTGATGCTCACGGCGTGATTGCTTAACATGAGATAACAGCACCCATCCCACTTACAGCAATTTGTTATAATTATCCACTGAGCTGGTTCAGTGTTTTCAACTTGTACAAGGAAGAATCAATCTCTTATGTTGCATTTGCATAAAAAGAGAGCTACTGGGAATTAGGTATTACATCCTACAGACATCATAAGATTGCATAGTAGGAGTCTGGGCTATTATGATTCTGCCATCATTCTCTTTCACACTTGCTTATCAGAAAAAGGGAATCTATGGATATTGCCCCCAGCTCTCCCCAGACAAGGCCCAGAGCCCTGGAAGCTTATTTCCTTCTTCTTTATTTATTATTTGTACTCCTTGTGTTATTCCTACTCTTGCTTCATTAACCAACCTAATAGGTCACAATCAGTTTGATCCCTTGAATTTCTCTTTCTAAACATGCCAACCACATAAGAACATAAGAACATAGGAAAGAGCCTGCTGGATCAGACCAGTCCATCTAGTCGAACACTCTGCTACTCACAGTGGCCCACCAGGTGCCTTTGGGAGCTCACATGCAGGATGTGAAAGCAATGGCCTTCTGCTGCTGCTGCTCCCAAGCACCTGGTCTGCTAAGGCATTTGCAATCTCAGATCAAGGAGGATCAAGATTGGTAGCCATAGATCGACTTCTCCTCCATAAATCTGTCCAAGCCCCTTTTAAAGCTATCCAGGTTTGGGGACATCACCACCTCCTGTGGCAGCATATTCCAAACATCAATCACGCGTCGTGTGAAGAAATGTGGCTTCTTACTCTCACCAGCATATCATGGAATTTCCAAGCCGAAATTTCTTAATATCCCTGCTGTAGTTACATCTATGTTAATACACAAATTTTTAAAATTTTCATAAATCATGCAGGCCACAACCTTCATAAGCTTATAGCTGCCTTTTGATCACTTTGGGGCTATAGTTTAACTCCACAGTGTTACGACTGATTCTTTATCATGTACTCTAGGGATAGAAAGCAATGGACTACAAATTCCACAAGAGGGCATGATAATGTTACCAAAAAAAAATCTAGAGAGAAATAAATATATTCCAATAGGGGTCCCAATCACCTTTAAAGATCTTTTTTTCTCAGATCTCCAACACTGATCTTGTGAATAGCTGTGAATAATTTGGTTGCAAATGCTCAGTTTTTAAAGAAACTTCTTCTACTTCCTTTCCCCCTGGAAGTCAGCAGTAGCATGGGATTTATAAAGATATGTGTAATTTTTTTTAATTACCAAGTGCCTATGGAGTAGAATTAGGGACACTTCCAAATTTCAGTCTCACTTTTCAAAATGAATTTTTTTTTCATTTCCAGTTTTTCTTATGCAAATTGAATCTGAGGTAAATGGAACCTGGTGTTCAATTTTGTTCTGTTTCCTTTTCCTTTCAGCAATTTTCTCATTAAATGCTCAGGATTTCAAACATTGTTTTTGTACCAGTAATGTGTAGTGTATCCATGGCATAAAAATCTTATCAATATTCTGGAAAAAAAATGAAACAGTGAATCACAAACCCCCATAATAAAGCAGGCAAGCTGAAAAAGACCAGAACAATATATTAAAAAATTGAAATGAAAATATGCTTCATGACCTGATTACAGAATCGTGTATGTTTATAACAAAAATCTACCAGCCCAGCTTTCTCCAAGATAACTGGGAACAAAGGCAGGCAAAGACAATAAAAACTGTACCAAAAACATAATTCTAAAGGTGACATTACAATTCAAGGTATCTACCAAGCATTCTTCTTAAAAAGCCCTTCTTAAAAAGCTCCTTTCTAGGAGCAGCAGTGGTATAGTGGTTAAGAGCAGATGTACTCTGGAGGAACCAGCTTTGATTCCCCACTCTGCTGCTTGAGCTGTGAAGGCTTATCTGGGGAATTCAGATTAGCCTGTGCACTCCAATACACACCAACTGGGTGACCTTGGGCTAGTCAAAGTTCTTCTGAGCTCTTTCAGTCCCACTTACCTCACAGGGTGTTTGTTGTGAAGGGGAAAGGGAAAGGAATTTGTAAGCCCCTTTGAGTCTCCTTGCAGGAGGAAAAGGGGGATATAAATCCAACTCTTCTTCTTCTTCTTCTTCTTCTTCTTCTTCTTCTGCTGCTGCTGCTGCTGCTTCTGCTTCATCTAATTATGATTGCAATCCTCCCACTGTAATCAGCCAGAAAATCAACTGAATACAGACTACAGAGATAGTTCAACCTGTGAAAAATTACTGGTTTGGAGGGTTGTTTAACTGGTTTGAAGGGTTGTTTCACTCAGTTTCACTGAGGTCCATATTCTCCCCAAATCCCATGCTTCCCAGTTTCCACCTCTGAATACACAGGGATTTTCCAATGTAGAGCTGGCAACCTTACTTCTAAAAGTTCTGTTTCATAAGCCGTCTGAAACTGGAAGACAGTTGTAGAACCTCTTATCTGCTCAGGAAGACTATTCCATAACATTGGGGCAGCCACAGACAAAGCCTGTGAATGAGCAGCCCTTGCAGGGGTCAGAACAACCCAAAGGCATTGCTGCTCTGAGCAATCTTGTTTATGGGGGGGGGGGGAGGTGCCTACTTGTACCCACATTTAAAATCTCTACTACCAATCACTGTATCCAGCGAACAAGATTGAGAAATAAATCCTCATTTGCTTTTGGACCACAGCCCATGGCTTTTGTAAAGAACAGTTGACTGCTCACTCTTGGCTGCTTACTCTTGGAAGATCCCCAGGCTAAATCTCTCAAGGTAGCTTCTGCAAAGCAAATCAATAAAGACTTTACTGGTGTATTTTAATGTGCAGGTGCTGTGTTTCTGTTGTATTCACAAAAGCATACATTACATTTCAGGGCCTTGCAGGCAGCCTTGATACTTTTATAAATCAACTCATCATAAAATAAGCCATAGACAGTAGCTCAATGTACCTGCATCTTCCGGCACATAATTCCTATTAAACCTCAGGTTACAGCTGTGCAGTTTCAGAACATCTTCCTCATATCTCTGAGGAGCTTAAAGCTAATCTACAGATTCAAACAATTACACCAGACTGTGTTCCTGGGATTGTACTGCAATTGGTGAAACATTGTAGTCTTGGAGTGCTCCCCCAAATTAAAAGAACAACTCACAACAAAGGCTACATAAATATTTTTTTTTCCCATGGCATGCCGGGTTGTTGCCACTCAAGGAGAAGAATATGCAGGACAACTGTTTTGTGGAATAGAAACTAGCCACAGCTTGTTTATTGATTTGCTGGCAGAGGAAGCAGAAGCACAGCATAAGGGATGGATCCAGTCACTATGCAGCACCCTTGCTGTTCCCCAGTGACAAACTTCCCCCAGGCCCAAATGCTGGGGGAAACCAGGAGCAGCTGTGGGAGCCATTTGGGTGCCAGCCTCTGAACGGATCTTCCCATGATGCCTGATGCCTGGAAGTGTGAGCCAGCTAGTAGCTCTCATCTAGTCATGCAGCACCAAGACTTGCCCTACCTTCAAGGCCCATTAAGGAGATCCCTTATTTTGGGGAGGGCAGGCACACAGGCTCCTCGTTTTCAAAATGGATCAGACCCATGCTCAACCCAACAAGCTGTGACATACAAACAAAAACATTGAAAACCCTGTAACACAGAACAGAATTTCAGAAAACATGCACGAAAAATGGGGGAGGGTGGGCGGGAAGAGCCGCAAAGCTCAAAAGAGGACGCAGCTCTCCTCACATAACCTGAAATGGCTTTGCAGCTCCAGCTCTGCCCATCCCCTTGCCCCACTATGTAACTTCAAACTGGCCAGGCTTCTAACAGTCTTGCCCTTTGGGGGCCATGTGGCCGGTGTGGAGAAGAGGGCCTCTGCCTTCCCTACTCACAGCAGCAACAGCATCCCCGCATAAGTTCAGGGCCGTGTCTTTCTCGTTACTGCTGTTTTAATTTGCAGGGAGTTTTAGATTCTGTTTTGAAATTTATATACACTGCTGGTAAAAGAAGGTTAATATGCTATTGTCTTCTGACAATCTATAGTGGTTTTATTGCATTCTGTTGAAGACTTGCTGTGTTCAGTTGCTGTGATTTTATATTGTTGATGCCACTTAAATTATTCATCTGTCCGCTTCTGTCTTTTAACTTCGGTCTTAATTTTAGATCTTTCCTATTTTATGTGCCTTTATGCTATTTTAGAACTGTAACACTGCAATCCAAACAGGGGGGCCAAAGCCACATGGGAAGTGGTGTGACCCCTGCACTATACCATTGCCACCAATACCACACAGCATGGTGCAGAAACTGGGGCAGAGTCACTTACCTCGCTGGCGAGAAGCTGCACTGTTAGGGACAGCACTGGCATGGAATGGGCATTCCTGGGGTGTACCTGGGGTGGAGCCAACTGCATCGATTTGCTTTGCAGGAACTATCTTGAGAGATTTAGTCAACAATTTTTTTTTTCACTAAGGCATCAGGAGGTTTTTTCACATACAGTGGAGTAGGAATGTATTTTTGCAGCACAGACTTACACCACCAAAAAGGGTGGTTTAAGTCATTCCCCCAAATGGGTATATTTGGATATCTTGATATAATAGAAACAGTTTATGCTTGGAAATAGCAAGCCTCTCTGTCCTCTGGCAGCAGCAAAAACAACAGGGAGGTGTGTGTGGGAAGGGCAGAATATTGGCTCAGAAGCATGATCCTTTTCTTTAGCAACATGTGGTCCAGGGAATTGCTTTGCCTTTTCATTGTGGGGGGGGGGGGATTATTTTTTGAAACTGTAATATCAAAAAAAGTGCAATTTCAAGACCAAGCCAGAAATCTTGACTACCAAGTATAATGAGATCTGCACCTTTAACAATAAGAACTAGTGCCTTTAAAATATGTGCCTTTAAAAATAAGTTGATGGGCAAAATTAGGAGAACTAGGACCAGAAAGTTATCTGTAGAAAAACTGCACTCTCAGGAGAAAGTACCTCCTCACATGTAAACAGAAACATGCGAAGAGAGCCCCCTGCAAGCTCATTACACAGAAAGGAGTCCTGAGGCAAGCATTCCAGAGAAGCACAAGGAGACTACACTACAGCCCCACTGCGCAGATAAGAGCCCTGAGGTAAGTGTCCCACGTATATTGTGCCAATGGCATCAAAACGAAAGTATTTTGTAACTCCTCAATGTGAGTTTATTGTGGCATCAGTTTTCTAAAAATATATGCCATATTAAACTTTTTATGGTGCCATCAGCTTCTTTGTTGGTTTGGCTACTATAAAATAATGTACCTATCCTACTGGAACAGGGAAAAACAGCTATCAGACATTAAGGAGAAGGAACGTTCTATAGTGTTCAGTGAAAATTAAACCAAATCAGACCAAAGCCTTCTAAAACAAATTGATGCTAGAAACTCAGCTAGTGAGTTCTCCAGACTTGGTGCCACTGCTAGGAAGAATATGTCTTATATGCATAGCCATCAAATTTCAGTCATAAGAGCACCTACAAAGATAACCTAGGTGTCTGTGAATATTCTCAAGGGAGAAAATGATTCTCAGAGTATTCTTGCCCCCCAATCCAAGTAAGGGCTTTGTAGGTCAGCCCAGGCACTTTACATTGCACGTGTAAACAAGCAGACAACCAATGAAGAATCTTCAGCAGAGAAATAACATGGACATGATGAATGGTCACAATTACAAATGGACCACAATATTTTACACCAACTGAAATTTATGTAGTGCATGTTCAAGTAATTTAGCCCTGCTGTTACTAAATCAGCATGGCCAAAGCAGATATGTACATAAATGGGGTTGATTTCCAAACTAAATGCAGTTTCAATAAAACATTTTCTTACATATTTTAGAAGTGAGCAAGGATTTGGGTTTTTTTTAGTGAATAAGGGATCAGGAAGTTTTTATACCTACTTCACTCTGCACACCTGTATAGGCTTACCATTTGTCCAAGTAGAAGCAGACAGTGTCCCATCCCTGCTCTCAATCCCCCATCATCAATAATTTGAGGAGCAAGAGAGAAAATGGGGGATTGATGGTGATGCTCTGGGGATTTCCCTTGTCTCCATGGTAAAAACACACACAATAACAAATTGACCACAACATTTCCTCAGTCTTTATTTATAATCAATCAATCAATCAATTAATTAATTAATTAATTTTAATAAAATATTTATAATTAATTAATTAATTAATTAATTAATTAATTAGTATTACTTATTGATTATTAATTATTAATTATTAATTATTGTTACTTATCAATTACTAATTATTAATTAATTACTTAATTAATTATTAATTAAAATTTTCTGCCCCGCCCATCCTTGAACAGCTCAGGGCGGCAAATGAAGACCATAAAGACTAGGGAAAATTCTTTGGGCACTACCTGGAAATGATGTCACACCTGGCCACCCATCCCAAAAACACACCCAGCAACCTCCCTATATTTGCTAATGCAAGGTTCGCAACTCTTTATCTGTAAAAGACAGACAAAAGATTCGTGTCAGGGGATAGTTGGCCACAGTTGGCAATTGTTCGGTGGATAAGGGGCATGAGCTAGAAGCAATATTAGATAAACACAATGAGACATCAATTGAATGGTGAAGAGCACCATGCTCAGAGCTGCAACTTGGAGCTAAGTTGGGCTGCTGCTGCTGCTGCTGCTGCTGCTGCTGCTGCTGCTGCATTGTACTGTTTGAATAATGAATAGTAATTCACTGAATAGGCTCTGAATGTTCGCAGATAGTCAAACTGTTCAATGAAAAATTGGCTCCCTGTTTGTGACTGGCAACTAGAACTTGAACCAAACCACCTGGTGTTTAAGCATCCTTAGAACAAGCTAATATAATACTGAAGTATGAAATTAAAAAAAAATAGGTAAAGAGGGATGCATTGGATGTGCCAGCTTAATCAAACTGTGGAGGGGAAATTTGAAGTTGCAACCAGGAGTAGAACTAAGATAAGGCAAGCCACATATATATCAGGCTTTTCTTGGTCTAACTCCAGATGGGAAGGAGAGGTAGCAACCAGGGAATAGAAACAGCTGTTACTAATGTTGTACTGCAAACTTTTCATGAGCAGCCACAGTAATATGTTCAGTTATATGACTTGAACTCAGCCATATGACTTGAATGTGTTTTACTTCAGTCTCTAGTGTACCTTGAATTTTCTGAAATTTTTCTTTTCCCCTCTTGGACATTAGAAAGGATGTAATAGTAAAATGTATTACTTTGAAAGTGTTGCTTTCATCTGGTCAATCACCCTAAATGGAATACATTTGACCCAAGAATTATGCAGTTAATTCTTACTCCTTCCTCCTTTCCTCTGTAGTTAAGAAAGCTAAAAATATATGAGAATTGCTGTTTTTATAAAATTAATGACTGCCAGGATGGATTTAGCTTGCTCGTGAAATGATGAAGTGCTTTTCAGTTCAATTGCCAGTTAGGCTGTTTGATTATTACTTCAGTTTTTAAAGGCTTGGAATAAAACTTTTCAATAATACATCTATATCTATATACCAGCACTGCTGCTGGTGCCACAAGCATCTTATGATAATGCTTTTATTTTAGGATATTCAGAATTTAATTAAATAAAATGCAATATAAATGCATAAAATACATATTCTAATCTTGGCATGAGCGCAAATGTCTCTCCGTCCCAAGAACGTCACTGGGTAAAAAATTCAAGGCAAATTTGGAAGAAATACTTTCAGAAATTCCACCAAAATATTTTCCAGTATATTAAAAACAAGTGAAGTTACACCTTTCCTCCCTCCCCATATCTCTCTTCGAGCATTGGAGAAATAGTATGGCATCCATTTCACCAGGATTTCCCAATCTGTATGTCAGGACCCAAAAATGAGTTGCAAAGCCTCTGAGAGTGGGTTGCCGGCCAACCCTCCCCCAAGGCCACTCCTGTTTTTTGACTGATTTTTTCACTCCTTTTCCTGCCTGCCACCTTCTCACCCCCTACTTCTTGTGCAAAAGCAATGAAGGGGGGAAGGAACAATCCATGCAGCAACTAGTAACGTTATAGTACTAACCAGAAGAGGAGTGAAAAGGGATGGAGTGGAAGCAGGAGTTGTGAAGTGTTCCAGGAAAAACTGAGAAGGAAAAAAAAAGGCATGCACATGCACGGGCTCAGTTTTGGTGTTGTTCCTTCAGCAGCCCAACCTCCATATGTAAAAGCGTTGTACAGGGTGTCATTTGTTTGGGAGAGCCATCTCCTTTGTCAGATGTGTAGAGATAATGGGGACATCCAGGGCCGGCTTGTCCCGGGCGCCACCATTGCCATCATGTGTTGGGGGCGTGGGCATTTTGGGGCGTTTTGGGGCATGTTGGGGGTGGAGCGGGGGTGGAAGGGGGTGCGCATACAGCTCGTGCCCCAGGCGCAGTTCCCCCTCCCTTCATCACTGTCCTTTGTGCAATGTTTTCATTTTCCAAACAAAATCTAGCTAGTTACTGTACAAACTGGAATGCCATACTAGATAGGTGCCAAGGTCAAAGTTCACTTAAGGAGCCAAAAAAAAATCGGGCTGACTTTGGATTGGTCAGCCTGCCAACTAAATCTGGACATGGGCATTACCATACCAAAAAGACTGGGAATTCTTGGACTGCATTGCCAACAGGTGAAAACACAGATCACATACATGATTGTGGATTAAAGGTGTAGTAATGTAATATCCTGCCTCAATAATGAAGCTCTTTCATGACTCCCTTACTGTCTCCTAATTTTAGAGGCCATTTGTTTTCAACCTGATCTCTACAGCTCTGTAGTACCCTGTTGTGATAACTTCTTACCATCTTCTCAAAGCAAACTTGAGCTCTGTAACATTATCTCTTAAGTGTTCCATGGGAATAAAAAAAAAAAACCTTGAAAAGCACTGGCAATTTTAAATCCCTCGAGAGCATGCTAATTGGAGTCCATCAAATGTACTTCCTCATTAAGGGCTCTTCTCTTAAACCATTCAGCTGATAAAAAGGACCTTCCCGGAATCAAACATTTGGGAATGTCATTAGTGAAGAAGAAGCAAAGGCTTTTGTTTTTAGTGTTTAACATAGATAAATGGTTTGAAAAAATAACACGGCTGGTAATAATATTGAGTTGGTCTCTACTACTGTTTACAGGAGGTAGTTTAATAACATCTTTTCCATGAATGTAAGACTCATGTAATCCTAATTACAACCTATTGTCTAGGGGTTTTTGCCTGTAGATGAGGTTTACATGGTCTTTTGCAGTGCTATACAAAAAAGAGGTAAGAGCTAATGAGCAAGGAAGCTAATGCAGCTGCTACATAAATTGATGAGATTTAAGGCAGATGCAATGAGTCAAAGACTTGTCAGAGCCTGACTGTCACCCTGCAGTGGACAACAACTTTTCCTTTCAAAGCTTGTATATTGTAGAGTGGAAAGTGATTGGCTGTTATTGGGTCAGCTGATGGACACTTCTGACATAATTCTGCAGAGGCAAATTTACTGATGGTCGCCAGCCCCACAATGATGCAACTGGCCTCTACCCCTGGCCCCTGCCTGGTGGAACGCTCTTCCTCCAGCAGTTAGGGCCCTGCGGGACCTTGGTGAGTCCTCATGGAAACTGAGCTGTTTTCCCAGGTCTTTGCAGAGGCTAGCCGTGGACTGTCTGCCCCCTCCTGATGCACCGTGAACCATCTGGCCATACCATCTGTGGCGATCGGGTATGGAGTAGGGAGCTGGGGTCCTTATGTCACCTCAAAAAATGGGTTTATGTGAGTTATGATGTTGCTACTGATTTTAATGGATTTTAATGCACTTTTTAATTATATGGTTTATATTCTGTTTTTATCACTGTTTGTTGTTGGTTTTATTGATGCTGCCCTGAGCCCTCCAGGGTAGGGTGGTCTATTAAATTTAATAAATAATAATAATAATTGATCAAACCTGGTATGGAAAGATTCCTTCTATGACTTATGACCTCTCTCAAACATTCAATCACCCTTCTGCTTAAAATGCAAATTATGAGAAGTTCGACCACCAATTCTGACCAGCACTCTCAGACACTTGGAGGAAAATGCTCTTGTGAATTGTATTGTGAGTTGTTTTGCAAAGGGTATGCACGTATGAATTCTCCCATGGCTGAACTGGGGCTACTGAAATTGCTCCATCTATCCAAAACATTAATTTACAGAATAGATGTTTTCCTTGGCTGTCTCAATCCTGCTGACTTGGGAGTGGAATTAATATCTTGTTTCTCTGTTCCAGGCTTGCCAATTTGGCTTCCTTGAGTTTTAACACTATATTTGTGTTCATCAGATGTTCTAAAGTGGGTCACTAATGCTTTGTACATTTTTGCATTGCCACATGGGAACTGTAGTTTGATCTTTTTTTAAAAAAAGTTCCAAATGCCAACATGATGAATGCCACTGCTTATGAATGCCAACTGAATATGCAAGTGCAGAAGTGGCATAAGCATTCAAAATTCATTTAATTTAAAATGATGCATGACCCCAGCAACCATGCTTGCTGGGTGGGAGAGAGCAAGTATTCAGTTCTAGAACATCAGGCTGCTTGAGTAGGTAGAGCAATGCAGGTAGATTTAGGAAGAATTTGATATTGTGAACCAACATTTTTTTTTGTATAGGTTTGTAAAGAACTAATAATCACCAACTTCAGCACAGTTATGTGGTGCTCTCTGTGGGTCTCTTTCTGGGGGTATCACAAACTGACTGTTTAGGGTTTGAACTCTCAGTGTTCAAAATGTCCCACCAGCTTTTTCTGCTTGACTTTTGAACAACAACATTCTGCAACTGATTATACAAGTATTGTAAATAAACAGGCTAAATAAACAGTCTAAACTTGAGTTCCCAGCTCCCGATGTTTGCAATCAGTTGAAATGAATCCTGAATATGGAAGACAAAGAGTTATTTCAGAACAGCTCTAGGAAGTTTCTGTTTGGGAGTGCAAGGGATGAGCTGAGAGATCTAATAAATAAAGATATACTCCATCGGCCAAGTGAAACTTTGACTAAGCTGATGGAGGGCTTGGGGACTCAGAACATGATCAGAGTAAATTAAATGGAGAAATAATGTGGATACTTTTGGAGCATTTGTAGCAGCAAATCCAATTAAAAATTTCACTTCAAAAGTGAGTTTAGATGCTCAGAATGCCTGAGTAGAATTGAAATGTGGACTTTGAGGATTATTTGCTTCTCAAATAGGCTTGCCTGTATGATAGCTTGCAACAAATATTTATTTTTAGGTATTAATGCCAGGATCGTATACGTCATTCCTATTGAGAAGGTTATCTGGGAATATATATGTAATGCTGTATTTTTTTTAAAAAAAAATCCAAGCAACATGAGTTTGAGTGTGAGTGCATATACCGGTATATATATTTTTAAAAATCTTACCAGCAATATCTACAGTAAACTTTTTCAAACAATATATCTTGATCTTACTGTAGGTAGAATAAGAGTTTTGATTCAAGGCTTTGTAATTTGGGAGCTTCCCACACTGGAACCTGAATTAGACACTAGAGGCTTATGTAAGCATGCATCAACATCTGCCTGAGCCTTGGGTGCCTCTACCCTCTGCACCATGCATTAACCTTCACTGTGAGCAAACATATAGGCATATAAATGTAAGCATACTCATGCAATGTTTATGCCATCCAGGGCTGGTTTCAGGTTCTGGCAGCTCAAAAGAAGGTTCAGGAGCTCACTTCTTTTATCATCGTCCCCCTGCCATTTGCACGTCCTTTTCTGCCCCCAGTCTGTACATTCCCACCTTCCTGTACATCCCTTTTTCTTCTTGGAAGCCTTCCATCTGTCCATTCTGCCTGCATGCTTTTTACCTGATGGTGCTAGGCAGTATATGCAGCTGATGATGTCACTGCTGTGGGTGTCATGAGCACTGCTGCCATGCATCACTTCCATGTTCTTCTCCGACAATGCTGGACAGTATGTTTTGCTGTGCGGGGTAGTAGAGAGATTATGGAATGGTAGGTAGTAGGAGAGGCTGCTGGATGGGGATGGTATTTGGTGGCGATGGGATATACTAGTTAGCCACCACCTATGAATATATTGATGCTGATACAGATGTAATCTGTCCCCTACAAAATAGAAACATGGGAGTCACTCTGAGGGCCTTTCCCCATAATTTTTGCAATGTTACATGTGTTCCATAAAGATGGCTATAGACTCAGGCCTCAGTATATACAGCAAAAAAGAGAAAATAACTCAAGTAACAGGTTCAAATATGTATTGCCATTCATTGCAGGTATTGCTGTTGGTCTAACTCAATGTAAGACAGTATCATGTGTGCATAATAAAGACCAACTGCTGAGCTGAAGCTGTTTACATAGGCATTTACCGGTATATGTCTGAACCCCAGCTGATAATAATTGGGGATCCATTTTCTAGGAACCCTGTGGCACATCTCTTTCTCAAATGGCGAACATCATTGTGCTGAAGAGATGTTCTATCATCATGTTCCTTTTCGGACAGTACGCTTTTGAAAGAGCAATCAAAAATGACAATATGCAGTATGAATTACTATTCTGCAGTATAGCATATTCTTCACCAGCAGTCATTATGCAGATAATTTTCTTGTGAAACTTCACATGCTTGACTAAGTCAAGAATTTTCAGTGCATTTTTGGCGGCGTGAAAACTTTCATGCTGAAGTTTAAACCTTGAGGATTTATGTGGCACTCCTAGAGCTGTGAAACGCTCTTCTAGTTTTGCACTGAATCTCTGGCTTTTTGAATATTTTGTTCTCTCTCTCTATTCCACTAATTGTCTTACCTGTTACTATATGAAGCTAGATATATTTAGAATATCTCTGTTTTCTCTTCTATACAACTAAACGGGATGATTTGGATGGCCCAGGCTGACCTGACCTGATCTGTTATTAAGCAGGGTCAGCCCTGGTTCATACTTGGATAGGAGACTACCAAGGAAGTCCAGGTTTGTGACACACAAGCAGACAATGGCAAACCGCCTTTGAAACCTCTTTGCCTTGAACATCCTACATAACTCAGCCGTGACTTGATAGCACTTTCCACCATAGATATGAACACCTACACATGTACTATGGAAGAAAATATTACAAGCAAGTGGTGGGATATTATTACTTGAAAAAGTTACAGGATGAATAACATGACACTCAGGAAAAAGGAGTCTAAGCACACCTCTTCAAAAGTAAATCCTTTTTTATTCAATGGGGCTTACTCTTGGGGAAGTGTTCCTGGAATCACAGCTTTGGATAGGCTGAGTGATCACCAGTGATTTAAAGCAGCATAAAGATAATTGTGTATTAGAAACATTATGTGCTGTTAAGCCAATTAAGAGTAACATCATCCATGAAAGGCATAGTAATGATTTCAGTCTGAACTACAAAACCTGATATCTACTGTTGCAGATAAATAACCTTCAAATGTAATGCCAGTGTGTAACAAGGTGAACTGAGTGACAGGAAGAAACACATTTCCTCCATGTAATGTGAAATAGGTTGTAGCAGCTCAGTCTCCTTGTGCATACCGAAGCTTCTTCATTCAATTCATGACATTTTCAGGTGTGTGCGTGTATAATCAAAAAATCTCTGTTTGTTACTTTGGAGAGCCTCTATCAATCAGTCACATGGATTGATTTTGAATGAAATGCTCAAGGAAATTATTATCTCTTAATATGCAATTTCTTTTTTAAAAAATAGCCCTCTGCTATTCTATTCAGATGCCCTCAACTATTGACCTGGTTGCCTTCTTTGTTACTCACAGACAAGGTTTCTCCACCCACCCTGGACACTCCAACAGATATATACTCCACTTGCTTTCCCAACATCGGATCCTCTGAAGATGCCAGCCACAGATGCAGGCGAAACGTCAGGAGAGAATGCTGCTAGAACACGGCCATACAGCCCAGAATCCACACAGCACCCAAGCCCTCTGCTATTTGTGATATGCGTCTTGCAATCATCCCCTGGTCTGAAAGATTGGATGGGTTGTTCCCATCTTTGGGCCCGCTGTCCTGGTAAGACCACGCAAAGTATAACTAGTGTCCCTTGATAACTGCTGCCATTGTGTCCGAAGAATGAACTGAATTCTTTATAAGAATATTTGCTGCTTTATAGCTTGCACTTTTTCTACGGAGGTGGATCACAGCATGCAAAGGAAGAGCTCTATTTCGGTACAAGCAGAACTAAGTGCTCAATATGACCTAAAAGCTCCAGTAACATATTCAAAGCATGGAACTGCTCTTAAGGCTTCCACCCCTCCAGGCATGTAATCCATAAGCATTTTACATCAAGAAACACGTGAGATGCTTAAGTATTAAAAATATGAACAGGGATCCATGGAAGGTAAAATTTCCTAGCTTAGTGCAAAGATCTGGAAAATGCTATAAAGCAGATTGAATTACTGAAGCATATAATAGGGCAAAAATCCTATGATAGGAGACAATTACTTACCGTCCAGGGAGCAGATAATACCATACAAAGAGTTATTTCTCCTAATATTTTTCAATCAGCCTTAACGTAATTGGTCCTCTATAAAAAATGGCTTCCGTTAAACACTGGCCTTAACATTTCATCAGTATTAATCACAGGTCTGCCTGTTCCTAAGAGAGCACTCTGCAAACAAAAACTCATTTTAAGTTTCCATTAAGCTGATACCAGAAGAAGAGTTGGATTTATACCCCCCCCCCCTTTCTTTCCTGCAAGGAGACTCAAAGAGGCTTACAAAATCCTTTCTCTTTCCCCCTCAAAACAAACACCCTGTGAGGTAAGTGGGGCTGAGAGAGCTCCAAAAAGCTGTGACTAGCCCAAGGTCACCCAGCTGGTGTGTGTTGGAGTGCACAGGCTAATCTGAATTCCACAGATAAGCCTCCACAGCTCAAGCAGCAGAGTGGGGAATCAAACCTGGTTCCTCCAGATTAGAGTACACCTGCTCTTAACCACTATACCACTGCTGCTCCAGTTGAACGTACTTGGTGGGCTTATTTTGTCTTCCACACGCTCCCACCCACAATGCTATCAACATAACACTGGGATGAATTGTGACAGCCTTTGCACTCAGTTCCACATAACATCTCTCCTTCCTACAGCTTCAGTTACACATGGACCCTGTCACCTTTTGTTTTATTGTCTTTTTTTTGGGGGGGGGGGTCAAACGGGAGAGTTCTTTCTTTGTCATTGGCAAAAAATCTGGTTAGATCCAACCCATTATGGTGTATTGCACAAGTGCATTCACTAAAATGGAAATCCATACATTTGGGTTGGGGGTGGGCAGGTAATAAATCAAGCCATAGCACATATGGGCCACTTCAGGCACTACTTGGTTTTGGGGTGATCAGACCAGCCTGCCACATCTTTTTTGTGCCACTGATTCTCGAATCAAACTAAATGAACCTGTAGTGAGCAAAACAAAAACTTCTGAGGACTATGTAGAGATTTCATTGGGGGGACACTGATCATGCGTGGTGAAAATGAAGTAGAATTATATCTTATTCATTTATCCATCCTATTTCTAACCCACCCTTTCCTGACTAGGCCAGGGCCAGGGGGGCTTACCTCATAAAAGTAACTATTACATCCATGTTACACACATTAAACCCTTGAAAATATTATACTAGTGCCAGAAATAAGAGCATGTCCGGGGGGGGGGGGGGGGGGGCAGGAAAAGAATACTAGTTTCTATCAAGGGAAAGGAAACAAAATGCTTTCAAAGTCAAAAGGAAGGGAAGAAAAGGTAAAAAAAAAGTGGGAGACCACCTAGATTATAGCTGTCACTATCTTCAACCATAGGGCTAGCGGAACATCTCAGTCTTACAGGCCCTGACGTCTTCCAGGGCTCAGGGCTCATTTGAGAGGGAGTTTCACCAGGCTAGGGGCTAAAGTCAAATTGCTCTGCCTCTTTTTAAAGACAGCCAGATAGATTTTGGGTCAGGGACCACCAGTAGATTATTCTCAGATGAACATAATGTTCTCTGGGGGTGTATTGTGCAAAGCAGTCCTGCTGATTTGAGAACTCAAGACCATTAAAGATTACCCCTGATCCTGAACCTGATTCAACACTCCTCTGTAGTGGGAGAGCACCCAGCAGGTCCCATGCTCAGGGATGAGGCTTTGCCTGCTAAGAGTTGAGTTGGATCATTCACAGTAATTCAGACTGTGGAAAGCAATTGAAGAGAGGAGAATTTTGGAATTTTCCTTTGCAGCATAAACTGAGCCCTGAGCCCTTTGGGGGAGGGCGGTATAAAAGTGGAATGAATGAATGAATGAATGAATGAATGAATGAATGAATGAATGAATAAATAAATAAATAAATAAAACTGTAATTGCAATCATTAACTGTAATAGGTCTCTGTTTGAGCAGTATCTATGTATTGCATGTTTATCCTGTTCTTCCTAAGGGTGCTGCTTATGGTCTTCCCCTCTTCCACTTTGTCCCCACAACAACCCTTTAAGGAAGGTCAGGCTGAAAGACAGTGAATGGGCCAATGATTAGCGCCTGAATCAATGTATGAACCAGAGGTCTTCTGGATTTTCATGCAGCAATCAAATCACACTGGCATTTCCAATTAAGATTGCCAGTTTTTGATCTGAAACACTTCAACAGCAATTTGATCTGCAGCAATTGGCAGATGATAATGTTTAAGTCCATGCCACAAAAAGCTTAATCTGCTATTTGTTGCAAATCAGCCCTTATTAGAGGCATTGGAGCTGGATGGTTTAAGGATTTATTTTCTGGTTAGTTAGCCAATCTGTTCCTAATTCCTAACCATAATTCCAGCTACTGCTGAAGGAATTTTAGTATTAAAAATGCTGATACACACAGCAGTCATTTTAGTTTAACTGTTTGGACCAGACTTGGACCCACTGATGAGTGGATTGACACCATTGAACCAGGGTAATAATTAGTGCCTGAATCAATGTATGAACCAGAGTCTTCTGGAATTTAATGCAGGAATAATGAGCAAAAGCAGATGGCAGATTTCTTGGACAAATGTTCATCTAGTCAAGTCTTTGACTCAAACCATGAGGTTTCTTCATAATCACTTTTTAAAACATTGTTATTAAATAAAAATGAAATATACTATAGGGAGTATCCAGCTACAGGCAAATCTTTTTTAACAAAATCTGTTCATTTTAATGGCAAACTTTCAGAAAGTGAAATCTCAACTTTATGTTACTTTGCACATTTACTTAAAATTAAGTGGCACTGAAGGGACTGGTGATTATTTTCAAGTATGTAGTGTGGTTAAGAGTGGAGGATTCTAATCTGGAGAACTGGATTTGATTCCCTACTCTTCCACATGAAGTCTGCCAGGTGACACTGGGCCAGTCACAGTTCTGTCAGAACTCTCTCAGCCCATGAAGGCAATCAGTGGCAAAACCACCTGTGAAAACCCTATGAGGTCACCTCAAATCAGCTGTGACTTGATGCCACACACCAAGCATGTATAGGATCTGATGGAAAACTCCTTATATTTGCCTTAAAAAAGAAAATAAATCAAATGTTTGTAGACTATGTGAATTTCAAAACATGTTCTTTTAATTAAAACATTAATCATCCGCATTAATTCAGTGACTCCTGTTGATCTCTCTTGCTTCCAATAACAAAAATGTTCATTTCTCCCGTCTCCATCTTTCATCCAGATGCTGTGCTGAGAAGTCACTTTGTGAAAAATAATTCATAAATTTATTCAGCAAAATTACATACGTGCCAAAGAACAGAAACCTTGATTCAGCTTTTCATGAGTCACATCTTATGATTCAATGTCACAATGCATTTTAACAAAAGGAGAGACTTGGTAATAAAGCATCACAGAGGGAGAGGGGTTGGATGGGTGAGAAAGCTGCTTTAGCCAAGAAACAAATGCAGGTGATATTGCAGCGTATGCTGAATTTTGGTTTGCAAATTAAAACATAGTTTCTAATTGAATGCTGCTGCACATTATCTAAGTGCATTGTGTAATTGACTGGACCATTCACGATTCTGAGAGAGAATTAATTTCAGCTTCTGCACAAATGTAAAAGGCACATATGTAAAAGGCTATGTACATCTGGAAGCACCTTGGTCATCTTCAGGTACTATACTGGACCAATGCAATTACCTCTCCTAATCCAATGTTGACAGGATTCTGGCTACTACTTGCTCCTTAGACCTATGCCCACCTTAGCTGCGGAAAGCCAGAGGAGACGGTGTGCTAAGTCTCAGAAGGACATTTTCAATCTGTCCCTTAGTTCAGAGTTCTTTCGGGGGGGGCGTGGGGTGTGTGAATATATAAAATAGGCAGTGGTAAGGCCACTCTTGAAAAAAAATCTTTGGATACACTTGATCTTTCAAAATACCACCCAGTGTCACATTTTCGTTCCTGGGTAGGGTAAGGTTGTTAGAAAAACTGCTGTGGAACAGCTTTAGGAATGGACTTTGGACCCATTTCAATCCAGCTTTTGACTGGGCTATGACTGGAGACAAGTATGCTCATCCTCACAGACAATCTCCAATGACAACTGGACCAGGGAAGATTAGGGCTGCTGTTATTGCTTGATCTCACAGCAGCATTCAAACACAGTCAATCACGATTTCTTGACTCATCACCTTGCTGACATTGGGATATTTATTTATTTTTATTTATTTTTTAGGTTTTTACACCGCCCCATCCCCGGAGGGCTCTGTGGGAAAGTCTTAAAGTGACTAATCTCATTTCTCCAGGGTTGAGGACACAGGGTAGCACAAGGGGAGATGACATCATCTCATCAATCGGTGTGTGGAGTCCCACAAGGAGCAATTCTCTCCCCAGTGATATTTAACATCTATATGTGCCCTCTTGGTCAGTTGGTATGGAGTTTCAGGCTTGGTTGCTACCAGTATGCTGATGACACCTAGTTGTATATGTTGATGAGTGGCCAGCCAGAGGTTGCCCAGGCTACATTGGCAAGTTGTCTGGAAGCCATAGTGAAATGGTTGAAACAGAACCAGCTGAAATTAAATCAATTAAAAACAGAAGTCCTGTGGTCGGCTTGGAAAGACTCGGGAGGGGGAAGCCAGCTCCCAGTTCTTGTCTATTGAGGCACTGGTTATGAATGTTGCCAAGCTACTGTTTTTTTACCTTTACCAGGATTGGCAACTGGCACCCTGTCTTGTTCCAACTTAGCCACAGTTGTCCATGCAATAGTCACCTCCAGACTAGACTACTGCTACTCACTCAGGGCTGCCCTTGAAACTGCTCCAGAAATGCCAGCTGGTTCAAAATGCAACTGCATGGGTCCTTACAGGGATGCTATGTCAAGCACCTATTCAACCAATGCCTTGTCAGCTGCACTGGCTCCAGATGGAGTACTGGATCAGGTTCAAGGTTTTGATATTAACCTTTAAAGGCCTAAATAGTCTGGGACCTTTGCATGTGTGTGACCACCTCTCCTAATACACCCCTCAAAGGGCTCTTTGCTTGGCAAGTAAAAACGTATTGGTCGTTCCTGTCTGAAAAACGTTTGGCTGTCTTTAACCAGAGCTTTCTTGGCTGTGACCCTGGTTTGGTGGAACACTCTTTCAAATGAGACCAGGCCCTGTGGGACTTATTACAGTTTTACAGAGCCTGAATGATGATGGAGCTGTTTTGCCAGGCCTCTGGCTAGGGGCAGCAATGATATCCAACTGGCTTATCTCCCTTTCCCTTCTCCTTCCCCCTCTCTTTTCTACTTGTTCTTTATATTTTGCTGATAGGTGCTACATTTTGTATTATTAATTCATTCCCCCTCTGATTTGATCATTATTAACTAAGGCACCAAGACATTGGACTGTAATTGTTTATTTTATTAATTTGGTTTTATTGTTGTAAGCTGCCCTTAGCTCACTGTGCAGATAAGGGAACCCTACATGCCCAATAAATAAAATCTGGTTTTATAGCTGTTTGACTTGGAAAACAGAAACCAAATGATTATGTGCTTAGCGTATAGGTCACTGTGGCAGTTGAATATGGTATGTTCACCTGTCAAACCTGAAATTATGAAGTATGTATCATCCTTGGGGGAGCATGCAATTATACAGTCCCATCAAACATTAGTATCCTAAAATAGTACAGTTGCCTTCTGTTCTCCAAAGCTTCACCATTTTTCAAGCAAATGTAACTCAAGGTCTTTCTACTGTCTGCCTGCCTGTCTGCCAGACTACATGCTTTGCCCGCCCTGTGCCATCAAATGCTTTTTCCTCCTGATACTATCCTTTAAGCTAATTGACTGTGCTACTGTCTGTGTTACAGTGTGCTTGGAATCTTTCCTACCAATTCTCCCATAGACTTTAATTGTAAACATGGGTGCCTTTTGTTGTCTCAAACAGGTAGGGGCCTTTATTCTATCCATCTGAAATTTTGGCAGTGTATATGCCCTTTGGGAGTAGTACAATCCCCCTGAGGTTTGTACAAGCCAATAACAAAACCAGCCCAATAACAAAAATGAAATTTATGAAACAAACGGCCATTTATATGTGAGTGTGGATTGGCATTTTCATACAGAATTGAATGCACATCAAAATTACTAACTGTGGTATGTTCAGCTACATGAAAAGAATGTGTGTATTGCTTCATACATATTCAGTTGTTCCTCCCTTTGTATGCCAGTTGTTTCCTTTGCACTTTGATTATTTGAGATTATAAAAAGGAACTGCCTCTTACAATCTGTGTTTTAAAACTGTGTGAGTCTGAAAAGGCTTGGACGCTGTTCAACATGAGCAGAGTGATGCCCACAGAGACAAAATGTTCTTCCCACTGAAGCATACCATACTCCCCCAAAATCATGTCCCCAGAGTCTGGTGGACCCCAAAGGAAGAACATGGTGAAAGGGCAAAAGAGGTCTTTAATGGAAGGGCAAAATAAATAAAATCATTCCCTTTTCCTCAGCTGAAGGAAGGGAAAGTATGCACAATTGCCTTGTAAAATTAAACAGGCTTGCTACTTTTAGTGAGATGTAAATAAGGTCAAGCTTTTTTTTTCTCCCGAAGTGAAGCTATGTCTTCTGGAAATATTATTGTCTCATTATATATGCATGTTCATTTATCTCAGATAATTAAAATGAATGTTTGACATGTTGTAGCAGAAGGTTTTTCCCTTGGACAGTCCTGGGGAGACCCTGGGATGAGCACACTGGCCTCTGCTTCCTGAAGCCGTTTGACACTTCACCTTGTGTGAAAAATACAACAGCACATGAAGGCCAGTACCAAGGAAGTCAACTCTGATTACAGGCCATCGCTGTGACAACTATTATTAAACTGAGCTTTCACCTTCCCCAAACATGTCGAATTGCTGGAAGCTGACCCACAGCAGTGGGGAAAAGAAAACAAAACTACACTAGAATGAATGGCTAATGTATAAATAACCCATTATAATTATTTTTGATGAAATACCCATTATCTGTACTGATGGAATATAATTTCATAACATTGGCCCTTTCATATCTGTTGTTTGATTATGCCAATAAAGGCTAATGTATGTACATTGTCCCTTTCTGCACAGCACCAATAAAATGTCTTGGGAAAGAACTCTGCATAGCTTTTCCTTCAGAATGTCTTCAAGTTTTATTTCTGCGCAACCAGGGTTCTTAAGAAAACACTAAATTTGCAATCTTCCCCCCCGCCCAAGATGGGGTAAAGATGTTTCCCACTTGCTGTGCAGAGAGCAGAAAACATCTTATTTTTCCTGCCCACTTTCAAAGCTCTTCTACTTTCATTTTTGCCGCAGCTCACTCCCACCATTTTCTCCCTCTTGTGATTCTCTGTCCTGCCCATCATTTGCTGAAGGTTTGTGACAGAAGTTTCCTCTACTTGCAGTTTATCTGCCCGAAGAGGAAAAATGACACGTACATGGGATTGCCAATCCAAACTAACTTCATTAATGTACTTTATATAGTGATATAAAGTACATTAATGGTAGAACATTTAACGATCAGTATCTATATGCGATGTCATTTCCTCTTCTTTTTTTGTTTTGTTTTGAAGTAGGTATCTTCAAAGCTACAACTCAAAATACGCACATATTGCAGATTCTTACATAATGTTATCACAGCTTCGAAGACACCTCCCTCAAAAAAACAAAAAAAGGAATGACTCTGGGCCCCTGAAAAAGATGCCCCCAGTCATTGAAGTTGTAAAAGAAAACGGTAACACTCCCACAAAGATGGAAGGAAAAAAGAGTTGCTTGTCCCCAAAGCCTAGGACAAGGGTCTGTAACCTGCAGCTCTCCAGGTCTGGAGAGCCACAGGTTGCAGACCCCTGGCTAGGAGAACTCTATGCTTTTTGCTTGCCAGAATCTTATTGAAAGAACAAAATGTAATTGGCTGGGAAATCAGTATAATCAATGTAAAACAAGAGTTCACAATGCATTTCTGATGAGCACTTGAACTTGAGCATAAACACAGGTTTGGGAATTGTTTGGGGATTGGAGTTCATACTACCCAAGCAGCCCAATTTGTATCAGTACTCCAGGAAATCACTGTAACAACAAAGCTGGAGAATTTCATAATGCACATTCCTACCTAATACTTGAAATTATCTCATGTACCAACATGTGGATTCCAAACAAATCTTGTTTTGCCCATGCAATAGGAATCCTCCATTCTTCATTTTTTTCCTTTTATTTCATAATTTTATGCAGTGAGCATAACATGCATAGTTTGGATCATCTCCTAGTTATTTCAGTTTACATTTACCAATTCATGTAAAAACCAATAAAACATCACAAAGGGCAATCTTGGGGTGACTGTATGTATGATTATATCCATATTTTTTCTGTGTGGTGATGGATATGTAAGCATCAGCAAAACACCAGTCACAGATGCAATCATAGGTACAAGCTCATCAATGCTGCCACCCCCCATCCCAGAAGCTAGAAAAGATGTATGTGGATTATATGAATGAAAACCAGTAACAATTTTTAAAAAAACAATATCCTAGTTAAACTAGCAGTCAGGAGCAATGGATTGCCAGATCAATCAAATTGATGGAATGAGAGGGGGAAATCTATTCATCACTAATGAAAAAAATAACATATTCCAATTTAGAGGGCATGTCTGGTGTGTAAAAGGATACCAGGAAAGCAAAGGAAGCTTGTGAGCCTAAGTCACACAGGCATCATCTGAAAAAAAAACTGCACAGATTTTAACCTGGCTATATTCATACTGAAATAAAAATGGACAGTTTCTTTATAAGAGATGCACTGCTGGATCATATCAGTGGTCCATCTAGTTCAGCATCCTGTTTTGACACAGTGGATAACCAACTGCCCTAGAGGGTCATTAAAGAGGGCCTAGGAGCCTTCTTCTGATATTATCTCCTAGTACAGGCATGCAGAGGTTTACTGCTGTGAACATGGAGGTTCTCTTTAGTAATCATGGCTAGTAGATAGACCTCTCTTTCATGAATTTGTTTAATTTTCTTTAAAGCCATCTATGCTTGAGGTCATCACTACCTCCCCTTGCAGTGAATTCCATGATTTAATTGCTCATTGAGTGGTCCATTGGGAGATTCCAAGTTCTAATATTATGAGAGAGGGAGGAAAATTTCACTCTAATCACTTTCTTCATACTTTGCATAATTTTATAAACCCCTATTGTATCTCTCCTTTATAATCTTTTATCTAAACTGGAAAGGCTCAGACTCCTCAGTTTTTCCTCATAGGAAAGGTGTTTTAACCCTTTAATATTCTTGGTTGTCCTTTTCTGTGCTTTTTCCTACTCTACAATATTCTGAGATATGGTGACTGAAACTGTGTACAGTATTCCAAATGAGGCCACATTATACATTCAAGGGCATTATGGCATCAACTGTTTTATTTTCTATCTCTTTCTTAGTGAAATCCTTTGAACTGAGTTTGCCTTTTTTCTCCCCTACCACCACATACTGTTTTCATCAAGCTATATAGCTCTCCTAGGTCAGAGTACTCAATTCCTTGCATGCAAAGCTTCAATGTCTTGCATATTCATTGAGTAGTTGCAGTTTAAGTCTCCAGTGGTAGAGAAGAACACAGGAAATAAATTAAATCCCTCCATTAAATTATAAGAGCCCAGGAGATATCACAAGCACTTGATAAACACCCAGGCACTTTAACTTTTTTTTGCTTGTGAAGACTACAAGGCTGTTTCCACATGGGCAGAATACAGTGTCCCAGGGACGCTAAAAACAGCATCCCTGGGGAAGGCCTCGCAACCCCCGAGTGGCACGAAGCCGCTGTTTCCGAACCTCACTCCCTGAGCGAGATTTTTCAGAAACAGCGGCTTCCAACCCTCTGACCTTCCCTCTGACCTTCTGGCATGTCATCCAGGCCAGGGGAAATGCCCCCTCCCCTGTGACTCCAAGCTGTCGTGCAGGGCAGGGGGGTGTCCTGGGCAATGCACCGGAAGGTCAGAGGGATGGTAAGGTGTTCGGGCGACAGCGCAGCCTCCACCTACCGGGATCGTTTGTGTGAATGGTCCTGGGGGGGTGCGTCGGCGTCATATACACCGATACACACCCCAAGCGTGGCTGTGCGGGAACAGCCTAAGAAAAATACTGCTATAAGAGAGAGACAAATGATCCATTTAGTTAATTTTACTGTTTCCAGCAATGGTCAGCCATAATACTTCTGGAAAGCCTAAAAACTGGGCATGAAGGCAACAACCCAATCATCTTCTTTGATTTCCAGTGGGTGAGGTTCACTGTTTATAAACATAGAATACCTGTTGCTTATACTATTGTCTTTGAAGAACATGTCTCCTCAAATCAATGTTTTCCTGCACTGTTTCACTTATCCTTCTCCACTGCATTTTCCATGTCCTGGTCTTGAAGATATATTCAAAAAATAATTTAGCAAGACACTAAGAGCTAGCATTTAAATTTTTATATTATATTTCTAGCTCCCACTGTTCAACATTTTCAGTGACCATGAAAATTGTCAATTGTAGAAAGCATGACTGAAATCGTTTGTCAGTCTTTGAATTGATAAGATTCCTGAGAGAGGCAAAAAAAATTCCTGGGATGGCTAGTACCATTTACTGAGTGATCCCATATGAAAGAAGTCCTATATCATCATCATCATCATCATCATCATCATCATCATCATCATCATCATCATCATCATCATCATCATCATCATCATCATCATCATCATCATCATCATCATTATCATCATTAAATGTTGTTTAGTTTCACAGCTGCTACTTCTTTAGCTGGTTGTTCTTGGCCTTTCATTTCAACTTGAGCCTCACACAGAGGCAGAGGCATACAGCTTATTGGGACATGAGGTCATCCATGACCCTGGGTGCATGCCTTTTGGTCATGTGGGGGGGGCGCTGAGCACCCCCCATATCATGAAAAGGTGTGTGTCCCCAGTCACATGCCACCAAGTCCTGCCCCCCTCCAGTCTGCAGGGAGGAGCCAGTCTGCAGGGAGGTGAGGGGGGCTCCGTGGTGGGCGGCTGTGCTGCCCACCTGGGCCACCCGCCGGCACCAAGCTCTGCTCCCTCAGCTGGCTGGCTTTTGGCCTCCCCAGGCCCTGCCAGCCTGCACAGAAGCTGTGGGTGGGGACTCAGCCTGCATGGAAGCTGGGAGTGGGGTCAGAAGTGGACAGCCCTACCCTGGCTCTGTGCAGGCCAACTTTTGGCCTCCCCAGACACTGCTGGCCTGCATGGAGCCCAGGGGTGGGGCTTGGTGGCAGGCTGCCCCACCCCCTGCATGGCCCCTACCCCCTGCAAAGCCCCACCTCAAACCCCACGCATGGCCTCCATGTAGGTTAGCAGAGCAGGGCTCGGTGCCCCTGAGCCATGTACCTGAGCATGGGGGGGCACACAGGGGCACCTGGAGATGGGGTTGTCTCCTGGCACAATTTCTCTCTGATACGCTTCTACACAGAGGACTAGGATACCGTAATGTATTGGTGTAGTATTTGTGCATTATTATCATTATGTTTAATATCACAGCTGCTAATTCTTTAGGTGGTTGTTGTCCTTTCATTACAATTTAAGCCTCACTCAGATGATGACTATGATGACGACAACAACGATGATGACGATGACGACGACTACTACTATTACTACTTACTAAATTACTTTTTTGTGCAGTAATTGCTGTCATATCTCCTTGCTGGAAATATCATGTTCTCTTGCTTCTCTGCTTTGTGAAGACAACAGAGTCATATCTAGGCAAACTGGAGCCCGGGGACAAAACCTGATTTTGGTGCCCCACCCCAGTGTGGGCAGCCGCCCTCCCCACCATGACCAAACAATGATTTTTTGCACCGGATCACAAAACACATGCCACCCACAGCAAAATATACATGGCTCTTTCCCCACCAACTCTCTTTCCTAATTTTGTACTCACACCAACCCTATGAGGTAGGTTGTTAGCCTGAGAAACAGCTCCAAGCCAGTGCAAGTGCGTATTAAGCAATGGTGGGATCCAAAAATTTTAATAACAGGTTCTGATGGTGGTGGGATTCAAACAGTGGCACTGCCGCACACATGCACCTCCAGTCTCCTGGTGGGCCACTGCGAGTAGCAGAATGCTGGACTAGATGGACTCTGGTCTGATCCAGCAGGCTAGTTCTTATGTTCTTATGTTCTTATGTTCAGTCCCTATTGGGCAGGGAGGTTGCTTTAGTAACCCCTTCTTGGCACTCAGAAAAAATTAGTAACCACTTCTAGTGAAGTGGTGAGAACTGGTTGGATCCCACCTCTGGTATTAAGCATATAAAACTCTCACAAATCACCCCCAGCAAATGTCTGGTTGACCTGGTTGTTGGAGGAAGGGAACTCTGGTCTGTGTGAATCTGTTCTGTGAAAGTATTATTCTGCTGCTTCTTATCTCCTCTGCTAGCTAGTGAAGGCCACAAACCTTGGCCTGTAGTTGCAGTTGTGGAATGGAACGATGGGAGAGGGAAGGGTTTTGTTCGTCACTTTTTGTTATCAAAGTCTCTGCTGGACTGACAGAGACTTCTTGGCACTGTACGGGACTTATCTGTCAGGATATTGAAAATTGCAAGGTGGTCATATGCTGGTCTAGAATGACTGGAATGTAACAGTCAGCAGAATTGTAAAGATCGGAGCCTCTCTGTCTGGGTCTGCAGTGATTGGCATGTAACAGTCAGCAGAAGTGAAAAGGTCACAGGCCAGGATGATTAGATCATCTAGCTAATGATTTGCTGGACAAAACTATATAAGAAGACTGCATACCCAATTCAGTACCTCTCCTTCACCTTCAGGTTCGGGCTCAGATTGTTGTCAGAGTAGAGAGTGGATAGTTATTGTTATTTTTGTTCCTTTGAGAAACAAGAGATAAAGTATTCCTGTTGGAACTAAATCTACTGTCTGAGTGTTTCTTTTTCTTATACTGCAAGCAGTTACCTCCTGTTCTAGCAAGGGTGAGTTGGCACCTAGTCCTTCCGCTGTGCACTAGGCCAACATTATCTTGCCTACAATAAAGAAATCTTTGTTCATCAACAAGTGTTTCAATTGTCTGGTCAAAGGAGGTTCTGACAGCAAAACATTTACCAAAAAAATTTCAGCATCATCTCTCACAAAACACCTCCAGTGGAATCCACCCCAAAACAGCCTCACTCCCAATGGTGTTTAAACTAGGGAGCCCAGATTCTTCTTTTAATACCACCTTAAAGGGAGAATCTGGAGTCCCCAGTTAAAACAATATTGAACGTGATGCTGTTTTGGGGTGGATTCTCCCCCACCCTGAAACAGCACCACTTTCAATGTTTAAACAGGGGACCTCAGATTCTCCCTTTAAATCCATGCTGAAGGGGGTGGATTTAAAAGGAGAATCTGGGGAAATTTGAGAGGGGTCTGCTGTCAGGGGTGCAATTGTTAAGCTAGCAGCCCCAAAATTTCAGGGTATCTTTAGGAGACTCTCTTGAAGATACCAACCTGGTTTGGTGAAGTTTGGTTCAGGAGGTCCAAAGTTATGGACCCACAAAGATGTAGCCCCCATCTCCTATTGGCTCCCATTGGAAACAATGGGGGATTGGGGCATGCTGTTTGGGAGTCCATAACATTGGACCTCCTGAACCAAACCTCATTTATTTATTTATTTATTTATTTATTTATTTATTTATTTATTTATTTATTTATTTATTTATTTATTTATTTATTTATTTATTTATTTATTTATTTATTTATTTATTGTTTAAACTTTTATACCGCCCCATCCCCTAGGGGCTCTGGGCGGTGTACAACAACTTAAAACATAATAAATAAATTATTAAAATCTTTAAAACAGCGGTAACATAATACTGATAGTAATAATAATAGGGAGGCGTCCGACCAACCCCATTTTTCATTTAAATTCTCCCAAGAGGAAAGCGGGGGGGGGAGGGTGGCGAGCCACATTAGATGGTAGCCTAGATGACAAGCCGGCTGGGGCACCATTTCAGCGGCTGGTCCCTCCAAAGGCCCAGCAGAACAACTCCATTTTACAGGCCCTGAAGCGGAGACTTCGTTAAAGGTCCCGCAGGGCGCAAACAGCCGGAGGAGGGTGTTCCACCAGGCGGGAGCCAGGGCGTAAAGGCCCTGGCCTGCGTGGAACCAGCAGCATCATTGAGGGCCAAAGGGACCACCTAATAAATTAGCCTCCGTTGGCCCGGAGAGGCCGTGCAAAAGCGAAAGGACATCTGCAGGCGATGCGGTCTCGAAGGAACGAGGGCCCCAGGCCGCGTATTAAGGCCTTGAAAGGTCAACACAAGCACCTTGAAGATGATCCAGAACTCCACCGGGAGCCAGTGCATCTGAAAGCGTAATACAGGCTGAATATGATCGCATAAATGGCTGCCTGTAAGTATTGAGTCGCGCCGCTGCATGCTGGACCAGCTTTAGTCTCGGATCAAAATAAAGCGAAGACCGGCGTAGAGCTGAGTTACAATGAGTCTAATCTGGAGGTGACGTTGCGCATGGATCACAGTGGCCAGGTCTAGCTTGGGAGAGGAAAGGAGCCAGCCTCCGGGCGGCGAAGGTGGAAAAAAGGACAGCCCGGGTTGGCCATGGGCTACCTGGGTCTCCATTGAGAGAGACAAATCCAGGTGGACCCCCAGGCTCGCGAAGCGGAGGGGTGCGGCACCAATGTGACCCCCTCCCACACCGGCAGCTGGAAAATCCTGTCCCACGCTCCCTGGCGGCCAAGCCAGAGAGATCTCCGTCTTGATGGATTCAGTTTTAACCTGCTCTGCCGCAGCCAACCAGCAACCGCCTCCAAACAGTGCTGGAAGCCGCAGGGGCGGTGACTGCTCCCCCCTCCATCAACAGAATGAGCTGCGTGTCATCAGGCGTACTGGTGACAGAGTCAGCCAAAACTCTGTACCAGTCGAGCAAGGGGAGTGCATATATAGATATTAAATAGCAGCTGGGATAATAAAGCCCCCTGGGGTACACATAATCAAAGCGGGCACTTCGGGGAGGCCTGATCCCGCACCTCACTTGCTGACTTCGACCCGGGCTTGAAGCGAGGCGAATCCATTTGTTGAAGGACAGTGCCGCGCACGGAGGAGCCAGCCAGGCGGTGGGTCAAAAGGTGCGTGGTGACCCACATCAAAGCAGCTGCGGTAAGATCTAACAATACCAGCAGGCGCCGATCCTTTCGGTCGAGAGGCTGAATCACGGGCGATGTCTGTAGTGACGGCGGCGAGAACAGTCTCCGTCCGTGCCCAGCAGGAAGCCGGACTGAAAGGGGTCAAAAGCGATCGTCATCAGGAAACGGAAGCTGCTCAACACCACTCTCTCAATTACCTTCCCCAGAAGCGAAAGATTCGAGATGGGGCGGTAATTGGCCAGATCCCTCGGATCCGCGGTGGGTCTTTTAAGAGTTGGGCAGACCACTGCCTCCTTCAACCCATCCGGGGAAAACTCCTTTGCTTTCGAGGAGCCATTGATGATACTCAACAGATGGGTAAGTTAAGCATTAGCTCTACCCTGCAGGTTTTTACAAGCCAGGATGGGCACGGATCCAGAGGACAAGTAGTAGGTCTAACAGCAGCTAAGGTCCTGTCGACAGCGGCTTCTGAGAGCAAGAAAAACTGGGCCAAACAAGGGCCTGAAGACGGCAAGGGAGCCTCCAGTTCACTAACTGTATCCAACGTAGGGGGAAGGTCCTGGCGGAGCGACGCGACCTTATCCGCAAAAAAGCTCATAAAAGCCTCACAGCTGATACTCAATTGTGGATTTGAGGACCTCTCCAATAGGGAGGTCAAATACCAAATTATACAGAATAATTGCGCCGGGTGAGAGCTAGCGGATGCGAGAGAGGAGGAGAAGAAAGCCCTCTTCGCCTCCTTCGTCGCCACCTCATAGGCTTTCATAAACGTCCTATAAGATGTTCGCGTGGCCTCGTCACGAGATTTCCTCCACACTCGCTCTAGACGTCTAAGCACCCATTTCATATGGCGCAACTCCTCAGTATACCAGGGGGTGCGCTGAAGCGGGGGCGTGAGAGGAGACGCCGGGGGGGGCAACAACACCGAATGGCATCCGGAGGCCGGGAGTTCCAGTCCTCCCACCTGCTCATCGAGGTGTGCTGGCGGGTTCAGGGTCCCGCAGAGCATTCAGGAAGCCAAGTGGATCCATAAGTCTCAGCAGGCGTGTATAAATTGGCCGTCGCCCTAGACGAAGGGAGTGTTCGCGGCCGAGTCCACCCGAACTTTCAGGGCATAATGAATTCCGGACCATGGCACTCTGCTAGCGGAGGATGCGACCGGAGGTTTACCCCGACCCGAAGACCAAGTCCAGCTGCGTATGCCGGCCTCATGGGGGGGGCCAGAGTTTATTAAGGAGAGGCCTAGTATTAAGCCATGCATGGATGACACTAGCTCCGCCAGCTTTCCCACGATGCATGAAAGCGATTGTCGAGCATCAGGACGTTGAAGTCCCCCAAGACAATAAGCCTGGGGAACTGCAGCACCCAGTCCGACACCACCTCCAGCAGCCGCGGCAGGCTGTCCCCCGGTGCGCTAGGCGACCGGTACACCAGAAAAACGGCCAGCCTCTCCACGGCCAACCACTCGAGGCCGACGCATTCCATGCTGGCGATCTCCGGACGGGGACTGCCCTGAAAGGAATAGATTCACTGGCGAACAAAGCCAACCCCCCCCCCCCCGGCCCTGTGTTCGTGATTGATGGAGACACGCGAAACTTGGTGGTGTGACCTCGCACAAGGCGACGGTCTCACCTTCGCGCACCCAGGTTTCGGTGACACACGCCAGGTCCACCTGCTGGGCTCCAAGAAAATCCTGGAGCACCTTAGTCTTGTTGTTAATGGACCTGGCGTTGATCAACACCAAAGACGAAGCAGAGTATCCCTGATCCCAGCCACCATCGTACTTCGGGATAGGTCAGAGGTCAGAAGGCGAATGAGCATAGCCATATCTCGTGCGCCTTCTATCATATGGCCACCGCCTACCGCAATATCTTCCCCATCCCATCAGCACTGGGATCCCTAGCCCCAAAGTTGGTGCCCCCATAACTCTGCCAACCTCCCTTCACCCAAAGCCTGACTAAACTAGACCCCCCACCATCTAACTTGGGTGGTATCATCAAGAGAGTCTCCCAAAAAATCCCTGAAATTTTGGTGCTGCTAGTCTAAAAACTGCTCCCCCTGCAGGCCAAAAACAAAAAACACTAAAAATACAGAAAAACACATAAACAAACCTGAATTTTTTGCATCCCCATGTGACCAAATGGGGGCCCACTGCGGACATTTGACTCCCCATGTCCCCATGGCAGATACAGCCCTGGAAGTCAAGGATTGGCTGGGCCTCCATGAAGTCCTCTCATATCTTTTGCTTCCAGTCAACAAGCACTGAGTAATCAATGGCTCAATTGCTTGTGTGAATCAGTCTCAAATTTCAGCCAACAAGCCAGATGTCACATTGTTCATTGTGTTTCCTTCCTAAGCGTTTCTCTTTTGTTTACCAAGAGTGTTATCAAATGTTGCCCACTCCATGTTGGAAAACTCAAGGAGATTTAGATGTGAAGCCCTGAGGAGGGTAGGATTTTTTTCGTGGGGTGGTGGTGGTGGAACTCAGATGGGATGGGATGCCATAGAGACCACCCATAAATAAATTTATTCAGGAGAGCTGACCTCTGTAGTTTTAATTTTTAGAGATATCAGGCCCCATCTGGAGGAAGGCAACCCTAGTTCTAATTTTCAAATTGATATCTGCAATATAACTAGTTCTAATAAAGCCTCTCACTGCTGGGGCATTGATGGTTGGTGGTCAGCTTAGCAGAGAGCATGGTTTCCAGTGGAATGAGCCCAAAACTTAGGAAAAACACTGGAGCAAATCTCACAGAAAGACGTTGCTAAAGAAGTCTTGGGAATTCCAAGAATCTGGAAATCACTTCGTAAGACCAGAATCTTGCTATCATTTTAATGTAGACCCTAGTCTAACCTGAAAATATTTACAGCCAAACCAGACTAAGGTAAACCAGTGAGTTATCTGTGTAGGTGGAGCTATATTGGAACCAAGGAAGATCACATGACTTTCAGCCTTTTCATTCTACCTTCAGGTGGATGGCCAAAAGTAGAAACAGAACTGTGATAAGGAAGCTCTTGGATCCCAGGGTTCTTGATAGCACTATTTTTTTAGCACTGCACATCCAATACTGGGCTGAGTGTAAATAGTGTGCCATCTGCTTCATTGCAAAAGAATACATTAGATGACTATTCAGGTTTCTTTGCACAGCTCAGCTAATCAGCAGCAATGCAGGCAGTTATCGCTTGTTATTTTGGTATCAGCATATGCCTTTCCCATTGTCCATCTTGTCGACATCTAAAACAAGAACTTCTGATTATTTTTTGTGCGTGCTCCTTTCTATTTTAACAAGCCCATTCTGCACATCCACCAAAATCATAATTTATATCCAATCACAACTGGGCTTTTGATTATCCAGGAAGTTAATTTTTGGTGTCCTTAATATTCTGCTGTATTAGGGAAAAAAGTGAGGTCCCCATGACTATTTTAGAGAGAAAGAGAGCTCAGAATTTTGTCACCCCTGAAGGAGCTGCAGTCAAGAGAGATGTAAAGACATGATAACCAATGTGGTATAGGGATCAAGAGTGGTGGACTCTAATCTGGAGCAGCAGGTTTGTTTCCCCACTCCTCCACATGAAGTTTGTTGGGTTAGTATCAGTTCTCTCTGAACTCTCTCAGCCCCACCTACATCAAAAGGTGTCTGTTGTGAGGAAAGGAAGGAAAGGAATTTGTAAGTTGTTTTGAGACTCCTTATGGGTGAGAAAAGTGGGGTATAAATCCAAACTCTTCTTCTCTTCCTCTTCTTGTGGTTACATCAAAGTAGAGTCAACCTTCCTTTGTCACATTCTTTGAGGCAACCATTTGGAAGAGGGATTTTGGTCCATGATGTCAAAGGCCAAGTGGTTCTCTGAACCCAAGCCCTCCTTCCTTTTTCCTAAGGGCTGGATTCCTTTACTAACAAAGTAATATGTGGTAATGGAACCCCCTAATTCTCTTATCATTTTAATGTAAAACAATATGACCTCCGTGTCTTCACAGTGGCAGCACTTGAATGTCTGTGCTGCTAACCCTCACTTTGATTGAAGTTTATAAATTTGGAAGGAAAACTGGCAATCATTTCAACATGCTAATATTTTCCTGGCAGTCTCCACTCCCAAACTCTTCTTTGAGCTTCATGCATGCCCCCACAAGTGGATGCAAACAGTGATAATGACCGAGCAAGTGGGATACTCATATATATCTAACCATCTAAACTTCTTTGTAATAACAGCAACTATTATCATTTAGTGTGCATCCTGAGCATTATCTCAGTAATCCTTAAATATTTAAGTAGACCAGTATTTTTATCCTCACATTGCTGACAGTGGAGGGACTGAGAGATAATAACTTGTCACGGTGATACTTGAATATTTTTACCTACAGTGCAGATAACATGGGGTGGGGAGTATTTAAATCAGGTAACACCAAAGGAGATAGGGTTAAATATTACACACACATAAACATACATGCACAGATATACACACCGAGCACCACTTCCATGACCTGATTCAGACTGTGTTTCTCACAGCTGCTTTGAACTGTTTTGAAAGACTACAATGGAGACTATGCAGCCCTGACCTCAGCATTCCAAGCTAGCCAAGTCTTGTCAGATCTCAGAAGATAAGCAGGGTCATCAACTGGATGGAAGACCACCAAGGAAATCCAGGGTTGCTTCAGAAGGGCAGGCTGTTGCAAAATAAATGAATGCTGCATGAAGCCTTCAACACTGTCTAAAGCAGTGTGAATATATGCAAGTGTCTGAGAAGCAGTGACCACTGGTGTTAGGATATGTACATAATACACACAAAGTATCCCTGTTTTCTTTTGAGAAATGTTAAAGGCTATGTTGCAATGTAAAAAAAATGACTGGTGAAATTTAGTCCCTCATTTACATGCTTCTAAGCTGCAGGAATGCAATTATAAAGCTAAAATAAAGGGGGGGGGGTGTTCTCCATTTGTCGGTAATGAATAGATGTGATGCAATCTTTTATTTTTTTTAATTATAAAGTTTGCATTCCTTATACATAATGCAGTCACTTCTGTGTAATTTGCTTCCTGGGATCTGAATAAATTAGTGCAAATGAGGTACTAAAGTGCATGATTAATTGCATTATGATGTTCAAATCAGATTCAGTTGAGGGGGATAGCCAAAAATAAAGCTTCATTATGAAACAGAATTTTGATTAATAACTAACCACTGCTATACGGGGTTAGATCACAAATAAGGTCCGTTTTGTGTTGGAAGGGGGATGCTTTGAATGGCACTTGTGATGGATGGAAAATATCCTTGCTTCCCCATTATTCAGCTAGTGGTATAAGTTCTGTGTGTCTTGCGACTGGCAGGAGAGATGTAGTTCTGCCTTGTTAGTCTTCTTCATTGCATCCATGCAAACTGACAGCCCAATAACCTCATGTTTCAGGAGCAGGACTGGATTCAGGTTTTGAGGAACTCTGACTTAAGAGTTTCCAGTGCCCCTTAGCACCTACCATAAGGCACCCAGACAGGTCCTCTTCCCCTTCTCCCCCCCCCCATGCCTCCTATATGCCTGGTGTCCTTCCACTGCCCACCTGTGAACTCTCTGTGCTCACCACCAACTGTAGCCCTTTCCTCAGTGGCTCTGGGCAGTGTGTATAGCTGGGAGCACATGGGAGGTATAGCAAATAATTGAGGGGGGTCAGAAGCAGTGTGGCCTAGCAAAAACCCCAGCCCCTACCTCAGGGTCTGTTGAGTAGGTAAGACAATGGCAAGCCAATTTATAAGCAAAGTCTTCCTAGTAAACATCATGATATGACTTCATCCCTTGGGTCAATAATGGCCCAATGCTCACACTGGAGAGTACCTAACTTGACCTTGTAATATAGTTTTCATTTTCATTTCATTTTTTATTTCAATTATATTTGCACTCCACCCAATCCACGAAGCGGCTAACAACATCAGAGCGGCTAACAACATGATGAACAATACACTTCAGCAATATAACAATAACAAACAGTAACAGTAATAAAATACATAAGACTAAATAGAATTAATTTCAGATGGTGACTTGGCATTTCAGGCTATATAACGTATAAGAATAAAAACAGCAGCATTAACAGACAATTCAGTTATCAACTAAATCCATACAATATCTAATTCATTAATATAAATCAATACATTAGCAACATCAGAGTAGCAATACACAACAATCAAGTAGAAAAATATTGAAACATTTCCAACCAAATGTTTCCAGTGCATCAATATATAAACTTCATGACAATACATAACCAATAAACTAAATTAAGCAACAAGGCAAACCAATAACAGTATAATATACAAAATAAAGCATTACCAATAAACTAAAACTACCCTGTAAGACTAAACTACCCTTCACTATAACTGCTGCAAGAATAACCTAGTAGAGCTACCTAATTCCTACTCTACTCCTGACAACATACAAAAGAAAACTACAATCCCTAGCTAAATACAAGAGAACTAAGTAATTCACAAATACAGACTAACAACTCCTGGTAGCCTATACACCTAAACTACACTTAGGCAGGGCCAGCGAAGTGGTGATGTAAAGGTTCAGTACAGGGAGGCCCACATTTCTTCTGGTATTCCTGCCTCCAACCCTGTCATTTAGTCAGTTGTTTTCAAGCTGTTGGGAATCACAGTCAGTATAATGCCCCAAAGGCCACAATCACAGTCAGTATAATGCCCCAAAGACCCTGTTATTTAGTCCGTTGTTGTCAAGCTGTTGGGAATCACAGTCAGTATAATGCCCCAAAGACCACAAACAGTACAGGTCAATTAAAAAAAGTCCATATCTGCCACCATGAGAAATCCAAGTCCATCACTATGGGAAAACCACTGCCACCGGTTCTCCTCTGCTCGGCTCCTTACTCCTCGATGTGACAGGGTGCACCTCTCACCAACTTGTACCCGCTTATACCATTTTGGTGGGGTTTGCTCTCGCCGTTGCAGGGGGGTCTCTGCCACTGACCCCCTCCCATTTCACTAGCTAATACAGCTATCACCGCCAGCTCTTCATATCCGCTGCTGTGAAGGGAATTGCTGCCGCCATAAAGCTCCTGCCACTAGCTCCCCGCTGCTCAGACCATGGGGGGGGGGAGGCCTGCCACCAGCCTGCCCCCAACTGGGCTCCCACAGATCAAACATGTGGTCTTTTACTAGTCCTGGGTATTGTGGCTCTCAGCAGCCACACTGTGAGTCAGGAAAGCAACGGCTCAGCAAACTCAGAGGTCGAAGATGTTCCACAGCTCTGCATACCAAACATACCAAACATATTGAGTTTTAAGTTTGCTGCAGGCTGCACTGACTTCATCACAAGCTCCATCACCAAGGTAGTTACAAGAATTTACTAAAGTCCAAGTCCTTTTAATTGGCTAAGTTTAGAAAAATACCAGAGCCCCTCCTTAATGACCACTGCCAAGCCGGGATTGTTTTTTGGGCCAGGGCAGTGGGTGGCTTGCTGCTGCTGCCTCACTGGCCCAGCTTGCTCCTGGGTCAGAAGAGGTCAGCAGGCGGAAGACTGGTGAGGGATGCACTCCCCATCAATTGCTGCACAGCTGGACGTGAGTCCTGAGCAGAGATTGGTGGGAAGTGAGTCATTGATTAATTCCATCCCTTAGAGAATTATGTCTAAGAATAGTAATAAACAAAACTACAAAAGTATTGTTTTTTTCCCACATGTAATAAGTGTTGGGCATCTTATGTGCAAATAGTGAGGTTTAATGGTAAGGTGTGGAAGTATATAACTTTGTGCTGATTTTACCAGTTCCCCCTTCCCTCTGCAGATCCCTACTGTGCTATTCCCGACAGCCCACTCTCTTGCTCTGGTTAAGTGGAACAGGGTGAAGCACGTGGATCAGGATTGGGGAGAGCACCCAGAAAAGGTACTGGTACTCAGACCAGTGAGTACAAAAAAGAGTCATGCCTGCAAATAGTTGTAAACTTTAATATGTACCCTTTTGATAGTACTTACTTCTACAATAGGCTTTATTTTAAGCCTTGGGAGATACCATACGGATGGGCTGCAGCTCAGCTTTGCATGAAAAGATGCCAGGTTCAATCCCTGATATGTCCAATTAAAAAGAAAGGATCAGGCAGAAGGGGATGTGAAAGATCTTTTCCTGAGACCCTGGAGAGCTGCTGTCAGTCTTAGTAGACTGGGTGCCTATCTGATTTACTGATTTACTATAAGGAAGCTTTATGTGATCGCAAGTCAAGGAGTAGAGACCTTTGTGTCCAGGGTTCAGGAATTCACTTCTTGCCTTCATTTCCTGCAACTCATCTCTCTCTCCCCTCACCCCAACTTCATTACCTGAACTTTCATATGCTTTTCTTTGGCAATAAGAAGGAGACTCAAAAGAATTGTATCCATTTACAGCCATTCAAATCCTACCCCTCATGGAAATCAGTTGCAAAGATTTCCCTGGTCTACTTTTCATATCTCTGTGGAAATACAAATCCTGTTCTATAAGCTTACAAGTCTGACAATGCAGTCCTAAGCACAGCTACACCCTTCAAAGCCCATTGACCTCAATGCACTTAGAAGGGTTTAACTCTTCTTAGGATTGCACCGTAAGAGACCTAGTAAAACTGCCAATTTAAGTTTTGTTTTTAATCCACTTATCTCTAGCTTGAGGGCTTCTCTAATCAAGGATCTTTGCTTTCATTTTTATTTTTTTTGTAATCGCTGATCAGGTTTTGCATCTTGAAAAATGGCTGGAACACGCATTTCCTTTGCTTACTTAAAATTAAACATTAGCTCCTATTGTCACAATAAAATGCCTCAATGACTCATAAGGCAGTTGGGAGTATACGCCTCTGTTGCTTACATTGTAATTCTTTTTTTTCTCTTCCCCAAAATCACTTTTCCTGCTGACACTACCTCAGAACAATTAGTTCTTTATTTAAAGCACTTGGTTATGCTTTGTTTCTTTTGTATTTTATAATTTTGGAGAATGGAGTTCACAGGGGTCCTTTTGCAACTCAAAAGAACTAATGTTCAAGGAGCAGAGGGAAAAAACTTGTCACAGTTGGAAAAAAATATAATAAACATTTCCATGAATAGACTTGGGTTTGAATGTTATATTCTAAATTTGAAGTAGTTGCATCACAGCCTGTTCTATCTTTTTCTGCCCCTTAATTATAAGAGTATTTCTGAAGTTGTTTAAAACTACGCTGGACTTGAACCTAGCACTCAAAAGAACAGGTGAAGTGCAGCAGCAGGAACAGCCTCAATCTAGGGTGTACCTAGGACTCCCAGCTCTACATATCTGAACTATTTTTGTGGGGGTGGAGAACCTGAAGAAGACAGGATTTAGGGAGGGATTTCCTTTGCTTACTTAAAGTATATTGCCATAGAATATACCTTCCAAAGTGGTCATTTTCTCCAGCTGAAGTGATCTCTGTTGTCTGGAGATTAGTTGTAATGGCAGGAGATCTCCAGCCACCACCTGGAAATGGTTTCCCTGGAATTACAAGTGATCTTCAGATTTCAGATATCAGTTCCATTAGAGGGATGTTGCCATCCTCCAGGTGGTGGCTGGCGATCTCCTGGGACTACAACTGATCTCCAAGCGATAGAGATCAGTTCACCTGGAGAAAAATTCCCACTTTGGAAAGTAGACTCTATGGCAGTTGTGGCGAACCTTTTGCACTCCAGATGTTATTGACTACAATTCCCATCAGCCCCTGCCAGCATGGCCAATTGCCATGCTGGCAGGGGCTGATGGGAATTGTAGTCCATAACATCTGGAGTGCCAAAGGTTCGCCACCACGGCTCTATGGCAATATATTCTACAGTGGTCCTTCCCCCCAAACCCCACCCCCTCTATGTTCCATCCCCTTTCCTTCTCAAACTTTGCCCTGCCCAGGTACCACAGTTAGCAACTGTCTAGGAGATGCCAGAGGACAGGGACAGTTGAACCTGAAACACGTTCATAGGCAATATCACTTCTGGGGCAAAGACAGAAGTGGTGTCATCATGTCAGGGTGGTGCTGAAGGATTCATCCAAAACTTTTTCTCTCTAAGAGTTGCACCCAAAGGGATACAACACATTGGTGTGACAATGGTAATCTCTCCCTCCAATTTTTCCTTTTCTGGCCTGTAAAGTAGCAGCAAGGAATAGGGCCAGTACTGGGAAGATCTCGCCCCAAATATCCAGGAATGTCACAATCTAGAGTTGGCAACACTAACAGATTGCCATTTTTAAAAGTTAGATGGCAAAATGATCTCTCATCTGCACAAAGTGATTTTAGCATGGCAAAGAATCAGCAAGATTAGGACCACTTCTCTCTGATTTCCAGTTCTCAGGGTTTAGCGAATAGTTTTTACATGGAGGAACAGTCAATCTTGTTACTATGTGACACAGACTTGACCCCAGTTTGCCATCTTACTAGCTGATTGTGAGAGCGAAGCCACTGTGCATTGAATAATGAAGGTGAATATGATTTCTGGAAGACAGAGTAGCCATTCCACCCCCACATCTAAACCATATGTGAATATTTTCTGTGATTACTTATTTCTCCGGCTCACTCAGTGGTTCTGCAAAGTGAAGTCCATTTTTAACTGTGGCAGTTGGGTATAAGCAGAGAAGTTGTTCACATAAGCATTCCATGTTGTTGTCATCTTAGTTAAATTCCTTAAGTCTCAGTACATATGCACACAGTACATCCATTGTTACATCTGTCCATCCCAAAAAACTGTGAAGTGCTGCTGCTGATAGGACTGTGCAGGGGCCTCATTGCCGCAGTGATATGATCAGATATAAGGTTGAAGAAAATGTCATAATCCAGCCACAGTCCCAGCGTAAAGTCTCCAGTCCTATAAAAATGAGTCTTTTTAAGAATGAGGCACCAGAAGATCTACATGTCTCCTGAGGAGAGGTATATCCATAGAATGGCAAACCAAGATTGTTCTCCAGGCTAATGGAGGGAAATTAGGAATAGGAGGGCTTTCCTAAATGTGAGATCTCCCCTCTGCATGTAAGCAATTGTTACTCTAACTTAATCTCAGCCAATGACAAGGTAATCAGCTATCATTTACATTAGTTTCAGGCAGCATAACCTTCTGAAGATGGAGACTAAGGTGACTGAGGTAATTAGTAAAAACACCAACAAACAGGTACACGCAACAGGGGTATATCTGGATGAGGCAAATGCTTACTTCTACTGCATGTGCTGATAATGGAAGAAAAGAAGAGCAAATTAGTTCAAGAGTGCAAAGCATGACATTAAAATGTGACAGAAGGAACAAAGCAAAGGATCTGTGGGCAGCTTTGCAAAACCAAGACTGAAGTAGTAAAAAGTAAAAAAAAATTCGGAAGAGAAGAAGAAAAAAATAAGAACATAAATCCCCACCCCCACCTCACAAAGGCAGCAAGGTAGAAAACTAAACAGTAAAAATAAGATAGGAAATGGTATTGTCTTCTTGAGGATGCTGCTATAGAACCAGACCTCCTTGCACAGATGTTTTAAAGGTGACTATTATTTAATTTTTAATGATTTGGTTTGTTTCTTAAAACAGTACCTTGGCTCTCCTGTGTTATCTTGCAGTCATTTTAAATTTCATCTCCGTGTGATTTAAGAGAAGGAAAGTGAGTGTGAGAGACCGAGGCAGGAAAGTGAATAGACCTACAATAAATCTATTTTAGGTGGCTTACATTGTCAGAATCATTTTGTGTCTCAGGACAGGCAATAGACAATGGTTTGTGGTAGTCCCAGCGAGTTGCGGGATCCAATTTTCAAGAAAAGTTGAAATGATATTGAGGACAAAAGCATTATTCCTCATGTTTGTAGATGACCCACAGTAGAAGCGAAATTGCCTTATCTGAGTTCTGTGCCTTCTGTCATTTCTTTTTATATTTGCTCATATTTTTGTCATAGTTTCAAATCTCCATTTCTTCACTGTTGGTGTGCAGATTTATTTTTCCATTGTGTGTATGTTATACACTATCATGTAACTGTTCTAACCATGTATATTATTCATATACATAATATATAATTAGAACACAATAGCTTAAGCATAGCCTGTTGAATCAGGCCACTGGTTCATCTAGTCCAGCATAGGGATGGTGATTTGGATACCTCCCCCACCGCCACTTCCCAAGGCCGTTTCCGCACGGGCAAAATATGACGTCGTGGAAATGGGAAAAGAAACGTCAGAGCGAGAGCCGTTACGCATCTATTAAGCGAAGCGGAAGTGTGCAGTCGGCGCCATCAGCTGGTAAACGCCTTTAATCGGGCGCGAAGACGCCGATCAGATTCAAAAAAAGCAGCTTGAAGCGCTCTTTTTTCCACATGTGACGCACCGGCACCGCAGTCATGCGAACTGCCGCCATGGAGCTGTTCTCAATAATGGCGACTGCCAAAAGGCCAAGCTTGGTCACCGTCCCTCCCCCACACACACACGTTTGTCCCTGGTGATGTCCCTGCATGGTCAAGCACCTTTCCCAGATCCATGTCGCCTATGCAGATGGTGGCTGCCCATACACACTCTGGTCTCACAGGTAACATGAACTGGGACTGAAAGTAGCTGGGAGGGGAGGCAATGACAGATGGGGGACGGGCAGGACATCAGGGACAGTGGCTGGATCAGCCAATGCGTGCTTGCTTTGCGAGTCGCGCTTGGCCGCAGCGGAGCGCGTGGCGAGTTTCGCCGCTTCACGCGAGCGGCTTCACGTCGCTGAAGCCGTCACATTTCTGCGGGACTCCTGACGCATGCAGCTCCGCCTGTCTGTGCGAACGCTTTTTCGCGGATGCGTTGCTATTTACGACGTCATCGCGGCGTCGCTCCTTTTGTCCGTGCGGAAACGGCCCAAGCTCCTGAGGGAGAACTGAAACATTTCAGAGTTTGGGTTTTTAAACGCAAACAAATTCAGTGACAGCTGAATAAAGCTGATAGGTATTGGCTTTATTTGGCTTTACTAAAAATTTCTGGTTTAAAAAACTCAAACCCGAAATTTACTGAGCACAGGAAATTTTATTCATCTCTAGTTCCCTCCTCTGCTGATGCTTTCCAAGGCCTAAAGGCCTTGAGAAACAGGAGGGAGGGAGAGAACTCCATGCCATGCTGGGCAGGCTCAGTACAACATAGAGATCTCTCCCCCACCAGTGTTTTCCCTGCCCTCCACGGGCAGTTCTCCCCCTTGCCCCTGAGGGTTTGGGAAATGTGTGAGGGGGAAAAAAATGAGTTTGAGGTTTTTTAACCAAACAGGTCAATAATGGCCAAATAAAGGAAACAGATATTGGCTTTATTCGGCTTTACCAAAACTTTCTTGGCTAAAAACCCCACAACCCAAAATGTACCAAGCACAAAATATTGTGCTTGCCCTAAGTTCAGCATACTATTTTACCAGCACCCAAGTAATTGCCATGGAGGGCCACACTGGGCATAGAAGCCAAGAGCCTCCCCTGCTGCTTCCTCCCAGTACTGGCATTCAGATGTCTTACCAGCAGCCTAGAAATTGCCCTTGAGGATTGTGCATAGAAGCCAAAAGCTTCCTCTGCTGCTTCTTCCCAGCACTTGGTATTCAGTTGTTTACTGCCTCTATATGTGGGGGCTCCTTGTAGATACCATGATTGATGGGCCTATCCTCCATGAATCATTGTTTTATTGATTTAAAAATAGTCCTGTTTCCTGCAGTGGCCAGTCAAATACAAATAATGGTCAGGCTTTCCCCATGGTTCTTGGCTCCCAATGAGGGTATTCACAAGATTATCACATTGGAACCCAGAAGCAGGGTTGTCAATTCTGGCTTGGGAAATGCCTGGAGACTTGGGGGTAAATCTTGAGGAAGGCCCTGTTTAGGGAGGAGAGATACCTCAGCAGGGTTTAACAGTACATAGTCCACCTTCCAAAGCTGCCATTTTCTCTAGGGGAATGGATCACTGTAGTCTGGACGTCAGTTGTAATTACAGGAACTCTGCAGGCCCTATCTGAAGGACAGCAACCCTACATATGGCATGAGAAAATTCTACCCTGTGATGGTTCATGCACACATGTAAGATTATTTGCTGCCACGATCAGCAAGTAGAAAATGTATGGTGGTACTCCTGCTTTTAAAGTGTTTTGGCTGGAGTGTCTTGTTTGATTTTCTCCCCAACTCTGGAACAAAAAAGATACCTCTCTATGCTTTGACTCTAGACCAAGTAATCAATCTAAAAACCCTAGACTACAGCTAAGAAATCAATTTTAATAGGAAGATAAAATCATTACTGAAGGTTGTAGTCTATATGAAATGAAGAGGAATAGAATCTTTCCTCAATTATCCCAATCAGTTTATAATTTAATCTTCCATAATATGATGGCTTACAGGAAATAGATATCCTTTCATTTACGGAAATGTCACCTACCTCCAATGTACTTTTTCCCATATTTGTTTTCTCCTACAGTAGTAATGCAAATTGGTTCTGGGGATCCATTTAGGACAAATGTATAATATACATTCATCAGAAAATGAATCATATAGGTAGTGTACAACAAATTAAATTAACAGGGAAGGTTTGGAGAAGAGGGCAGGAAGTGACATATTCTTTTACATTGTTTTCTGTTCTTCCCCTAAAATATATGTATATTATAACTAAATAATATCTACAGGGATTGGAAAAAAACTTAAGCTAAGAAAAAGACCCTTAAACTGTTAAAGAAGATGAACAAATTGTAAACATCATCAAGAAGATTATCTGACTTGAGGCAGCTTTGTTAATACAAGCAAGTGCACCTGCCCAAGCTCCTCATAACAGTTTTTCAGTATTCACATCACATTAATTTGATAGTCATATTAATCCGTTTCATAGCCTTCCAAATGGCACACAGTTGCCCAGTAATCCTTTCTGATAGTTTCTGAGTCCTTAATCAACTTCAGTTAACTTGGATCTGGTGACTCTTCACCTCTTTTAACCACCAGTATTCAAATCTGTCCAAATGCCATTTCCGCACGGTCAAAATATCCTGGGTTGAGCAAGAAAAATATCCTCGTGCAGCCAAGAATTCTGCACGGTTCCCAGTGCTAAAGCAGGCCTGCCCAGATGTTGCCCCGTGATATTTCCTTTACCCTGAAATTTTTAAAGAATGCCAAATTGGAGATTCTTTTTAAAAACCCTGGGGTGAGCCTGCTACAGCCTGCTACCATGCAAAAACCAATCAGGAGCAGGAGCGGTTTATTTTTCCTGCCCCGCTTGATGTTCATTCAAGCTGCCACTCAAAAACATCAGCCAATCTGAATGTGGGACACCATGCATGCTCAGATATGCTTCCGAAGTAAATATAGAAGTCCTGGGCTTATGCAAAACAAGCTGGAGTATTTCCTCCTGGTCTTAACTGGATTCCTTCAAAAAATGGGCAGCCATGTGGATGGACACCCCAGGATAAAATAGACCCAGGTTAAAAAAACCCCAGTGGTGTACAGGTATAATTTTGCCATGCAGAAACAGCCAAAATGGTAACATCTAAAGGTAGGGATGAACAAATAGTCCTAATGTTGTTACTTTGAATGTTTGTTTCTGCTTTTGCCAACTGTCTTTGCTTTTTGCTGTTAGTTTGGTTCATAAAGAACAACTATCAATCAAGTCAATGGGCCATCAAGAACAGCATCTAGTTTCACATGGAGGCCAACCAAGTTCCCCTGAAAGGCTAACAAGCAAATCATGGATGGCAAAGTACTGCTGATGCTCTGCACTTGTAATCAGAGGGAAATGATCTCTAATAATGGAGGTTCCATTGATGGATCTTCTCTTCATGACTATGTCTAATCTGTTGTGGTAGTAGCCATTGCCACATCCCATCTTACGAATTTCACAAGCCCATCACTCTGAATGAAATCCGACTTTTGTGTGTCCTGACCATACATGATTTTTTTTCCATGCCCACAAGTTTTAGTATTAAGATATAGAGAAAAAAAGTTCACTTCGCCCATTTTGCATACATACATATTATATATGGGGTGGAAAGTGCAGCCTACTTATGATGGCCCTAGAGGATTTTCAAGGCAAGATATGTTCAGAAGTCATCTGCCATTGCCTGCTCCTTTGTAGCAACTCTGGACTGTCTTGGTGGTCTCCCAACCAAATATTAACTAGGGCTGACTCTGTTTAGCTTCCAAGATCTGATGAGATCATTTTGTTGTGGCCCTCCCATTCACCCTGGGGGGAAGGTGGGGGAGGGGAGAGGAGAGGATCCATCATCTGGTTATGGCCTGCCCACCCTGGGGGAAGGGTAGGGAGGGGGAGAGGGGAAAGAACATGTCATCTGATCATGGCCCACCCACCCAGATGGGAAGATTAGGGAGGGGGAGAAAGAAAGAGGGCCTGTCATCTGGTAGAAAGCCCATCGACCCTGGGGAAAGGGGAGGGGGAAGGGGGTCCATCATCTGGTCGTGGTCCACTCACCCTGGAGAGAGAGGAGGAAAGGAAAAAAGAGGGACGTCCACCCTCTTTCACCAGCAAAACAAACAGCAAAAACCTGGTAGGATCCAACCTAACTGATTCACATTATATAATGCTCAGTTATTGATGCATAAATTTTGTGAGAGAAACTTTGTGTAAGCAATTAGAAAATGTCATATTTTCTGCCATATAAATGTATAAGAATAGGGAGCATTTTATGAACCTACATATATGGCCCCCAAAGACCATTGTCCACAGGAGGCACTCGTTTACAGCACTATCCTGTCTCTGTACAGTTTAGGATATCAATTAAATGCTACTGTGACTTCAGCTGATAAGGTGTGTTCCTTTTGTTCTCCCCTTTGTCATGAGCTTTGTGGAAATGGGGAGATGATGTCCAGAAGGCATGTCTATATCATAATGCTCTGGATGACTGCTTCCATATTTGGCTGTCATTGGGGGTTTCATTGGCATGCTATTTTGTGATTAGTGTTTTGCAGTACTTGCAATGTACTTGCTATGCTTTCTATTGCTTCGAGTTGGGTTTTTTTATTTTACTTTATTTTATGAATTTGACTTTATTTATAGTCCACATTTCTCACCAAGACTCAAGGTGTATCATGCAGTCAATGCAATCAGTAGACTTAGAGATATCTAATAAACCGTGCAATAGAATTAGGATTACATACACTGAAAAGAAGCAAAAAGTATTAGTTATATGTTAAACCAGGGGTAGGGAACCTGCGGCTCTCCAGATGTTCAGGAACTACAATTCCCATCAGCCCCTACCAGCATGGCCAATTGGCCATGCTGACAGAGGCTGATGGGAATTGCAGTTCATGAACATCTGGAGAGCCACAGGTTCCCTACCCCTGTGTTAAACAATGCAAAAACAGTACTACTTGAATAGAAAATCAGTTACAGTTACATACAGCAAAAAGGTAACACATACTAGGCACAGTCGTATAGTCCCCGTCCTCTTGATAAAAGTACCATCCTGTTATAATATTACTTATATTACCTATTACTTATAAAAATACCCTCCTGGACAGTTCTGTTTTACATAGTTTGCAGCATGACCAAAGCATGGTAACCTTGCTGACCTCCTTAAGCAGGTCATTCTCAGGTGGGAACCGCAACTCAGAATGCATATGTGTGTGCAGTTAGAGATAATAATCATTTGCAGGGTGGTACCTTCAGAAGGCTTTTTCTCAGATAACTAAAGTTGTTGCGGTAGAGCATAGCAGGAGAGGTAGTCCTGTGCTTATGAAGAAGAAGAAGAAGAGTTTGGATTCATATCCCACCTTTCTCTCCTATAGGAGACTCAAAGGGGTTTACAATCTCCTTGCCCTTCCCCCCTCACAACAAACACCCTGTGAGGTGGGTGGGGCAGAGAGAGCTCCAAAAAGCTGTGACTAGCCCAAGGTCACCCGCCTGGCATGTGTGGGAGTGCCAAGGCTAATCTGAATTCCCCAGATAAGCCTCCACAACTCAAGCGGCAGAGCTGGGAATTAAACCTGGTTCCTCCAGATATGAGTGCACCTGCTCTTAGCCACTACACCACTGCTGCTCCTGGTCCAAGGCCATAAAAAGTATCGTATATGACAGCCATTATCTTGAATTTAATCTTGTATCAGTAGTTGCCGAACGAATATAATATGCATGTTCCTGATGATATGGTAGCTGTGGGATTATGTATCTAGTAAAACCTCTGTTGTCTTCAAGGGAAGACCCATGAAGAGTGCATTATGATAGTCTAGTCTTGTTACCATGGCTTGAGTCCAAGTGGCCAGGTTGACCAAATTTACAGTTTTCTTTCTGCTCTGAAGCTCAATATGTTAATGAGAATTGATGGGCAGTTTAAGATTGGGCTCCCCATCTGTGAATATCTGCTTCAGTTCCAATAGATTGGTTTCCATTGGTCTGTCATTATCATCTCCAACTTCACTTCTTATCCCCTTCAAAGCTGACCAGAATGCCATACCTTCTTTAAATTCCTAAATATGGATAGCCATGATTAAAATCACAATTTGTAGTTGGATCTCTGTTGTATATCACTGGGGTGCTTTTCCAACACATGGCTAATGAATCTGTGGGTAGTTTACATTTATGAAAAGGGCATTCGAAAATTGAGTCTCTGAAGCTGACAAGGCTGACTACACATTACATATGGGCAAATCATTATTAATTTGGATTGCATTAGAAAATCATTAATCATGAAGATTTCCTTTGGCATTAATATGACTCTGCTGAACAATTTCAGAAGAATCTCAGTTTAATCTCGCTCTGATTAACGTCTACCCTATAAAAGCATTGCTGAAAATGTTAGCTTTCTCTGGCTTGGGAAGACATTTAAGAGGTGTGTCTTTTATGGACTAAATTGAAGGTTAACCATCAAAATCAAGGCCAATTCATTCTTTCACAGTGAAATTGCTGGTTCAGAATTTTGCTCGTGGTTAGCGTTTATATTTATCATTTATATTTCATACTCAGGAAGCTTTTAAATAGCTTCTCTCCCTTTCTACACTATGCTGTAGCATTACACCTTTGTTGGGAATGGTTGGGGGGATGGAATTCAGAGCTTTCAAGCTTTCCAGTGAGACCACTATCACATTTGCACTTTTTGACATGGGAGAAGGGGGAAGCATAGGTTCAAGTCATTAAAGACTTATGGTGGCTCCACAGGGTTTTAAAGGAAAGAGACAATTGGAAGTGGTTTGCTATTGATAACTCTGCATGAGCTGAGAGAGTCCTGAGAGAACTGTGACTAGTCATAGTCACTCAGCAGGATTCATGGGGTAGAGTGGGGAATTGAATTTCTCCAGATTACAATCCATTGCTCTTAAACACTATACTACACTACACTGGCTCCCATTTATGCAGAATACTTGTTAGCTAATCCTATACTGAAAGAAATCCTGAAAATGGGTCCAAGAAGGAGACACAGATAGCTAGATCTTGCCACTTCAGATTCCAAAATCTTGACACCAGTCCTGCTCCCAGTTTTGATGTGAAACTCCAATCTAGGTAACAGTGTTACAACTTTTCCTGAAGCTGGGAAGTGCTGTCACTAGCCCAGTCAGAAGATAAGGGTACAGATGCAAAGTTTTGCTTCAAGCCTACTCTTGAGCAACGAAGGTTCTTGACCAATATATGTATAAGATATAGATCTGATCTGTTTGAAGGATCAGTATTGGAAGCATGAGTACAGGAAGCAATATTGCAAAGAAAGAGCAAATAGCATGAAAATAAAGAGTCATGGATTTGCTTTGCTAAAATGATAAATGAAATTAGAACAGAAGCTTTTGTCCAAAACAGGGGGGAGAGAATTGAAATTTCTCCTGACTGGCTGTCATGTTTATGCAATCTTAGGTAGAATCAGTGGCCTAGAAGTACAATATTGGTGTGCTAATATTGGACATACAATAAATCATGAAGACCCATTCAAGACTTCTTTTTAAAAAATCACCTGCTATCACATTCAGACAGGGATTGCTGGCTTAGAAAAGCAAACTCACATTAACGTGGCAATTATTTAAAAATCAATACTAATTGGCATATCCTGTTGCTTTGCTAAAAAAAGAGAAAATGCTGAAGTTAGGAGATCTTGATTTAGAGTAAAGAAATACCACACTGCCATCCTATGCCACAGTCTGGTTACTCACAGCAAATGCTAGCATTTTGAATACTGTATTTAACAAATCAGGCTTGAGAGTTGGCAGTGTTCATCACAAAGGCCTGTTCCATGTGGACCATGGAAGCAGCTGCACGATGGCATACATGACGCTGGTGTAGCCCTGGGGCAATTCACATGCTTCCATGTGGGCAGACCCAGAACAGCTGTGGCCCATGGAGGTGCCATTGCATGGAGACACCTCCATTTTGTTTGTAAACTTCCCTTCCCTGAGCAGCTCTGCAGGGACAAGGATCACACTCCTGTGGCCATGGTAATGCCTCAGGGGTCGGAGGCCAAGAGGTGCGTGTCCTCAGCCCCGCGGAGCTGCGTGGGGAGGGAAGGTAAGTTGAAAAAAAGGATACTCTGAAAAGTGGTGCCTCCCACATGGTGCCATTCGCATTGAGTGAGTTTCACAAATGCTGTTTCCCCGCTGGCTGGGGTGCGGAGGGAGCACGGCACTGCCTTGTTTCAGAGGCGGCAGCTGTGCGAACTGCGCCCAAGGAACAGGCCAAAATGTAGCTGACAGAACTGGGGAGACACACCAGTGACACTCTGCAGTATTGCCCATGGGAGGAAAAGTATGGCTAATATTGTAGTGGTGTCTATTAATTTTAGGGTAAAACTGGACATTGCAAGGTAAAGTCCAAATTTTTCCATTGTGGGATGGAACACTACTGTGAGTTCCCTTGCCCTGAAGCCAATGAAAGAACATTAAAAAAAAATCTGAAACAACAGGACTATCTGAGAGCTAGAAGAAGGATTTCTACCAGCTTCCCTCCCATCTCAGGCTTCCCGTGGTTTGCATACCAATAGATGATATTTGGGATGATTGGAACTGTTTTAAAAACTGTGAGCCCTTCTCCCAGTGAGTGCTGACTTTGGGGAAAGGATCTGGGGTGGGGATGGGGGTAGAGGGAAGGCAATTGTAAGTCACTTTGAGGCTCCTTATGGTATAGAAAAGTGGGATATAAAATCCAACTGCTATTCTTCTTCTACAATGCTCTCAGAAGCCAAAAAACAAACACACACACAAATCCATCTGCAGCAGTCAGACTGAAGGATGAGGTGAAGGAAGGTGGGGTGTGAATACTCAAAATAAATTCATGAAGAAAATGGAGATGGACAAGTGTTATACCCAAGACTGCCAGGAAAGGGAAAGGGAAATAGTTCAGTAGCTGGTCCATATCTCCTGTAATATGTCTCTGGTCTTCATAAATGTTCCTTTTCTGTTCTTTCCTTTAGGGAGCTTTGAATGGAGATGGTCTATTACAAGATCCTTTCAGTAGTTACTCAGGTACTGCAGGACAGATTACCAATGGAAGTACGAAATATTCCTGCCCTGCCTGTCTTCCAGAGAGTTTTATTACAGGCTCATTCCGCACATGCAGAATAATGCACTTTCAAACTGCTTTCAGTGCTCTTTGAAGCTGTGCAGAATGGCAAAATCCACTTGCAAACAGTTGTGAAAGTGGTTTGAAAACTCATTATTTTGTGTGTGCAGAAGGGGCCACAGAGAGCCTTCTGCTAAAGCTTTTGTGTGGCTGGTTTTAGGCTACCATACATGAAGAGATGGATCTGGTTTTAAGTTGCCTAATTGGTATTGCTTAAGATTTATATCCTGCCCTTCTCAAAATCATCCTAGGCAGCTATCACAGCTAATTTAATTATAACATTGAATTAATAAAAATCACAACTAATAGGACTAAAATAATTAAAAAAGAAAACAGAATAACAAAATTAATAATGCAGGCTGCAGCAAAACAGCCGATGTTAAAATCAATTTCATGACTCATCCAAACCAAACCTCAAACCCTTGGATATGTATGTACTAGGTTTTATTAAGATGTGATCTTAATTTTAAAAAAAATGTTAAGATGTGAATTTAAAGTCTGAACTGTTTGTATGTTGTGATTTGCCACTTTTGCCATTAAAATTGTTAGAAGAAGAAAATGGTTAGAGGAAGAATGAGTTTTTAGAGAAATCAAAAGCTCTCATAATCATTCTCTCTCTCTCTCATGATTAGGGATTTGAAAATGTTCTGTATTTCATTTCTTTTTATATTCATTCATATCATTGTTAAAGGCTTTGGTTCTATTATTTTTCACTGTGGCCTTTGTTGATTCATTTGTACCGTTCATTCATATCATATGGTTGCTTTACAAATCACATTTATAAGTTCAGTGTATGTCAGCTTTATGTATGCCAAACAATATTGGTTTATCAACACATAAATGCATTTTATATTCCTTCAATTTTAGCGAGGAAATGTTGAAATGAAGAGACGGAAAATGGCACAATTTTTTTAAAAAAATTAATTTAATCCTCTTAGGGAAGAAGTGGAACTGAATTGGCAGTTTGGGGGCTGGAACAGGAGGGATGAGAAATTCAAAATTACCTGTTTAATTGTTTTTGGACACATATCATATTTTGCTTGGCAGGGACCATGGTGCACTATGTTGGGGACCCCTGTGCTATAGTGAAGTGTCATGCGTGTTAATTTTTCTCCTGCGACAGAAGGCAATGGGAGCTGGAGAAAATTCCTTGCCACCACAAGGAGCATGGCATCCTAGTCATTTCAAACAGAAACTCTAACATCCCAGAACTTGGCTGATAGAAGGCTGGCTTAAGTCCCAACCAGCCAGCCTACACTTCCATAGTTACTAGTATTCAGTGCAGGAATGTGAAGTGTCAAATATGCTTTTTTTCCCCTGCCCTAATAATAGGGCAACTATGGGCAGAATGCATTTGCAGTAAAATGCAAGTCTCCGGAGTATAGGTCCGTGACAGGAAACAGCCGCAAAAAAGCAAATCAAATTATTTTGAAGGTTGGTTGGGTTGAGAGCAGAAGGAATATAGGCAGTAAATAAGCAAAATGTATTCATTTCTTTCACACACACCCAGACGTGTCCAATCATACAGGCCACTTTCCAGCATCTCAGAAAATATTTCTGAACTGTAAAACACAGATTCTACCAATCAAATTGTCAGTAGCTTCATTAGTCTAGTATATGCTGTTCAATAGGAAGACAAAACCCAGCTTTGTCTTTGATTAAACTGACGTCCTTTTCAGGGTTGACACATGCTGCACGCAGGAAGGAAGGATGACCTCAGCATGACCTGAGATGGATCACCATTTTTGCTGAGAAGAATAACAAATTGTGCCTTGAAATATCTCCCTCCCCACTCATCCTTTGGCTGTTTAATGCGTCATCTTATAGGTAGCAGATGATCAGGGTCTATTAGAACTTAAAAACATGCAATAATTAAAAAAATCTGGAGCTCAACCAGTCTTCAGATCTCAATTTAAAAGCATTACTCAGTAATCTTGAACCTTTCTTAAAGATGGACTGTGGTCCAGTGCTGATTTCAAGTCTTTACAGTCCTGATTTGGTCTGCATTGACAGTGCCAAGAGTGAAGAGATTTCCATTATTCCATTCCTTTGATGTTTGTTGCTCTGATACAACTATCAAAATTCTGAAGAGTTTTCACATTCCTTATTTTGCCTAATGAAATAAGACAAATATGGAGGTTCTTCAGGTTTTCTTGTTCATGGCTGGCAGAGTTTCCCCTGCCCCCATGTCTGTGACAGGATCACGGAAACAGGATTCAACAAGCAAAAACTTAAATGTTGTTACAGCAAAGTCTGAGGACTTCATGCAGGCAGGCATGCATTCCAGACCTTCCTGTCTGGAAGAAAGGGCTAGCTGATAAATGTGCCAGGTTTGATTACAGAGGCAAGTGTTCGAACAGTGCTGGAATGCTTCGTGGTCTTTTGTGGTCTGAGAGATCAGGCGAGGAACAGCACGAGAAACTGCAGATGGTTCTAGGTTGGTAGGTTCACAGTCTGAATCTGAGGAAACATGAAACAGGTGCAAGGTGGAAGAGCTGACTCAATCTCTTGGGGCTTTTCTTATCCAGGGGTGCTCTGCGTGTTCCTTGGATGATTAGAGAACCTGAGCCTCCTTCTTGACAGCTTCAGGATTTCCCGCTGAGCAAGGAGGAACTGGTAACCATAGTCCATGACAACTTTTGAAGCAAAATAACAGAAATTTCATGGAATCTAAAAGCACTGAACAAGAGTGACACTAGCAGTGTTTCTCAGGAGATTTCTTCCTACCCCTTCATACAACTTCAAAGGTATCTACAGGCAGCAACATGGCTGGGGAGAATTTCTGAAGAGAAACAGTGATGGAGGTTCACTTGACCATTTCCCCATCCTTTGTTGCTCCTCTCCAGATGTCTCCCCTCTCTGAAACCTTCCCAAGATGGGAAAACATAAAAACAAGAGTAAAACATCTTTAACAAGAGACTGAGCACTTGCATAGATAGAGTTTGTTGTCCCAGTAATTTAGTGTAAATTCATTTATCTAGTAAAGGTCTACAAAACAACTCACTCACATCTCTGCCCTATTATTCACTCTGCTAATTCATTGCAATGCAACACAATCCCAACAGAAGGTTACAGTAGTTGGGAGAGAAACAATAAGTAGTAAAGAAAATGCTAGGAAGACAGAGATGGTGTAGAAAATAGGGGGTTGGTAGAGGAAAACCAAGAGAGGGGGGTGGGGGAGAGACTGGGAAGAGAAAGAGGGTGGGAAGCAGTGTGGAGAGGTAGGACTTCTTTCTGCTGCAAGTCTTGCAAGTCCCAATTTGTAACGTATAAAGCCCAGGAGTAAGCAATGGTGGGGACTGACCTATGCCTTTGATCTTAGCAAGGTGGTTCTTACAGCTGGTAATGCAGATCTAGACAGACCAATTTTCTGGCTCAGAGTAAGAATGTTTAATATGACATCACCGTATCTGTACTTGGCTCAAATATAAATGTAAATATTTGAAAAGTGCCTGTATGACTGCAAAGAGGTCTAAAACTCCATGCATACCTAACTATACATGCTCTCTTTCACCATTTAATTCTCTAGTTGCAGCACCCCATACACAAAACAGATTTTCCCCTCATTTACATCTAGAATGTTTCACTCACATTACCATTAGGTTTTCATTGTTTATGGTGTCAGTAGTTACAAGACAGTGTGAAGAGAAGGAGAAAGCCTAATATACATATACATGCAAGCTGACAGGATAATATACTTCCTGCCAACCTCAAAGCTATACTCTTTTAAATGGGTATAAATGAGAGACATTTTCTTTATCATTTAAGATGAGACTCTAAAGATCTACTTCCCAAGAGTTAGCAGGAGTGTTCTTGCCTCAGGTCACGTTCCATCAAAAGAGAGAGCCAAATGATATGACAATCTTCAGAATTAATTAGATTTCCAGTTAGCCTTTGGTCTGTTTTAATGGTCTATCCTATTTTTATAGACAAAAGAAAGGGCATGGAAGCTCATGGCTGTGCACATGGAAATGGTAATGACCCAATGAAGGTGCCTATAAGAAGGTTTCCACCAAAGCCCTATTGCTGTTTACATGGGGAGATAAGGGATTTAAAAGCTCTTTGCATCTGTCTGTTGCACCTTTATCTTCCCCTACATTCAAAGAGCACTGAGTAGAATCCAACATTCTCTCTTCCTCTGTTTGATTCTAACAACAATGCTGTGAAGCAGATTGCATTTTAGACAGTGTCTGAGTTTTGTGGCAGAGTGAACATTTGAACCCTTGTTTCTCTGATTCTAATCTGACGGCAACTTCATACTGGTTATCGCCAGTTTCTTGGCTCATGCAGAAGTGAAACAATAGGTAAAGCTGTTCCTTCAACCTGATCTCCCCCCCCCCCCCGAAAATAGGTGATGGTGGTGGTAAAATGTACTGTCAAGTCCCAGTTGACTTGCATCAACTCTTCAGGGGACTTTCAAGACAAGAGACATTCAGAGGTGGTTTTCCATTGTCTATCTCTGTGTGGTGCCTCAGGATTTTCTGGTGATCTTCCATACAGATACTGCTTAGCTTCTGAGAGCTGATGGGATCAAGCTAGCCTGGGTCATCCAAGTCAGGGCACCTGAAAATATAGTCCCTGTTTTTGTTTTAATTGGTGTTAATGACAAGCAAGTGCCTTAAGATAGTCATTTTAATAATATCAGTTTGTAACTTACCATATATGTACAGAATACCTGGGGTTGTGAGACCAACATGGAGCAACAGTCACAAAAGTTTGGAAGTGGAGTGAGGAGGGGAAGGGGTAAAACTGCTCTTTCAGTGTCAGCAAACCAATGACATAAAAGAAAACGGAGGGTAATGTCACCTCTTTGCCCTCTTCTTTACAGTGCCCTGACTTTCCTGGCTGTTCTTCTACACAGGTCCCATGAACTCAGAAATTAGCTTTCCAGAGGTCAGCAAGGGCTGTGAGAATGAACAGGAACATTGGAAAACTATGCTTTGCATGCATGGATGGATAGTAGAATACAGGCTATGATTACTAAAAATGACAATTGGGCTCTGTTTCTTTCATGCAAATGTCAAAGTTATTTTCCATGTCTTCAGGGACATCCCCACTCATGTATAAAAATGTACTTATGTGAGACTTTTGCTTTGATAGCTTGCAACTGGAGTTGGCTGTCCCGAGTCTTTGCCACACATTATGCTTTAAATTTGTCATATATTTGCCAATAGAATGGGCAAAGTGATAAACGAGGCATATATTCTCTGTCACTCATTCTAATTGCCTGGCACTTCAAAGGCACTGGGGTTATTGCTGCGTGTGCACACAAGGAAAATGCCACATTTTGTAACCTTGGTTTGATTATACATTTCAGTTACCTTCCTTTAGGTAAACCAAGCATGAACAAAAAAAATGCATATGAGGATTAAACGCCTTCACTTTTTATAGCTCCTTATGCTATTGAAGTTTGGTGGATTGTAAGAGACTTACATAGTGTTCATCACAGGCATTTGAAAAACAAATGTTATGTCATATATAGAAGGACCATGCTTCTCAAAGGTAATATTGGAAGATCTATGCATCATCTCTGCTTTCATGTACAACCGTTTATGCTGATTGCTCATTGTTTTCACATCTTTACAAAGAGAGGAATCCATCTCCATTGTAGACTCAATTTGATCCAGTGTTTTTTTAAACAAAACAGAATGTGATGTCATGACCACATTTAAGGAAGATGGAAACCCCATGCAAGGAAAAAGAATGGTGCCACTTATGCCTATTTGAGAACAAAAATTGTTCATATAGTTACATACTTGACAAAGAAAGTGCCATATTACACTGTCCCTGTGTATTCACATATCCCTCCTTTGAAAATGTTGGTGTTTTAGAATGAGCTGATAATACTGATAAGTGTTGTTGCCTTTTGTGATGCTGTGTGTTCCTTGCAAATAATGTGCTATAGAAAATCAATCTCATCCAGCTTGCAGTGACAGGTCAGGCACCACTGCCTACTCTTGCATTGCTGACTTGTTCACATTGAAATGAGGGTTTTGAGTACATTTGCCTCTGCACCACTGGCCGCATTCATCCTTTTTACCTAGGAAGCTGGCCAGTAGCCACCGTTAGCACATGTTCAGAAACTTATTGCATTGCCAGGGATAATAGGAATGGCAATTTCATTCTGATTCCATTTTGGAGGCTGCAGAAGCTATAAAGCTCATCAAACTAGGAAGGACATCATGCTGGAAGAGCTATCAATGCCCTCTCTTCAGAAAGGTTAGGGCTGAGGTTTGGGGAAGCATATGCTATGGGGAAACAAGTCACAAGGGTGATGATAGCACTTGTAATCTGTGCATAAATACACAGGTTCGAAGTGGCCCTTTCCACACAAACCAAATAAAACATTTTGAGGTAGGAAATGAAATGATTCCTCCATGGGACCCACATGGTTTTTAGCCCCAAATGTTTTATTTCCTGCCTGAAAGTGTTTATTTGCATGCTGTTCCTAAGCAATTCTTTTCTGAAAATGGTTTTCTGGAAGTGATTCTTTTGTGGAAGCACTTTCACTTGCTGCACGAATCTCTTTAAAACATTTCCCATTCCGCTCTGCAGTCTGTGCACATCCTTGTCAGCACCATTTTCTGCGCACTATATTTATGTCAGGTTTTTTTCATTTTAGAAAGTTGTGTCTACATAGCTATGTAGAAATGATGCCTAGAAATGATCACAGCACAAGGTTTTGATGACTCAAAGCAATGGATCTAAGAAGTTTAAAACACATACACATAGAACAACCACAAAATGGCAGTTGGGAAGTGTTTTCAAGGGGAGTGAGTGCAGACAAATGGGGGGTTTAAAAATGTTTTGAAAACGTTTGCAGAACGTTTGCGAAAGGGCCAGTGTCCCATCGACTACTTTCAAATGCCATCCTTGATAGAAACTCTAAAATGTACTGGCTCAAGAGTGCCACCAAAAGTGACTGGGATCTTGGATTCCTGGAGGTTTCTATCAGAATAAGCTATTCACTTCCATTCCATGTTAGACCACACTGGTAGTAGAGAAGAGTTTTACAGAGACTATCAACCACCAAAAAGACAAATCAATGGGATCAAATCAAGCCTGATGTCAAAATCCACTTGTCCAGACAATGAAGACACTTAGAGGAGTGCAAAGGTTTATTTATTACAGGCAAAAGACATAGAACAGTGTAAAAAAAAGCTCTGTCTGACCAACAGAGCTTTCCTCAATATAAGCAAAACTCCCTTCTCCCTCCCTTGAAAGCAAAGATACTGTTATGAGAACTGAAAGCAGTTGGCCTTCACAAAGCCAGCGCTAGAAACAGTTAGATAATGCACCTAGCTACTAGCAAGTACAAGAATTCACACAGAGCAAGGTCTCCCCACCCCCAAAGAAAGCAGTCTTGACACCTTGACTGTTCCTTAGAAACTAACTAACAGTCCCATTCAAAGTCAGAAGCAGCAGGCCACGGCACCAATGCAGCCCCCAAAATGACTTTTTGGCAGTGGGAGGAGCAGAGAAAAGCCCTGAAACCTCCCTGCCACTGAAAAGCCCCATAGGGCTGACAGAACATATGCCGCCAAAAGGCAGGCATAAATCCAAGGGCTGGTATGCTCCACTATTGGCCCTCAATCCCAGGAGAAAGCTCACTGAAGTGGGAATGCCCTCCCACCGCCTCCCGTGCTGGTGTCCAAGAGGGATGCCAGTGCAGCTCTGCCACAGTCCAGACTTCTGAGTTCTGCAATGGTGAAGCTGTGTGATGGGTAACCACTGGTGCATTTCCCGCTCTGCCGTGGTGCCTCAGGGGAGGCAAATGTGCCAGTGCAAGGGTGCACCATTCCCTCAAGGACTTTTGGTTTGGGTGGAGCTGTCAATGGAGGCTATCTTTCTTTGGTCACCTTATGAGAAGACAAGACTCCCTGGAAAAGACAACAATGCTAGGAAAAGTGGAAGGCAACAGGGAAAGAGAAAGTTCCAATGTGAGATAGATTGGTTCTATACAGAAACCCTCAGTTTGTAAGACCTGAGCAAGGACATTTTGGAGGACGTTGATTCATAATGTCACTGTGAACAACTTGATGGCACTTCACACACATATACATGCATACACTCACAGACACACAGCTTTCGGGAGGAAAGATTAGATTTTTAAAAAGTTAAATAACAATATCAGTAATGTGAGGAGCATATGTGCTTGTCAAAGCTAGGATTGGCTGCATTCATGCATGTTCTCAGGCACATCTGGTGGTTTTGCTGCTGTATGATGTAATAGCCATTACAATCCTATGAGAGATATCAATTTTCCCCCTGCCCTGAAACTTTTTTTTTCCTGGCATTCTGTTCTTAACTGACATTTGGAAGAATGATTCTTCATTGCCACTTGGATTTCTCAGCTTTCTGTCAAGAGGAGTGCTTAGAAATGAGCAGCAAAGGTTGAGGTCTGGAAATGGCAGATAATAATTAAAGGTAAAGTTAAGATGTGTGGCCTTGAGCTCTACAACAGGTCAATGCTGTGGCATATATTAAATACATATTTTCAGGAAGGTTCAGCTTCTCATTCGATGATCTAGGGAAGCCTTTACTAAAGCCCAATTTTCCTGAAGCAGTTGAAATAAAATATCCCAAAAAGAATTAGATTTTTTTTACTAGAAAGAAAGAAAACGAAATGTATTCCTTTCAGTTTATGTTTCCTATTTCATACAAGAAAGCTACCCTGATTTGATATTGCTAGATGAGCAGAAATGGAAGTTTATTTGAGCACTCTCTGCGTATAGAAACAGCAGGAAGGTATGGTACCGAGCCTAACGAAGTGTATATGGTTTAATAAAAATGAAAATATTATCCACTACAGTGAGGGAGAAGTCTTATTCTTCTCTATTAGCCTTTCTTCGCACTGAGTCACACAAACCCTATGAGGATATATTACTGAAGTGCAATCAGTGGAAAGAAGAGGAAATGTGAATAGTTTAGGCTGGAATGGAGAAGTGGCCAAGTGGTGATTTGTGTGCCAGGTTTGGCTTCAGAAAGGTATTTGACCCCCTGGAAAGGTTATCAGTGTTGCCTTTTGAGAAGACTGTTCAAAAAGCACATTCATTTTAAAAATAACTTCATATCACTTGGAGCAGATGGGCTCACTTGGGAATGAGTCTGTAACTAATTGAATGAGCACATGTTTTATCAGGATGAAGTCCCAAGTTCAGAGGGTTGGATCCACTTAGCTTTTTCACTTAATCTCACTTATTTTCTCTCTGTACTACAGCTTCTGTCTCAGATAGCTTTCCATGCAGGTCTCATAATCCCAAAATAACCTTTCAGGTGGTCAAAGGGGGTCTTCTCCTAGTAGTTGGCTAGATTCAACCCAATATCTAGTTTATGGTGCTAAAAGAACCTTAAAGTAGAAAGGATATGAAATAAACTTGGAGAAAAATGGCAATCAGAGTAGGAGAAACTGGACGAAACAGACCAATGGTTAAGTTCTTTATTGTGACACATGTACTGCTATGTGATGTTGACTTTATTATCTAGTGTGACCATACATTCCCCAGACTAATATCTTGAGAACACTGTTGCAAGTGAGGCTTCCGGAACTGCACAATAATCCAGGTGCAGCCTGACAAATGAAGTACGGAGTGGGGCTATGACATCTTGTGATTTGGATGTCATGCCTCCATTGATACACACCAAGATTACAAAAGCCTTTTTGTTGTTGTTGTTGTTGCTGCATCACACTGGTGGGTCATATTTAATTTACAGTCCACCTGTGCCCCCAAGATTTTTTTCACACTCACTGCTGCCCAGGAGTGCATTTCTCAGTCAGTATGCATGTTCCTCATTTTTTTAACCAGATGTAGAACTTGGCACGCATCATTGTTGGAGTGCATCTTGTTCACATCCACTCACTTTTCCCAGCATGTTCAAAACTTATTGAATTCTATTTCTATCTTCTGATGTGTTTGCTGATCCTCTCAATTAGGTGTCATCGGATATCTAATCGGTTCCCCATCCACCTTGCTATCCTACAGTCCAATCCATAAGCATCTAGTTTACTCATCAGAACCTCATGGGAAACCGTGTCAGATTTTTTACTGAAATGTAGGTAAGCAACACTGACAGCATTCCCTCAACCCAGTAGGTTCATTACTTGATCAAAGAAAGAATTGAGGCTGGTCTGGCAAGATCTGTTGGGGACACCACCTAGAGCTATCCCACCACCACTATAAAGCTTCTCTTGAGACTCTCACAACAGAGTCAGATGGAATGCAGGAAGCTATAACTTGATAGGAGATCACAGGAAATGACCCCTTTCTCCTTTTGAATCAATTTTGCTACAGCCTTGAATATAACAAGAGGAAGGACATTTCTGCTGATTCCTCTGTGCTGTAGCCTATGGTGCTGCAGACAACCCTGTTCCTGGGCTCCTCTGACTCTCAGAGGGAAGGACAGAAAGCTGCAGGAGCTTGTTACTGGCCTAACAGGGATAAGGACTTTATTAAAGGGAATCTCCACCAGCTGCTAAAAGTGTAACAGCACACATAGGATTTTAAAAGTAGCAAAGGGGAATGAGCTCTCACGTTGGCAGCGAGAGGGGCCAGGAGGAGATCTTTTAGACTGTATGATACGGGGAAGGAATTCTGACAATGGATATTCCACAGAGTAATGCAAGAGTCCAAATTGAGATTCGTAAATGCTTTATATAAATTTGTTTAAAAATACACACACACAGTAAGACACAAGGGCACATACATTCAAGTTCCTGAGATATAAAAAGGTTTTAAAAGATAGATTGGATGATAGAAATGGAGGGGTTTTTTCAGGGTAATACATTACCTAAATTCAGCTGAAAGAAAGATCTTGCTTGTAGAAGGCTTAAAGAATTCAAATGACCAAGCATCTGAATCCAGGCCGAGAAAGGACAATAGGTGATATTTCTGGCAAACTGACCAGACCAAAGGAAGGTACAGGCTGAAGTAAGAGCACATGTGTTGGGGGGTGAAGACTAAACTTTTATACCCTTTTGCCCAGGTAGGGGCGGGAACAAGTGAGTTTTAAGTTTTCATTTTTCTAAATTCTCTCTGGAACTTCCCATGCTGCAGGCTTGCTGGGCTGAGCCCTATCTAAAAGCTCTTCTATTGTTCTAAAGCCTTGCAGGACAATGGGAGTCAATTGGTCCTAGATTATATCAGGAAGCACAGAATGGCTTTATGCAAAGTAACTCTTACAGTCTCTGCCTTCAGTATTCAGATTTGAATGAGGCTTGATTGATTCAGGATGGGATCTTGTTGTTAGGGAGATCATATCTGGAGGTTGGGGAAATGCAAAGGAAGCAACCATCTGTTGCTAGAAGAGATAGTGACATTCAGCAACTGATGCTAATGTGGCTTTCCATCTTCTTTGTCTTTAACAGTTTCTATAGCAAGGTGTGGTAATCAAGCATTCTCGTGACTCAAATGAGACCTCCAGGTTATGCTGGAGTAACTCATTATCTTAGCTTTTGTTAAAGTAGTTTTGACCTTTTGGCTGTGGTCAGGTGATCATGCGGCTACCTACACCCATAGGAGTGCTTTTGGCAACTGGCTTTGGCCAATATGATTTTTAAAGGAAAATATACTGCTATGAGAAATATATATATTTTATAGGATTGGTCAGAGAGCTTACAAGCTTCAGGAGAAAGGGGCTGACATCAGTTTTGTAAATGCTTTCAATTCATTGTTTGCAGAACCCAATCCAGCACTTCTCTGTTGCAAATACAGAAGTCCTTGTTTATGGTTCTATGCTATCATTGTAAGTACTTTGTTTGTATATGTTATCATTGTCAGTATTTTTATGTCATCCATTTTCATCACTAGAGATTCTGAACATTTGTTTTATGGCATTTTTTGGGCACATTTTACACCTTATTTGTTTATTCTGGCCCCTTTAACTGGCTTTTCTTAAGTTGACACAGACTCAAAGTGGCTTACAATATCGTCAGTAACAGATAACTATCAAATACCACACATACTTAAAATTCAAGTAACTCAAAACTCATATCTACAGTCTAATCTACAGAATGGGAAAGGGGTGCAGATAGGGCCACTGGGTCTCTTGCCATAGTTTTAAAAAATCCTGAGGACAGCCTTTGAGTTCTACCACCTCTCAGTATCATGGTGTGTGTGTGTGTGTGTGTGTGTGTGTGTGTGTGTGTGTGTGTGTGTGTGTGTGTGTGTGTGTGTGTGTGTGTAAATCGCCATTGCTCCAACAAATATAAGGTTCATTTCCAGGTTCATGCCACAAGTGACATTGTACCAACAAAATAACGCTGATTTGCATTTCCCTACCTCTTAGCAGGTAATAAATGCTGTGCCCATGATCCAACAATCTCTCTCCAGTTTTCCACCATTTATATGAAATCGGTGCAGTCAACCATGTTCCAGCTGAACTGAGAAAAAAAATCCAAAGAGAATTTCAATAAACATTATTCTTTTTTTTCCAGAAATGGTTTTGGTTACAGACTTAGTGCACAGTCTCAACCAACCCATTATTATTTTTTCAGTCTCAGTCCCCCATCTGCAAATGGGGATCTTGGTACTGGCCTATTTAAAAGGTCTTTTTGTGAGTTTCCTTGTCCATATAAACATTATGAATTGCTTTTTAGGATGGAACATTGCTCCCTCTACGCTTTCTGAGAGCAGCACGTTCAGGACAAAAAAATGACTCTCACAACCTGACAACCTGACATGAGACATTTTACCTAGAGGAGGGCCCTTCATGTTCGACCCTCAGACCATGAGCAATAGACCTTTGTATAACAGTGAAACTCTGCTTGTTTTCAACAAGGGACAATTGGCAGATAAGTGTCAATTAGCCCATCGACTTCACATAAACATCTGGATTGGGTCATCAATGGCTTTGACATGGGCCCTGAAGTCTGGGTGTACTATAACTATCAGGGCACATGTATTTGTAATCCAGAACATCTGCCAGCTGACAAAGCAATTCCCTGTCCTTCTATTGCATTTTGGGTCAGCATAGCAACCCATTAACTTGATTCACTCAGCCTCCCTTGATGGCTCTGTGGTGGAGAAAGCCATTTGCAGGAAATTCCCTCTCCCCCCCCCTCCCATTATAAACCAAACAGGAAATATTGTTCATTGAGGCACAGAGTAAAGAACAGAAATAGCCGAGGGTTTTAGTAACAAGTGCTGACAGCACAAGACTTGAAAGCTCGTTGCACATATTTTATGCGATTCCCTCTTTGTTGGGACAATAATGAGATGATAACTTGATCCTGCAATATCTTTTTTTCTCTCGCTTCGAGGTGAGGGACATTATGCATTTTGTTCTTAATAGTTAGTTCATAATAGATGTTAAGCACCATAAGGGAAAGTGTGTTATCCATGCTGTTAATCCATTTATTTTCATTTTGCTCCTGGGGATTTTTTTTTCAAATAAAGAATAACTCACACATAGAAATGTTATAGTCTTCTGGCTTTTAAATACATTTCAAAGAGTAATTCTAACTCCTGTTTCTACATAGCCATTGGCACATGCCATTATTTAACAGAACTGTACACAAACAGATTTGGGGGGAGGTCTGGAAATGGTATTAGACAGAACAAGGATTGCATTATTATAAATGGTAGGCACTAGAAATTATAAATGGTTGTGAAAAAGACAATGCAAGGAAGCCAAAGCAGGTCTACTTGGAAATAAATTCCCTGTTATACAGTAGGGCTTACTCCTGGCTATTCCTAGAGCTACCCTATGTCACTTGTGCATTTTCCCCAGATGAGATATAGCAGCAGAGAAGATTCTGTTTTTCTCTCCTGCTGCCACTTGGAGCAGCTGTGGGCTACTAGGCCTGGAGCTGAGGGGTTTCCCACCAGAGCAGGAAACCTAGCAGGCAAAAAAAGCCCCCTTCCAGGCCAATTTGAAAGAGGCCCCCAAAATTACTTTTCATCTCGTGACCACTGAATCCCACATTATTCAGAGGAAGGGTGGCTGGTTCAACCTGCAACACAAGTCTGCTGCAGAGAGCAGGGCAACCCTCAAACAGCCTCTCCAGTAACCTTCTGATTGGGTGACCCCACCAAGGTGTCCATTGGCTCTCTGACAGCTTATACTGTTCCTGTGCAGAAAGTAGTTCCCCAGTGATATAGGCTTAGGGGAAAAAATGAATACCCAAACAAAAGAAATAGAGAAAATTCACTCATCCTTACACCACAGGCTTTTCCTGGACAGATCCACAGTATGGCTTCAGCCTAGGGGTGCCAGATCCAGGCTGAGATGGAGCCAAGGGGGATGGGCAGAGGTCAGTGCGGTATAGGGTTGGCGATTCGGGTCAGCCGAATCAATGATTCGGCCCGAACTGCCCCCAATTCGGACAGATTCGGACTAAGCCAGGTCCGAATCAATGGCATCCGAATCGGGCTCACCCGAAGCAATGGCGTCTGAATCGGCGCCATTTTCGAACCCGGCCGAGACTCATTTAAAAACCCGGCCGGGACTCATTCAAAAAACCCCCCCAAAATGCTCCCTCCGACGAAAACCCTTCCCTCCGTAGTTCCAAACAAAAACCTTCCCTCCCTCTTCCCCAGCCGCGCTTCCCACCTCCGAAAAAGCAGACCCCCCCAGAGAACATACCCCACACTCACCCACAGTCGCTCAGTCAGCTGAGCCACAGCTCCTAAAAACTCATTAAAAAAACACTCATTCAAAAAAAACCCCCATTCATTCAAAAAAATTCAAACACTCTCCCTCCTCGGAAAAAAACCCTTCCCTCCCAAGTTCCAAACAAAAACCTTCCCTCCCTCTGCCCCAGCTGTGCTGCCCACCACCAAAAAAACAGACCCGCCCCCAGAGAACATACCCCACACTCACCCACAGTCGCTCAGTCAGCTGAGCCACAGCTCCTAAAAACTCATTCAAAAAAACCACTCATTCAAAAAAACCCCATTCATTCAAAAAAAACTCAAACACTCTCCCTCCATCAAAAAAACCCCCTTCCCTCCCAAGTTCCAAACAAAAACCTTCCCTCCCTCTGCCCCAGCTGCACTTCCCACCACCAAAAAAGCAGACCCCCCCCCAGAACATACCCCACACTCACCCACAGTCACTCAGCATTTTTTAAAAAGCCCTCCGACAAAGAAAACCTTCCCTCCCGAGTCTCCCTCTCTCCAACCAAAAACCTTCCCTCCCAGGGATCCGAAAACCCCTTAAATCAAACTACCCACGCTCTGCCCCAGCTGTGCATCCCACCTAGTTTCCCACCCCCCCAAAAACAACACACACACACCCAAAACATACCCCACTTACCCACAGTTGCTCCCATCGGTGGCTTGCTGCTGTTTCTGGACTGGCTGGCTGCGGGCTGCTGCTGCTTCTCATGAAGCTCCTTCAAAAAAAGGAAACAAAACACATAATCTGTCCCATCAAAAAAGTTTAAAAGGTTCTAAAACAACATATTGCCTAAACTTTTAACAATAATAACTTAACTTTACTAACAATACTAACTCCTTACCATGCTTCACTTGGCCCCACAGTGGCATAAAAACATGCTTAAAAACAGTGATTCTTAAGAGGATCCGCATGGTTTTTTCACTTGATGCCCAAAATCACCACCACATCATAAGCGCCAAGTCCTTAGACACGTAATGTCTGCACAAAACAATCACACATACCACGCTTTGTGGCCCCACGGTGGTATAAAGACATGGTTAAAAAGAATGAGATCCTCGCTGGATCCTCCTGGTTTCCTCACTTAATCACCCCAAAACTACCAATAAATCCCACAGCTCAAGACCATAGCCACATTTCTGAACATAGAAACCATGCACACCACGCTTCGTGGAGCCACAGTGGGCGCCATAAACCAGCAAAATTCATATGATTTTAAACAGATCCTTGCGAATTCACTATGATTTTCCTATTGGAATGAAATGAAATCACCATGAAAACTGTAGAGCATATCTTAATCTACAGGCAGCACTTGCAAAACAATCACACATCCCATTGCTCCGTGGCAATGCAGTGCCACAAAAACGTAAGCTTCAAAAACATGGATCCTCATGATTTTTTTGCAATGAAGTAGCCCCTAAAAACCACAATCACATCACAGCACAAGGCTTTAAACACATGTCTATGCAAAGGCAATCACTGAATTATGTTCCATGGCAGCACAGTGGCCCAAAAACATCGCTTCTAAAACATGGATCCTCATGGATCCTCCCTGTTTTAACTGGAATGGAGTGAAAGATCACTCAAAGCACAGAATCAGGGAAAATTTCTGGGGTATATACCTGCAGGGAACTCATTTTTTTAGATATATCGGCACCAAATTTTTAGGGTATCATTTGGAGACTGTCTTGATGACACCCCCCAATTTTGGTATAGTTTGGTTCAGGGGGGCCAAAGTTATGGACCCTCAAAGGGGGGCCCTATCCCCCATTGTTTCCAATGGGAGCTAAAGAAATGGTGGCTACCCCTGAACCAAACTATACCAAAATTCGGGGTGCATGGTCAGAACAGTGTCTTAAAGACACCGTGAAAGTTTGGTGATGATACCTTTAAAAATACGCCCCCTGCAGGCACCCCAGGAATTCCCCCATTGAAAGCAATTGAAAAAATTCTATGCAAATCACAGAATCTTGGGCAAAAATCCTGGGGTGCCTGCAGGGGGCGCATTTTTAAAGTTACCGACATGAAAATGTCAGGGTATCTTTGGAATACTGTTCTGATTATGCACCCCAAGTTTGGTGCAGTTTGGTTCAGGGGGCCCAAGTTATGGACCCTCAAAGATAGTCCCTGTCTTCCATTGGCTCCCATTGGAAACAATGATTGATATGGGCCACCTGTTTGGGGGTCCATAACTTGGGCCCCCCTGAACCAAACTGCACCAAACTTGGGGTGCATGATCAGAACTGTATTCTGAAGATACCCTGAAATTTTCATGCTGATACCTTTAAAATGCGCCCCCTGCAGGCCAAAATGGGGAAAAACAGCAAAAAAATAAAAACGCATCCGAGAATCTCGGAAATTCGGGTGCATCCGAGCCTGGCAGGCTCGGATATGGGGGGATCCGACCCCATACATCCGAACTGGACCCGAATCCGAACTGGGGCCAAATTTTTTTCCCATTTACCAACCCTAGTGAGGTATGATGCCATAGAGTCCACTTTCCAAAGCAACCATTTTCTCCAGGGAAACTTATCTCTGTAGTCCAGAGATGAGTTGTAATTCTAGAGGATCCCAGGTCCCACCCAGAGACTGGCATCTCTACTTCAGCTAGATACCTACAAAAGAGCAAATTCAGAATCATCTTGTCATCCACTATCTTCTGATCTCTGGTCTTTTGACGTCTGGGTTTATTGATCTCTGATCAAAGGAGGTAATTGTAGACAGTTTAGTCATAGAAGCTCAGAAACCCCCTTTATACCAACAGGGAGAAGAAGTTCAGGTGACATTCCATGCCCAAAAATCTTTCCTTTCCTGACTGAAAAAAACATGTGAGTCAATTCCAGACATTGTAAGCTATGTGTATATAGAAAACTACCATGCCTATAAGAACACAAAACTAGAAACGCTTATTGATGGCATGCTAGGTTTTACAGTTTTTAGATGGTCTGTATGTGAGAGAACACTCAAACATGAGATGTGTTTCTGAATTCTGTTCTTACAACATTTTAGAACTTCATGTTAATTAAGGGTCCCAACTATATCAAGAAACACGTTTTTTGAGGCTTTGGAGATTTCTGTTTTGGGGGAGTTTAAGTTTTGTTTTGATTTAGTTTTGGACATCTAGAATAATCAAGAATGGAAAGAACATTATGTTATGTACTTTAATGATGACCTTGTATGATAATCAGTTGCATCTTTGGAAAAAAAATAAACAAAAATCAAACCTGATTTGCAATTTCCTAACAAGTTACTTTTCTTGAGGCTAAATTTCAGCAGTTCACATCCCCACATCTAGACTGTTCCATTGATTAATTTTGACAAGTTACCTGTAAAAATAAGGTGGATGAACTAATTAATAAAAAGGGAACCAAAAGGGGCTTTGCTCAAAAGGATGATGGTAGATTTCATTTGGGGGATTTACCAATTAATCTTAACTTCATAATTATCACTGGCTTTTCTGTTAATCTGGACTTAATCTTTTCAAAGTGGTTGCCAATCTCTTCCTCAACAAAGCACCATCTGAAGGCTCAGCCTCATTTTATTTTAATTTAAGCACCCTCCAAGATCCAATTTTTCAAAATCCTCTGTAATTCCTTTTTTTTAAATTAAAAATAATACCTCATTCTCTTAAACGTGCATGTTGATGGGGTTGCAGCTGCTCCTGTTAATGCAGAGTTGGATTTGGAGAAAATATATTATGTTCTTGCCAAGAGGTGTTTTTAAGTTAACTAGTCAGGGACAATTATTCAGTAGACAAAGGAAGTCAGTCCTACCATGCATAAGATCATGATATTAGTTACCATAGCCTAAACCACTGTGGGCAGTATCCTAGTACTCTGTGTGTGGAATGGGTAATTCTACTGCATTCTTCTCTGATATTCTGATATTGTATCTCCGAATATCTCTGATATTCTGATATTGTAAGATGGGTGTGGAGAAACAGCCATGTGAATGAGGAGGGACAAGGAACTGATGTTCCCTCTGCCTCTTCCATAAGTGCAGCTCCACTAAGGGGATGGAGCAGTTTCATTCCCTTGTCCAGCCTGCTGGATCTAACATCTCATCTTTCGCTTGGATCCTACAAGCCTAGGAATGGTCTTTCCAGGTGCTGGAAGGAGCTACAGTAATAGATTGGAATGTGGGAAAACTGTGTGCATTTCACGTATGTGTAGTCGGACACTGTTCACATTTCCTTAACCTAGCTCACATTACACAATAGTTATGAGGACAAGATAGGGTAGAAGAACCTATTTCCCACTCAGAGTAAAGTAAGGGGAAATGTACCCTCAGAGAAAGTGGGATGTACAGGTAGAAGAAGAAGCGTGTGGATTTACACCCCACCTTTCTCTCCTCTAAGGAGCCTTAGCTCTTTCCCTTCCTGCCCCAAAACAGGCTCATTACCCATGGAATGCTTACCTCAAAGCTGTTCTGTGTGCACTGGGCTTGCAGAGAGCTCTCCTCATGTTTGTTTACACGAGAGGAGGCAGCCCAATGCCTACTCTGCAACTGCTTGCTGAAGCCTTAGACAGGTTCTGGTCCTTTCAGTTCTCTTAACTCTGCCCTTCAGCAGCTTAAAAGGCACAGATCTCACCACATGGGGGAGTCTCAACACTTGAGCTGATATTATTCCCCCCCTTCCCCCCTTTCCCTCCCTCTCTCTTTCTCTCTTATTCTGGCTGCTGCTACTGCAACTAGCAGTAGCTAGTGCAACTAGGATTTGTGCACTTTGTGCACTTAGAAAAACAGGAAGGAGTGAGGGAGTGGGAGGGCTGGTTGTGGGAGAAGGAACATGTCTGTGCTGACTGGCAAATTTTCTCGCTCTGGCAGCAAGTTTAGCAAATTAAATTGTGCTAAACATGGTCTTACTTGTGCAGAGGGAATGACAAGTGAAACTGGGGCTTGAAGAAACATGGCCATGAAAGAAATCTTGCTGCAAAGGACATTCACCTTAACCATGCAGCAAATGCATTGTGTGCAATTGGCCTTGTGAAGTAGGTGGGGCTGAGACAATTTGAAGAGAACTGTGACTAGCCCAAGGTCAGATTTCATGTGTAGGAGTGAGGAAATGAATCCAGTTCACCAGATTAGAGTCAGTCACTCACGTGGAGGAGTGGGGAATCAAATCTGCTTCTCCAAATTAGTTTACCACTTTTAACCACTATACCACACTGGTGGTGAACAGATTCTCTGTGGCAGAAGAAATGGAAATTAAAGCTAATGATTAAAATGATAGCAGAAGGGCATCCAATATATGATATGCCAATATCTTTTTTTCCTGTGCTCTGGAAAAGTTAATTTTTTAGGTGATTGCAGTTGCTTCCCACTCCTTGATATACTGAAGTCCTTATTATCTACATGCTACAAGTTTTTCTGTAACAATCTGATGAAGGATTACAAAACCAGTATCTACCCAGGGTCCTATCATGTTATCATTTCATTATATCAATATTATAATCACATTGCATATAATAGCATCTGTTAATTTATCTGATCTTTTGATTGAGTTAATATTGTTCAAACAGCTTTTATAAGGTTCTCTGCCCATTCCTGTGTTTGTTTTTACTTGTAAAACTCTTCCTTAACAGGATTATTTTGTATCTGAGTCCAAACCTGTTGTAGAAAAGTCTACCTTAGCTGCTAAAGGAGCACTGAAAGTGGATTGGAAATAATGTTTAAAAGATTATAATATATAATAAAATATGATTACAAAAAATAAAATGTCTAAAAAAGCAGGAAAAGGTACATAACAGTAACCAATGAAATCCCCCCCAAGAATAATATACCAATGAAATAAAGAAAGCAATGAAAGCAGCAATAAAATCAATCCATTGGTTGTAAAACTCCACCATGAGAAACAGGTTGTACCAAAGCACATTGAGATGAAGAATCAATGACCGTTCTGTCTCCTTTCGAAAACATAAAAGTAGTTTGAGTCTGCCTCCAGCACTGTTCAGGACTCTTGGGTCACGTGTATAGCAAAGTCAAGAAAAGTGAATAGAGGTCAAGAAATGAGTGTCAAACCCCAGGCTTGAAGGGAAAAGTGATGTTGTGGGTAGAAACACTGCCTTCAGACATACTGAAAATGGTGATTTAAGGAGCTTTTCAAAAAGGAACTTTCATGTAGCCATATCACTCACCATTTCAACCCCACCAATTCAACTCAAACAAGCCCCTTTTCAGGTCTGCTTCTCCCTTGTGCAAATTAAGTCATCCAATCTTTATTTTCATGCTATTTGTTTCTTTCAGGAGTTTCCCCTTGTAAATGTATGCAGGTTTTTTAAAATGTAAGTTGTACAAAAATAATATTAAAATCATATAAAAGAAACAAACCGATCAGGACCATGAGTAACCTAAATGACAAAAATAAAATCACAATCTGAAAACAAAAAGTGAGCTCTGTAGTTGGGCAATTTGGTATGAATAAGAGTGTTTTTAAAGTCATGGTAAATATGTACCTGTGCATCCAATGTTCGTGGAGTCAGGTTACCATTTCATGTTCACTGACTAGCCCATAACTTCAAATGCAGTTCCAGTATGAGTGTGCAGTAGAAATCGGTCCCTCTGAAATAGTTAAATCCTTATGATAATTTGCATTTTATTGGCTTGTGTGTTGACTGATGCTATTGCTGTTTGGTTGGCTGCATAGCACATTCACAAGGATTATTAACATCTAATTCAGTTCATATTCACATTTCAGAGGATGCAGTTTTGCTAGCAATAAGAATAGTATGTACCTCCAGGATACTGCTAATAGAGCTACAACAAACTCCAACTAATGGACGTCCTCCTTGGAATTTCTAATAGCAAACTCTCCTTCTTCGATGTCATGATTTTCCTGATAAATGTGATTTTTGCATGCCAAAATGCTTTGCCTCCCAGCAAGGCATGCCCCACTGCCAGTGAGACAATGTCTACATGCTCATCATGACAAAAAAAAATAGTGCTTTGGTCAAGCATAAAATACTTCCAACATAATGCATTTTCCCCTTATGCAGAGCAATTCATTTTAAGTGCCAGATCAATTACCCGCAGCAATGTACCAAAGTGTTCTTATCCATTTAATTCCACAGATCTTGGTAAATAGAAACCTACTGTGCTCATTAGAGACAAGTCAATAGAGTTCTTTGTGCATCAAGGCCCTGTTGTCAATCAACAATCTCTGCCTCCTGGGCCACTGTGCAAAACTTTTTGTTACATTTGATAGGGAGCCAAAACACTTCAGCAACTGTTCAGCAGTTGTGGGATTTAGCTTTAGCATACCTATGATTCTCTTCCTGTCTCTAAATCTAGTCTCTTATCACTTCAAGTGATAAAACATTCTCAGTATTCTTCTTTAGATAGGAAGTGGATGTTCCATGAGCCACATATATCACACCATAGTAGACAAAGAGTCTCAGAACATAGAGCACCAACTGCTTGCCTCATTCTGTTGCGTGCACTAGACCATCTTCTGAGATGATTTTGATTTTCTAATCATTTAAGTGGAATCCTGGCACAGCTGGCTCTCACTGACTCTCTGCTGTCTTTTGGGATATTCGCCAGCTGTACTATTTTGATGGGAAAAACCCATGTTGCTTCTTAGGGATACCACCTTCTGGGAACCTAGAATTCTTCCCCAAAGTTCTTCAGAGAAGGGTACATCCTTGGTTGATCCACACTCCTTCACTGGTGCCTGGGGATCTGTGCAAAAGAGCCACCCCAAGCCCCTGATTCAGCTCCTCAACACTGATCTCTCCCCTTTGGTATAGATCTCTGA